>NC_133666.1:143537949-144737949 GCF_037893015.1 Macrotis lagotis | reverse complement strand
GAACTGAGCTTTTATCTTCTTTCTTGAGAGTATTTCTAGTATCTCAAGGACAACAGACTGGAGACATGAAAGTTTTCAGTATTCTTATAATGATATCATCCAGGGAAAAGTCTAATCATTTACCTCCTAGTCTGAACTTAGCAGATTCATGACCTGTGTTTGGTTCTAAGAAACATTCCTGTGAACTTGTCCTAGTTTGGAATTTCCAATATAATGCCTGCTGGACAACCCCATTGTCCAGCTGAAATTCTTCAAGTTTAGAATGAACTTGCTCTTTGAGCCCTAGACCCTTAGACCCCTCCCTATTTTTCAATGACACTTTTAGGCTCAAGTCCTCTCCTCTGTCTGCCCTAAATCCATGACCAGGTGCTGAGGAGTCTGTGATAGAACTTCCAGTTAGCCCCTGTTACTATACCTTGTCTGAGGTCGTGATGCCTCAGTTGAGTCTGGAACATTGTGTTGCCCCAAGACACAGTCTCAGACATCTTTCAGGTCTTCATTACTGGAATACTCCATTCAGTGAGCATTGGCTAGATCCCATCTCTAGTGTCCACATACAGGGACACTGCCTGTCCCCTTATGTCAACTTGATCTAGAAAAATGACTTAGTATGAATTTTTTCTTTTATTTTTAATCAAGATTTTGTCTGGCATATTTTCTAGAATATAGAATATAGATTTTTGTGAAGGGATTGTGTTAGGAGAACTGAATTGTATGTCTTGATGCTCTTTCATCATCTTGCCTCTGCCTCCAGTAGATGTTATTTTCACAGGATTTATGATTAAATTGTAAATTTTAGTGAATAAAGGGAGATGTGGAAAAAATAGGACCTTATGTAATTGTGTAGGTAAATATAAGATACTGATATTTTGTGCCCAAAGTGGTATTTGGAGGGAATGGGGAACCCTCTATGTGAGTTAAGAAAGGAACTCCCCGAGTGGAGCCAAGATGGCGACATGAAGGGATCGAGTCTTAGGAGCTCTCTGATAAAAACTCATTAACTAAGGACTCTAAACTAAACTTTCAAGAGACAGAACCCACAAAGGGACCCAGTGAGGCAGTTCTCTTACTCAAGGTAACCTGGAAAAGAGCAGAAAGGCTCTACTCCCCCGGGTCGGAGGGGTGGCCCGCAAGAGCGAAAGAACTTCAGCCTCCCGGAGGCAGCCCCAGGTCACTGGGAGTCTCAGCTCACAGCAGCAGGGGAGTCTCCTGAGCTGCACCCCAGGGAGCATTGGCACAAAGTGGGGGAACAGTGGGGGACCTCTGCCAGAGCGAGCACATGGAGCCCAGCCCTCAGGGCACACAGCCAGCAGCTTGGTCTTTCCCCAGCCCTGATCCAGGAAACAGAAGCAGGTGGAGCCAGTAAGCAGGAGCCTCCAGGGCATGAGCCCATTGAGCTGAGGGAGGGGAGTGAAGAGAGACTGCTGAGCTCTGTCCTCTGCCTCTGGAACAGGACTCTGGGGTTCTGACCACATTCAGATCCTGATCCCAGTCTAGGCCCCTCCATAGAACAACAGGGCCGCCCCCCACCTCAGCCCTCAGCCCCGTGGCAGAGGAGGGGTGCTTATGGCCATTCACAGACCAGGAGGGAGGACAGAACCTCACACACTGAGACCCTTGTGGGAGTGTCCCAAAAGCTCAGGAAGCATCCCAAAAAAACAGGCTTAGGCTGGGAAAATGAACAAGCAAAGAAACAAGAGGAAGACCATTGAGAAATATTTTGCAAATGAGCCCAAGAAGGATCAAAACACTCAGTCTGAAGATGAGGAAGCACAAGCTCCTGCATCTAAAGACTCCAAGGAAAACAGAAATTGGGCTCAGGCTATGACAGAGCTCAAAAAAGACTTTGAAAATCAAATGAGGGAGTTGGAAGAAAAACTGGGAAAAGAAAGGAGAGAGATGCAGGAAAAACAGGAAAATGAAGTCAGCAGCTTAGTCAAGGAAATCCAAAAAAATGCTGAAGAAAATAGCATGCTAAAAACCAGCTTAGGTCAAATGGATAAAACAGTTCAGAAAGTTATTGAGGAGAAGAATGCTTTAAAAAGCAAAATTGGCCAGATGGAAAAAGAGATAAGAAAACTCTCTGAGGAGAACAAATCCTTCAGACAAAGAATAGAATTCAGGGAGATTGATGAATTTACCAGAAATCAGGAATCAATACTTCAAAACCAAAAAAAATGAAAAATTAGAAGAAAATGTGAAATATCTCATTGAAAAAACAACTGATATGGAAAACAGACTAGATAATTTAAAAATTATTGGAATACTTGAAAGTCATGATCAGGAAAAGAGCCTTGACATCATTTTCAAAGAATTACTACAGGAAAATTGCCCTGATATTCTAGAAGCAGAGGGCAAAATAGAACTGGAGAGAATCCACCAATCCCACCCAGAAAGAGATCCCCAAAAACCAACCCCCAGGAATATTATAGCCAAGTTCCAGAACTCCCAAGTCAAAGAGAAAATATTACAAGCAGCCAGAAGGGCACTGTTCAAATATCATGGAGCTGCAGTCAGGATCACACAGGACTTTGCAGCAACTACATTGGAAGCTCGTAGGGCTTGGAATACAATATACCAGAAGGCAAAAGAGCTTAGAATGCAGCCAAGAATGAACTACCCAGCAAGGCTGAATGTCCTCTTCCAGGGAAAAAGATGGACTTTCAATGAACCAGGGGAATTTCAAATGTTCCTTTTGGAATGGCCAGAGATGAACAGAAGGTTTGATCTTCAGATACAGGACTCAGGTGAAGCATGGAGATTGGAGGAGAGGGGGGAAATATGAGGGACTTAATGAGGATGAACTGCATGTATAGAAAAATGATATTGATAATATTCATATGAACCATCTCAGTTAATAGAGCAGGTAGAGGGAGCTTTTATAGTTGAAGCACAGGAGAAAGCTGAATTCAAAGATAAAATATGGTGTAAAAATGGAGTCAATAGAAAAAAAGGGAAATGTAATGGGAGAAAGAAAAAGGAGAGGGGGAATAGTCCAAGACATTTCACATAAGATTTTTTTTATTACAATGAGCTATTGCAATGATATGGAAGGGGAGAGGCAAGGGGGAATGAGGGAACCTTTGCTCTCATCAGAGATGGCTAGGAGAGGAAACAGCAAATATACTCAATGGGGTATAGACATCTGGAGTAAGAAGGAGGGGGGAGCAGGGGGAAGGGGTGGGGATGTGAATAAAGGAGGAGAGGATGGACCCTGGGGCGAGAGTGGTCAGATATAACACATTTTTTTTTACTTCTTGCAAGGGGCTGGGATTGGATGGCCTGCCCAGGACCATAGGGCTAGGTAGATTCTGGGCCTAAGGGGTGGTATGGGGGCTCAGGGCTTCTTGGCCCCAGGACCAGGGATCTGTCTGCTGTGCCACTCAGCGACCCTACAGCAGAGTCAGAGTGAAAGGAGAGAGAAAATATAGTACATGGTAGTGGAGAAATAAGAAAGGAGGGAGTTGCAATCAGCAATGGCAATGGTGGAAAAATATGGAAGTAACTTTTGTGATGGACTTAACATAAAGAATGTGATCCACCCGTGACAGAGTTGTTGGTGTTGGAACAAAGACTGAAGTACATTTTTTGTTATTATTATTTAGGGGAGGGTGCAGGGCAAGTGGGGCTGGGTGGCCTGCCTGGGGCCACATAGCAGGGTGATCTTTGGGTGTCTGGGGCCGGATTGGCTCAAGGGCCAATGCTCTGTCTGCCACCCAGCCACCCCTACTATTATTACTATTTTATTTTATTTTGGGTCTTTTTTTCCCTCTTCTTTTTGGTTTTTGCAGGGCAGTGGGGATCGGGTGGCTTGCATGTCACATGACTGGGTGATTATTGGGTTTACAAGGCTGGATATGGAATCGGGTGCTCGTGCCTCCTGGGCTGGTGCTTCATCCATTGTGCCACCTGGCCATACCTACAGTTATTACTATTTTTTTTATTTTAATTTTTTTTCTCTCCCCTTTACTTTTTTCGCCCAAACAAGTCTATCTATATTCATGGGGAAAGGGGTATTTTGTTTACTTGTAAATGAGAATATTTTATTAATGTAAAAAAGAACATTTGTACAAAATGAGAATAAAAAAATAAAGTTGAAGAAACAAAAAAAAAAGAAAGGAACTCCCATTTTCCTTGTAGAATTAGTTCAATGGATGTTTTAAGAGCTTGGAAAAGAAAGGAAGTAGCAAAGTAAATTACTCCTTGGCTCTTGGTAGGAGCTTTAGAAAACTTGGTTTGCCAATATAAGGAAAGTGAAAATAAATTGTCTTTGTGTGTTAGGGAATTAGAGGATGAGAGGAATGAACTTTTTGTCTTTAAGAATTGCACCTTGGGGGAGGGGGCAGCTAGGTGGCGGCTAGGTGGCACAGTGAATAAAGCACCAGCCCTGGAGTCGGGAGTACCTGGGTTCAAATCTGGCCTCAGACACTTAATAATTACCTAGCTGTGTGGACTTGGGCAAGCCACTTAACCCCATCTGCCTTGCAAAAACCTAAAAAAAAATAGAATTGCACCTTGAAAGCAGCATAGTAGGTTATGTTTTTAGTAATAATATAGATGGAAAATGGAAGTAGTAACCTTTGAAGTTGCTACTTATAGATGAGAAGTGAGATCTCTGACTCATTATACACTCTGGGAAATGGATTAACCCTGATAAAATTACGACTGTAAGGAAAGAGATAGAAGCAGGAGTAAAAATGAGGGTTGAGAATTAGTGCAGGTAGTAAGAAAACCTTAGGCTTATCTCATGACTATCCTCAGGATACTACCTCCTGAAGACATCCTCTATAGAAGAGTCAGTGCAGCTTTAGAAACATTTTTAAAGCTCAGATTTCACCACTTTGGAAGTTGGAAGGTCATAAATGAAATTTAGGGAGTTCATTTTCTTTTTCCAAAATAGAGTTATTTAAGTATTTTATTTCTTCTTCTGTTAATCTGGGCAATTTATATTGTTGTAAATATTTGTTTATTTTTCTTGAATTATCAGATTTATTGGTATACAATTGGGTAAAATAAATTTAAATTATTACTTTATTTTTCTACTCACTCACAAACAATGGAAAATTCAACCTTTTCATTTTTTTGATGCTGACAAAATGAAATTTAAACAACAAACTAATGAATCATTCAAGCAATGGTTAATGAGAGTATGGTTGAATGGGCCAATTTTATCAGCAAATTTAGCTGATTTATCAGCAAATCACAGATTTGTTTCTGTTTGTTTTGTTTGTTTTTGCAAGGCAATGGGGTTAAGTGACTTGCCCAAGGTCACACAGCTAGGCAATTATTAAGTGTCTGAGGCCAGATTTGAGCTCAGGTATTCCTGAATCCAGGGCCGGTGCTCTATCCACTGCGCCACCTAGCTGCCCCCAGATTTGTTTTTGCAAAGTAAACTGAACCAATTAGAGATCCAGGAGGGGAATTTCCTTTTATACCTTTTCAGACAGATAAAATAGGGAGTTCTACATAGTTAGCTTCACAAAGATAAAATACTCCTATGGCTCAGTCCCCATTGGGAAAAAAACAAATGAAGAGGTGAAATTTCTTAGAGATGGATTTGGGAGGAGACTAGCCAAGATGATGGAGCAGAAGGAAGCTTTCCAGCATAGTTTTTCCACACAATTACTCTAAAAAATATCTAAGAACAGCACTAGACTGAATAGTGATTGAGAAAGCCAAAGGAAAAATACAATAAGTCCATTTTCCAGTCCAGGAAGCAGGAAGAAGTGTGTCTAGTGTGGCCTAAGGAGGGAACCTATTACTAGATATAGGGCTGACCTACATTTAACTACATTGGTCTTAGATATAGCAGAAACTGGGTCTGACATGTATATCTTTCAGGCAAAAAGAGCCATCTAGAAGATATGTGGAAATGACTTCAGAATAAGGTTGCAGATTCAGCCCCCAGGCTGCTCTGAGGCCTACAGGACAATGACAAAGTCAGGGAATTCAAACCAAAAAAGAACCTGTAATTCTGTCCCTCTGAACATACAGAGCCTTCTAGCTAGCTTACAGGGGCAGCAATCTACTGAGATCCAACCTAATGCAAGCCTTCATTTGTGTTGTTCAGATCCACGCCTTGGTCAAGAGCTTGCACAGGTCAGACTAGGATAGCAGAGATTAGCCCTTGCCCTCATTAAGATCACTTAGGGCAAACAAGATCTGCACGAGCATGGCCTGCTGAGGTTCTTGAAAAATACAGTATTCAATACTTTAATACTCAGTGAGAACTTTGAAGGCTAAAGTAGAAAAGGGTTCCATGTAAACAGTAGCCAAGCATGGGTCAGTCTGGTTCTGAAAGACAGGTGAGCACCTTCCTGAAGGGATCAGAGATGGCCTTTATTTCCCTCAGCTGATAGGAAGGGAATCGGGTTCAAACCCCTGAATCTAGAGTGGTGGAGATGAGCACCACAAGGCATCTAGTACAGTAAGGCAACTGATCCTGGAGAAACAAATGGAAGACCCAAGAAATGTTCCCTTTTTTTTTGGGAAAGGTCTTGGAAAGTGTGCCCAGTTCAGCTGGGTCAGGTGAGACAAACTATAGCCCTATGAATGGTAAGCTGACTTTGTTCTAGTCTTAAAGCTATTACCAGTTGTATCATACTGATGAGTAGCTCATAACTCAAAAGATGAAGGTTCCAGAGGAAAAACCCATACTGATGATAATAAGCCCATCAACAGATAGATTAGGACTTATCTGATTGTCACATTTTGTCATCATAGCATGTGCTATGCTATGAAACTGCATACCTAGCATGATGATGTGCCCTAATACCTCACTGATACACTTCTGTTTCCTATAAATGAGGCCCTGGGATGGAATGATTCTGGTAGAGGCAAGTGAGAAGGATACATGTCCCTCACTATAATAAATATAATTGTACAACTCATACCTCCAATCATTTGGTTGGTTGGAATGGTCTTCTTTGATACCAAAGGATTACTACTAGTAGTATAATGGTTGAAGGAAATCCAAGACATAAACCCAGAGAAAGAGAATAACTCCAAAACATTTATAAGTCAAGCTTCAAATAAAAACTCAGCTGTACCACAATATTAACTAGAATTATTCAAAGAAATAAAATATGTTTTAAAATTATAAAAAATGAAATGAAAATGCTAGCAAAAAGAATTAGAAAAAAAGATGAGGACTTTAGAGGAATAACTTGGAAGAAGAATTAAGCCTAGTAAAAGAGATTAAAGAAAAAACTTTACCAAAGATGAAAAAGAATACAAAAAAAAAAGAAATAAAGTGTAAAGACCAATAATTGAGGTCTGGGAGAGGAAAATAAAAGAGGGAAAGAGGAGCTGAAGCATATTGAATCAAGCTTAGAGTTCTGGTGTTGAGTACACTTACTCATCTCTCATTAATTGTGTTTAGTAAAGGGAGGGAACAGAAAACAAACAGATGAAAATGCATAAGAGAATAAGATGAAGTTATATATAATTAATAATTATTACTATGAATATGACTAGGATGAAATCACCCATAAAATGAGAAAGGATTACAGAATGGATTCCAAAACAGAATCTAACATACTGGAACATAAAGGTTTGCATTAGAGTTATATATAAGATACTGGAGAAAAAGCTTTTATATGTTTAGCTTCAGTAAAAAAATACAGGAAACAATAATGATCTCAGACAATACAACAGCAAAAAGACTATTAAAAAAAGAAAGCAGGGAAACTATCTTCTGTTGAAAAGTACTATAGACTTGAATCATTGCCAATACTTAACAGATTTGATACAGCATATGATACAGCATCTAAATCTTTTTAAAAAGTTATGTGGGTTCATTCAATGATACAGCATCTAAGTCTTTAAAAAAAGTTATATGAGTTACAGAAAGAAACAGCAGAACTCTAATAGTAGAGAATCTAATATACCCTTATCAGAACTAGTCAGAATCAAAATAAGAGATTAAAGACTTGGATAGAATTTGAGAAAAGTTAAAAATGAGAGGTCTCTAGCAATTATTGAATGGGAATAAAAAGGAATATACCTATTTTCAATAATGCATTTACAAGAATGTGCCAGATGTCATGGCATTAAAAAACACAAATGCAGAAAAGTAGGACAATAACTGATTAAGGAATAATAAAAATTTTCTTTAATAAAAACCACAAAGAAAGATTAAAATTAGAGACTAAATAACTTAATCCTGAAGATTTGATGGAAAATCTTAGAAAATAAATTTTAGAAAAAAATAGATAACTTAAAGATCACAGTAAAACAATTCTTAGGATGCAGATAAAGTAGTTCTCAGAAGAAAAATGTACATTTCTAAACATTTTCATTAACAAAACAGAAAAAGAATAAACCTATGAATTTAACATTAAACTTAAAAAAACAAGAAAATCATCAATTTAAGAAAACTTAAAACACCAAAATAGAAATTCTGATAATCAAAAGAAAAAGAATTGAAATAAAAAAATTCAGTTGAATTAATTGATAAAACTAGGAGCTGTTACTTTAAAATAAACTAATTTGATTTTTTAAAAGAAAATAGAATATCTGGGGCAGCTAGGTGGCGTAGTGCATAAAGCACTGGCCTTGGAGTCAGGAGTACCTGGGTTCAAATCCATTCTCAGACACTTAATAATTACCTAGCTGTGTGGCCTTGGGCAAGCCATTTAACCCCATTTGCCTTGCAAAAACCTAAAAAACAAACAAAAGAACCCAAAAGTAATAGAGAGACTCACACAGGATAAAATGGACAATTTTGATTACTTAAAATTAAAAAAAGTTTTCATACAAACAAAATGGATATAGTAAAAATTAAAAAGGAAACCATTAACTCAGAGAAAATCTTTACAGAAGATTTCTCTGATAAATATCTCATTTCCAAAGTATTTAAGGAACTGATTCAAATTTATATTATACCTGACAATTTCCTAATTGCTTTTTTTTAAGGTTTTTGCAAGGTGGTGGGTTTAAGTGGCTTGCCATACAGCTAGGTGTCTGAGGTCAAATTTGAATTCAGGTCCTCCTGACTTCAGAACCAGTGTACCATCTGGCTACCCCTGAGCCACCTAGCTGCCCCCCTAATTGTTAGATAATCAAAGACAGTAACAGGAAGTTTTCAAAGAAAGAAATTCAAACTAACACTATTAGTGGCACAGTGGATTGAGTACTCCCTGAGGTCAGGAGATCCTGAGTTCAAAGCCAGCCTCTGACACTTGCTAGCTATGTGACCCTGGGCAAGTCACTTAACCCCAATTGCCTCCAAAAAATATGGTGACCCTTTCTTCATAGACAGGGACCTTCTTTGTGCATCAGAGTCACCTGCAGTAAGGTAACTAAAAGTTTAGTACATACAACCAAGGCATTGCCCTATATCACCACCCTGAGGTTCCTAGCTGATTTCAAATAATCAGGATCTCTCCTTTCCTGGAAGCATCATGGGATGAGAAGTGAGAATACCAACCCCTTACCCCTTTAGAAGTCTATGAAGAATTGTCCCCATTCTTATATGGGGAATTTTCATCTTCACTTATTTCTACAAGTTACCTCCCAACAATTCCACCTCTTATTCCTCTGAGTCATTCCCAGAGAGGGGTTGCCCAATGATGATTAGGTCCCAATAGCAATTTGGAGGGGCTCCATCAGTGTCAGATCGTAGCTTGCTTTGCTGCTGGGTCTTGACCCCTTCTCACTCCTTTGCTTGTTGCTACTGGGGTCGTTGGGTTCTTTAACATAATTGTGGCATCTGCTCTGCTGGGGCACCTTTACCTATATTACTCATTGCTACTGGGGTCCATTCTGTTCCTGATGCTACTGCAGCCAAGGTCCCTGATACTCCCTGCTTCCATGGGAGCTGATGCCATCCTGTATTACCTGCTGGAGTCTGAGTTCTGCTCCTCTATGACAAGATCCATTGGTGACATGTCATGACAGACCATATGATGCTTTCCTAGGCCAAGACCTCAACACTATAGAGGGCAAGGTTACTTCTAGGGTCTGAGCTCTGTTTCTCTCTAAGGTAGCAACTTAGTTCTCCATGTACTGGACCCTGAATCCTGTAACCTATTTCATATTGAAGATGCTCCCTCTGGTGATCCTAGGGAAGAAGTGCTGCTATGAGGACTGTTGCTAATGGAGTATGAATTGCTTCCCCTTGAACTTACTTGATGGAGGGTTTCACCTTCTACCAGTGTCACAGGTCAGAATCTCACTGCCCTGTGGTTGGTATGCAACACTGAGAGGATGTCTCCAGTCTAAGGGGTTCTGGCCAGTTGGGATGAAACTTGGATTTCTTCTCCTATCTGAGGTTATTTACTTCAGGACAGGAAATTCCTCTTGCCTCCAAGTCAGCTCAGACTGAAGAACCCAGGATCTTATTTTAAATTCACAAGGCTGCTGCAAAATAATGTCCAACTTAAGATTGCTCAACTGTGCTCAGGTAGGTGGTGTAGGTGGTATAGTGAATAGAGTTACTAGACTTGGAGTCATGAAGACTCATCTATGGTGAATTCAAATCTGACTTTAGATTTTACTGTGTGATCCTGGGCAAGTCATTTGCCCCCATTTGCTATGAGTGGAGGAAAGAAATGACAAATTACTCTAGTATCTTTGCCAAGAAAACCCCAAATGAAGTCATAGAATCAGACATGACTGAAAAATATCTCAACAAAACAATACATCTATTGGATTCTAGGGAGTACTGCCTTTTCAAATGCCATACCCAATTCCTTATACCAAAGAAACCCAACAAAGTCAACTGAGAGCCGTTCTAAATGACCTCCCCAAAACCATATTAAAAGGTCCTAAGAACTTCTTTCACTACAGTTGAAAGACAATTCCAAAATTTCAGGTTCTCCTTGGAGGAGGGGTAGTGGTGCTCAGGCCTATCTTAGTTGTTGGACCAGTAGTTTGCTATCACTCCCAGAAATAAATAAGGTACAAATTCAGCAATTGACAGTTTACTTCATTTATCATCTATTTTTTCAATTTTTTATCACCGAAATTTCTCCTAGTATACCAGAAAAGTATTCCATAAAGAATATTTTTCTTAAAGAGAAAAACAAGAAAAGAAAAAGAATCAATAAAACTGATTAATATACAATGAAAAAGTTTACAATATTCTATACTGTGGACCTCATACTTTTGCAAAGGACCAGGGTTGGGATATCTTCTCACTGTGATTTTGAAACATTCACTTTTTTTTTCCTTGTGATATAGTTCTTTCTGCTTGTTGTAGACACTGTGTATATTGTTTTCTTGGCTCTGCTTTCTTCTGCATCAGATCATTTAAATATTTCCATGTTTCTCTATATTTATCATATTTGTCATTTCTTACAGAATAGTAATATTCTATTACATTTACGTTCTTCAATTTATCACTATAGCCTAGTGCTCTTCTATTACAATTATGTTCTTCAATGGCCATTTTTGCAATCAGTGCAATATTTACTTTGTTTCCAGTTCTTTGCTACAACAAAAAGTGTTGCCATAAATTTGGTATATTTGGATACTTCTTAACAGTGATCTCTTTGGGCTATATGTTTAGTAGTGGAATTTCTGGGTTAATGGATATGGACATTTTATTCACTTTATTTACATAATTGTAAATTACTTTCCAAAATGTTTGTACTTATTCCTAGCTCAGGTGAATGATAACACTAGTGTTCTTAATCTTCTTATAACCCCTTCAACATTGGCTATTTCCATTTTTCCATCTTCTTATCAGAACATAATTCTTAAAAACACAGCATATACTTACTAATCTCAAGTTATTAATGGTCACAATTATACTTTAATTTCCCCAAGGACAATGCTTCAAAGTAAGCTAACATCATCTCTAGAGGCATTACCAGAAACACTGATGTGAGACTATTATGCCAGTTAAGTCCACTACTATAGTGGCCAACATCCAAGCCCTTATAGAATATAATCTTTCTTTATGGGTTCCTCTCTACCATTGCTCCTGATCAAAATGCTTGGTTTACTGTAAAGAAGGTCCAAGACTTGGGACTGTTGACATCATATTCATTGGGTTTTACATCATATATGTACCAAAGTCTGGCTATTAGTACCATTGGATATTAGGACAGACTTTTTTTTAGATTTTTTTTCAATGCAGTGGGGTTAAGTGACTTGCCCAAGGCCACACAACTAGACAATTATTAAGTGGCTGAGGTCGGATTTGAACTCAGGTAATCCTGACTCCAGGGCCGGTGCTCTATCCACTGCGCCACCTAGCCACCCCTTAGGGCAGACTTTTAAAACAGAAACTTATTCTTCACAACCCTGATTATATTATTATTTTATTATTATTGGAGTTGGGTGTCCTATTTCCGAGTCTCTCTTTGCCAAATCAATGTCATGCTATATATCTATCAGTATGAAGTTTCAGCTTTCCATTACAGAAGCTTCTTTGATTCCACCTTCAAGAAGATTTACTTGATCAACATGAACTACTTTTAGACATACACTCAGTTAATCCTCTCCAATATTTCCTTATTCCATACTCAGGTGAGAGTCTCCTAAGCCTTGAGGTTTCTGCCCCCTTCAGAAAGTTCTATATAACAAGAAAAAATGATTCAATTATTTCTTCACAAATTTCCTTCCCCTTAGAATAGTTTGGACAATTGTAAAGTACAGTTAGTAGAAAGCACTACACTTTCATAAGTGAGCACTTTGATATTTGAAAGGGACAGAAAATGGACAAAGGAAAATCATGAAATCAATTTGTGATCTAACTACTGCCCTTTTTGTATTTGAATAGTTTGGTTGTGAAAAGGGATAGAGAGAGAATTTTGTTCATGAAAATCTGATAAAAATGCATAAAGAAACAGTTTAAGAGAAAATATGAGGGGCGGCTAGGTGGCATAGTGGATAAAGCCTTAAAAACCTTAAAAACCTTAAAAAATCAAATGAGAGTGATGGGAAAAAAAGATATGAAAAAATTATGATTAAGAGCTTGGTTAAAAAAGGTAGAAAACCTTATTGAAGGAATAACTCCTTGAAATTTATAGTTGACCTATCAGAAGCTAATGATTACATGAGACATCAAAGAAATAATTAAATAAAAAATGGAAAAAATAGAAAAAACTGAAATACCTCAAAGGAAAAACAATTGATCTAGAAATAGATTAAAAGGAAATAATTTGGGTGGCTAGGTGGCACAGTGAATAGTGCGCCCGCCCTGGAGTCAGGAGTACCTGGGTTCAAATCCAACCTCAGACACTTAATAATTACCTAGCCGTGTGGCCTTGGGCAAGCCACTTAACCCCATTGCCTTGAAAAAAATCTAAAAAAAAAAGGAAATAATTTAAGAATTATTGGAATAATTGGCACTTATGAGAAAAAAATGAACCTAGATATCATAACTATTTTTAAAAAAATTTAAGAAAAACTGCTTAGATATTTAAGAGCCAGAGGGGAAAAATAGAAATTGAAAGACTCATTAGTTACCTGAAGAAAATTTCAAACTGAAATTTTTGGGAATATTATAGCCAAAATCCTGAAACTCCTAGCTCAAGGAGAAAAAACTAGAAGCAGCCAGAAAGAAAAAAAATTCAAGTAACAAAAGGTCATAGTCATAGTCAAGATCATACAAGACTTATCAGCTACCACTCCCTGGAAGGGAGGGAACTATAACCAAGAATAACATACTTAGGAAAAAACTGAGTATAATCCTACATGGGAGAAATGGATCTTCAATGGAATAAAAGCCTTTCTATCATTTCCAATGAAAAGCCCTTTACTAAATAGAAAATTTAACATCTAAACAAAGTACTGGGGTGGCTAGGTGGCCCAGTGGATAAAGCACTGGTCCTGGAGCTAGGAGTACCTGGGTTCAAAACCAGTCTCAGACACTTAATAATTACCTAGCTGTGTGGTCTTGGACAAGCCACTTAATCCCACTTGCCTTGCAAAAAAACCCAAAAAACAAAGTACTGAAAAAGAGCACAAAAAAAGTAAAAATGAATGAAAAATCATAAGAGAATAAGGTTAAATTATTCCCATTCTTTTTTTTTGCAAGGCAATGGGGTTAAGAAGGCCACACAGCTAGGTAATTATTGTCTGAGGCCAGATTTGAACTCAGGTAGTCCTGACTCCAGGGCCAGTGCTCTATTCACTGCACCATCTAGCCACCCCTAATTGTTTCCATTCTAACGCTGAGAGATGATAAATGTAATCCTTTAGAACTTTATCATTATCAGGAGTCTTAGAGGGAGCCTAGTCAGAGAGTCTGGAAGTGACTCCATTATGTTTGGATAATCTCAGAGAAGGATGGAAGTGTAGGGAAGGGGGATGCAATGGGAGAGGGGGAGTGAGACAAAAAGAATGATGAAAATTATTGCACAAAAATAGGGTGTGTAAGGAAAAGTTTATATAATGGAAGAGGCAGTAGGAGGAGGAGAAAACAAGTTTTGAACCTCAGGCTCATTTGAACTGGTTCAAGGAGAAAAGAATAATTATACAAACGCAATTAAATACAGAAATTCATCCAACAGGGAAATAGGAAGGAATGGTTTAAGAGAGAGAGGAGGGATAAGGGGTAAATTAGATTAAGGGAAGTGGTGGCCAGAAGCAAAACAGAACCTTATAGAGTAGATGGGGTAAAAAAAAAAGAGAAGAATAAGTGTAAGAGAATAGGATAGAAGAAATTTCATAGTTAACTATTGTAACTGTGAATGTGAATGACATGAACTCACTCATAAAACAGAAGAGGATGACAGAATGACTTAAAAATCAGAATCCAACATTGCATTGTTTTCAAGAAACAACACAGAACAACACACATAGAATTAAAATAAGGGTCTGGAGCTGAATTTATTATACTTCAATTGAAATAAAAAAGGCAAGAGTAGAAATCATAGATAAAGTAAAAATAAACAGATCTTATTAAAAGATATAAACAAGAAAACTATTCTTTGCTAAAAGGTACCATAGACAATGAACTATATCAACACTGCACTAAATGACAAAGGGTCTAAATTTTTTTTAAGATTTTGCAAGGCAAATAGGGTTAAGTGGCTTGCCCAAGGCCACACAACTAGGTATTATTAAGTGTTTGAGGCTAGATTTGATCTCAGGTACTTCTGACTCCAGGGCCGGTGTTCTATCTACTGCACCACCTAGCCGCCCTTAAATTCTTTTTTTTTTTAACTTAAAGATTTTATTTATTTTGAGTTTTACAATTTTTCCCCTAATCTTACTCCCTCCCCCCCACAGAAGGTAATTTGCCAGTGTTTATATTGTTTCCATGGTATACATTAAAAAGGATCTAAATTCTTTTTTTTTTTTAGGTTTTTGCAAGGCAAATGGGGTTAAGTGGCTTGCCTAAAGCCACACAGCTAGGTAATTAATAAGTGTCTGAGGTCAAATTTGAACTCAGGTACTCCTGACTCCAGGGCCTCTATCCACTGCACTACCTAAGCACCCCCAAGGATCTAAATTCTTAAAGAAAAAGGTTAAACCACTTATAGGATGAAATAGATTGTAAACTAAACTAGTAAAAGACTTCAATTTGCCCTCTGTCAGACTTAGGTAACTCTAACCATAAAACAAACTAGAAAGAAGTTAAATAATTGAATATAATTTTAGAAAAGTTAGAGATAATATATCTAAGGAGGATATTAAATGAGAAAAGAAATACTTAGTTCTCAGTTGAGTATGGCACCTTTAATAAATTGAACATGTATGAATGCATTAAAAACTTGAAAAGCACAAATATTAAATGCATCATTTTCTGACTACTATGCAAGAAATACTATATTCATTAAAGGAATTTTGAAGCAGTTAAAAATTCATTGGAAATAAGGACCTTTATCCTAAAGAATGGGTAGATGAAAGAACAAATCATAGAAACAATAATTCCATCAAATATAATGACAATAATGGGACAACACACTAAAAATTGTGAGATACAACAAAAGAAATACTTCAGGGAAATTTTATGTCTCTAAACATGTCAAGAAAAGAAAGATCATACCAATATATTGACCATGCACCTAAAAGAATTATAAAACTAGCAAATTAAAAACCCTGACTCAAGCAACAAAATGGAAACTTTGATGAAATCTGATCAGCTATGATTTAGAATGTTGCCCCATCTCCTGATAGAAAGGTAATGGATTAGATGCATAATAAGACATGAATTTTTGGATTTGGTCCATGTGGGATTTGTTTTGCTTGACTGTGCAATGTATTTTTTGCAGAAATTTTCTTTTCTTTTTTTCTGAAAGGGGAGATGGGATGGAGAGAAGGTAGATACTTGTTCAGTGGAAAAAAGTAACTTCAAAAAAATAAGATGAAAAAAGATAAGGTCAGGGAATAGGGACCATTGCATGCCAGATAGAAGAATTTGAATTTAACATGAGAGGTAACGGGAAGCCACTGACGATTTTTGATTGGGGAAATGGCAGGATCAAGTTATAAAGGAGAGCTTAGAGGAGAAAGAAAATGGAGGTAAGATAACTTTTAAGTAGACTACTGTAGTAGTGGTAAGTAGGTAGTAATAAGGATTTGTATTTCCACTGTAATAGCTGTGAAAATAGAAAGAAAAGGTGGACAAAAGGGATGTTTTGGTCTCCTTTAGCTGATTGAATATGAGAGTTGGAGTAGAGAGAAATGTCAAAAAAATCTCAAGGTTATAAAAATTGAAGACTGACCAAATAGTGAATTCAGAAGGAGGAACAGATTTCATGAGAATGGTAATGAATTCAATTTTTTACATGCTGATTTGGATATCAGTGACACTTAATATAGAGATCCTCGATAGGCAGTGAATCTCAGAAGATGTTAGGATTGAATATGGGGAGGTTATCTGCATAGAGGTAATTGAAGATGTAGGCATGAATGAGATTGGTGAGTAAAAGAATGTGGAAAGAGAACCAGACAGACTCATATGAGAAACATCCATATTAAGGGATCATGAAAATGATAAGTAACCAATTGAAAGAGAAAGAGGCATATAAGACAAAGTCTAAGTACCTAAATTTTTTTTTAAATATAAGACAACTATTTATTTCCCACATTAAAAACTATATAATACCAGTCCCTCAGAAGCCTGCATTGACAGAAAATTGCTTCATAAAAAAATCAAATAGAAAATTATTTGTTATGATTTGATTCCCCCTGAATGTTCCTATCACTGCATATATCAAAATTGTTTTAAAGGAAAAAATAAGAGAACAATTAGTTAACTCAAGCAATATATATTTAAACACTTGAACATATATGCAATGAGGAAGGAAAGGAGGAAAGAAAGAAAGAAAGAAAGAAAGAAAGAAAGAAAGAAAGAAAGAAAGAAAGAAAGAAAGAAAGGAAGAAAGAAAGAAAGAAGGAAGGAAGGAAGGAAGGAAGGAAGGAAGGAAGGAAGGAAGGAAGGAAGGAAGGAAGGAAGGAAGGAAGAAGAAGAAGAAAGAAAGAAAGAAAGAAAGAAAGAAAGAAAGAAAGAAAGAAAGAAAGAAAGAAAAGAGGATGGAAGGAAAGAGAGTGGTAAGAAGAGAGAGAGGTAGGGAGAGAAGAAGGGAGGATAGAAAGAGTATTGCCCAGTTGGAATTGGTCAGTGGGGCCAGATACTACTACTCACAGGTTGTTGTTTGTCCTTAGTTCAAGTGAGGATTGTTTTTATTTATTTTTTGTTTGTTTTTTGCCTAGCATATAGTTGATACACATTGCCTAGCATATAATAGAATAGATGTTTGACAAGTGTTTATTGACTTGACTTTGTTAAAAGGAATCTAGAAAGAGACAGTGCTTTAAGGGGAGAGGTCTAGGGCCTTTTCTTCTCAGAGGCTCACACTTAGTTCTGTGAAATTAGATCTTGGTCCCTTTTGCTTTGTTATTTATTTCTTTTCATATTAAGAAAATGAATCTGAAGGAACTGACTTGTAAGTTTTGAAAGGAAAAGTGAATGAAGCTCTAAGTTTCCAGGAATCAAAATCCATGCTGAATTTTATGTCAAGCTTATTCCTGAAGACCCAAGAAGGAAGAAATTACCTTCAGGAGTGACTTCCCCAACTCAATTCAACACAAGCTGAGACAAAGACTCATCCAACAGTGATTCCACTTGAACTTGGTGGCAACCAATGCTATATAAAAATTGTGCTAAATTCTGAGTTCACTGTCTCCAGTGACCAAGGTGACATAGGGGAGATCCAGTCACCACAGTGTTTGGAAAAAATGTTTCTAATTTTGTTCTTGTTATATCTTTGAAGCAAATATCCCTTTGTAAAAGCTGATGAAAAGTGGCTAAACGAAATTAGAGTGCTAATCATTCCTGGGTGGCTAACAGTAAGGGAAACACAAACAGTAGTTGCTTGAGCTAATAGCAATAGAGAAAAATCACCCCAAATCTCACAGGTACCACCTTGATATAACTTGCCTGGCTGTGGGGAAGTAAGGTCAGGGCATAATTCCTACATCTGTATCTAATCACTAGAGAAACTTGAGGGTGAATTCAGTTATTGGTGGGTCAGTAAGTAGCTATGTTGTTAAGATTGCATCACTAGACAAAGTTCTTGGAGTTAGCCCTAAAAATGTGTATAGGAAGCATTCCTTAATCTAAATGAACCAGTAAGAAGTCCCCATTAGGTTCTAGACTTCTAAGTTCCAGGCTATCTCCAATTCCTGGAATGCTTTCCTTCCCCATATTTCCCTCACCTAACTTCTTTCAAAGTTCATCTTGTACAAAGGCCTATCCTGATCCCTCAGTTACTAGTCTCTTCCCTGTAAAAATTATTAAATTAATTTGTTTTGATTTTGTGTGTATGTATCTGTGAACATGTTATTTAATCGAATGCAACCTCCTTAAGGAAGGAGATTGTTTTGTTTTTCTCTTTCTATTCTTAGGGGGACATAGTAGACACTTAATTTTTTTTGAATGATGACTGAGTGAATAGATGGTGTTGACTGAGATGTAACCATACCCATCTATGGCTGACATCACTGAGGATGAAGTAAAACATCAGGTCACTGAGGTTTAGTTGTACAGGACTCATCTGGGGCAGCAGGGAGTAGGAAAAAGCATGGCATATCTACCCCTTGCTCTCTGAGGAATGGTCTCCAATGTAAAGGACTGTAAGCAAATGTGATAGTCTCAGGGGAAAGCCAGGTTTTAATTAAAATGAGGAGGTGGAAGGAATGTTGAAAAGATCAAGGATTTAAGGGAGTTTGTTGTAGCAATGGAGGACACTGGAATGGACTAGAATGAGCTAGAATACAGGTAAAGTGCAACAAATAGTACTGGAAGGGAGAACCAGTGATTACAAACAGAAGAGTGAACTTTGGAGCAGGTGACAATAGAACTATTCTTGTACACCAAGTGGCACAATGTATAGAGCTCTGGACTTTGAGTCTGAAAGATCTGAGTTCAAATTTAGCCTCAGACACTTACTGGCTGTGTGACCCTGGGCAACCTCTGTCTATCTCTGTTTCTTCAACTAAAAAATGTATACCTGCAGGATTGTTGGGAAGATCAAATCATATATTTGCAAGACATTTAAAACACTGCCTGGCATTTAGTAGGTACTAAATAATTACTTATTTCCTCCTCTTCCCTCTCCTACTAGATCTCAAGCTATAATACAAAGGTGTTGTTGTCACATACTCACAATTTGGTACTGGGTAAGAAATAAAGAAGTTTATCAGTGGAACAAATTAGATACATAACATATAGAAACAAATGAGTGTAGTCGGTGTATGATAAACCCCAAAGACTCCAATTATTGGGAAAAGAACTCACTAATTGGGAAAATTGTTAGGAAACCTGGAAAGTTATTTGGCAGAAACTAGACACAGTCCAATATCTCATGTCATATAGCAAGATAAGTTCAAAATGGGAGCAAATCAATGGAACAGAGAAGAAATTACCTCAGATCTATAGATGTAGAAAAGTTCATGACCAAACAAGAGCTCTGCAGAAGCTAAAATGGATAATTTTTGATTATACAAAATTAAAGTCTTTCCACAGACAAAACCAATGCAGCTAAAATTAGAAGTAAGGAAACTGAGGGGTGGGGTGGGGAGGGGGAGATCAGTAAAATAGCAAATGAGCAAAATGAAATTAGAACAAAATCAGATGAATAAAAAGAATAATCAGAACATATTATGCACAATGCTGATAAAATTGAGAACATGAAATAGAATATCTTCAAAAATATAAAATATTTGAGCTGTCAGAAGACCAAATAAAAATATTAGTTAACCCAAACTCAGAAAAGGAAATAGAACTAACTGTAAAGGAATTACCAGGGGCAGCTAGGTGGCGCAGTGGATAAAACACCGACCCTGGAGTCAGGAGTATCTGGGTTCAAATCCGGTCTCAGACAATAATTACCTAGCTGTGTGGCCTTGGGCAAGCCACTTAACCCTATTTGCCTTGCAAAATAAAAAGGAATTAAAAACTAGTTTTGATAGATTCAGAGGAAAATGTTATCAAACTTTTAAAAAACATTTTTTTCACAAATATATTCTGTATTTCACAAATTATTCTCAAAAATTGAGAACATTCTATCAGAATTCCTTTATGAAACAAATATAATTCTTACACATAAATCAGGAAAAGATAAACTAAGAAAAGATAAAACACAAAGGAAAACTATAATTCAATATCATCCATGAATATTAACTCAAAAACTTTAAGTCCTATCAAATAGATAATGGCAATTTATCCAAGAAGTCATTCATTACAACCATGTGAGATATGTACAAAGAGTACAAAGATGACTCAGCATTAGAAAAACAATCAACATAATCATACAAATTAAAAATCAAAATATCCAAAATTCCATTATCATCTCAATAGATAAAAAGTCCTTGACAAAATATAATAATATTTTATGTGAAAAATTCTATAAAGTCTAAGCATAGAGGGGATCTTTCTGATATCATAAAAATAATTTATGCAAAAGCAAGTATCATATGCAATATGATACTCTAAAATCCTTTCCAGTGGTCAAGCAAAGATGTTCACTCTTCCCCTTATTATTTATTATAGCTCTGAAAATGATATAGCAATAAACCGAAAAGAAATTAAAAGCATAAAGATAGGTAAAGAGGAGAAAAAACTATTCTTGTTTGCTGATGATATACTTGAAAAATCCTAGGGAATCAATCAAGATATTAATTGAGACAATAACTTTACAAAGTTTCAGACTACAAAATAAACCCTCAAAAATCAACAGCATTTCTATATAAAAATAAAATACAAGAAGCAGTAATAGAAAGGGAAATTTCACTCTATATAACTACAAAATATCTAGGGATTGATCTATCAAAGCACACAAAAATCTTGTCTATTTTTGATTACAAAGTGGTCCTTAAAGAATAATTTAGGGGGCAGAGCCAAGATGGTGACAGGAGAAGAGCCTCTCTTAGGTGTTTTCTATATATATAATTTTTCAAAACACATAAAATAAGGACTCTAACTAAATTTTCCAGAGACAGAACCCACAGAGGGATCCAGTGAGGCAATTCTCCTGAACAAGGTAACCTGGAAAATAGTGGAAAGGCTCTGCTCCATGGGGTTAGAGGGGCAGCCCGCCAGAGTGAAGGAACTTCAGCCTCCCAGAGGCAGCCCCAGGGTACTGGAAGCATTGGCTTAAGGCAGCAGGGGCAGTTTCCTGACCTACAACCCAGGGAACACTGGGCACAACTTGGAAGATCAGTGGAGTACCTCTGCCAGAGCTAGGGCATGGAACCCAACCCTCAAGGCACGTAGTGAGCAGCCTGGCTGTGGCAGCCCAGATCCGGGAACTGGAAGCAGGTGGAGCTGGTAAGCAGTAGCCCCCAGGCAACTAAGCCCTGAGTGCTTACTAAAGCACTCAGGGAGTGAGTGGAGAGAGACTTCTGAGATTTATCCTCTGTACCTGGAACAGGACTTTGGGGCTCTGACCACATTCAGATCCTGATCACAGTCTAGACCCCCCCCATAGAACAGCAGGGCCTCCCCCCACCTCAGCCCAGGGACAGAGGGCTGTGCTTGTGGTCATTCACAGACCAGGAGGGAAGACAGAGTTTCATACAGAGATCTTTGTGGGGGGGTGTCCCAATAATACTCAAAAGCTCAGGAAGCACCCCAAGACCAGACACAGGCTGTGGAAATGAGTAAAAAGAGAAAAAAAGGGGAACACCAATGAGAAACACATTGCCTATGATCCCAAGAAGGATCAAAATACTCAGTCTGAAGATGAGGAAGTATAAGCTCCAGCATCTAAAGACTGCAAGAAAAATGGAAATTGGGCTCAGGCTATGACAGAGCTCAAGAAAAAGATTTTGAAAATCAAGTGAGGGAGATAGAAGAAAAATTGGGGAAAGAAATGAGAGAGATGCAGGAAAAAAAATGAAAAAGAAGTCAGCAGCTTAGTCAAGGAGATCCAAATAAAAGCTGAAGAAAATAACATGTTAAAAACCAGCATAGGTCAAGTGGATAAAAGAGTTCAAAAAGTTATTGAGGAGAAGAATACTTTAAAAAGCAGAATTGGCCAGAAGGAAAAAGAGATAATAAAGTTCTCTGAGGAAAACAAATCCTTCAGATGTAGATTGGAAATAAAGGAAGCTGCTGACTTACGAGAAGTCAAGACACAATACTTTAAAACCAAAAGAATGAAAAATTAGAAGAAAATGTGAAACATCTCATTGAAAAAACAATTGATATGGAAAAGAGATTCAGGAAAGATAATTTAAAAATTACTGAAAATCATGATCAGTAAAAGAGCCTTGACATCATTTTTAAAGAATTCCTACAGGAAAATTGCTCTGATATCCTAAGAAGCAGAGGGCAAAATAGAAATTGAGAAAATCCACCGATCTCCCCCAGAAAGATATCCAAAAAGAACAACCCCCAGGAATATTATACCCAAGTTCCAGAACTCCCAAGTCAAAGAGAAAAATATTACAAGCAGCCAGAAGGACATAATTCAAATATCATGGAGCTTCAGTCAGAATCACACAGGATTTAGGAGCAACTACATTAAAGGCTTGTAGGGCTTGAAATATAATATTCTGGAAGGCAAAAGAGCTCAGAATGCAATTGAGAATCAACTACCCAGCAAAAATGAACGTCCTCTTCCAGGGAAAAAGATGGACTTTCAATGAACCAGGGGAATTTCAAGTGTTCCTGTTAAAATGGCCAGAGCTGAACAGAAGGTTTGATCTTCAAATACAGGACTCAGGTGAAGCATAGAGAGTGGAGGAGAAGGGTAAAATATGAGGGACTTAATGATGATGAACTACTTGTATTCCTGCATAGAAAAATAATACTGATAATACTCATAAGAAACTTCTCATTTAATAGGTAGAAGGAGCTCTTATAGATGAAGCACAGGAGAGAGCTGAATTTGAAGATATAATATATTGTATAAATGGAGTCAATGGCTAAAAGTGAAATGTAATGGGAGTAAGAGAAAGGAGAGGTGGAATAGGCTAAGATATTTCATACAATAAGATGTTTTTTATTACAATGAGCTATTGCAATGATATGGAAGGGGGAAGGCAAGGAGGAATGAGGGAACCTTCACTCTCATCAGAGGTGGCTAGGAGAAGAAACAGCATATATATATATATGTATATATATATATATAATATATATATATATATATATATATACTCAATGGGGTATAGACATCTAGAATAAAAAGGAGAGAAGGGGGACTGGGGGAAAGGGGGGATGTGAGTGATTGGGGAGAGTGGTCAGATATAACATATTTTCTTTTTTACTTCTTGCAAGGGGCTGGGATTGGATGGCTTGTCTGGGACCACAGGGCTGGGTGGTTGCTGGGCCTTAGGGGTCATATGTGGGCTCAGGTTCTCTTGGCCCCAGGGCCAGTGATCAGTCTGCTGCGCCACTCAGCTACCCTACAGCACATTTAAGAAGAGGGACAGAGAAAAAGGAGAGAGAAAATATAGTATATGGTAGTGGGGAAGTACAAATGGAGGGAGCTGCAATTAGCAATGGCAACAGTGGAAAAATATAGAAGTAGCTTTTGTGATGGATTTATCATAAAGAATGTGATCCACCCACAACAGAGCTGGTGGTGTTGGAACACAGACTGAAGCACATTTTTTATTATTATTTTTTGGGGGGGAGCACAGGGCAAATGGGGTTGGGTGACTTACCCAGGGCTGCACAGCTGTGTGGTTTGTTGGGTATCTGAGGCTGGATATGAGCCCAGGTGCTCTGGGCTCCAGGGCCAGTGCTCTGTCCACTGTGCCACCTAGCTACATTATTATTATTATTATTATTATTATTATTATTATTATTATTATTATATTTTATTTTTTGGTTTTTGTGGGGCAATGGAATTGGGGTGGCTTGCCCAGGGTCACATGGCTGGATGTCTGGGGCCAGATTTGGGCTCAGGTGCTCCTGACTCCAGGGCTAGTGCTCTGTCCACTGCGCCACCTAGCTGCCTCTATTATTATTTTTTAATTTTAATTTTAATTTTTTTCTTTACTTTGATGCTCATGAGGGTCTATATTTTGGGGGGGGATGGGTATTGTTTACTCTTAAACAAGAATATTTTAGAAATGTATATAAAATCATATGTACAAAATAAAAATAAATATAATTTTTAAAAAAAGAATAATTTAAACAGTTCAAAGAATATTCATTGCTCATAGCTAGGTTGTAGCCAATGCAATATAATATTATTTCCAATATTCCAAAGTGATAATGCCACCAAAGTTAATTTATACTTTTAATGCTCTACCAACCATAATATCAAGAGAATACTTTATAGAATTTGATAAAATAATAAAATTAATTTGTAAAAAAAAAGGACCCAGAATATTAAGGGAAACAACAAAAAGAAATAGGGATAAAGGAGAAATGGAATATTTAGTCTTCAAACTACTTTATAAAACAGCAGCCATCAAATCCATCTGATATTGATTTAAAAATAAAGCAATAGGGGGCGGCTAGGTGGCGCAGTGGATAAAGCACCAGCCCTGGAGTCAGGAGCACCTGGGTTTAAATCTGGTCTCAGACACTTAATAATTACCTAGCTGTGTGGCCTTGGGCAAGCCACTTAACCCCATTTGCCCTGCAAAAACCTAAAAAAATAAAAATTAAAAAAATTAAAAATAATAAAAATAAAGCAATAGATTAATAGAACACAATAGACAAAGAGAGAATCAGAAATAATAATTTGTTTGGAACTCAATTAGGAATTCAGTTAGGCAGGCAATAACCCAATGTTTGATATAGTGAAAAACATAAGTTACTTAGGGAAAAACTTCTTATCTGATTTTTTTAAAAAAAATAACAATTATTGGGAAAACTAGAAAACAATCTAGCAGAAATTAGGCTTAGATCAAGATGTTATAACAATTCCCACCAATGCATTCTAAAGGGATACATGACCTTCATATAAAAAAAGCAGACTATAAAAAAATTAGAAGTAGATCATATACCTCTCACAGCTATTGGTAAAAGATATATTATTAACCGAACAAAATACTCCATTATAAAAGATCAAGTACTTTGATTACATGAAACTAAAAATTGCACAAAGACAATTTTAATGTATCTAGGTTAAGAAAGGAGGCAACTGAATGGGGGAAAAATCTTTGTATCAAATGTCTCTGATAAATTTTCAGATATCTTAGATATATAAACAATAATAAATATACATATATGGGGCTAATAGCCAATTTCTTTTTTTTAAATTTATTTTTATTAAAGATATTATTTGAGTTTTACAATTTTCCCCCAATCTTGCTTCCCTCCCCCCACCCCCTCACAGAAAGCACTCTGTCAGTCTTTTTACTTTGTTTCCATATTTGTACCTTGATCCAAATTGGGTGTGATGTGAGAGAAATCTTATCCTTAAAGAAGAGAAGAGAAGACTAAGAAGTAACAAGATCAGACAATAAGATATCTGTTTTTTCCTAAGAAAGGGAATAGTCCTTGCACTTTGTTCAAACTCTACATCTCCTTATCTGGATATAGATGGCACTCTCCTTTGCAGACAGCCCAAAATTGTTCCTGATTGTTGCAATGATGGAATGAGCAAGTCCTTCAAGGTTGAACATCACCCCCATGTTGCTGTTAGGGTGTACAGTGTTTTTCTGGTTCTGCTCATCTCACTCAGCATCAGTTCATGCAAATCCCTCCAGGCTTCCCTGAAATCCCATCCTTCCTGATTTCTAATAGAACAATAGTGTTCCATGACATACATATACCACAGTTAGCTAAGCCATTCCCCAATTGAAGGACATTTACTTGATTTCCAATTCTTTTCCACCACATACAGGGCTGCTAATAAATATTTTTGTACAAATAACGTTTTTACCCTTTTCCATCATCTCTTCAGGGTATAGACCCAGTAGTGGTATTGCTGGGTCAAAGGGTATACACATTCTTGTTGCCCTTTGGGCATAGTTCCAAATAGCTCTCCAGAAGGGTTGGATGAGTTCACAGCTCCACCAACAATGTAATAGTGTCCCAGATTTCCCACAACCCTTTCAACAATGATCATTATCCTTCCTAGTCATATTGGCCAATCTGAGAGGTGTGAGGTGGTACCTCAAAGAAGCTTTAATTTGCATTTCTCTAATAATTAATGATTTAGAACAATTTTTCATATGACTATGGATTACTTTGATCTCCTCATCTGTAAATTGCCTTTGCATATCCTTTGACCATTTGTCAATTGGGGAATGGCTTTTTGTTTTAAAAATATGATTCAGTTCTTTTAGAAATGAGTCCTTTGTCAGAATCATTAGTTGTAAAGATTGTTTCCCAATTTACTACATTTCTTTAGATCTTGGTTACATTGGTTTTATCTGTGCAAAAGCTTTTTAATTTAATGTAATCGAAATCATCTAATTGGTTTTTGGTGATGTTCTCCAACTCTTCCTTAGTCATAAACTGCTCCCCTTTCCATAAATCTGACAGGTAGACTAGTCCTTGATCTTCTAATTTGCTTATAGTATTGTTTTTTTATGTCTATGTCCTGTAACCATTTGGATCTTATCTTGGTAAAGGGTGTGAGGTGTTGGTCTAATCTAAGTTTCTTCCATACTAACTTCCAATTATCCCAGCAATTTTTATCAAAGAGGCAGTTTTTATCCCAATGGCTGAACTCTTTGGGTTTATCAAACAGCAGATTACTATAATCATCTCCTGCTTTTACACCTAGTCTATTCCACTGGTCCACCACTCTATTTCTTAGCCAATACCAAACAGTTTTGATGACTGATGCTTTATAATATAATTTTAGATCAGGTAGGGCTAAGCCACCTTCTTTTGTACTTTTTTTCATTAAGCTCCTGGCAATTCTTGACTTTTTATTTCTCCATATGAATTTACTTACAATTTTTTCTAACTCAAAGTAGTTTTTTGGAATTTTGATTGGTAGGGCACTAAACAGATAGTTTAGTTTTGGTACAATTGTCATTTTTATTATATTAGCTCTACCTATCCATGAGCAGTTGATTATTTGCCCAGTTATTTAAATCTGATTTAATTTGTGTGAGAAGTGTTTTATAATCGTTTTCAAAAAGATTCTGAGTCTGTCTTGGCAAATAGACTCCCAAATATTTTATATTGTCTGAGGTTACTTTGAATGGGATTTCTCTTTCTAGCTCTTCCGTTTCTTTCTAGACATATATAGAAAAGTTGAGGATTTGTGGGGGTTTATTCTATAACCTGCAACTTTGCTGAAATTGCTAATTGTTTCCAGTAGTTTTTTGGATGATTTCTTGGGATTCTCTAGGTAGAGCATCATGTCATCTGCTAATAGCCAATTTCTAATAGGTAAATGGTCAAAAGCTATGAACAAACAATTTTCAAAAGAATATTAAACCATTTACAACCACATAAAAGAATGCAACAAATCATTAGTAAAGAGAAATGCTCATCAAAACAACCCTGAGTTTTCACCTTACACCCTGCAAATTGGCAAATATGACAAAAATGGAAATATTCAATGTTGGAGTGTTGTAGAATGATAAGCACACTAGTCCATTGTTGGCAGAACTGTGGATTATTTTTGGTACAATTATTTTGGAAAGCAAATAAAATGACTAAGATACCCATACCCTTTGAACCAGAGGCTTTATTACTATGTTTATACTCCAAGGATGCAATTGATTTTAAAAAATCCCAATAAACACCAAAACTATTTAAATCAATATTTTTTGATAAGTAGAATTAGAAACTAAATATATGCTCACACAATTTGGAAATGGCTAAACAATTGTGGAATATGAATGTAATGGATTATGGCACTGATATAAGAATGATATATGTGATGAACACAGAGAAGCACATAAAGATCTATATGAACTGATGCAGAACACTGGTCTTAACATAACTACTGATCTTTTTTAAATGTACTCCAAGATCAGCTTCCTAACCATTCAAGAACTTTATCATTATCACATGATTAGTAGACCAGAATCAGATCCAATATACTGGGTCATGTTCCAAATCTCTTCAAGGTACTTTCACTAAAAATCATTGTGCCTTTTCATAAATAGGCTCCCTAAACTCTTTCATATATGTAATTGCATCAGCCCCTGCATGTCAACTAGATAGATAGATAGAGATAGAGATAGAGATATGCATAGATAGATAGATATGCATATATAGATATGTATACATACATATCTATATATGAGAAAGTTGAGGTAAATTTTGGGGTGGGAAAGCATTAGCAGCTGGTGGAATCAAAAAGTATTCACAACTTGGGCAAGTCACTTAGCCCCATTGCTTCACAACCCCTCCCCAAAAAAAAGGTCTCATCCCAGAATAGTATTCATATAGAAAGTGGGACTTTGGCTGAGTTTTGAAAGAAAGAAAGAATTTTTTTGGTTTGTTTTTACATATTTTGTTTTCCAATTATATACAATAGTAGTCTCTACCTATCAATTTTTTGTAATGTATTGAATTTTACAATTTTTCCCCTACTCTCCCTTCTCTCTCCCCACCCCCCTCAGAAGGCAGTCTGACAATCTTTACATTGTTTCCATGCTATACATTGATCAAAATTGAATGTGTTGAGAGAAAAATCATATCCTTGAGGAAAACATAAAATATTAGAGATAGCAAAATTACGTAATACATAAGACAACTCTTTTTTTAAATTAAAGGTAGCAGTCTTTGGTCTTTGTTTTAACTCCACAGTTCTTTCTCTGGATACAGATGGTATTCTCCATCACAGATACCCTAAAATTGTCCCTGGTTATTGCACTGATGGAATGAACAAGTCCATCAAGGTTGCTCATCACCCCATGTTGCTGTTAGGGTGTACAATGTTCTTCTGGTTCTGCTCATCTCACTCAGCATCATTTCATTCAAGTCTTTCCAGGCTTCTCTGAAATCACATCCCTCCTGGTTTCTAATAGAACAATGGTGTTTCATAATATATATATATATACCACAATCTGTTCAGCCATTTCCCCAACTGATAGACATTCACTCCATTTCCAGTTCTTTGCTACCACGAATAGAGCTGCTATGAATATTTTTGTACAAGTGATGTTTTCACTCTTATTCATGTTCTCTTCAGAGTATAGACCCAGTAGTGGTATTGCTGGATCAAAAGGCATGCACTTTTTATTGCCCTTTGGGCATAATTCCAAATTGCTCTCTAGAAAGGTTGGATTGGTTCACAGTTCCACCAATAATGTAATAGTATCCCAGATTTTCCCACATCCCTTCCAACATTGCTCATTGTCCTTTCTGGATATATCGGCCAATCTGAGAGGTGTGAGGTGGTACCTCAAAGATGCTTTAATTTGCAGTTCTCTGATTGGTAATGATTTGGAGCAATTTTTCATATGACTATAGATAACTTTGATTTCCTCATCTGTAAATTTCCTTTGCATATCTTTTGACCATTTGTCAAATGGGGAATGGCTTGGTTTGTTTTTTTTTATAAATTTGACTCAGTTCTCTATGTATTTTAGAAATGAGTCCTTTGTTAGAAATACTAGTTGTAAAAATTGTTTCCCAATTTCCATTTCTTTTGATCTTGATTACAGTGGTTTTGTTTTTTACAAAAGCTTTTAAATTCAGTGTAATCAAAATTATCTAGTTTGTTTATCCCTTTCCATAGATCTGACAGGTAAACTATTCCTTTTATAACAAAGGAAAGGGGATTGAATACATTGATCTCCTGGATTTAGAATAGTATGTGAAGTAGACAATTAATAACACAAAAACATAAATAATTATTTAAAATATTTTAGCCATAAGAAAAATCACAGCTAGAGTCATAGCTACCAATAACTATGGCTACAGATGAATTCTTAATTCTAGAAATAGTTTCATTATTCAGTTCATTCAAGATACAAGTTAAAATCTCTCAACAGTGCTCTTTATATTTCTTCTCAAGATAAGACTTAATTTTGATTTCTCAGTAAATAGTTTTTTCTCATCCTTTCTCTCATTCAGTCTTCTGCCAGCCATGATAGTTAACTCTCTGTAATATCGGTTTAAAATTTCCAGTCTCTCAATGAACTCTCTTTGCAGTATTTCTTCACAATATGAGTTAAACAATTCTACAAAGAAATTTTTTTTCCTTCTGTCTTTTCCAGTTTCTCTCAAACTTTCTCTTAAAATTGATTTCTAGAGGCCAATCCTCACCATCCTATCCAATTCTTAAAATTATAGTAGCAGTAATAAAAGTTTCTGTAAGAGAAACAATAAGAATTGGTATTAGACTATGAACATATAAATATTACACAGCAAAACTAAGATAAAATCAAGTTGATTTATTCTCTTCTAATTGACTTTTAAGGTTGTTACCACTTCCTAAGATCAGGTCTCCAAAGCTGAAAAAGATTCTTGACATGTGTTAGGGAACTTTTTTATTCCCAATAATCTATAACAGGAATTCTTAATCTAGGGTCCATGAACTTTTTTTTATTTTGATAGCGATCTTTCAATATAATTGATTTCTTTTGTAATCTTGTGTCTTTTATTTTATTCATTTAAAAACTTTATTCTCAAGTAGAAGCAAAGATAGAGCACCAGCTGGAGGAATCAGGAGGACCTGAGTTTAAATCCTGTCTCAGACATCTGATATTTATTAAATGTGTGATTTTTTGGGCAAGTGACTTTAACCCCATTATTCCACAAAACAAACAAACAAACAAACAAATAAATAAATGAGAAATAAAAATAAAAACCTTACTCTGAGAAGAAGCCCATGGATTTCATCAAATTGTCAAAAGAGCCCATAACTTTTTTTGCCTTAGTTCTAATTCCCTTTCATATCATGGCTAATATGGAAATATGTTAAACACAATTGTGCATGTGTAGCTTTTACCAGATTGTTCCCTGCCATGGGGAAGAGGGAGAGAAGGGAGGGTGATAGAAAATGGATGAATTCTGGGAACTAACTTTGCATATAAATGGAAAAAAATAAAATAAAAAAACTTTTAAAAGGGTCCATGATACAAAAATAGCTAAGAATCCCTGATTTTTGGAGGGTGATTGGTTGCCTTCAGGGCTCACTTGGATGGATATGCAAGGACCAGATATATACATTTCATATACCTGTATACCCATTTCTTGTTCATGTGTAATCTGGAATAGAATACAAGATAAAAAGAAGAGTTAGCTGAAAGAATTAAAAAATATGGGATTACTTTACATTTCTCTTCTCTGATTCAATTGTACAGGATGAGTTGTTCTATTTATTAATGCAGGTTGATTTTATACAAATGTCAAAGTGTTGTTCTTTTGACTGTCAACTATTAGAATTTCATTTTGTGTTCAGGATGGCTGTCAGGAAGCCTATCCATGAAAAAAATAGAGACTGGCATAGAAAAAACAAGGAAGGGATTTATTTCTAGACTCAATATCCCTCTATCAACAGTAACAGAGATAAAGAAAATCTACAAGGGATAACAGAGCTAACAGTTTCACTACCAAAATGTTCAAATGGACTTTTAAAAATTACTAATATGTGTGCTGAAACTAGACTTATATGAACAAATATGTTGTCCATAAAATCTACCTGCAACAGAAGAAAATAGATATGTCACATGAAATCCACAGATATGTCACTCCAGAATGAAGAGCATGTATCACAACAATCTTACTCTGCTCCCTGAGAAAGGAACAGGTCCTTAGATCCTGGTTCCCAAAATAGACATAACTGGTCACCTTTTGGCTAAATCTTATAGGACTATTTTTCTTCTCTGGTCATGTGAATGATAGACATCTGAATTATCAGGATGAGACTACCCTACCACTTCAGGCTCATTATATTGTCAGAATGTCTATAAAAGTACCTTTTTCCAACTATTATATCAACATATCAGGAATTTTAATATTTCCAAATACTGGGTATTCTTTCACATTCTGCATATTTTACCAAGTAGTATCTCAATCATATATAGGATAATCTGTGTGCTAACTAACCACAAATAGACAGTATTACCCAATCCACTGGACATTGATACAAATATCCTTGGATGTGAAGAAATGCATCCAACATTCCTGTTATTGTCCATGGCGTTTTTTTGGCAAAGATACTAGAGTGGTTTGCCATTTCTTTCTCTAGTGGATTAAGGCAAAGAGAGTTTAAGTGACTTGTACAAGGTCATTCAGCTAGTAAGTGTCTGAGGCTGCATTTGTATTCCATGTTCTCTCTCACATGAGACATGAACACTGTAAGATCATTCTGCACCCAAAGGAGGAGATGACCATGCCTGGGTAAATCCTGAAGTTAAATGATTTTAAGACAACTGATAATCTTAAAGAGATATCAGCCTTTTACCCAGAGAGGTGGTTGTAGAACCATTGATCCTGACCTGACAAGTAACATATAAGGTATGACAGATTAGGACAAGATCGTTAAGTAGAGCAGAACTCAACTCTGGCCTTCTTTCATCAATATCTCACTGGCCAGAGTCAAGAAGCTCAAGTTTAGGAAGTGAGAAATAGCCCTCAAGATTTTCTACCCTCTTCAGCAACAGTGTACCTTGGAACCAAGAGGCAACAAATTATATTGTGTAAAAAATAGTGTGAATGGTAGAATTCAACATATGTAGTAATCTGACATTGTACATATCAAAAGATTAAGTACTACAATAGAAGCCATATTGTGTGGGATGATCAACTATGAGTGACTTAATTCCTCTGAGCAATTCAATGGTTCAAGACAATTCCAAAGGACTAATGACACATTAAGAGAATGAACTGATGGAGTTTGAATGAAGATCACAACATACTATTTTCACTTTATTTTTTCTGTGGGATTTTCTCATTTTGGTCTGTTTCTTCCTTTACAACATGACAAAAATGGAAATATGTTTTACATGGTTGCACATTTTTTAACCCATATCAAATTGCTTACAGTTTTAGAAAGGGAATAGAAGAGGAAAAATATGGAACTCAAAATTTTGTAAAAATTAATGTTAAAGGGGTGGCTAGGTGACATAGTGGATAAAGCACTGGCCCTGGAGTCAGGAGTACCTGGGTTCAAATCCGGTCTCAGACACTTAATAATTACCTAGCTAAACCTAAAAAAAAAAATTAATGTTAAAAATTGTCTTTACATATAATTGGAAAAAATAAAATGCTATTAAAAGATATAAGTCATCTCTTCTACCATTCTACCATCCATTCTCAATCTCTCAATTTGTTGTCTCTCTTCAGATCAATAAAATTTCTCTCTCTCTCTCTCTCTCTCTCTCTCTCTCTCTCTCTCTCTCTAAGGCAAATGGAGTTAAGTGGCTTGCCCAAGGCCACACAGCTAGGTAATTATTAAGTGTCTGAGATCGGATTTGAACCCAGGTACTCCTGACTCCAGGGCCAGTGCTTTATCCACTATGCCACCTAGCTGCCCCAACATTTTTCTCTTTAAAAAAAAAAGATAGGTGGAGCCAAGATGGCGACAAGAGCAGATCCTTTCTTAGGCGCTCTCTCATAAATCTTCGAAACTAAGGACTTTAACTAAATTTTTGAAAGACAGAACCCACAGAGGGACTGAGTGAGGCAGTTCTCCTACTCAAGGTAACCTGGAAAAAGAGCAGAAAGGTTCTGCTCCCTGGGGTTGGAGGGGTGGTCCACCAGAGGGGTGGCCCGCCAGAGCAAAAGAACTTAAGCCTCCCAGAGGCAGCCCCAGGGTGCTGGGAGCCCAGCTCACAGCAGCTGGGGACTTTCCTGAGCTACACCCCGGGGAGCACGGGGCACAAATTGGGGGAATACCTCTGCCAGAGCGAGCACATGAAGTCCAGCCCTCAGGGCACACAGCGAGCAGCATGGCCACTGCATTCCAGATCCAGGAACAGAAGCAGGCTGAGTCAGTAAGCAGGAGGCCCCAGGGCATGAGCCCATTGAGCTGAGGGAGGGGAGTGAAGAGAGAGAGACTGCAGAGCTCTGTCCTCTGCCCCCAGAACAGGACTCTGGGGCTCTGACCACATTCAGATCCTGATCACAGTCTAGGCCACCCCCAATAGAACAACAGCCCCCCCCACCTCAGCCCCGTGGCAGAGGGGGAGGCGCATGTGGTCATTCACAGACCAGGAGGGAGGACAGAGCCTCACACACTGAGACCCTTGTGGGAGTGTCCCAAAAGCTCAGGAAGCACCCCCCCCCAAACAGGCTTAGGCTGGAAAAATGAGCAAGCAGAGAAAAAAGACGAGCATCATTGAGAAATACATTATCTATGATCCCAAGAAGGATCAATATACTCAGTCTGAAGATGAGGAAACACAAGCTCCTGCATCTAAAGACTCCAACAAAAACAAAAATTGGGATCAGGCTATGACAGAGCTCAAAAAAGACTTTAAAAATCAAATGAGGGAGTTAGAAGAAAAACTGGGAAAAGAAATGAGAGATGCAGGCAAAACATGAAAATGAACTCAGCAGCCTACTCAAGGAAATCCAAAAAAAAAAATGCTGAAGACAATAGCATGCTAAAAACCAGCTGAGTTCAAATGGATAAAACAGTTCAGAAAGTTATTGAGGAGAAGAATGCTTTAAAAAGCAAAATTGGCCAGATGGAAAAAGAAATAAGAAAACTCTCTGAGGAAAACAAATCCTTCAGAAAAAGAATAGAACTCAGGGAGATTGATGAATTTGTGAGAAATCAGAACTCATTACTTCAAAACCAAAAAAATGAAAAATTAGAAGAAAATGTGAAACATCTCATTGAAATAACAACTGATATGGAAAACAGATTTAGGAAAGATAATTTAAAAATTATTGGAATACCTGAAAGTCATGATCAGGAAAAGAGCCTTGACATCATTTTCAAAGAATTCCTGCAGGAAAATTGCCCTGATATCTTAGAAGCAGAGAGCAAAATAGAAATGGAGAGAATCCACCGATCCCCCTGAGAAAGAGACTCCCCAAAACCAACCCCTAGTAATAGTATAGCCAAGTTCCAAAACGCCCAAGTCAAAGAGAAAATATTACAAGCAGCCAGAAGGACACAATTCAAATATCATGGAACTGCAGTCAGGATCACACAGGACTTAGCAGCAACTACATTAAAAACTCATAGGGTTTGGAATATAATATACCAGAAGGCAAAAGAGCTTGGAATGCAACCGAGAATCAACTACCCAGCAAAAATGAATGTCCTTGGCTAGCTAGGTGGCACAGTGGATAAAGCACAGGCCTTGGAGTCAGGAGTATCTGGGTTCAAATCCGGTCTCAGACACTTAATAATTACCTGTATGGCCTTGGGCAAGCCACTTAACCCCATTTGCCTTGCAAAAAAACCTAAAAAGAAAATGAGTGTCCTCTTCCAGGGAAAAAAGATGGACTTTCAATGAACCAGGGGAATTTCAAATGTTCCTGTTGGAATGGCCAGAGCTGAACAGAAGGTTTGATCTTCAGATACAGGACTCAGGTGAAGCATAGAGAGTGGAGGAGAAGGAGAAAACATGAGGGACTTAATGATGATGAACTACATGTATTCCTGCATAGAAAAATGACACTGATAATACTCATATGAACCTTCTCAGTTAATAGAGCAGGTAGAAGGAGCTTTTATAGTTGAAGCACAGGAGAAAGCTGAATTTGAAGATAAAATATGGTGTAAAAGTGGAGTCAATAGAAAAAAGGGAAATATAATGGGGGAAAAGAAAAAGGAGAGGGGGAATAGGCCAAGATATTTCATATAATATTTTTCTTTATTACAATGAGCTATTGCAATGATATGGTAGGGGGAAGGCAAGGGGGAATGAGGGAATCTTTTATCTCATCAGAGGTGGTTAGGAGAGGAAACAGCATATATACTCAATGGGGAATAGGCATCTGGAGTAAGAAGGTGGGGACAGGGAGAAGGGGGGGATGTGAGTGATGGAGGAGAGGATGGACCATGGGGGGGGGAGGGGAGTGGTCAGATATAACACATTTTCTTTTTTACTTCTTGCAAGGGGCTGGGATTGGATGGCCTGGCCAGGTGGATGCTAGGCCTAAGGGGTGGTATGGGGGCTCAGGGCCTCTTGGCCCCAGGACCAGGAATCTGTCTGCTGCACCACTCAGCTACCCTACGGAAGAGTCAGAGTGAAAGGAGAGAGAAAATATAGTACATGGTAGTGGAGAAATACGAAAGGAAGGAGTTGCAATCAGCAATGGCAAAGGTAGAAAAATATGGAAGAATGTGATCCACCCACGACAGAGTTGTTGGTGTTGGGACAAAGACTGAAGCACATTTTTTATTATTATTATGGGGGGGGGTGCGGGGCAAATGGGGCTGGGTGGCCTGCCTGGGGCCGCATAGCAGGGTGATCGTTGGGTGTCTGAGGCCAGATTTGGATCTGGGTACTCCTGGCTCAAGGGCCAATGCTCTGTCCACCACCCAGCCACTCCTACTATTATTAGCATTTTATTTTATTTTGGGTCTTTTTTTTCTTTTTTTCTTTTTTTGGTTTTTGCAGGGCAGTGGGGTTGGGGTGGCTTGCATGTCATACAGCTGGGTGATTGTTGGGTGTGCGGGGCGGGATGGTGGCTTGGGTGCTCATGGATCCAGGGCTGGTGCTCTGTCCATTGTGCCACCTGGCCATACCTACAATTACTACTATTATTGTTTTTTAATTTTAATTTTTTCTCTCCCTTTTACTTTATTGCTCAAGCGAGTCTATATTTTTTGGGGGAGGGGTATTTTGTTTACTCTTAAACGAGAATATTTTATTAATGTATAAAAAATATTATTTGTACAAAATGAGAATAAATAAATATTAAATATTAAAGACAAAAAAGAGATATAAGTACAAGTCTTTGCACCTCTAGATGGAAAAAGAAAACAATATGTAGATGTATCCAGTGGGTCCAATACAAATCTCAGGTAGGCCCCTCTACTGTATGGCAATTCTTTTCTTCTTCCTTGATTGAATCTCCATCACATTCTACATACTAGATATTCCAAACCTTTATGAAGACCTTCTATTCAATGTCTGATTCTCACAAATAGGGAGGAATTGATTATTGGTGTGGGTGTGATGGAAAACTTTGAGAAGTCATAACTTTTTTCTTAGAGTTCATGAAAGAAAAGGGGGAAAATTTGACAAAATTTAGGGTACATTCTAGATTTTGGAAAGGAAATTTCAAAGATTTCAGGGGAAGGTTAGTCCCATAGAATAAAATTACAAAGGAGAAGTTAGCCCAGGAGCGATAATAGATAAGACGTAATCAGGGATGAAGCTCTGAAGATGCAATGAGAAAGAATTCTAGAAATGAAGAAAAAGGTAACTTGTCTAAAGAACCTGATGTATATGCACTGGATACTCATCAGCAAACTTAAATTTTTAAAAGATATATATATAGAAAATAGAAACAAAGACAAATAGAACAGTATAGATACAAAAGATACAAAAGATTTTTTCAGAATTGTCTTGTCAGTTCACTATCAATAGAGTTAAAATTAGAATCAACCAAGGCTGGCAGGGAAATCTAAGAACAGTAAAAAAGATTCATTTGGGTTTTTTAGTACACTAATCTGGGGCAGTATGGGCCCTGGAATCAGGAGGATCTGAGTTCAAATTCGACTAAAGACACTTAATACTTACTTTGCTGTGTGACCCTGGGCAAGTCACTTAACTCCAATTCCTTCCAAAAAACAAAAAACAAACAAAACATTATCCTGGGAGAAATAGAAGGATCAAATAAAAGTTGCTGCTAAGGGTGGATGGGAAAATAGCTGAAGAAAAGAGAAAACAGAGTGTTCAGGACTTGTTACTACTCCTATCTTCCCTATAAAAGGGAATGCTCTTTAGAATGAAGAGGATATTTAAGATGAGTATAGAGTAAGAAAATTGCAAAAGAGCACATGGATGTTCTCAATGACTCTTAAGTTACTTGCTCAAATGAATTAAGTGCTCAAATAATCATAAAAAATCCAACATATATTTATAAACCTTTAAAGTTTTTATTTTATATAATTTAAATTTTATGTTTATTTAAATTATTTTATATTCCATTAGATTTATTTTATTTATATTGAATAATTATTTTATTGTTTGTGCTTTTGTAATATTTACAGAAATTTATTTTTTATTCATATTATATATTTTTATTTAAAGATTGTAAAATGTTTTGCATATACTAATTCATTTGCGTCTCCCAACAACACTGTGAGGTAGGTATTTCACACATGATTATTCTTATTTAGAAGATGTGTAAAGGTTCAAAGTTGTTGTGACTTGTCCATGGGCAAATAAGAATTAGAGGTAGAATTTCAGTGGTGGGGGGGAGAGTGAAGAGAAGCTAGGTGGCACAGAAGATAGAGCACCATACCTTGAATCAAGAGGACCCAAGTTCAGATATGTGCTCAGACACTTGACATTTGACACTTACTAGCTGTGTGATTCAGAGCAAGTTACTTAATCCTAGTAAAACCAAAAATCCACTGGGAAAGTAGAAAGGGTTCAGGTTATTCAGGGCTTTAAAAGTCAAATGGAGAATTTTTTATTTTATTCTAAAGGTAATCCCAGAAGTGCAGTTTATTCAATAGGCAAGTGATACTATCAGATCTGAAATCTTTTAGGAAGATTAATTTCACAGCTGAATAGAGAATAGACTAGAATGGAGAGAAGTCACAGATAAAAAACAATCAGCAGGCTATTGCAACAGTTCAAGCACAAGGTAATGACGGTCGGAGTAGTAGTGTTTGAGGAGAGAAGTTATATATGAGACCTGTTATGAAGGTAAAATTGACAGGTCCTTGTTTTTTTTTTTTTTCCACAACATGGACCATTTAACACCAAGAAAACACAGCTGCTCCATCAGCCAGCACCACACCATCCATATTTGTAACCATTGGTTACAGCAAATGGAAAAGTTTTAAATATTGTGGATAAGTTCATTGTCCTTGGTGTTGTCTTTTCCAGGGAGAAACACATTGATAATGAGACTTACACATGCAATGCCAGACCTAGCTCAGTATTTGGAAGACTCTGAATGAAAAAGTGTGGGAGAGAAAAGGTATTAGACTATCAAACTGAATGTCTACAGAGACCTTGTGCTGACCTCATTGTTGTGAAACCTGGACATTCTACCAGCACCATACCAGGAAACTAAATCATTTCTATTTAAATAGTCTTGGGAAGATTCCGAAGATCACCTGGCAGGAAAAGATATCAGACATTGAGGTCTTTTCTCAAACTAAATTGCCAAGCATCCAAACTCTATTTGTGTCTAACCTGTGGTAGAGCTTTCCAATCTCATATTGGTCTGATCAACCAGTCATACACACTGTAATTTATCTCTAACATAGTGGTGTCATTTTGGTCTTCTTCAATAACAAAGGATAAGAACCAACCAATATAGAAATATGTTTCACATGATTGCACAAAAATACTCTAAAATTGTTTACCAACTTAGGAATGGAGAAGTAAGGAAGAGAGGAAGAAAGTTTGGAACTCAAAAAAATTTTAATGAATGTTAAATTTTATGTTTACATGTAATTGGAAAAATAAATTACCATTAAATAATCAATATTAAAAATAATCCAAAAAATGAACAGGCCTTGGTAACAGATTAGATAGGAAAGATGAGAGAGAATGAAGAGTGAAGAATGATTTGTAGTTTGTAAACCTGAGTAACTTAGGGAAAACGGTGATATACAATACAGAAGTTTAGAAATAGAGGAGAGTTCAGTTTTGGACATATTAGGTTTGAGATATCCATTAGACAGTGGAAGATGAGAGTCTGGAGGACAGGAGAGAGAATAGGGTTGGATAAATTTTTCTGAAAATAATCGTCATGGGGATAATTGAAACCACAGAAGCTAATGAGATCACCAAGTAAAATAGTACAAAGGGAGAAGAGAAAAGGACCCAGGACAGAGTCTTGGGGGGCACATCTTTAGTGGGTATATATTAGATGAAGGTTCAGCAAAGGAGACCGAGAAGAAGTGGTCAGACAAAGAAAAAGAGAACCAGGTTAGAACTGTGTCCTGAAAAGAAAGCAAAAAGGAAGAACAACAATATCAAAAGCTGCAGAGAAGTGAAGAAGGATGAGGACTGAAAAAAGTCATTAGTTTTGGCAATTAAGATATCATTGATAATTTTGTGTTAGGGACTGTTGTGTGTGGGAATCTTCATCACCTGGTACCCTTGAGCACCAGAATGTTGCCAGGGGAGTGGGAGTGGATTAGGGACTGGGAAGGATATTTAAGCAATTGTATTGTGGTGAATAAATGGAGACCTTGGTGTACAAAGGGAGAACATGTCTTCCTTGTCTCCCACCCCTTCAATGCTCACCTGAGGAAGGTTGAGGGAGTCCAGAAAGGGACTCAACAATTTTGGAAAAAAACAATTTTGTTTTAATGATGAGATCAGAAGCCAGATTGTAAAGAGCTAAAAGGAGAGTGAGGGGGAAAGGAAGTACATAGCCATCTGGAAGAATTTAGCCACAAAAGGGAGGAATGGACAAATACAACAAAAGTCTCCCTTAGAAGAAATACTCCAGAGGAAGCTAGAAAATAAATACACAGAAAACAGTCTAGACATTCCAAATAAACTGGATGACCCTACAGCATTAATTCTTGGAAATGGTGGCATCTACCCTTGGGGCGAAGACAGATTGTGATCATTCAGGAAAAGAACACCGTTTCTACAGAAATCTACTTAAAAGATGTAATGAGGGGGTTTCCTTTTGCACCATTTGTAACTTTGTTATGGGGGTAGTACTTGGAAGCATTTTTCCTCTCCTAGTGCCTTTCCTCTGTTATTTATATTATAGTTCGTTGTACCAAGTTATTTTATTTCCTCTGTTATTTACAATATAGTTTGTTGTACTGTTATTTTATTTTATTTTTGTCAATTGAAGTTAAATGACTTGCCCAGGATCACACAGCTAGTAAGAATATGAGGTCAAATTTGAACTCAGATCCTCCCAACTCTAGAGCTGATGCTCTCTCCTCTTTGCCACCTGTCTCCCCTTCCCTCCCACCACCCCGGTTATTTGCATGATATCTCTCCTATTGTCCTGTGAACTTTCTGAGAGCAAGTTCTTTTTACATGTCTTTGTATCTCCAATCATTATTAGCAAAGTGCCTGATACAATAGTACACAATTAAAATATGTTCACTGATTGACTTGCCCCAAATAGGAGGGAGGGAATTTGATGGAATCATTTCTCTCATTTAGAGACATCTTTTGTTAGTTTTCATTTAATAAAAGAGTCCATTTCTATGCTCAAAAGGCAAGGATCCAGCAATACCACTACTGGGTCTATACCCTGAAGAGATCATGAAAAAGGGTAAAAACATCACTTGCACAAAAATATTCATAGCAGCTCTGTTTGTGGTAGAAATGAATTAGAAATCAAGTGAATGCTCATCAGTTGGGGAATGACTGAACAAATTGTGGTATATGTACATTTATGGAGCACTATTGTTAACACTATTAGAACACTATTAGAAACCAGGAGGGATGGGAATTCAGAGAAGCCTGGAAGGATTTACATGAACTGATGCTGAGCAAGATGAGCAGAACCAGAAGAATACTGGACACTGTAACAGTAACATGGGATTGATGATCAATCTTAATGGACTTGCTCATTTCATCAGTGCAACAATCAGGGACAATTTTAGGGTATCTGTGAAAAAGAATACCATTTATATCCAAAGAAAGAATTGTGGAGTTTAAACAAAGGCCTCCAGGGCTGGTGCTCTATACACTGTGCCACCTAGCCGCCCCTATTACCTTTAATTTTTTTTAAAAGTATTCTGAGAAAGAATTGTGGAGTTTAAAAAAAGGCCCAAAGACTATTACCTTTAATTTTTTAAAAAAGTTATCTTATTATGTAATTTTGCTATCTCTTATATTTTATTTTTTCCTTAAGGATATAATATCTAACACATTCAGTTTTGATCAATGAATAGCATGGAAACAATGTATAGACTATCACACTGCCTTCTGTGGGGTGGGGGGAAGAGAAGTAAGATTAAAGGAAAAATTTTAAAATTAAAAAGAATTCTCTACCCATAGACTTGAAAAAAAAGAGTCCATTTCACCTGCTTATGTATAATTTACTTTCTAGTTAATCAAGATTGGGAAATGGTTTAGAAATTTCTTGGGAATGAGAACAAGAGTCATTTTGATAAATTTTTAAATTGCTGCTGAAAATCCTCTTAGTTGATCCTTTAGACTAAAAATAAAGACCCTAATTTTTGTAAGACAAAATAAATACTAGAACTGAGAAATACAGTTGATCTATTCCTGGACAAGAGGTAAAAAGGTCTCTTCAAAGATAATACAGGGCTTAGACTACCACCTGGTGGCTAAAACAGAAATTGCATTAGGGTAACTTCAAACTCTAGAACTAGGAAGATTATGGACTCACCTTGCCCTTTTCCCCTCCTTCTGTCTCTTGTACCAGTGTAGAAAAGGTGGGGAGGAGAGCTCTTGGGCTTTCCTAGTGAAGTGTTTGATAAATTCTCTCATAAGCTTCTTTTTTATTTTAGAAAGATTTTATTTATTTTGAGTTTTACAATTTTTCTTCTAATCTTGCTTCCCTCCCCCCCTACCTCCCACAGAAGGCAGTCTGTTAGTCTTTACATTGTTTCCATGGTATACATTGATCTAAGTTAACTGTGATGAAAGAAATCATGTCCTTAAGGGGAAATAAGGTATGAGAGATAGCAAAGTTACATAATAAGATATTGGGTTGGGTTTTTTTTTTAAATTAAAAATAATAGTCTTTAGTCTCTATTCAAACTCCATAGTTATTTCTCTGGATATAGATGGTATTTTTCATTGTAGATAACCCAAAATTGTCCCTGACTGTCACACTGATGGAATGAGCAAGTCCATCAGGGTTGATCATCACCCCCATGTTGCTGTTAGGGTGTACAGTGTTCTAGTTCTGTTCATCTTGCTTAACATCAGTTCATGCAAATCTCTCCAGGCTTCTCTGAATTCCCATCCCTCCTGGTTTCTAATAGAACAATAGTGTTCCATGACATACATATATCACAGTTTGTTAAGCCATTGACTAATTGAAGGACATTTACTTAATTTCCAGTTCTTTGCCACCACAAATAGGGCTGCTCTCATAGCATCCTTGTTGACAAGATGGAGAGATAGGGGCTAAATTATATTAGAGATAAGAAGATTTGTAGCTAGTTGACTGGCCAGAGCCAAAAAGAAATTATTGCAGTGCAATACAACAGAAATCTATGTTTTGTGATAGGAACTAAGAAAAACAAGACTTTCTTGTAATTTGGATCTTTGATTTCATTGAAATACATAACTTCAAGTGTGAGAATTTTATTTGTCAATATATAATGACTCATCCAAAATCTACAGTCTTAATGGATTGTCCAGGACATTAGAAGTTAAGCAAGACTGTTATAGTGCTAACATGTGTCAGAGGTAGGAGCTGAATATAATTTTTCCTGACTCTAAGGCTAATGATGATGATGATGATAATAATAATAATAATAATAATAATAATAATAATAATAATAATGATAATGAGGTGATCACAGTACTATACTTTAACATGATCAAACCACATCTTGAATATTATATCAAATGGCCAAAGAATGTGAATGGGCAGTTTTCAGATGAAGAAATCAAAATTAGCTATAGTTATATGAAAAAATGTTCTACATCCCTATTGATTAGAGAAATCCAAATTAAAACAACTCTAATGTACTATCTCACACCCATCAGATTAGTTAATATGACAGAAAAGGATAATTATAAATGTCAGAAGGAATGTGGGAAAAATCAGGACCCTGCTATACTATTAGCAGAGTTGTGAACTAAGCCAACTATTCTGGAGATCAATTTGGAACTAAAACCAAAGCACTAGAAAACTGTACATACCCTTTGATCCAGCAAATAACACTATTAGGTCTATATTCTGATACAGACTTACATCATTTTTTTTTAAGGAAAAGGGGCCTATATGTACAAATATATATATATATATATATATATATATATATATATATATATACATATATATATATATATATATAGCAACTCTTTCTGTGGTGGCAAAGAATTAGAAATTGAGGGAGCATTCATCAGTTGGAGAAATGGATAGACAAGTTGTGGTATGTGATATTATTGTGCTATTAAAAAATGATAAGTAGGCATATTTCAGAAAAACCTGAAAGACTTACATGAACTGATGTAGAGTGAAGTAAGCAGAACCAGGAAAATATTGTACTCAGTAACAAAAAATATTACATGATGAAGAACTGTTTGAATGACTTAATTACTCTCAGCAATACAATGATCCAAGAAAATCTGAAAGACTCATGATGAAAAATGCTATCTACTTCCAGAAAAAGAACTTTGGGAGACTGAATGCAGATAGAAACATGGTATTTTTCACTTTATTTTATTTCACTTATTTTATTCATGGCTTTGCTGGCTTGTTGTTGTTTGGCCTGTTTTCTTTCATCATATGACTAATATGGAAATATGTTTTGCATAGTTGCATAAGTATAACCTATAGAAAATTGCTTGCCATCTCATGGGAGGGGAGGAGAAAGGAGGCAGAGAACTGGAAACTCAGAATTTTTTTTAAAGAATGCAAAAATTGTTTTTACACAGAATTGGAAAAAATAAAATATTAATTAAAATATATATTAGTTCTTGGCTGTACATCTTGGGAAGAATATTAGTATTCTGGAGAGCATCTAGATGGCAGCTAATTGTAACCTTGCTGATGAAAGAATTAGAGTTCATGATATATAATGATATGTTCAAGTAGCTTGGGATATTTAGCCTAGAAAAGAGGTGGGGAACACATGGCTAACTATCATATAAACAAGGTGGAAAAAGCTGTGAAGAGACAATTTAGGCTTAAATCAGAGCTATGAAAAGTGAAGTGCATTCTCAGGTTCCTCTTCACTGGAGGTCTTTAAACAAAGACTAAATCTTTTTTTTTTGTAAATTATAGAGATTATTTTTCATGTATGAGATAGACTAGATGGCCACTGAAGTTCACTTTTCACTTTGAAATTATGTGATAAATTTAGAATGGTCTCCAAATTAGGGTGTACAAAGAAAGTATTCAAATTTCTATTTTTTGAGAGCAGGTAGATGGTGTATAGGGCATCAGACTTGGAGTCTGTAGGACCTAAGTTCAAATGTGATTTCAGACACTTGATATTTAGTAGCTGTGTGACCTTGGAAAAGTCACTTAACCTCATTGCCTTGCAATAATAAAAAATTCTATTTTTGTTTGCTTCTTATCTTAAAAAAACATTTTATATTTCCTATATACATTGACAGTTGATTCAGACAATATATCAGGTACACAAAGTGTTCTGAGGTCAAGTGATAGTTTCACAATGAAGAGAAAGTACATTGTCAAGTCTGAGGCAGGTTCCGATTCTTTAGGAGTTGACCAGATTATGCCCCTGAATGATGAGGAAAACAAGTCAATGTTCCTTCAACCAATCAAAATTTGTAGATAGCTTCCCTACCTTCGGGGGGGGGGGGGGGGCGAGGAACTGGCCCAGTCTACATGCTGGGGTTTTAGTAGGTATTGCACCCTCTCATAGATTTAGTGCTGAAAAGAATCTTAGAGATAATTTAATACAACTCCCTCCTTTCACAGGTGAAGAAAAAGGTTCAAAGAAGTTATGCATCTCATGGGTAGTCAATTGCAAAGTCAAAATTAAAACCTAGGATTTCTGATTCCAAATCTGAGATTCTTTCCACTTCACTACTCAGTCTCTTTTTAATCTATTAAGATATAAGTGATTTTGTGATATTAATGCTTGCCACATCCAGTGCCTTCTGACTTCTTTTGAAGAATGTATTCATGATGTACTGGGATGTATTCATAGAAACTGAGACACTAAGAGATTAAATAATTTGCACATATCATTTCACATAGTTATTTAATGTGGGACCTGAGAACAGGTCTTCCTGATCCCAAGTCCAGACCTCCACATTACCTCTTAACATATTTTTTTAGTCCTCCCTCATGATCACTTTTTTTATTAGTCAACAATTATATGTTGACTTAATTTGGAGGAACTTATCAAGGTTCTCATTGCATTTCTCTTCCATTTTTTAGCTCGACCCTTAGATATGAGATGTCTGTCTCTGTGAGTAAAGCTTTTTCAATCAGTAGAAGTTTGCAATCTACTAGTATAACCTTCAAGATCTCATGCTCAACAGGAATGATTTTAGAAAAATCTGGAAAGACTTAACATGAATTGATGCAGAATGAAATGAGCAGAACCAGGAGACCATTATACATAGTAAAAGCTATATTATACAATGAGCAATTGTGAATGACTTAGCTATTCTCAGTAATACAATGATCTAACACAATCCCAAAGGACTCAAGATGTTATCTGTCTCCAGATAAAGAAATATTGGTGTCTGAATTCAGACCAAAGCATACTATTTTTTACTTTTTTCTTCAATTTTTTTTGGTTTGAGTTTTCTTTCCCAAAAGGACTAATATGGAAATGTGTTTTAAATGATTGAACATGTATAATCTATAACAGATTGCTTACCATCTCAGGAAGGGGATGAGAGAGGAAGGGAAGGATAGAATTTGGAATCTAAAACTTAAAAAAAAACTGAATGTTAAAAATTGTTTTTACATGTAATTGGACTTTAAATTTTTTTTAAGTTTTTTCAAGGCAATGGGGTTAAGTGGCTTGCCCAAGGCTACACACCTAGGTAATTATTAAGTGTCTGAGGCCGGATTTGAACTCAGGTACTCCTGACTCCAGGGCCGGTGCTCTATTTACTGTGCCACCTAAACTACCCCAACTTTAAATTTTTTTTAAAAGATCTCATGTTCATCCTCATGATTTTTTGAGTCTTTTATTGGAGGACCTTACAGTTCAGGAAGGATACTGAAAATCTGGAGAGCATTCAGAAAAGAGCAACCAGTTTGGTGAAGGACCTTGAGGAATTCCTGTCTTCTGAGGTTTGGTTGAAGGAACTGTGGACATTTAATCTGGAGAAAAGAAGACATGATGGGGGGGGGGGGGGCACTAAGGGAAATAGACATGAAAACTTTCTTCAAATATTTGAAGAGATATCATGTAAATTTTTTCTGGTGGCCCCTTAAGGAAGAACCAGGAACAATGGGGAAATATGACACAGTCACATGTAGAATTTCTGTCAAGAAAAACTTCCTAACAATGAAGGCTGCCACCACTAGCACCACCACCACCACACTGAAGCTAGATGATCAGTTGTTAGATATGCTATAATAGGTTAAACAAGATGATTCTATAATATGAGTGTGAGATTTCCATATAATCTATATGTTTAATGCTGACCCATACTTTTCATTGTTTTCCTATACTTATCTTTTCATTTTAGTATCTGAATAGAATCTTGTTTAGTTCTTCAGAAAGTTGAATAGGATCTTGTTTAGTTCTTCAGAGTTTCTTTATTTCTGCACCTAAGATGCGAAGGTTGGCACAAGATCACAGTTATCTTCATTGTGGTTTCAAAATAAATATTTATTGGGTTTTGGTTTGATCATGGACACTCCAAGGAAAATATGATGATGTATTCCCACACACAAAATGAAATACTGAATAGGGGGATGGATTTTCCATTTTATGACACAGTATTATTGAAATGGAGTAAAATTGAGATTTATACCTACAGTACAGAAATCCTGAGTATATTCTGATCCAGGCACTGAAAGAGAAAGAGTATTTATATAGTAGTTATTATGGACCAACCCGTATGATATGGGTTTTCAATATGTTGTCTCATTTGATCTGATGGTCATAACTAAAAAGATATTCTCTCCTGTTCCCACAAGGAGCTGAAATCTTGTGAGAAGTGAAAGGTGAACAAGGACATTGAGAAGGAAACAGAAAGAAACTCCAGAACTATGAATTGAATGACCAGGAAAAAAAAATAGAGAGGATCAGTGCCTTGAGTGTATCCTGAATAGAACCACTGTTAATAATGCCCTAACCAGGGGTCAGATACTGAAAAAAAGACTATAGTCAAACAATTCAGTGTCACCTGGATCCATTGCAGAATCGTAGTGGCTGCCTTTGATTCTAAGAATGAAATTTATGACATCCCTGTCTCTCCAACCCCTACCTCACTCTGAACTCATACTAAACCTCTATCAATTCAATAAGTTCATAAAGATTTTTAAAGCATTATGGACCAGACATAGTGCCAAACTTTGGGAATAGATAGAAAGACAACTTCATATTCTGTGCTCTCAAGGGGCTCACATTCTAAGGAAAATATACCAGTCCAAATTTAAGAGCATCCACTTGATATACCCTCTAAATAAACTGATTGCTTTCATAGATTAAATTGGGAGGGTGTATTCCTGCGAGATTTAAATGTAGCTAATCAAGAGTGTATAGAAAAAAGAAAAAAAAGAAGGAAGGAAGGAAGGAGGGAGGGAAGGAAGGAAGGAAGGAAGGAAGGAGAAAAAATAGCACCCTTCAGTCTGTATATAGATGATACAATTTCTTTCTTTGAAGACAGCTTCATCATGAGTCCTTTGGGATTTTCTTGAATCATTGAATTGTGGAGAATACTTAAGTCATTCACAGTTTTCATCATGCAATATTGCTGATAATGTGTATAATGTTCTTTTGGTTCTGCTCACTTCACTTTGTATTTGTGTAAGTTTTTCTAGTTTTTTCTAAAATCATCCTGTCATTTCTTAAAGCACAATGATATTCCATCACAATCATATACCTCAGTTTGCTCATCCATTCCCCAATTGATGGACATCCCTTCAATTTCTAACTCTTAGACAGCACAAAAAGAGCTGCCACAAATATTTCTGTACAAATAATGCTTTGCCCCTTCTCTTTTTTACCTCTTTGGGACACAGACCTAACAGGAGTATGCTGGATCAAAGGGCATGCACTTTTATAGCCCTTTGTTACCAGCAAAAACTGCAATATTCATTACTACACACACATGAGCAGAAGTTTTTTTATTTTTTATTTTTTGCAAGGCAATGGGGTTAAGTGGCTTGCCCAAGGCCACACAGCTAGGTAATTATTAAGTGTCTGAGGCTGGATTTGAACCCAGGTACTCCTGACTCCAGAGCCGGTGCTCTATCCACTGCGCCACCTAGCTGCCCCAGGCAGAAGTTTTTGATTTTGAAATGGACTGTCACCGAGAAGTGCAAACATGTTGCAAGTATGAACTGCTACAATCCAATTAATTAGATTCTTACCAGAATTTAATTAGGAAATGCTTGAAAGAAAGAGAAACAACACTACCCAACCACCCACTGAGAATACAATTCCTTCAAGAAAAAACAACGCGGGGCGGCTAGGTGGCACAGTGGATAAAGCACGGGCCCTGGAATCAGGAGTACCTGGGTTCAAATCCAGTCTCAGACACTTAATAATTACCTAGCTGTGTGGCCTTGGACAAGCCACTTAACCCCATTTGCCTTGCAGAAATCTAAAAAAAAAAAAAGGCTGATGTGGTTGCAGATGTTTTATCCCAAAGGCTATGACACAAAAGTTATAATACGGAAAGAAGTCAAAGCCTACAGTTTTCCTTTACAATTTGGATTCTCCCTGGTTTAAGCACAACTAGAATTATGGCATAGACTGGATTTGATAGAACCCCTTTATTCCCATTTTTTTCAAAAAACTTTTATGGTATTCAATTATTTGTTCTTTAAATATTTGATAGAATTTGATTGTAAAACTCTTTTCATTTTTTCCATTCTTTTTATCACTCACTTATAGTTAACTCTATTTCTTTTACTGAGGAGTTGGAACTTTTACCAGATAGCATGTGATCAGTGTCAATAAATCTCACTTCATTGAACCGATTTTTTTATCTCAGCTGTTTTGTAGATAACCGACAATAAAAGCAGATGGCTGAGGAGGGACAATAGGAGGCAATCTAAGCCAAGAAATGAAAGGATGATGTTAAACTCAAATCCCTAGGAGCAGCTAGGTGACACAGTGGCTAGAGCACTGACCCTGGAGTTAGGAGTACCTGAGTTCAAATCCAAGTTCAGATATTTAATAATTACCTAGCTGTGTGACTTTGGGCAAGCCACTTAACCCCATTGCCTAAAATCCCACTGCCTTGCAAAAAAGAAAAAGAAAAAAAAAGAAAGAAACTCATACCCCAGTCTTGGGAAGACACCTTATTGTTGAAACAAATGTGAATTGAACTAAACTGAAGTCACTTATCTTACACATGATATCAATAAGCAGTTAGTGCTCACCAGGTTATATTGCTCTATGTAAATTATCAGATGAAATAATATTTGTAAAGAAATTAGCACAGGTCTGGTACATTGTAGGCATTTGATGAATGCTTTTTTTTTCTTCTTCAATTTACATGATGACTTTGAACATATGGGTCAAGAAAAAACCCTAGAACTGATAAGAAAAATGGCACCAAGAAGTGTAAGATTTGTTTCTTATGTAAAAAGAAAAGTACTGCAGACTTATGCTTCATATTTGGAGAATATGAATGCTGCATAACTTTGGAACTTATCTGCTATGCCTTTCTATCTCTGAAGAGAAATAACAAGAATCTAAGTCATATATTAAAGGTGGTGGTCATTTAACAAAATACGCATATGCAAACTCATCTAGGAAACAGAAAACTTCCATGGTTACTAATGTGTTGTGGAAGATGTATTTATCTGTTTATGGACTTCCTGTAAAGACCAATTCAGATTTATGGACTTCCTGTAAAGATCCATTCAGATCAAAGCATTGACTTTGAAAGCATATTATTTAAGGAGATATTAGTGATGGCTGGAAACAAAATGTTTAGAATTTTACCTTACCACCCTCAGGGGCACCATAACCACATAATATATATATATATATGTATATATATATATAATAATATGTATATATATAACTATAATATATAATATAACAACATAACAACATAATATAATATAATATAATTAATATAATATAATAATGTAATTAATATAATATATCTATGCTATAGGCATATATACCTGCCTACATGCTATAGGCAGCTAGGTGGAACAGTAGATAGAGTGTCATCCAGGGGGACCTGAGTTCAAATTTGAACTCAGATACTTACTAGCTGTGTGACCTTGGGTAAGTCACTTAACTCTATTTGCCTCAGTTTCTCATGTGTATAATGAATTGGAGAAGGAAATGACAAATCATTACAGAATCTTTGCCAAGAAAATCCCAACTGGGATCATGAAGAGCTGGACATAACTAATGGACTAAACAACACTGAACACAATAGAGCCACCAAGATCAGTACCCCTTTCCACCCCACCCCAGCTTTACCATCTACTGATGTTTGAGCAAGAACTATACTTTTATATTAGCTTATATTTTTGAGTTTCTGAGGAGGGAGAAATTATAACCAATATATCTCTCATATGAGAAGAAAAACTGAAACTTACCTCTTTACTACAATTTCAGCTGAGAACATGCTGACAAAAACAAATAACAGTATGATGTCTGAGTTCATGGTCAAGACCTTCAAAGAGTCAGAGTTTTGTTGAGAAATATTAGTATTCATGGGACACACAAATAGGCAAATGGGTGAAAAATTACTCCATAGATAGATAATAGTTGAGGTCATGGACACCTTGTCTGTTTACAGGCAAATCATAGAAATAATTGATAATTTCATAAAAGATGATGGTAATAATGAGAAAATATACCAACAACTAAAGCAGTTCTTAAGGAAAAATATATCTCTCCAAACATTTTCATCAAAAGTGAAAGGATAGGGGGCAGCTAGGTGGCGCAGTGGATAGAGCACTGACCCTGGAGTCAGGAGTACCCGAGTTCAAATCTGACCTCAGACACTTAATAATTACCTAGCTGTGTGGCCTTGGGCAAGGCACTTAACTCCATTTGCCTTGCAAAAAAAAAAACCTATAAAAAAAAGAGTGAAAGGACAAATCAAAAAATTGACTAAGCCACTGAAAAAATTAGGGGAAAAAACCTTGCAACTAAAGAAAAATCCTGAAGTAGCCATTTGGATGGCACAGTGAATAGAACACCCGGCCCAGAGTCAGGAAGACCAGAATTAAAATCTGATCTTAGACAATTACTTGTGTGACCTTGGGCAAATCAGTTAATCTTGTTTGCCTTAACATCCTCATCTGTAAAATGAGCTAGAGAAGAAAACAGCAAACCATTCCAGCATCTTTGTCAAGAAAACCCCAGATGGAGTCACAGAGTCTGAAATGACTGAACAACAACAACAAAAATGCTAAAAAATCAAAAAATATATATATTAATAAATTAAAAATAACAACACTGTTGAATTAATAAAACCTCCAAGAGCTATATTTGGGAAGGAGAAAAGTCAAATGGACCATTAGCAAAGTTGGCATATTTATATATTATAACTATTAACATGGTGAATGACCAATATAAGAAAGTATTAAATGAAGCAGGCCAGTCTACAATGACAATGAGAAGTGAAGTTGTAGTGTCACTTTAATAAGACACAGGGGATATATGAGCCAAAGGGCACAGAAAGTATAGAGACAAGTAGTAGAAAAGGAGTACAGAGACAGATGGCATGGGTACAAGGGGTAGAATGGTAGAGGAAGACAGGTATTAAGAGGAAGAGGATGGGGACAGGGAGGGACACTGAGAATCACTTATGTAACCATGGATTAGAGTTGGGAGCACTGTGCATTATGGATCTAATGGAAATGGAAGAGAACTTCAGGAAGTGGGGGGCAGGAGTTTGAGGTCTCATAAGATTTTTGAGGGGAATAGGCTAACTCTCATCTATGCCACCACTTCATTAATAAATACAAATCCTATCAAAGTTGTTGGTAAAATGTTCACATATCCATGTCTATTTTACATATCTTATTACAGGTCCTTTAATCATGAATATGGCAGGTAAATTATTCCCTAGTTCCCATTTAAAAAACAATTTTGATTAAAATTTAAAAGATTTTCCACACACAAAATCAATGCAACTAAAATTAAAAGGAAAGCAGAAAACTGAGAGGGAGGAATTTACAGCAAGTATTTCTGATAAAGACTTTATTTTCTCAAATATATAGAGAACTGAATCAAATTTATAAGAATACAAGTCAATCCACAATTGGTCAAAGTATATGATCAGACAGTTCTCAGGCAAAAACATTAAAACTTGGGGCGGCTAGGTGATGCAGTGGATAAAGCACCTGCCCTGGAGTCAGGAGTACCTTAGGTTCAAATCCGGTCTCAGACCCTTAATAATTACCTACCTGTGTGACCTTGGGCAAGCCACTTAACCCCATCTGCCTTGCAAAAAAACTAAAAAAAAACCCCAAAAGCATTAAAACTATCTATGGTCTTATGAAAAAATCCAAGACAATCCCAAAGGACTTTTGATGAAAGCATGCTACCAGCCTCCAGAAAAAGAACTGATAGCATCTGAATACAGACTGAAACATACTGTTTTTCCCTTCCTTCATTCCACATAGTTTTCTTCCAGAAAATGTCCAATTTGAAAGTTTTACATGAATGCATATATATAGCTTATATCATACTGTTTGCCATCTTGGGAAGGAGAAAGGTGGTGGGGGGGAGAATTTGGAACTCAAAACTTAAAAAAATATATTGAAAATGGTTTATTGGGGAAAGTAAAATATTATTTTTTTGAAAATATATCCACATTGTCTCAAAATTATCAGTAACATTTGGTGTTCCTAGGTTCTTAGTGTTAATGTCTGGAATTTATCTGAGATTTACATATCACACAAAAGACCATCACAAGAAAACATAGATGACTCTTCCTGATTCAGTACACATTTTTGGTTGATGTATGATATAATTTGTAAATCATTCTCCTTTAATCTTTAGGTCAGTTTGTATGAGACTTCTATGTCTCCCTTTGCTAATGCAGAGAGAAATAAAAATAAGATAAAATTTTAACATACATGGTCAATTTGATTTGAAAAAATCAAATTGCCAGTAACAAAAATTTTAAAGATGAATTCACAACCAAAAAATAAGAAATAAAATAAATTATAAGAAATTATTTTACCCAATTATGTGCAAAAAAGTTGACAATCTAAATGAAATGGATGAAATTTATAAAAAATATGAAAGCTCAGATTAATAGTACAAGAAAAAGAGAATTTAAATAAACCAATCTCAGAAAAGGAAATTGAATAAGTCATAAGTGAGTTCCCAAAAGAAATAACTCCAGAATAGGTTTAAAAGCAGATTTTATTACATTTAAAGAATACTTAATTCCAGTTCTACAAAAGTTATTTGGGAAAAGAAAGTATTCTACCAAATTTCTTCTTCTATGCAAATGTGGCTTTGCTACTTAAAAAATAAGAATCTAAATAGCAAAAGAAAACTATAAGTCAACATCCCTAATAAATATTAATGCAAAACAATTAATGTAAAAAAATACAATTTCAGAAAGGAAATTATAGTAACATATCACAAAAATTATATGGTACAATCATATTTGATTTTAATTTTAGACCAGGAATACAAGATTGGTCCAAGATTAGGAAAATGATAAGCATAATTGAATATTTAATGATTAAGATCAACAAAAATTATATAATTATATTAATAGATTAAGAAAATACTTTTGCAAGTCATGACACTACTCTTTTTAAAAATCCACTAAAAAAGCACAAGAATAAATGATTTTTCTTTAATATAAGTAATATATCTAAAACAAAGACCCAAAATTATCTGAAAGATAATGATCTGAAAAGAGGCCTTTACAATAAGATCACAGATAAAGCAAGTACATCATTAACCTCATTTGATATAATTCTAGAAATGGCTATAGTGATGACAAAAAAAAAGAAATTGAGGAAACAGTATATTAATTTTGAGTTTGGGGGGGGTGCATATTACATGATGGTTTACTTAGAGAATCCCAGAGAGTCAATCAATTAACTGAAATAATAATTTTAACAAAGTTGTAAGATATTAAAAAAAAACCCACAGAAAGAAATAGAGAGAGAGAGAGAGAGAGAGAGAGAGAGAGAGAGAGCGAGAGAGAGAGAGAGAGAGAGAGAGAGAGCTTTCATTTACAATGATTACAGAAGGCATTAAAATACTTGGGAGTTTTCTTGACAAGGTACAAAAAGACGTGCATGAATACAACTCTGCTGCTCTATTCTGAGACCCCTTCTGAAATAAACACACTGGATTTCTATAAGGTTTTTAAGTACAACTCTAAGTCTGCAAAGACCAACTTGAGGTGTACCTCTAAAAAGACAATAGCTATAGTAATCAATGAGAATTTGATTTGGCATGCAACAGAGATGCCCTCATGGGAAGAGATGGGCAATCTTTTGATTGACTTTCAATTGATTCCTTGGACCCCAGGGTCTGTTTTATTATGGTTTAGAACCTATCAAGCCTATGGATGGAATATAGAGAAAGTACACTACTCTGCTTGCCTATGTGCTGGAATTAAAACTAGGACTAGAAATGCTAAAATAATACCAGCTAAGTGGTAGTTTCAGGTAGGACCCTGTGAAGGGATTAAAATAGGATATCATCTCTAGGTTGCCTTCCATTGTATGTGTGAATATTTTGGGATGCTCCCATGCCCATTCCTGGAAACTGGAATAAAATTGGTTGCCACACTAACTTCAATACCAAGGTAATGAGAAATAAGAATGATCTAAAATATGTTGAAGAAGCTATTGAGAGACTAAGGGGTACCAGTACAACATGCCACCCTGTGAACTCAAAAGGGGATCTGTCTGTACAATTCCTATTGCCTGACAGATGTCCATGGTTCATCCAACATCAAGTTTTCTGCTAGGAAGGCCAACTGCAACACCAGCATCTTCATCCCCAGGATGGTTGGCCAGGAGAAGGACTACTTTGAAGATTGACACCTCTCTGTTATTACCCTTGAGCAATTACAAAGATACTCATCTGTTCATAGTTCTATAGAAAAGTGTTTTTAATACAAAAACTAGAAAACTTTTTTTTAAATTTAAGGTAATGAGGTTAAGTGACTTGCCCAGGGTCACACAGCTAGGCAATTATTAAGAGTCTGGATTTGAACTCAGGTACTCCATACTCCAGGGCCAGTGCTCTATCCACTGCACTACCTAATACCCCCAATACAAAAACTAAATGGACTAGACAAAGAGATACTTTCTGTATCTCCTATTTCATAACCCTTTCCTCATACCTTCTATTTCACCTCTCTCCCCTTGCAAGTTTTCCTACTAGTCATAAGTTAGAGGGCACAAAATAACATGATATTTTTCTGTCTACAGGGAAAAAAAGAACCACTCCCTAATTGATAACTGGTTAATAGAAGCAGTTTTCAAAGGCAGAAATCCAAACTGACAATAGCCATACCAAAAAAAATGCTCAATCACTAATATTTAGTGGAATGCAAATTAAGACATAAGCAGACATAACATCAGGCCTAGTGTCAGGAAGACATGAATTCAAATGCAGCCTCAGATATTTACTAGCTATGTGATCTTGGCCAAGTCACTTAACTGTTTGCCTCAGTTCTTCATTTGTACAATGAGCTGGAAAATGAAATTGCAAAGCAGTCCAGGACATCTGTCAAGGAAACCTCAAAGAGTTGGACACAACTGAAAAAAATTTGACAAAAAATCCAGACAAATCTGAGGTATCACCTTACATTCATCAGATTCATAAAGTTGACAAAAAAGGGAAAACAACAAAATGCTGGAGGGACTATGGGAAAACAGGTATATTAATATTATTGGTAGAACTGAGAATTGGTCCAACCATTTTGAAAAACTATTTGGAAGGATGACCAAATAACTATTAAACTGTACATACCTTTGATTGTTACTAGGTTCATATGTCAAAAAAAAGAAGGAACCTACATGTACAAAAAATATTATAATAGTTTGTTGTGATGGTAAATAACTGGAAACTGAGGTAATGTCTATTAATTAGTAAAGGCTAAACAAGTTTTGTATATGAAAGTGATGGGGGGTGGTTAGGTGGTACAGTGGATACAGCATCAGTCCCGAAGTCAGGAGGACCTGAGTTCAAATTCAACCTCAGACACTTAATAATTACTTAGCTGTGTGACATTAGACAAATCACTTAACATCATTGCCTTGCAAAAGCAAAAAAACAAAACAAAACAAAAAAAGATGATGGAATACTATTACTCTGTAGGAAAAATAATGAAAAGAATGGATTCAGCAAGAGTGAACAATTTACAGCAGAACAATTTAAGAAAGACAACAGTATTATGAAGTCAAACAAGTTTCAAAACTTTAGGAACAATGGTATGATGACCAATGTTGAAACCAGAGGTCTCATGATAAAATATACTATCCCTCTTCAGATAGAGAGGTGAAGGATTCAGAATGCAGTTTGAGGCAAATTTTTTTAGAGATGGTCAATGTGAGAATGTTTTCCTTAGCTCTATATGTTTGTAACAATTTTGTTTTTTCTTATTTTTCTTGGGAGTAGGGTGAAAGAAAGATGGTACAGAGGGAAGATGGAAGCCACAGAATGTTAACTTGAAAATAAAATAAAATTGAATTTAAAAAGATGTAATCCAAAGCCTATTGGTTGAGACTCTCTTCTTATTGCTGGAGATCAATGCCCTTCACTGCTGTGAGGAGCAGGGCAAAGTTGGTAAGAACTGGAAAGAGAAGACCTTCACTCTTTTTAAGAGAACTTTAGATTTCTTTGGGCTCTGCAATTTCTTCTGGTTTCCAATTTGAAGGAAAAGAAGTCAACACCCATGAAGAAAAAGACTCTGGAGATGGTTATCTCCATCATGTCCCTATTCCCAGCTTGCTACACTACAGACTTCCCCTTGAATGAGATTTAGGACTCTCTCTCTTGGTTGGGTTGAGTTATAGCTCTCCTAGTAGAAGTTCCTTTACCCTGTATTGTTTCTTGTGCCTCCTATACAGTCTTCGTATTCTGGATTTCAAGAGTGGGAAGAGTTACCATTAAACCTGGATAAATAAGTTTCTTGGCAACCTGCTTTGTGTGTCCATTGTGGAACTGTTTTATATGTATGTGTATATATATATATATATGAGATGAGCAGAACCAGAAGAACATTGTACACCCTAATAGCAACATGGGAGTGATGACCAGCTTAAATGGACTTGCTCATACCAACAGGACAATAATCAGGCACAATTTTGGCTATCTGTGACAGAGAATGCCATCTGTATCCTGAGAAAGAATTGTGGATTCTGAACAAAGACCAAGGACTATTATGATTTCTCTCTCACATCACATTCAACTTAGATCAATGCATACTATGGGAATGATGTAAAGACTAGCAAACTGCCTTCTGTGGGAGGTGGGGGGGAGGGAAGCTAAATGGGGGGAAAAATTGTAAAACTCAAAATAAAAAGAAATAAATGAAAAGAAATAGTAATAAGAAGTTAGATTGAATTAGAAAAACACATCCCCTTCGTTAATAATATTTAAGGGAGTAGATAAATATAATTCTAGCCCAGTTATCCCTCTCTATGAAGAGCAGAAAGGCCAAGCTTCTGGCCCCAATTTCTTCTTCCTCTTCTGGCAGGAAATAAAGTCTCCTGTTGAGAAGGAAGTGTGTGTGTGGGGGGGGGGGGGAGACAGGGGAGGGGGGTAACAGTGAAGAGGCTAGAGCTGTCTATTCTATCTCTCCTTGGACCACACAGCAATACTTCCATCTATATGGTTGGGATAGTCCTTGTAATAAAGAAATTTTGATAAAATTTTTATTTAAGGAAATAAATTAAGGTGTTTTTTTTTTAAAAAGTAAGATCCTATTTCCAGGGGTGAAGGGTTTAGGAGTTTGAGAGAGTAAAGAGAGTCAATACACTACCTTTCACTGGAACCTCTAAGGGGAAAAAAATAAATCAATGAAAATATAGAAAGCAATGAAAAGCAAATTTAAAAAGCATTCATTAAATAATTATTGTGTACAGGCAGCTAGGTGATACAGCATATAGAGCACTGGACCTAGAGTCAGACCCTGGAGGAAAACCTGAGTTCAAATGTGACCTCAGACATTTACTATGTGACCTTGGGCCAGTCCCTTAACTTCTTTTTAGCCCATTTTCTTCAAATGTAAAATAAATATTCTATTAACTCCTAGTTGTGCTTCAAGTTGTTGTGAGAATCAAATGTGATAATATTTATAAAGTGCTTAGTGCAGAACTTGAAGAGTAAGCATATAGTAGATGCTTAATAAATGCTCATTCCCTTCCCTCCCCCTTTTATTTTGAGTTTTTGCAAGGGTTTAAGGGACTTGTCCAAGGTCACACAACTAGGTAATTATTGTGTCTGAGGTCACATTTGAGCTCAGGTCCTCCTGACTCCAGGGATGGTGCCCTATCCACCTAGCTGCCCTGTCCTCTCCCTTTCTAATCACTGTTCAGTGTTGGGCTTCAGTGAGACAGTTCTCATTCTCAAGGAGCTCCTACTTTATTTGGGGGAGATAAAATACATATGAGGATTCTGGTATGGGGTAGATAGGAAGTCCAAAGGTCCTGAGGATTCATCAGCAGATTAGATAGTGATAAGTTAGATGATGAGTCCCAGAGGACTCTAGAAAACAATGGAAGAGAAGAGAGGAAGATCTAAAGGTCTTCCATCTTACCAAAGCACAATTTTGTTTGCTCTTCAAGTTGGGGCCTGGAATGATTCTGGCCACTATTACTGGTAGTAGGGAAGGGACCTGAGAATTTCAAAGGAATGGGAATTCTGGGTTCCCTTGTGTATGTATGATGGGATTGGAAGGTAGGGAAAGGGAACAAGTCATTGGATTAAAAATTAGAGGTCTAAGGACTGCACTGCTTGCTCTTTCTACTCAACTATTCTAGGGAATTTGGCCTAAATCTGGTGGGGAAGAGGGAGGGAGGGAAAAAAGAAAGGAAAAGAGGAAAAATAATCCCCCCATCCCCATCACCGTTGGTGAGATCTGGACAAACTGTGTTAGGGGCAGAGGGAGGAGGAGGAGGAGGAGGAGGAGGAGGAGGAGGAGGAGGAGGAGGAGGAGGAGGAGGAGGAGGAGGAGGAGGAGGAGGAGGAGGAGGAGATATGGTAAGGAGGAGGATAGAAAAGTCACTGGTTCCTCTTTCCAGTTGACTGAGCTCTTAGTTCAGAACTTCCCAGACCTTCATAATCTCTTCCTGCTCTCTATGGTGTTTACTCCCTCCTCTTTGCTTGCTTCTTCCACACCTCCTTTGTTTGGTTTCTATATCTCTTATACACAAGCCTCTTCCCAAGGTCAGGTTTTTCAGTTCTTTGGGTAGTTTGCCTTCAGATCAATTCTGAAACTCTCTTGGAATTTAAGTAATGTTGGAGGGAAGACTGTTCAACTTGCTGGAAGCATCCTATCCCTCTTGGTATTGTGTTCAAGTTTTTTGGCTGAGCTCCTAAAGGTGGGTTACATTCATAATTAACCAGATGGCTATTCTAAAACCCATAATGACCTCACTTGTGTATATGTGAGTTAGTAGAAATAGAAGCAGAAAAGCAGGAAAGGTCAGTTTCCTGAACCCTATGAAACTATTTGGAGATCATTGGAATGAGAAATGAGAACAAAGTTTTATTTTCATTCTGAACTTAGCAAACCCCAAATGAAATGAATATTTCTATACATATGTACTTAAGTAAAATTTAGAAGAAGATTGCATGTGAAACTGCAAATCTCTATTAAGTACAGCTTGGTTTCCACTTATAAAATATAATAAATTTAACATGTAAATTAGCTTCTGGAAAACAATGCCCTGTGGCCATCTTTACTATCAGTCAGAATTTTTACATCTGAGAGATTGTTCTCCTTTAAGTCCTCTCAGAACTGTCTGAGCTTCTATATCTCTTATACAATTGTCTTTTTATTTTTTTATTTTTTTTTTAGTTTTTGCAAGGAAATGGGGTTAAGTGGCTTGCCTAAGGCCACACAGCTAGGTAATTATTAAGTGTCTGAGGCTGGATTTGAACTCAGGTACTCCTGACTCCAGGGCCGATGCTTTATCCACTGCACCACCTAGCCGCCTCTCAATTGTCTTTTTATGATCAAACTTTATCTAGGGACAAAATACCTGGAATGCTAAAGAATCAGATCTTGGGAAGAGACTTACAGATATATATATATATTTTATATATGTATATATATATTTATTTAGAAGGCAAACAAAGGAAATCTTAAGGAAGCAAGAAAGGAGGCCACAGCTAAGTGGCCCAATGGTTAGAGCACTGGCCCAGGAGTCTGGGAAAACCTGACCTCAGATACTTAGTAACTGTGTGATCCTGGAAAGTCACTTAATTCCTGCTTCCAAAAAAAAAAAAAAAGGAAGGGAAATGGAAATGTTCACCAAGGAGATAAGACAGGATATTATTAGTTCCTAGGGGCTGTGCTCTTTATTAGTAATGGGTCACTTCTCCTGAGGAAACCTTGATTTGTGGCTAGAAAAGTAGGGAAACTGAGGAAATAGAAGGTAAAAATTGACATTAAAAGCTGAATCTAGAATAGTCTCCAACTGAACTAAGAAACTAAAGTGCACTGAAAAAAAAGCTGACAAAAACAAAGAAGAACAGTGGAACTAGATAATAATAGCATCTATTCTCAGTTTCTATAAGATAAACTAGAAACAGTAAAGACTAACAAACTGCCTTCTGTGGGGGGGTAGGAAGCAAGATTAGGGGGGAAAATTGTAAAATTCAAAATAAATAAAATCTTTCTTTAAAAAAGATAACTAGAAACAGATGAACTCTGTATTTGATGCAGGGAAATGATCTGATTTTAAAAAGTTCTGATGTTGGAAGCTGATTGGAGAAAGCAGAATGTGTTGCTGTTTGAACAGCTGACTGGGGAAATAAGGGTTTTGATGACCCCATTCACATCTGGAGAGAGGAGAAACCCCTACCAGGTTTGCTTACTTTTCATTGTTTTCTTTGGCTCTAGAGGAGGTACACATTAAATTTCTGAAAACAGGATTTAGACATAAAAAGACAATACTATAAGCAAATTAGAAGATCAAGGACTAGTTTACCTGTCAGATCTATGGAAAGGGGAGCAGTTTATGACTAAGGAAGAGATGGAGAACATCACCAAAAACCAATTAGATGATTTCGATTACATTAAATTAAAAAGCTTTTGCACGATAAAACCACTGTAACCAAGATCAAAAGAAATGTAGTAAACTGGGAAGCAATCTTTACAACTAATGTTTCAGACAAAGGACTCATTTCTAAAATATACAGAGAACCGAGTCATATTTTTTAAAAAAAAAAGCCGTTCCCCAGTTGACAAATGGTCAAAGGATATGCAAAGGCAATTTACAGATGAGGAGATCGAAGCAATCCATAGTCATATGAAAAATTGCTCTAAATCATTATTTATTAGAGAAATACAAATTAAAGCTTCTCTGAGGTACCACCTCATACCTCTCAGATTGGCCAATATGACCAGGAAGGATAATGATCATTGTTAGAAGGGTTGTGGGAAATCTGGGACACTATTACACTGTTGATGGAGTTGTGAACTCATCCAACCTTTCTGGAGAGAAATCTGGAACTATGCTCAAAGGGCAACAAAAATGTGCATACCTTTAGATCCAGCAATACCACTACTGGGTCTATACCCTGAAGAGATGATGAAAAAAGGGTAAAAACATCACTTATACAAAAATATTCATAGCAGCCCTGTTTGTGGTGGCAAAGAACTGGAAATCCAGTAAATGTCTTTCAATTGGGGAATGGCTTAGCAAACTTGGAATATGTATGTCATGGAACACTATTGTTCTATTAGAAACCAGGAGGGACGGGAATTCAGGGAAGCCTGGAGGGATTTGCATGAACTGATGCTGAGCGAGATGAGCAGAACAGAAAAATACTGTACATCCTAACAGCAACATGGGGGTGAATGATCAACCTTGATGGACTTCCTCATTCCATCAGGGCAACAATCAGGGACAATTTGGGGCTGTCTGCAAAGGAGAGTGCCATCTGTATCCAGATAAAGAACTGTGGAGTTTGAACAAAGTTCAAGGACTATTCCCTTTCATTTAGGAAAAAAACAGATATCTTATTGTCTGATCTTGTTACCTCTTAGACTTCTTGTCTCTTCCTTAAGGATATGATTTCTCTCTCATCACACTCAAATTGGATCAATGTACAACATGGAAACAAAATAAAGACTGACAGATTGTTTTCCATGGCGGGGGGGAGGGAAGTAAGATTGGGGGGAAATTGTAAAACTCAAAAATAAATAAAATCTTTAATAAAAAAGAGTAAACTGGAAAAAATAAAAATAAATTTCTGAAAGCAGATCTAAAAAGATTTACATATCCTAGACTTTTACCTGAAAATATCTATCTCAGCAACTAAACAAGTTGAACATCCCCCCCCCCCCCAAAGATCCCAGGCTTCACCTGGAGATACTTGCATGAACTGAGTGAAATGAGCAAGACCAGGACACTGGACATATCAAATTAACAGCAACATTGTGAGATGATCAACTATGATGGGCACAATTCCTCTTAGCAGTTCAGTGATCAAGGACAATCCTGAAAGGTCTGCTATGGAAAATACCATCCATATTCAAAGAAAAAAACTATGGAGTCTGAATGTAGAGCAAAGCATACTATTATCACTTTTTAAAACCTCTTTTACGTTCTTTCTTTTTCTCTCATGTTTTTCCCCTTAGTTCTAGTTCTTCTTTCACAAGAGACTAATATGGAAATATTTTAAACATGATTGTACATGTACAACCTATATAGGATTGTTTGCTGCCATGGGGAGGGAGGAGAGAAGAGAGGGTGTGAAACTCAAAACCTTGCAAAAGGATGGATGCTGAAAACTACCTTTGTCTGTAATTGGAAAAAATAAAATAAAAGCTTTGTTGGGGAAAAATAAAAAGATCCCAGAACAGACTGATGTTTACTCAAAAGATTCAACACTGCTTCAATCACCTGAGAGTAGCAAAAAAGTGACTTCATTCAGCAGAATAGAAAAACCCAGAGGAGGTCACATTCAGCAGGTGATACATGATGCAGACTGATTTGTGAGGAGATCCAGGACATCAGAGTTTATAATACAAAGTTATGAATTGATCCAGGTATGTGGATTTCCCTAGTCATGTTTCTTGTCATTAGTTTTTTATAAGTTGGTGAATATTTTCTTCCATGGATGTTGTCCACATTAGTGGGAGAGTGTGACCCAGGTTTTTAATTTATGGATGAATTATGTTATCTGTGCAGAGTGCATTACACATTGATTCAGTACCTGATGTGACAGACATTAGGATTACTGATACCATTCCAGAGCAGAATTGAACCAGTTTCAGAATGTCTACACATGCTCCAAAGTCTCTTCAATGTATTTCCATTACATAATACCACAATTTGCCTTAAGCAGGCTTCCCAGTCTCTTCCACATTATATCAACAGAGCATGCTGGTGAACCCTATGTACGTTCATTAGGACTGGTCTAGTGAATAGGACCAGCCAGTGCTCTATTACATTTATGCCCTATAAATTCACAGAGAAAAATTTGTCTAGAAGCCTCAAGTAATCAACCAAGTAGTTATTGTTTGAGTCTTGAAAGTTTTCATCTGGGTTTTGTTTTGAGCAATAGATTTTAGATTTACCCCTGGTTGGAATTTCAGGAGACCTGATGCTAGGCTCAGCCAACTTTCAGCCAATCTGCTGGTTGAATAATAGAACTTCAAGCTCCCCTTTGACTTGAGATTCCTACCCTGTTTATACTATTATAGTTTTCAGACTAGGCAGGAACTAAGACCTTGCTCCATTCCTAGGGTAGGAGTCACACAGTTGTTAGTTGATTTGAACATGCTCCTCATTCAGTACACAGATAGGACCCATAACCACCCCTCTGTATGAACTATAACCCTTGGGCCCAACCTCCCTCCTCAGTCTGTCCTGGGTCTGTGACCTTGAACTGAAGAGTGAGTGACATGTCAATGAGGATCTATCTCTGTATCCTACACAAGCTTCAAGCCCCTCAGTGTTGGATCTCACCATCTTGTCCTGGTGTATAATCCCTCTGTCCTGGAATGCTTTGAATAATCCTTTCTGGCTAAACTGCACCCTCAAAGTCCACAGACTTCTCTGTTTGTTTCTCTTTACCAACTTGGACTGAAAGAATGACTCACTGAGACTTTTTTCCTTGAATTTCCTAGTAAGGATTCAGTCAGATACATTTTCTAGATCCCTGTGGAGCAGTCAAGGGATAAAGTTCAGTTATACCTCTTTCTTCTACTCCACCATCTTGGGTCTGCCTCCCTAGTAGTTTTCCATTTGGGACTTCTTTCCATAAATGACTGACAGATTCTATTTTCACTTTGTCTTACAGTTCCGATAGATCTAAGTAGTTTTCAGTTGTGAATTCTTAAAATCTGCTATCCATTTTGTCTAGTCATGGTTTTTAGAAAGTACTATGAACTTTAAATGATTTCTCTTTGCCCTGTTTTCTAGGTCAGGTGTTTTTGATAATAGATATCTTTCATTTATTTTTTCAACATTTTTACTTTTTTCTAATATTTCCTATTGCCTCATGGCATTATTGAATTCTAGTCACTGTTCCAGTTTTCAAAGTGTCTACTACTTGAGTAAGATTTTCCAACCTATTTTGTAAACTATTTGTCCTCTTTTCAATTTCTTCCTTTACAATTATTCTTTATCTATTTGCTGTTTCATTTCTTCCAGTCATTCTTATAGTCTTTATGGTCAAGTGCTTTTTTTCCTCTATGGCTGTTTTATAATTACTCATTCTTTCTGGGTTTGCCTCCTGGACTTCTCTTAACTCATGGTATTTCTTCACTACTTTGGTGTTTTCTTCTGTTTATTTATATCTACTTGGGATTTTATGCTAGACTCAGACACCAAACTCTTTCTCTTAATAGTCTTTGATGAGATTGGCAACCCCTATTTATACCCCTTGGTGGTCCAGATGTTACTGTTGTTATGGGGTAGCTAGGACTAAGTGATATTCTCTGCCAGAATCTCTGGCTTTTAGCTCCATCTTCTGGTGGACCAGCACAGATTTGAATAATTCTGAATGGTCTCTTTCCTCTTAAACAATCCTCAGTAGGAAGTTGACTCTATCCTTTGATGTGACCTTGACAGGTCTCAATTCTATGTTATAGATTGCTTTTGTAGCAGGTTTCCTGTAAGGCTTGTGCTTCCTGGGCATTGCAGTGGTCTTGTGGCTTTCTATTTGTTTGTTGGGGTTTTTTTGTTTTGTCTTGTTTTTTGCAAAGTAAATGGAGTTAAGTGGCTTGCCCAAGGCCACACAGCTAGGTAATTACTAAGTGTCTGAGGTCGGATTTGAACTCAGGTACTCCTGACTCCAGGGCCTGTGCTCTATCCACTGTGCCACCTAGCCACCCCTGTTTGTTTTTAAATACAACAGAATACAATGTTTATTTGGAATCTCTCTGTGGGAAAAAGTTGAGGGCTGTTTAGAAGATCATCATGTGACTTCAACTGTTCATTCATAATGATTAATTTCTTCAATATTTTTAGAGTTGATGGAATTCTCATTCTATTATGTTGTTGATATTTCATTGACAATCCATATCTGTGCCGTTTTCTAAAGGACATCTTATTTCTCCATTTCTAACTCAAGTTGCCTAGATACTGCACTGAATGGATATTTTTCCTAGCCCTATTCCTGTATAGTTTTTTAATTTATAGTTTACTTTATTTTTCCAATTACATGTTATGGAAATTTTTCAACATTCATCTACTTGCATATATATAAATTACACATTTTTCTACCACCCTTCCTTCCCAACCCGTCTCTTTGGTGGCAGTCTGGTAAAAGTTGTACATTTTATGTTTAACATATTTACTTATTAGACATTTTGTATTTGAGGAATTAGAACTAAGGGAAAAGAAAGAAAATCATAGGATAGAAAGGAAAAACAAAAGTTTCAAAAAGTGAACATAGTATCCATTCAGATTCTGCGGGGTTTTTTGATTGTTGTTTTTTCCTCTGGTTGTGGCTGGCATTATCTATAGCAGGTATCTCAGGATTGTCCTTGATCTCTGAACTGCTGAGAGAAGTTGCATCCATCATAGTTGATTAACTCACAATATTGTTGCTAATATGTACACAGTTCTCTTGGTTCTGCTCCCTTAATCAGTTCATGTAATTCATTCCAAGCTTCTCTAGAGTACAACTATTCATGGTTTCTTATATGACATTCATATACCATTCTGGCTATAGTTCTAATGTGAGCTGCCTAACATCTGTGTCTTTGTTCTCCTCTTGTATGACTTTCCCAATGGAAGACTTAAATGTTGTTTCTCTTCTAATTTATATATAATTATTCCTCCTGGAACACATTTAGAACATTGTTCAAGCATTTATGGAAAAACTGCATTCCTCTAGAATTTGTTACTTTGCTATATTAACCAAAGTCTTTCAACTGGAGGGATTCTAGGATTTTTACTCTTACTCTTTTTCATACCCTCTCAAATAAATGAATGAATAAACATATTGTTTATTCTGTGCTAAGTGCTAAAGAAACAAAGAAATAAGTGAGGTAGTACTTGTTCTTTCAGAATTTGGACTAAGTTGGGAAGGCAAAATTTAAGAGCAGCAAAAGGGCAGATGAAAAGGCCCAGAAATGAAGTATAGCAATAAGTCAGATAGGCTAAGAAGGTTAATTTGGGGTTTTCCTAGGGGGTTTTGTGCCTCTGGATGATAGGAAAATAAAAATGTACAGAAAAACCCAGTCAAGGACAAGTATTTAAATAGCTGTTTATGTTCTAAATCTTCCCCAGGAGAATTCAAGTTCCTATTGGCAAGAACTGTTTCTAGATATCTTTTCAATATGCTTTATGACCAGAAATTCTTTTTTTAAATTTATTTTTATTAAAGATATTATCTGAGTTTTACAATTTCCCCCCCAAGTCTTGCTTCCCTCCCCCCACCCCCCACCCCCCACGGAGAGCACTCTGTCAGTCTTTACTTTGTTGGTGTGATGAGAGAGAAATCATATCCTAAAAGCAGAGAAGTCTAAGAGGTAACAAGATCAGACAGTAAGATATCTGTTTTTTCCTAAATTAAAGGGAATAGTCCTTGCACTTTGTTCAAACTCCACAGCTCCTTATCTGGATACAGATGGCACTCTCCTTTGCAGACAGCCCAAAATTGTTCCCAATTGTTGCACTGATGGAATGAGCAAGTCCTTCAAGGTTGAACATCACTCCCACGTTGCTGTTAGGGTGTACAGTGCTTTTCTGGTTCTGCTCATCTCACTCAGTATCAGTTATGACCAGAAATTCTAAAAAAAAGTACATTTCTACTTGGCATAGAATTAAAGCTTCTTGAATTGAATTATATTGATTCAGATCTATCAAATTTATGGTAAATGCTTTATAAAGGTTGTAATCAATAGAGTTTCTGATTAATGAATTCCCATAAACAACTTAATGAGTTTATAGAGTGTAGACTTTTGTAGGAAGAGGACAATCTGTAAGGAGATGATTTCCAACATTAGACACTAGCCATCTAGAAAAAGTATTTCTTTAAGAGTGCTTCTTGGGGCAGAGCCAAGATGGTGACAAGAGAGGACCATCTCTTAGTTGCTCTGGAGCAAAATTTATAAGCTAAGGACTAACTAAATTTTCGAGAGACTGAATCCACAGAGGGATGCAGTGAGGCAGTTCTCCAACCCAAGGTAACCTGGAAAAGAGCAGAAAGGCTCAGCTCCACGGGGTTGAAAGGGTGGCCCACCAGAGGTGTGGCCCACCAGAGCAAAGAAACTTCAGCCTCCCGGAGGCAGCCTCAGGGTGCTGGGAGCCGCAGCTCACAGCAGCAGTAGCAGTTTCCTGATTTACATCCCGGGGAGCACCAAGCACAACTTGGGGGAACAGCGGGGGACCTCTGCCAGAGAGAGCTCGTGAAGCCCAGCCCTCAGGGCACACAGCAAACAGCATGGCATCCAGCAGCCCAGATCCAGGAACCAGAAGCTGGTAAGCAGGAGCCCCCAGGGCATGAGCACTGAGCCCAGGGAGGGGGAGTGGAGAGTGACTGCAGAGCTCTGTCTTAGGCCCCTGGAACAGGACTCTGAGGCTCTGACCACATTCAGATCCTGATTACAGTCTAGGCCCCCCCCCAAATAGTACAGCAGGGCGCCCCCCACCTCAGCCAGGAGGGGTGCGCTTATGGTCATTCACAGACCAGGAGGGAAGACAGAACCTCATATATAGAAATCCTTGTGGGGGTGTCCCACTAATACTCAAAAGCTCAGGAAGCACCCCAAAACCAGGCACAGGCTGGGGAAATGAGTAAGCAGAGAAAAAAGAGGAACACCATTGAGAAATACTTTGCCTGTGATCCCAAGAAGGATCAAAACACTCAATCTGAAGATGAGGAAGTCCAAGCTCCTGCATCCAAAGACTCCAAGAAAAACAGAAATTGGGCTCAGGCTATGACAGAGCTCAAAAAAGACTTTGCAAATCAAGTGAGGAAGATAGAAGAAAAATTGGGAAAAGAAATGAGAGAGATGCAGGAAAAACATGAAAATGAAGTCAGCAGCTTAGTCAAGGAGATCCAAAAAAATGCTGAAGAAAATAACATGTTAAAAACCAGCATAGGTCAAATGGATAAAACAGTCCAAAAAGTTACTGAGGAGAAGAATGCTTTAAAAAAGCAGAATTGGCCAAATGGAAAAAGAGATAAGAAAGCTCTCTGAGGAAAACAAATCCTTCAGACAAAGAATAGAACTCAGAGAAATTGCTGATTTTATGAGAAATCAGAATACTTCAAAATACTTCAAATACTTCAAAACCAAAAGAATGATAAAATTTAAAAAAATGTGAAACATCTCATCGAAAAAAACAACAGATATAGAAAATAGATTGAGGAAAGATAATTTTAAAATTATTGGAATTCCTGAAAGTCATGACCAGGAAAAGAGCCTTGACATCATTTTCAAAGAATTATTACAGGAAAATTGCCCTGATATCCTAGAAGCAGGAGGCAAAATAGAAATGGAGAGAATCCACCGATCTCCCCAAGAAAGAGATCCAAAAAAAACAACCCCTAGGAATATTATAGCCAAGTTCCAGAACTCCCAAGTCAAAGAGAAAATATTACAAGCAGCCAGAAGGATGCAATTCAAATATCGTGGAATTGCAGTCAGGATCACACAGGAATTAGCAGCAACTACATTAAAAGCTTGTAGGGCTTGGAATATAATATTCCATAAGGCAAAAGAGCTTAGAATGCAAACTAGAATCAACTACCCAGCAAAACTGAATGTCCTCTTTGAGGGAAAAAGATGGACTTTCAATGAACCAGGGGAATTTCATAGAGATTGGAAGAAAGGGGGAAAATATGAGGGACTTAATGATGATGAATTACATGTATCCTTGTATAGAAAAATGATACTGATAACACTCATATGAACCTTCACATTTAACAGAGCAGGTAGAAGGAGCTTTTATAGATGAAGCACAGGAGAAAACTAAATTTGAAGATATATTGTGGTATAAAAATGGAGTCAATAGATAAAAGGGAAATGTAATGGTAGAAAGAAAAAGGAGAGGAGGAATAGGCCAAGATATTTCATATAATAAGATTTTTCTTTATTCCAATGAGCTATTGCAATGATATGGAAGGAGGGAAGACAAGGGGGAATGAGGGAATCTTTGCTTTCATCAGAGGTGGCTAGGAGAGGAAACAGCATATATACTCAATGGAGTATAGACATCTGTAGTAAGAAGGAGAGAAGGGGGACGGGGGAAGGGGTGGGATGTGAGTGATGGAGGAGAGGATGGACCATGGGGGAGAGTGATCAGATATAACACATTTTCTTTTTTTACTTCTTTCAAGGGGCTGGGATTGGATGGCCTGTCCAGGACCATAAGGCCAGGTGGATGCTGGGTCTAAGGGGTGGTATGTGGGGTCAGGACCTCTTGGCCCCAGGGCCAGGAATCTGTTTGCTGCACCACTCAGCTACCCTACAGCAGAGTCAAAGTGAAAGGAGAGAGAAAATATAGTTCATGGTAGTAGAGAAGTATGAATGGAGGGAATTGCGATCAGCAATGGCAATGGTGGAAAATATGGAAGTAACTTTTGTGATGGACTTATCATAAAGAATGTGATCCGGGGGCAGCTAGGTGGTACAGTGGATAAAGCACCGGCCCTGGAGTCAAGGGTACCTGGGTTCAAATCTAGTCTCAGACACTTAATAATTACCTAGCTGTGTGGCCTTGGGCAAGCCACTTAACCCCATTTGCCTTGCAAAAACCTTAAAACAAAAAAAGAATGTGATCCACCTGTGACAGAGCTGGTGGTGTTGGAACACAGACTGAAGCACATTTTTTATTATTTTTATTTTGGGGGGGTGCAGGGCAAATGGGGCTGGGTGGCCTGCCTGGGGCCACACAGCTGGGTGATTGTTGGGTGTCTGAGGCTGGATTTGGACCTGGGTGCTCCTGGATCAAGGGCCAGTGATCTGTCTGCCACCCAGCCACCCCTACTACTATTATTATTATTACTATTTTATTTTATTTTGGGTCTTTTTTTTGGTTTTTGTAGGGCAATGGGGTTGGGGTGTCTTGCATGGGGTCACACAGCTGGGTGATTGTTGGGTGTCTGGGGCCGGATTTAGACTCAGGTGCTCCTGGCTCCAGAGCCAGTGCTCCATCCACTGTACCACCTGGCCATACCTACAATTATCATCATTATTATTATTATTTTTTTAAATTTAAATTTTAACTTTTTTTCTTCTCCCCTTTACTTTATTGATCATGCAGGTCTATATTTTTTGCAGGGAGGGGGTATTATGTTTACTCTTAAACAAGAATATTTTAGCAATGTATAAAAATTATTTGTACGAAATAAAAATAATAATAAATAAATAAATAAAAAGTATAATGGGCAGGATGGGGAAATATATAGGAACCAATGTAATGAAGGGGCAGGAATAAAGTCTTTCAAAGTGCATAAAAGAGCTTGTATGTGGGGATTTCCCTGCCCCTCTCTCCCACCATGAGAGAGGTGTGACATTTTGTTAAGATATCTTAATAAAAACATTTTAATCACTCTGAAAAAAAAGAGTGCTTCTTAAAATATTTCTTTAAGAGGTTACTTCTCAAAGGTGAAAGGGACCATCAAAGTGAGGTCCTAAAGCTGGAAAAATTAAAATCATGTCAGAAGGGACAAGGAGAAATGAATTTGGCCAACCTTTCAGGATAGTGCCATGGGCTGCTCAGATGATGAAGATCAGAGAGGAATAGAAGCCATTCATTAGTCCTACAAAGGATCTTTACTTTCTGGAAGAGTCTAATGAGTTTAAACAGTTATCTGAATATTTTACACTTACTTTTGGTTTTACCTACATTTGTTTATTTGGATTTGAGAATCCTTTGCATCTTACACGTTTTCTGTGGTAGGTAAAACAAAAGTACTCTATACCTGATACTCATATTCCATATTGAATAATAAGGGGGGGTGGCTAGGTAGTAAAGTGGATAGAGTACCAGGTCTTGATTCAGTGAGACTCACCTTTCTGAGTTCAAATACAGCCTCAGTCCCTTATTAGTTAGGTGACCCTGGGCAAATCACATAACCCTGTTTCCCTCAATTTCCTTACCTGTAAAATAAGCTGAAGAAGGAAAATGAAAACCATTCTAGTACCCTTGCCAAAAAAACCCCAAATGGGGGTGACAAAATAGCAGTCATGACTGAAATACCTATCATACCCATATACTGAGAAACCTAGTTATGAACCTTACCATAGCATTGTTCTAGATTTCCTTGGAGTTTTATTGTGGAGTAGCTACAAAGCCAAAGAGAGAAAATGAAACTTTTGGGATCAGGTCCTAAAACTATACCTGGTTCTTGTGAACCAAAAGTCTTGGTTGATCCTGGGTCTTTGGTGACAAGCTTTTCCTCCAACCTATAATTTTTTAAATATAATAATCAAGTATATCTATCTTTTCCAAAACATTTCCTTCATTCACTGAATCAAAGAAAATTCATCTCCCTTCTACAACTGAAATAAATATATCAATAGATTTTCTTCCAAAATTTTGTTTACATTGGTCCCAACTGGACATCTAACTGGGAATCAGTGAATTATGTAATGTAAAAAGTGAGTTAAGATCAAGGGTTTTTAGTCTCTTTTGTGTCATAGGCACAAGTCTGGTGAAATCTGTGGACCACTTCTCAAACTAATATTTTTTTAATTTTATTTTTTTAAGTTAATTGGGTTAATTGGATTAATTATCAAGTGTCTGAGGTTGAATTTGAACTCAAGTCCTCCTGACTCCAGGGTTGGTGCTCTATCCACTATGCAACCTTAGCTGCCCCCTTCAAACTAATATTTTTAAATGCACAAAATGAAATGCACAGGATCACAAAGTAAACTAATTATTTTGAAATAATTAATAAAATATTTTTTTAAAAGACAGAATCATGGTCCTTAGGTTAAGAACCCTTAAAGAACTTTCTTTTCCTACCAGGTTGCCAAACAATTTTCTCAATTATATTGGTTAAATAATTATTACTTTACCAGGGTTTTATTTTCTGTATGTAGCAGAGACTGATTGGATTGGAGCTCTGAGTATCCACTCTGCACCATTCTAGTAAGACATGGATTCTAACTCCTTCCTATAGAATATATGCATCTATCAAGTACTGATGGGTCCCAAAGAGCTGCCCTCTCAGTAGGCTAGAAGGACCGAAATTGTTTAAAAATAAACATTTCTAGGGGTGGCTAGGTGGTGCAGTGCATAGAGCACCAGCCCTGGAGTCAGGAGTACTTGAGTTCAAATCCGGCCTCAGACCCTAGCTGTGTGGCCTTGGGCAAGCCACTTAACCCCATTGCCTTGCAAAAACTAACTAACTAAATAAATAAATAATAAACATTTCTAGTTTTTTCAATTAGCTTGCAAATTCAAAAATTTGGGGGTTCCTGAGGTGATGCATGTGGCCTGAAAGGAGTTGTTGCCTGTGACCCCATCACTTCTCAGAAGAAGTGACTGTTTCCAAGAGAATGCTTCAACTTAGGTCATGGTCTGGCTGGCCAAGAGATCTTGCTTGTCCTTGTGAGTTTCCCAGGCAGAAAAGTCTGAGATGAAAGCTAAATATTTGTCTGTAGTTCTAAAAAGTTGTCCTTATCTTCTAGAAGAATATAATATGTGTGATGGGTTATTGATTTATTTCAAGTATTTGCCAATGGAAGTTTATGATTCTTTTCTTTTGTGCTTTGTGTTTTTCTCTTTTTGGTGAAAAAATAGCTGTCCTATATCTAATATCAACTTTGTACATTGAGAACCTTCCCAATATTGTTCCCTTTTAGGAGAGAAAATAACCATGGATAATACCTAAACTTAATGTACATATTTTCCTTGTAGTTTTGCTTTGTAGTTGAGGTCATAATGTGTGAGGGAATAAAGAAAATCTGGGATCCATTTTTTAGGTGTCAGGTTCACTCAGAATGATGCCTGATCTGTATTAGTTCAGAATAGGATTTCCTTGTAGAAGAATCCTCCACTCTAAACCACAGGTGGCATTTCAGCTATCAAACACTAGTCTTTTATATACATTTAGTGGAATGTCTGCCTTTTCTAATTTTCAGATTTATCTTTCCATTTTTTGCTTAGTACCAGATAGTTTTGATCAGAAGTATCAAACATGGAACAGCAGTGCCAGTCAGATTAAGGTGAATCAGATTTAAATGAATTTGGAAAATATTTAGCAAAATATATCAAAATACAATAGAATACTCTGAGTTACCACCTCACATCTCTCAGATTGGCCGATATGACCAGAAGGACAATGATCAGTGTTGGAAGGAATATGGGAAATCTGGGACACTAATGCATTGTTGGTGGAGCTGTGAACTCATCCAACCTTTCTGGAGAACAATTTGGAACTATTCCCAAAAGGCAACAAAAATGTGCATGCTCTTTAATCCAGCAATGCCACTACTGGGTCAATACCCTGAAGAGATGATGCAAAAGGGTAAACACATCACTTGTACAAAAATATTCATAGCAGCCCTGTTTATGGTGGCAAAGAATTAGAAATTAAGTGAATGTCCTTCAATTGGGGAACGGCTTAACAAACTGTGGTATATGTATGTCATGGAACACTATTTTTCTATTAGAAACCAGGAGGGATGGGAATTCAGGGAAGCCTGGAGGGATTTGCATGAACTGATGCTGAGCAAGATAAGCAGAACTAGAAAAACACTGCACACCCTAACAGCAACACGGGGGTGATGATCAACCTTGATGAACTTGCTTATTCCATCAATGCAACAATCAGGCACAATTTTGGAGTATTTATCTGGGATGGAGAATGCCATCTGTATTCAGAGAAAGAATTGTGGAGTTTGAACAACAACCAATTCAATTTAGGAAAAAAAACCTGTTATCTTATTATGTAATTTTGCTATCTCTTATACTTTATTTTTCTTCCTTAAGGATATGATTTCTTTCTTATCACAATTCAACTTAGATCAATGTATACCATGGAAACAATGTAAAGACTAACAGACTGCCTTCTGTGTGGGGTGGGGGGAAGGAAGCAAGATTAGAGGAAAAATTGTAAAATTCAAAATAAATAAAATCTTTCTTTTATTTAAAAAAAATACAATAGAATATACATCATGTTAATATGTGGTTTTTTAAGTCAATATGTGGCCCATAGGGATCTTTATATATATATATATAATTTAGTGACCCCTATTTCAATTTGAATTTGAAAACACTGGTTTGATGATAACTGCTTTAGAATATGTATTAAAATCTAGGAGTGCAAGGCCATTTTCATTAGCTTTTCTATTAAATATATCCCTTGAACTCACACTCAACCTCAGTTCCCTACCCCCAAAGTCTATCTTTTCCTCCTAGTTGACAACCAGTAGTTTCTAACCCTTTACTGTGGGTATGATTAGGGCCTCTTCGGGTAGGGTAGGAGTTAAGGACAGAGAGAAAGTCTCCCCTTTGATTGATGTGAGTGAGGCAAGTCAAGTCAAGAAATTCTAGGGATTTGGCTGGTGAATGATATAGATGAGGACATGAGCCAAACCTTCACCCATAACTGGTTGATTTGGGAACTTCACCATGAGCTTCACTGACTAGGCTAGGGGCTTGGTTCAGGACAGACGTTGGGTCAGGAAAGTCAGTCTGAACTCTGCTGGAGGAAACTTCCAGCAGTTATGACTCTGAACCTAATAAGCTCAGACCAAAATGGGACAAGAAAAGATCACCAGAAATTTCTGTTCCCTTGTCCCAAAAACTATCAGGCAAGGAGATGGAAGGGAATAAATGGAGAAGGATTGAAGAGAGCAAAGACTCTCAGGCACTACAATTTGTTTATTCATTCTCTAATTAATATTTACTTTGTTTTGAGTTTCCTTCCCCATACCTCAGGGACCTGTTAATGGTAACTGAACTACTTTCTGGTTAGCAAAGGAGAAGAGAGAAAGGTAGTATAGTGATAGAATCTACTCTTTTATCCACAAGAGGGAAATTTCTAGGGTAGCACTAGTCTTATTGGAGGCCTCATTAGAAATGATTAGGTCGAGGAAAGAGGCAAGATGGTGGAGTAGCATTCAACTATTCAACCAGTAAACATTTATTAAGTTTCTACTATGTGCTAGTCAAAGGGATAAGTACTAGGGACAAAAAAAAAAAGAGACAAAAGACAATCCCTGCCCTCACTCACAAAGACCTCACAATGTAATATAGACAAAAACAAATAATAAATAAGGATAAATAGAAAATAACTTACAGAGAGAAGACATAGAAAGGAGGTTGTAAAAGGCTTCCTGTAGAACACTGGATTTTAGTTGAGACTTAATGAAGCCAGGAGGCAGAGATGAGGAAGAAGAGCATTCCAGGAATGGGGGGCAACCAGAGAAAATACCTTAAACTGAGAGAAATGAAATGCCCTTTTTTGGAAAAGAAGACTGGCAGACTGGAAAGGTAGGAGGGGATTTGGTTGTAAAGGCCTTTGAATACCAAACACAAGATTCTATATTAATTCTGTAGATGATAGGGAGCCACTGGACTTTATTGAGCAGAACAGATGAAATGGTCAGATCTAAGTTTTAGGAAGAATCGTTAGTGGCTAAATGAGAGGATGGATTGGAATGGAGAGTAGCTAGTTCACCAAGAGTCAATTTTAATAACCTGAGTGTGAAGTGATAAGGCTTGTACCAGAGTGGTGGTTAGTGTAGAGAAAGGGGTACATTTGATATTGCAAAGGAGAAATTAACAGGCCTTGGCAACAGATTGGACATAGGGGAGGGAAGGTAACAGAAAGAGATAATGGGTCAAGGATGACCCCCAAGTTTGGAAACTGAGATACTGGGAAAATGGAGAATTAAGGATGAGTGCGAAGGATGGAGATTAGAGGAAAGATAATGAGTTCAATTTTGGTTACGTTGACTTTAAGATGTCTATTGAACAACCAGATGGAGACATCTGAAAGGAAATTGGAGATGTGAGATTGGAGGTCAGTAGACTGGGGTAGGATAGGTAGATTTGAAAATCATCAGTATAACAATAGTAATTTAATCCTTAGAAGCTGATAAGAGCACCAAATAGCAAGAAGCAGTGTAGGTAGCACTCTCCCAACACCCTTCTATGCTGCTAAGAAAAGAAGTAGCACTCTTCCAACAGATCTAGAAAACACACCTGACAAAATTCTGATGGGAAATCCAGGACAAAATCACAGTGAATCATTTTCCCAGCCCAGGTCAGCAAAGGAAGACAAACAGAGAGGTCTATAGACAATGGATAAGGTGTTTGATCAAGCATGTAGACCATAGTACACTTCTGCAAGGGAAGGCTGTGTAATCAAAGAAGAAGGTTCCAGATCCACACCACAACATTTCAACAGGGACAGGTGCCAACTGGACTTTATTACCCCCTACCAAGTTCCAGGTCACAGATCAAGAGCAGATTGAAAAGATGCTAATGGGCCCAGAGATAGCAATCTTGGGTAGGAGGAGGTAGAAGGCCCCAAGCTGTGTAGTTGAGAGAGAAGAGGCAAACAAATGTGATTCTGATTCCAGAAGCAGAGCGGAAGTCATCATCTAACCCAGATGGAGAAATAGCCAGGGCAGGAATGCCAGATCAAAGGGAAACCTTAAGTTCTGACACTGAACCAGCAGAACCTTCCTCTTTGCCGATAGTGACCAAGGTCAGAAGAATCAAGCTATTGAAATTCCAGAGGAGGCAAGTTCACAGGTCTGTAGCTAAGATCCAAATCCAGGTTGGCAACATATAGAATTCAGACATGGTGTGGGAGATGGGGTTCTTAGGATTCAGAAATTAGACTTATACTAACTAGATCAGACAACTCTAGAAGCACTGAACTTTCAGGTCTCCAGCCTGAGTGGTCTCTTAAATCCTGCCAAACTCATGAAAACATAAACAGAATCAGCTCAGACATTCTCTACAGAAGCCTGTAAAGTATGACCCCCTACCAGAAAAGTCCAAAACTAGGAGGCAGATAAGAAGAATGAACAAAAAAAAAAATTACTATGGTAAGAGGGACACTCAAGACCCAAAATTAGATGCCAAGAAAGACTTCAAAAAAATCTACAAGCAAAGCTTCAAAGAAAAAACACAGCTAGGACTATGGAAATTCAACTAGAATTTTTAGAATAGATGAAATGAGAATTTTAGAAAGTTTTTCTTTCTTTTTTTAATATATAAATGCTTTAGAAGAATTATAGAAGATCTGGGAAGGGAATTAACAGCTTGGCACAAAATGTCCAAAACTTTGTCCAAGCAAGAACTTCCTTGAAAATCAAAATAAAGTCAAATAGATATGAACTCAGAATCAAAGCTTAAAAAAAAAATTCAAACAGAAACCCAGGGGACCATTCAAATGTGAAAAACAACAGGTATATGAAGGAAGCACAGGGGTAAAAAGGAATAATTATTTATGGGTTAGAGAAGAAAGACATTCTCCAGTTTTCTCATAGTTTTTTGTTTTGTTTTTTTTGTTTTCTAATTAAAATGGACATTTTTACAAGATAGGAAACTAGGAAGTATGACAATATTTTTGTGGATAGGCTCCCACATGTAAGATATGCATATGTGCCCGTGTAATATAGGGGGTTTATTCACATGGATTGTATATACTCAGATATACTATCTGAGACTTGGGTTGCCCCTTTGGAAAGGAGGAAAGCCTGGGGCAATGCCTGCATCACAGACTACCCAGGGCAGGAAGGAAAAAAAAAAAACAGGAGCACTTGGGAGGTGAATTCCTTTTCCTCCTATCTTTTTCTTCCATAATTAGAATTGTAAAGATATGCCTTGCTAAATATTCTGGTCTAGGAGTTCAAAACAAAAGCCATTTCCTGATCCCTAGCCTTTACCTTTCATTAACTCTTTCCCACCAAATGCTGATTATACAAAAAACTATCATGCAAAAAAACTATCATGCATAGTTGAAAAACTCATCTATCCAAACAAATAGCGAGCATAAATCAGAGAGGTTATACAGATTAGAATATACCAGAAAATACACAAGAGTGACTGAATTCTTTAAATGAGAGTGAGATGAGAGCTCCACCCAATCAAAACCACCCAATCTCACTCAGAAAAAGTGTTACTCTGAAGTCTCTAAAGAGATAAGCTGGAATCAGTTAGGTTGAGGATTTGGTTGTCTCTACATATCTGCTGTTTTCAAAGCCTTTCTCTAAGTGTTTATTCCCAAAAGTCTGTGATATATCCCAAGAATCTCTTTCATTAATTTTACCCCTTAAGCAGATATGTAGTATCATCTCACACTCTGCATTCTCTCCATCTATTGATAGTTTGGTCTCCGGTGCAGGCAGCAGCAAACAAAATGTCCTAGGTGTGGGTGAAAGCCCAGATACATGGATTAGGAAAATTCCTAAGTAGGATGCTCTGTGGAGAGAGAGGAGAGAGAGGAGAGAGAGAGAGAGAGAGAGAGAGAGAGAGAGAGAGAGAGAGAGAGAGAGAGAGAGAGAGAGAAGAGGATTTCCCCAGGTCTCTTGTAGTTGAAAGAGCAATAAAAAACTATAATCACAAAAAAGGATGAAGGGAAAACCTGGAATGTGTTCTCCATTATTATTGTTATTTAGACAATAATGGTCTAATGGGAAAGGGGTTGCCTTCTAGCAGCTCTGAAGTGCTTTTTACTTCTGGGGGGAGGCAAGACAGAATGGTGTGTCTGAGAGGGACTCTGGAGGACCTGTGAGATAGCTCAGGATTCACCAGAATATTGCCCCACTGGCAAAATATTGCCCCCCTTCCAAAGGAGATCCAAACCATAAGGTGATACTAAATCAGAAGGACTTTAGGACCCTTGGAGAAAACTGAGAACCACTGAAGAGGGAGAATTGGGTTGACTGCTTATGAGACAGTTTCATGTGTATTCTGCACATTGGCTTATTCAAGTTCTTTGAATCTTCTGTATTTTCTGTGGGGAGAAATGGAGTTTAACTTGTACAAAACAGCATTTATTACCTTGAATACTCAGATGGGGATTTGGGGACCCTGTTGCCAGTCATTTGAAGAAACCTAGTGTTAATGTCTACTTAGGTAGGCAGTGCCTTCCTTCACATTTCTCTGGTCTTGCCTGGGACTATGTATCTGAGAGCAGAACCAGAGTTAGAGATAAAAAAAAAAAACAGCCACATGTCATAAATAGTTATGACAAGCTGTGACATATAGCTAGTAGTTGCTAGAGGTGGGAGGATGGAATCAGGCAGGATCCCTAAGTGACAGCCAGACCTGATTACCATACAACACACAATGAAGCTTGACTTTGAATATTAATGAACTCCAAATTCCTCAGTCCTGCATCTTGAGGACAGAGATATGACCACCTGGGATTCTGGAGAGGTGACAGAGATTTACTTTAGTGAAGCTATTGGATTATGTGCTTGAAATGAGAATCTGACCAGGAGTCAGAATTTGAATGTCAGGTGACCAGGAATCAAAAGCTACAATTGATAAGTATCCCAAACATGCTAAAGAACAAAACTATCTTTTCTATCTTGATTGTATGTTGGGGGATAAAGGAAGGGTGATGCAAAATGAATAATATCTTTCCTTTACCAATAACTTCCTAGTAAGTTAGTTCCTTTGGAAGGATCTCAGTTCACTTTAGAAGGAAAAATATGGCTTCTACTTCCAATGAATACCAAATGGTGGATGATGACAATGATGATGCTGCAGGAGAATTGGGAGTTCCCCCCGGAGTCCCAGAGTCAGTGTATTCACATGAATTGTATAAATTGTGAGACACATGCCTCACAAGAGACATATTATCTGAGACCTGGCCTGCCTCTTTGAAAAGGAGGAAAGCCTGGGGCAATTGCCTGCATCACAGACTACCTGGGGCAGGAAGGGAAAAAACCCAGGAGTACCTGAGAGGTGAACTCTCTTTCCTCCAGTCTCTAAGAAATGTATATAACTAGAATTACAACAATATACTTTGCTAAATATATTTGGTCTAGAACAAAAGTCATTTCTTCTTCTGAGGCAGCTTTTGAGTTGACTTCAGCAGTGGGGACCAAGGTCGAGGGGCCCTGGGAGGAAAAGCAAAGATAAGAAGTGGGTTCCTGTTATTAGGCTAGGCCAGCTAGTCAAGGACATGAAGATCAAGTCTTTGGAAGAGATCTATGTTGTCTCCCTTCCTATCAAGGAATCTGATATTATAGCTTTCTTACTGGCTTCTTCATTGAAAGATGAGGTTCTGAAAAATAATGCCTTTTCATAAACAAATGAGTTCAATCACCTACCAGGTTCAAAGTTTTTGTGTCCATTGACACTACAATAACCATATTGAACTTAGTGTCAAATATTCTAAGGCATAGATATCCATAGTTCTATAGCATCCTGGTCAAATTTCTTGAGACATGGCTACTGGAGATCAAGCTAGGTTAACCCTCACACAGTACTCTGCAAGGTCAGTGAGCATTGTGGATTGGTTTGAGTGTGTCCAACCCCTATCCTGAGAGTTTCTAGCATCATCTCATTCCTATGCCTAAGAAGCTCCTGGTAATGGTTGGAATTGATGACTGCTACATTTCTTCAAGGGGTTGTACTACTACTCTGGACAACTTTGCTAAAGTGACCTTTGATGCCCTCTCCAAAAGATTAAACTACTTGACTCCAGATCTGTGAAGGAGACTGTATTTACTAAGTCTCCCTATCAGGAACTCACCATTTTGTAAAGTCACCCACATGTCTGTCTAAAGGACCCAGGCATCTACTGTGGCAACCACATGGATGAATGTTTTTTATAAACAAGGAATAAACTGAACTATGCCAGAGAGAGAGAAAGAGAGAGAGAGAGAGAGAGAGAGAGAGAGAAAGAGAGAGAGAGAGAAAATCTGTGAGCTCAGTTATTAATGGGGCAGCATTTATAAATCTTTATTCTATTGCTTATTTCTTGTAGTAAATGTACCTAAAATATAATGTATGTTTCCTTTTGGATCATACAAAAAATGGGGAAAATGAGAAAGATTTCCCCAGAGTTCCATGTTGGGGTGAAGTACAAACCAAATTATATTATTTATGAAACATCATATGTAAGTAATCCCTTAATATTTAAAGAGTCAGAATCTCTAGACCATGACTAGAGAAACCTGGGTCAAAGTTGGAGAGATGGGAGTTGAGCGTTTACTACAATTAAGACAACTCCCTATCCTAAACAAGAACAAACTCTACTTCCTCTCTTGCGCTTAGGGATGTGATGAAATCTCACCTCTTATAAGTACTCATACTGATCAATAAATGTGAAATAAACATCATTTTTACACTATTCATGAACTACATATAAACAATATTTGGAAAATTTCCTAAATTCTTGGTGAAGAGAAACAAACCAAAAGATTCTTTTGGAGTCAACCCCACTCCTCTCCCCAGTCAGATCTGATTCATTTGAATTTGGGGGGACATTGGACAAAAGATTATATTTCTGAGATTCATGTGGGATTAAGTTGGTTTTATTTACTGTGCAAGCTTCAATCTATCCTCCTCCCTAGTGCCAAATCCCCTTGATGAGGTAATCAGGGTCTGAACCAGGATGGTTGCCATGTCAGTGGAAAGGAAGGGGCAGACGCAACAGCTATTGGCAAGATAGAATTGACAACTTATTGAACCCAGTGATGAGGAAGAAGAGCAATGGTGATAAAGTAATTTCATATCCTTGGTGATGGGAAAGATGGTGGTGTCATCAATAAAGAAGTTGCATTTGGGCAAATTTTGGGGAGGGGAAGATAATGCAATTAAGGTTTGGATTTATTGAACTTGAAGTGTTAGCAGAATATACAAGTGGAGATAGATATCCAAAGGGCAGCATGGAAATGAGGGACTAGAATATGGGAAGAGATTAGAGTTAAAGGTAGATTTGAGGGGTGGCTAGGTGGTACAGTGGATAGAGCACCTGGCCTTGGAGTCAGGAAGAACCGAGTTCAAATCCAACCTCAGACACTTAATAACTACCTAGCTGTGTGACCTTGGGCAAACCACTTAACCCCCATTGCCTTGCAAAAACGAAAATAAATAAACCAAGAGGTGTGGGACTCTCAGGGAAGGGACTTGGTACTGGAGAGAGGGATAACTTATTCCAAATGAATCTGAGACACATAATCTTTTGCCAAGTGCCCCTTAAGCTCACATGAACCAGTTCTGATTTTAGGGATTGACTCCAAAAGTCAATATATTGACTCACTCCATTCTGCATTGGTACCTACAAGCCTTCCTGGGGTTCTATGAAACCATCCTCTTCATCCTTTCTTACAGAACAAATAGTATTCTCTCACATTCATATATCATAATCTGTTCATTTATTCCTCAATCAATAAGCACAGCTTTAGCTTCCAAATCATTGCTACCAAAAAAAGGTTTTATGTTTATCTATAGTTTGTTTCTTTCTATGAATACTTCCCCTAACCTACCCTCCTTCTAATTCCCTTTCCCCCCCTCTCTCCTTTTTCCCTGTTGAGTGAAACATAATTCTATAACCAACTGTGTGTATTCTTTCTTTGACTTAAGAGCATGAAATTGATATCATCCACTTCTCCTACATTCCTTACTTCCTCTACTTGAATTGTTCCTGACCTAATCTCTCTTAATTCCTGCCCCCCCCACATCAATACATTTCTTTTCTTTTTCCTTGTCATTCTTTTAAGATCATCAGTCAGTCAATAAACATTTACTAAGTATCTGCTATGGATCAGTCACTATGCTAAGAACTGGAAATACAAATAAAGGCAAAAGGGAAGTTCACAATCTAATGGAGGAAACAGTATATAACAGTACTCCCAGTCCTTTTGTCTAATCAGACTTCCTCTATGATCCCTAATGATGATAAAGCCAATATGGTGACCTTTTGAAGTCAATCCCTAAAACCAGAACTGGTTAATGTGAGCTTGGGGGCTCTTGGCAAAAGACAATGTGTCTGAGGGATGTTATCCTTTTCTCCAGTGCTGAATACTTTTCCCAAAAGTCCCCCACTTCTCTAGAGGTAACCTCTATATCTAGCCACCCAACTTCTTCCCATATAAAAATACAAACAATTTAATCTTTAGTACTTTATTAGTCTTCATGTTTTCTTTTTTTTATGTCCCATCTCCTGTGTTTAAGTGTCACAGTTTCTATGCAGCTTTTCATCAGGAGCACTTGGAAATCCTCTATTTCATTTAAATTCATTTTTTTCCCCTATAGGATTACACTGTTTTGTTGGGTAAGTCATTTTTGGTTGTAAACCTATATACTTTCTAGAACATTCTTTTACAAGCTCTCCACTTTATATTAGTTGTTACTGAATTGTGTGATATGCTGACTCCAGCTTCTCAGTAAATGAATTCCTTTTTCCTGGCTGCATATAGTATCTATTCTTTGACCTAAGAACTCTAGATTTTTGGCTTTACTATTTCTGGGATTTTTTACTTGGGAGTTTCTTTCAGGTGATGACTGGTAGATTTCTCTTTCCACTTTGTCCTCTGGTTCTAAAAAAGTCTGGTTAAGTTTCTTTTATGATCTCTTGAAATATGTCTAGGCTCTTTTTTGGTCATGGTTTTCAAGTGATGCTATGATTCTAAAATTTCCTCTTCTTAATCTATTTTTCCAAGTCAATTTCTCTGCTATATTTTTTTTTTTGATTTTTCAGCATCTCATTTCATGAAGACATTTGCTTCTATTTGCTCCATTATAATTTTCAGGAAGTTTGTTTAGGCAAGATTTTACACCACTCATGCCAAGTTGTTAATTCTCATTCCAATTCTTTTCCCTACGATCTCAATTTTTTTTTTGCAATTGTTCTCGATTCACATTTCATTGATTTAAAAACATGCTTAATTCTTATTCTTTTTATTTCCTATCTTCCAGGGTCTAGCTGAATTCATGCCCAGTCTTTTTCCTTGAGATAGTTTGTAGATGTTTGGTTCCATGCTCTTCTTCCAGGTTTCAGTCTTTAATGTCCCTGTCAGTACAGTAGCTCTTTATGGAAGAATTAGTTGACCATTTTTCCAGGCTACTTCTCGATTTCAGATTTGAGGTTAGAGCCAGGTTCTTCACACTTTTGGAAAAATATCTGGGCCAATTCTGCAACTTTCTGGGATACACTGGGTATTATCTTATTCCAGAATTTCAAGGACAGTTCAGGCTGAGGACTTAAAAAGGTTCTCAGTCCTCCCAGAGTGGTGCAACCAATATCACCCTTGAACCATGCTCTGCAAGTTGCCAATCTGAATTGGATCTGAACAGCAGGCTTGCCTCCTTTGGGGGTTCAGTAGATTGTTGCTGGTCACTATAGTCAGTTGGGAAATTCTCCCAGTACCTAATAACAGGTCTGGGACACCTGTCTTAGTTATTCTTTGGCAGGTTGCAAACTGACTCCAATTTGATGAGAACCCACTCCATTGCTTGGATCAGAACCACCCAGCTGTTTCCTCCAAAGCTGTTCCTTACTCAGCACACAGCCCACTTACCACACAGCTCCTTACCACCCCACATCCCACTCATCCCCATCCACACTGCTGGGCAAAGGTCCCTTTCTGTGTCTTGGATCTGTGACCCAGAAATGAGTAGTGGCAAAGCTGCACTTGGCATCTGTTCCTGCACCCTACACTAGGTCACAGTGCCCTGATATGGCTGTGAGCTTTCATCTTGTCCTGATGCACCCCTGGGAGCTAGAATGCTCTGCATTGCAGTTCCTGGTTAGATTGCCATACCATGATTGAAGACAGACCTGTCTACCTCTCTAGCCCAACAATTTTCTTGCAGCTGAGTGGCACAGTGGATAGACAGAGTACCAGGTATGAAGTCAGGAAGACTCTTCTGCTGAGTTCAAATGTGGTTTCGCTTAGTGGCTGTATGGCCCTGGGCAAATCCTTCAACCCTGTTTGTGTGCCTCAGTTTCCTTATCTTGGAAATGAACCAGAAAGGGAACAGCAAACCACTCCAGTATCTTTGCCAAGAAAACACCAAATAAGGTCAAAGAATCAGGTTTGTCTGAAAAATGACAACTTTTTCTAGACCTCTTCTTTGTCCTTTATCTCATTCTACCACATATCCTCACATCTGTTCATGTCTTATCCCCTTGATCAAAAAGTAAGCCATTGGAAATATATATACTGTCAAGTCTTTCATCTCTATAACTAGTTCTGGGCATAGTGTCCTATACATAAAACATGCTTACCAAATGTTTAACTTGTTGAATGCTAGACAGTTTATACAAAGTTTCTTTCAAGCTTCAGATATTGGGACACTAAAATCTTGTCATTTCCCCATCTGAGAGCAAATGGGCATTTTTTCGATAGCCTGTTGGAGACATTAATTCCTTTAAAAAAAATGATTCAAGTGTGGAGATTTGGGCATTAAAGCTGCTCTAAGCTTTTATCAAGATATTGGTTATCACTTGCAGTTGGTTGGTTGGTTGGTGAGTTGGTTGGTTATCACTTATCACCTCTGCATCGTTAGGCCTTTGTGTTCTATTCAATTCAGCAAAACCCAGCTAAGAATGAAGGTCAAACAGCTCCTAACCAGCTGCTTTTACTGAGTTCTTTGGAAGGTTGAATGAGTAGTTATGAATGCAGAGATGAGAATGTTATGGGTGAAGAGTGTTCTTCCCCTCAAAATCTTGTGACATGAAACTATGAAACAAAAACATGTTTCTACCCCTACTCACAATACAAAGAGTACAAGTAAAAATTGGAAGTGACCTTGGAAATTATGCAGTTTTGATGCCCTCATTTTATAGATAAGGCTAAGGTTTAGATAAGCAGTGGATTGCTCAGGGTCATAACAAACTGCGATTTGGAATAACTCATTAAGAATTGCTTCAGAAAAACTTGGTAGTGGTTCTTTTGACCTTGGAGCCTCACCTAAATTTTTTCTGACTTTAATGGAAAGCAAAGGACAGTCAAATGGAGTAGATTTTTTTGTCATGGGGTTCCTGATTCATGTATCAATGTTGTCATTATATCCTGATGTTTCAAAATTAGGTATGTAATCTCTATTTCTTTGACTTCATTTAGGGACATGAGTTTTAGCATGAGGATAAGATGTACAGAATGGGGAAAGCTGAAAAAGTCCCAAAAGCACCCAGTCTACCTCCTACCCCCAATCTTGGTCATAATGATATCAAAAGTTTGTCCCCTGGTGCACCCCACCCAGTTCGGGTGTCCTTTTCCTCCCTCCTCCCACCAGTCCCAGGCATACAGTCAATGAGGAAGATAAGCTGCATTGTAACACTCCTTTTTTTATATAAATATCCGCAAATATTACAGAGCCAACATCCCCCATTTACCCCATGGAGGGAGCCAACTGAATCTTTGTTTTTGAACAAACCCACCACCTTAATAGTCTCTAAGGTGACCCAGAACACAGGGGTACCTGCAACTCCCTGAGGCCAGGCTGGGGCTAGGGTTATTGTTAGGAAGAGTTCAGGAAGGCAGGTAGCTTCCAAGGACCTGCCTGCCTTGCTCTGCTCCGTCCCCTGTTCTTTGGTCTGTGGGACATGATGAATTCAGCCTCCCTGCCAGGGAATTCAGGGACTCTGAGAGGAGGAAGCAGCATAAAGGTAGATACCAAGTTCTGCCTTAGGACAGCAGGCCCCCAAGACTCTTGGGAATAGGAAAACTGACTCCTAGGGGAATGCTTAGTCCGGAGCACCAGGACCTACACATTGGAGAGGGACAGAATTTCTGAGGCTTAAGAGTACAGGCTACTGGAAGCCTGAAGATGACAAGAAACAAGATATAAGGCTGGAGGGCCTTGCCAACCAATCAAAGAGGACTTTCCCCTTCCTCCAAGAATGGCAGAGCAGATTAAATACAGTATCTCCCTGGACTTAGGAAGGCCATTTTCCTATTTGTCCCTCACCTAAATCACCAATTTCCTGAGGAAAATAAAGCCAAGTCCCTGGTTCCTCCTGCTGGGTTCCCAACCCCAACTTCCCACCAGGCTTTCCCCTTTCCTTCCCTTCTTCCCCCCCTCCCCCCCCCCCCAGACAGAGAGGCGAGAGGCTGGGAACAGAGCACCAGTCTGAGGATTTAATTAAACAAGGGAGGGAGGAAGAGGGCTTGGGCTGAGGGGGCACCCCTGTAAAAATGTACAAAACACCTGGGGGGGCCATGTGGAAGGGGAGATAAATATGTACAGGGAACCCCCCTCCCCCCAACCCCCCATCTTCTCTGACCCTATCAAGGAGGGTCACTGGTGACTTCTGATGTCCCAGCAGCCCCACCCTGCTCTCCCCCAGAAGGGAAGGGGGAACAAGAGGCCTTGGTGTGTATGACTTTGGCCTCAGGCTTGATAAGCCTTCAGGAGGCTTGGCTTCCAAGGGACCCTCTGAGGGAGCCCAGACTTAAAAGGGCAAAAGGGGAGGACGGGGAGAAAAAAGAGAGGGAACAGTACTACCTCTCACATGTCACAACCTCTGCCCTCCAGGTGACCCCCATTCCTCTAGATAGTGGCTCTTGCACTTTAACCCCTTTGGGGGGGTAGGGGTGGGTCTGGGACCTCTATTTTCAGGATGATCCCAAGGCTGGGGTAGTGACCTCTGACCCCAAAACAATTCCACAGAAGCCTAGGGGTCATGACCTTTGCCCTCCCAATTAGGTCACAATCTCCACCCTAAGGTTGGGTGGGGAAGTGAAAAGGGGGGGAGGGAATTGGAGCTCTACCCCCAGCCCCTCCCCTCCCCTCACCTGTCAGCTCTGGGTGGCCCTGGTGGCCTAGGGGGGGAGCCAGGCCGAGGGGCGGGCACCAAGGGGGGCGGAGCCCCCAGGAGGGCCCCAGGAGGTGTTTTGCTAAGCAACTGAGGGGGGCCAGGCGACCATAGAGTAGAGGATGGGTAGGCTCCAGACCATAGAGGCGAGCTGTGGCCACAGCTCCTGCCCCTCCCAGTTCCTCCCCGGCCTCATAGAATCGTGGGGGGCGGGCCAGGCGTGGAGGGCCTGGCAGCCATGGTTCCAAGAAGGGGGCACATCGGTCAGAAGGGCTGGGACCCAGGAAAGGAGGTGGTCGGGGCCGATCAAAAAGCAGGTGTAGGCTGGGAGGCCCAGGGACCTCCTCCTTCCTCTCTTCCTTCACCCTCACAGGCTCCTTGGGGGGTCTTACCCCCTCCTCCCCGGCCCGGGACTTGGGGGTGGCTGGGGAAACTCGAAGCTGTGGTCGGGAAAATGGGAGATCCCTAAGGGAAGGGAGAAGAGATGTGCTTAATAAATGGTTGCTGCATGAATGAATTGAACAAATGGCAGTCACAAAAGAAAAATGAAATGAGATTCTCTCTTTGTGGGTGGGAGCAGAAGACGGATAAATGAAAGAGTCTGGTTAAGGTCAAGGGGAATTGAAGGCAGAGGCACAGGAAAGGAGAAGGAGGGTTACTGTGTTTGGACAAAGCCATACCTATCTTTTTCCTCTTTGGGGGCTGCGGGCTCGCGTCTCTCCACTGGACGTTCTTTGTCTGAGCCGGGTGTCCGGGCAGCTTCAGGGGGTCGGGCCCAGGCAGGAAAGGCAGGGGGGCCACGGTGTAGCCGGGCCCATGGATCAGGAGGAGAGGCAAAGGCAGGAGGGGCCCCTGGGCTTTCTTTCTGGGCAAAGACAGCACCAGTGTCTAGAAAAAGAGAAAAGCCCAGTTGACCAGTTATGAGAACTAGGAGCTTCAGGCTAAGTGCAAAATGACAGAATCCAACTAGCCTGCTGCTCCACCACTGGATTACAGGACCAGCACAAACTTAAATGGGTGCTCCTACCCACCCCAACTCTTTTCCCCATCTCCCTTACCACAGCACCCCCCATACCCCCATACTCACTGAACGTAGGGCTGCCCAGGCCTCCAAAGGCCCCATTGGAGAGGGCAGCCAAGGATGCAAAGCTGGTAGGACGCCCAAAAGGATCTGGAGGGCAGACAGAAAATCAGTCAGTAAAGCAGAGACAGCATGTGCCTTTCTCTAGCCCTGTGTTCAGGACATAGGAAGGTATGGCAAGGCCCCTACCCTCAAAGAAACTAAGAAGTCTTTCTGGGGAGACAAGACATTGTACATAAAAAAGTGAAATAAAAGAGATGTGAAGCGGTTCTAATGGAAGATTTCAAAAGAATAGGAAAGACAAGTGTTACGTGTTTCCAGGAGGGAGAGGTCACCACAGACTGGGAAAACAAGGTCTTTCTTAGATCCAGAACAACAAGAAAGGATGTTATCATTTGAAGGGACTTACTTCCTCACTTTACAGAGATGTTAAGGCCATGAAAGATATGGCTCACTGAATGTCACATTACTAGTTAGTGGCAAAACCACTTTACACCAAGTCCAGGGTCCTTCCAACTAAACTCTGTTTCCTAATGGAGACAGACTTATACTGAGCTTGATGGAGGAGGGGGTGTTAGGCAGGTGAAGAACATAGTAAGCAGAGACTCAAAAAATTGTATGTGGTGAATTCAGGGGTTGGGAAGAATTAAGAGCTTTGGGCCTCTGAGCATAGGGTCATCACTCCTTAACTTAGTCCAAGGGCTAATATAAGGATGATCATGAAGAATGGCTCTTACCAATGTGGGTACTGGGGCTCAGAAAGGATGCAGGGGGCCCAGGAGCTGCTGTAAAAGGGTTGGCAGCAGGATGGACAGCACCTGAGAGAAAAATGAAGATAAAGCTTTCTGCAGAGGGAATTCAAACCTAAGATTTCCAAGATTTATCGACCAGCAAATGGGAGAAATGGAAGAGATTTACTTTATAGAAAAGGAATAGATGAAGAAATGGAGACCGAGAATGGAGCCTTGAGTGACTTACCCAACACTATAGGATTAAAGTTAGGGGCACAATAATACCAGAACAAAGGAAAACTGTTTCAAGGCTAGTGTTCATTCCAAGACTCACCTGTTGCGGTGAAAAGGGAAGCTGGGTGGGAGAGCTCCTGTCCAGGAGGAAGTCCTCCATAGGCCCCAGGAAGGCAGGGCAGAAGGTCATTCCGAAAATCCAGCTTATGAGGATCACCCTGCATTAACTGGAAAGAAAGAACTATGGTGAGGGATTTTAGCATCCTCCTCCTTTCTCTATTCCCTTCCCCAATGTTTCCTTAGGATGCTAATTCCTGGAAAGAATAGGCAAATAGGTTAATCTAGTCTTGGGTTCCCTCTCAATTTCCTTTTGAGACTCCACTGTCCTTGGACACTTTGCCCAACATCCTTCTCACTGAAACCTGGCCCCATACCCAGAGATAATTGATTGGAAAATAATTTGATAAATTAAATCCTCTAGAATTATCAGTTCTTCAGTATATATGGGAGAGGTGTTTTATTTTTATAGGAAATTCCTGAGAATTGAAAAATGTTCACAACCCAAAGGAATGAAGTCTTGGTAATAAAGTTGTAGGCACTGATACAAGCAGATAGGGGAGTAGTTTTGGGGGCAGATGGTTCTCCTGCTGCTCCTCATCTGCCACTAAGTTACTATATGTGACCTAAGTCAAACACAAAAAGGCTTCTCCCAGGACCCATCCTTCCTTCACTCACTCTCATACCTTTAGCCCCCCAGCCTCCCTACTTTAGCTCTTCCACCCTTATCTACCAGTCCTGATACCTTCATCTTCTCCTGGTGCCTCAAAATCATATAGGCCACTCGCACATGCATGGCACACCACTTCCCAGGTTTCTGAGGTATAGAAAGGAAGAGAAATGACACCATTAGCCAAACTTCACCCCTTCCCCGTCACCCATAAGACCTAAACCCATGCCCTTCTCCATCCCTGCCCCTCTCCCATCCTACTCACCCTCAGTGGGGGGCGGAAATGGTCAGGAATCTGAAGGGCAGGAACAGAAGGGGGAGGACAGCTTAGTGCCATCTGCCAGCACTGACTTTGGCAAACCCAGATTCCCTAAAATACTAGCTTCCCTGTGCCCTTGTGATCCTGGCCTCTGAGCCCAGACAAACCCCCTTAAAATAGCCCTCTCCCTTAGGATAACCCAAAGCCCCTTTCCCTTGGTGACTACCTGCTCCTAATAGCTCTAATTGCCTAATGATCCCCAGAAATTCTCTCTTCCTATGCTGGTCATTTCTTAAAAGAAATTTTCTCTTTCTTTGAAATCCCTGCTCCTCATTCCTATTCCTAGGAAGGCAGAGACTATAGACCCTAGAAAGTCTACAGGAAGAATATTTTTCCTTTTTTATCTCCAGGAGCAAGGAAAAAAAAAAAAACAACACAAACCCAACCCATTGAAAGTTCCCTACTTTGCCTACATGGCATTTCATCCTCATGATGCACTCAACAGTCTCTCCCAGGCTCACCTGTGTCCCCTTCTGGGGCAGCCCACTGGGGACCGGCCCCAGTCGTGGTGGCAGTTCTGGATTCGTGCTCTGGGGGAAAAAGAGGGAGAGTGAGTGAGGAGATGGGAACAGAGATTTGGTGTCTGAAGACATCTGGGACATAAGAGTTAATTTCCCTAGGGCTTTGGAAGTGGGACAAGGAAGATACGATTTACAGAAAGATAGGTGGAAAAGAATATGATATCTGAGTTTTGAACACTCACCTTAGGCTGGAAAGCCCCCTGCAGAGAACCAAAGGAAACAGCAGGAGGCAGACCAGGAGGGAGGCCAGGGACAGCAGGGGGGAAGGCCGCATAGAGCTGTGAAGAGAAAATGACCAAACTGGGGGTTGAGAACAACAACAGCAACAAAAAAAAAAAACCTCTCTTCTTGCCTATCATATTGTTCCCTTGCTTTGGAACTAAGAATTCAGTGTTATCTCATCTTCAGCACAGATTTGGGAGTTGCTGGCACCCTGGGTCCCTAGCACACTGAGAAGCTCTATGCTGAGTAAACACTCCTTAAGCACTGAGAAACTTGCCAGGTTACTCCCATACCCAACCATGACCCAGGGCCCCTTCATACATCACTCACATTATGCCGGAAAAGGCCTTCAATTTTTCCTGGATATTTCTCGAACTATAAGAAAGAAGAAGGATAAATTAGAAGTCCAAGACACTAGACTTCCTTATCTCCTGCTGGATGGGCCTCCCATATACAGGTTCAGATGGTTCTCTCCTATCCCCCCACCCACAGCAGGGGCCCCCCTCCCCCCACCCACCCACATCCCTCCCTACTGTCTACCTCAGCATGCACCTCACCATCCCTCACCTTCAAACAATCAGGCAACTTCCCCCACTCTTCCAAAGGCTCCAGATACCCCTTCCCACCATTGCTGTACCCTTGAATGGGAGGGGAATCTCACCATGTGGGGGCCGTGGGGGGGCAGCAAGCCAGGAGGATAGGGGGTGAAGTGCTGGTGGGTGTGCTGGTGGGTGTGCTGGTGCTGGTGGTTGTGCTGGTGGAACTGGAAGGCCAGGGGCCGGGTTGAGCCCCCTGCTCCCCCCACCTCAGGGCCTCCCTGGGCACTCAGGAACCGAGTACTCAGATCCTGCCGCATCAGCTCCTGCTCTGTGAGAGTTGACCAGGACGGGGTAGGATGGAAAGAGGAATTTATGTCCCCTGGCTTCATGCCATCCTATCACCTTACTTGGGGCCCCACCCCTATGGGTGTCAATCCCTTGCTTCTGCTTCCTCCTGCTCCAACTTTTTGTGGATCAATCTTCCCCATTGGCCTCTTTCCTCTTTGGGATATCTTTCTTCTACTTCTGTTACTCAACATTTTTTCCTTCAACCTTTCCCTTCAGGCTTAAACACACACCCTCTTCCTGCTTCCATTATCCCTTGAAATTGAATTTTTCCCCAATCACTGCCCCAGTGATTCTTTCTCTAGGATCCATCTTTCAAAGCCACACAGGCTCTTGAAGACTTACCAGAGAGGGCACTGGCTGTTGCAGCCCCAGGGTGGCCTGCCACCTGCAGCAAAGGTGGGGGTGGTGGTAGAGTAGGGCCAGGGGAGAATAGGGCAGGATGGGGTGGGGGGGGAGGTGCCCGTAGCCCAGTAGGGGGAAAGCCATGGCTGGCCAGAGGCAAGGGCAAGGAGGGTGTTGGGGGCCGATGGGAGAGTTGAGCTGAAGAAGATGAGGAAGAGGAAGAGGAAGATGAAGAGGAAGAAGGTGGAGGTGGGGCTACTGGAGGCGCAGGAGCCTTTGGGGGTGGCCTTGAAGAGCTGAGGAAAAAAAAAAAGGAAAACATGAAAAATTTGGAAGAATCCCATCTATTAAGGGGAAGGTCAGATCTGCTAAGGGCACCCTTCTCATGTTCAATGCATTTAAAAAGCTTTTCTCCATTATGAATCTTGTGGTAACCTAAAAAGTGAAGCTTATAGACAAATGTGAGGGTGTACTCCAATGACCCAATCTCAGGCAGAGAAGTCTTTTGTTTCCTTTGTTTCTGTTGCTTCCTATTTTTCATTCAGGATCCTTTTTTTATCATCTTTTTTCATCCATCCTAACTTACCTTCACCTTTCTCTTCCCTGACCCTGCCATGAATATAATGGCATTTAACTTCAATGTACTGTTTTATATTATTCAAAAATCAGACCTTGGGCCTCTTTCTCTTCCTAGGCCTATTACATCCCCAGTCTCCCTCAAGTCTTCCTTTTCCAAGCTACATATGGTTCTCTCTTTCAGTGTATCCCCTTTTCCAGGGTGCAAAATCGCAAAAGAATACTAGACAGAAAAAAAGTCTGAAGCCCTAGCCTTTAGTCCTGATTTTGCTTTAATGTTATAGCATGGTCTTTTTTTTTTTTTAAGATTTTTGTAAGGCAAAATGGGGTTAAGTGGCTTGCCCAAGGCCATACAGCTAAGTAATTTAATTATTAAGTATCTGAGACTGGATTTGAACCCAGGTACTCCTGACTCCAAGGCCGGTGCTTTAATCCACTATGACACCTAGCCGCCCCTCTATAGCATGGTCTTAAGCAAATCATTTTCCCTCTCTGGGTCTTAGTTTCCTTCTCTGTAACATGAACCCTAACATTCAATAATTCTTAGTGTTTCACATCAATCTTTGCTCTCCCTAGTGTTTCAAAGCAGGACACCAACTGTTTTTACCAGTACCATGGGAATAACAATAGCTGAAATGGAACAAGTAGAAGGAATATACAGAGATACATATGTACCTCCCCTCAAACACACACAAACGTACGCGCGTGTGTGCACACACACACACACACACACACACACACACACACACACACACACACACACATATACACACACATATACTTATATATATGTATAAATGTGATGACACAAATTAACTTCCTGGGTCACTTACCTGCCAGTGCTGAGGTCCAAGCCACTGCCATAAGTGGAAGAGCGGATGCCGAAGGGTGAGACCCGGAGCTGCAACTGTGGTGGGGGTGGGGGTGGCAGGCTGACAGGGGCTGGCATTGGGGCTGGGGGGGTGGTTGGGGGTCGGGGGGCCGGTGGAGGCAGTGGCTCCTTGGCAGGGAAAGGCACTAGCAGCGGGTCGGGTCCTGGGGGCTGCTCCTGACTCCGCTCCAGCCCCGACACTTTGGGGATCACAGAGAGTTTCGCTTCACAGTTCCCATTTAAGTTGCCATGGGGGCCCGAGGCTGGAAGGGGAGGGGAAGGCACAAGGTCAGTGAAAACTGAGTGCTTTGTTGTCCCTCCTCCCTTCCTAGGAACAACTAATCTACAGGCCTGCCCCCCCCCCCCCCCAGGAACAAACCTTTGCTGGTTGAGACAGTAAATGATGGATCAAGGTCATCGTCAGAGACCTGGCAAGGAAGAACAGGGGAAATAGTCAGTTCCTGGTGGCACAAGAGACTCTACCCAGAGATGTCACGATCCCAAATTTAAATAGCCTCTAGGCATCCCTGGCAAGATCTGCCCCTACCCAACACAGGCACCAACTCACCCTCTCGTCCAGGTCACTCTCTGCATCGCACTGGAGAGAAGGAGAGACAGAAGTGTCAGGGGAGGGGAGAAGAGTTGGCAGGGGGCACGGCGGTGTCTGCTGGAGAGAGAGTGGGAAAAAACTGGGCAGGGAAGGACCACTTACTATGTATCCGGCTTCCAGAGAGTTTCGGGAGGAGGCCTATAAGGGAAGAGTACACAGGTGAGGGATGTGCTCATCAGGAAGAAGTCAAAGGCAGAGTCAAATGGGCATCTGACTCCATGATAAGGCTGCTGTCCAATTCAAGTTCAAACTCCACAAGATTGGGCCAGTTTACTCTATAGTCAAGTCTAAATTTCCTCCTATCAGAAGATCTGATTCAAGCCTAGATTAGTCCCAGTCCTATTTAGTCCCAATCGTAAAGGCTTATGGAATCTCAAATAGCAATAGAGATTTTTAGGTCACTTAAAACAACCACCCAGTCTAAAGAAATTTTTAATTTGAAAAACAGTCACCTGTAGCCTCTGCATAAACACTCCCCAGAAGGGGAGATCACAACTTACTGGACAGGTTTAACTGTTGGGAAGTTCTTTCTGAGCTATGCTCACCTTGGGTCTCGGTGCACGACATTTTACAAGCCTCTGAAGAAATATTTAAACATATCTGTACTCCTCTTACCCTCTCAATCCGACAAAGCAGGCTAGAACTCTCATGCTCACAAAAGGTCTGAAACTTTGGCCTGTTCCCTCTGCCTTCTCCAAGGTTCATATTCTGAGACCCCAGGTCATCATGCCTTGGATGAGCTGTTTCCTTTGGAACTCTAAGTTCCTGAGTCCTACTCCCCTAAAAATTCTCGAGTTAGGAGTAAACTTAAGGGCCATCTAGTCCAACTTCCCACTGAATACAGGAATTCCCCCTCTACACCATTCCTAAAAGAGCAGCTTCTCTGTAAACTTTCACCCATCAAGCCTAGCTCTGCCCTCTGGAGGGCCGTTCTGTGGACCTGTTCCAGTTTGTTCTCGTCCCTCCCAAAATGTAGCGCTCTCAATTTAACGACAAAGCAGTGCAAGGCCAGGTTGGCTACCCGAGGACCAAAAGAAGAGTTGCCGGGGTGACAGGGCACAGAGCAGGCGGGGCACAGCTCACCTCTTTCCTCCTGCGCTTGCTGGACCTTTTCCGGGCACGGTCCCCCGGGGGCCGGCCAGTCTCCCGGTCGGAGCTGTCTCCTGGCTCCCCTCGGCCCCCCGCTACACCCCCCCGCTTCCGCTTCCCGGAATGTTTTAGCCGATGCTCCAGCCGCTCCGGGGGCTGAAGGGACGCGTCCTTCTGTGGGAGAGACAACGGGGGGCTCTGTGGGGGCCGGGCCGGCCGGGCCCCCCTCCTCCCGCCCCGCCCCCGCGGTGAGCCCCCCTCACACAGCAGCAGCCGGCGGGCAGGCGCCCAGCAGCGGGCAGCGAGGCCCCCCGGGGCCCGGCCCCCGTGACAGGTCCGGCCCGGGCCCCCCCCCCCCCCCCCGCGGCCTGGCGGTGAATGGCCGGAGGGCGGCCGGCCCGGGGCGTGCCCGGGCTGGGCCGGCGGAGCCGGTCGCTCCGGTTCGGTGCCGCCCCCCCCCCGCCCCCTCCCCCGCTCCGGCCCGGCCCGGCCCGCCGAGGCCTCACCTGCAGGGCCTCGAGGCTGGCGAAGCTGGCGATGGCGAAACCATCGATGAGGTCCTCCTCCTCCTCCTCCTCCTCCTCGCCCTCCTCCTCCTCGTCGTCGTCGTCCTCCTCCTCGCCGCGGCTGCCCGAGCCGGGGGGCCGCTTCCTGGCCCGGGGCCGCGGGGGCCGGCGCCGCCGCCGCTTCCCCCGGGGGCTGCCCCGCTCCCCCGAGGAGGCGGAGGACCAGGGCCGGGCCGGGGGCGGCGGCGGCGGCGGGGGCGGCGGCGGCGGGGGCGACGACGACGACGACGACGAGGGCAGCAGCGCCGAGGCCGCCCCGAGCAGCGTCCGCGGCGCGTCCCCGGCGGCCGCCCGCCGCCCCCCGCCCCGGCGCCGCCGCTCCCGGTCCCGCCGCGAGCACCGCCGCTGCCGCCGCGGCTGAGAGGCGCCCTCGCCGCCCCAGCCCGGCGGGCCGGGGGCCGGGGCCGGGGCCGCCGCGGTCTCCATGGTGACCGCCCTCAGCCCCGCATCCGGGAGCAGCCGGAGCCACCCCTCAAGCCCGGAACCCCGGGGGCTACAGGCGGAGCGGGAGGAGGAGGAGGAGGAGGAGGAGGAGGAGGAGGAGGAGGAGGAGGAGGAGGAGGAGGAAGAGGAAGAGAGGGCCACAGCCTCCCCTTTAAGGCGGGGTTTACAGTCCTCCCGGCGAAAAGCTGGGGGCCGCCCCTTTAAAGGGGGAGCCGAAAGTCCTGAGGAAGATGGGAGCCGGCACCACCCCTTTAAGAACGGGCTCAGAGTCCTCCGAGTGGTGTAGGTCACCCCTTTAAAAGGGGCTGAACGTCCTCCTGAGGGAGACGGGGAAACCACCCCTTTAAAGAGACTCAGAAGTTGGCGGCGGCGGCGGCGGCAGCCCCTTTAAGAACGCCGTGTGCTTCTCCCCCCCGGGAGGGGGTTTCAAGTCCTCCTGAGGAAAAGCAAGGTTCAAACCTTTAGAGACGGCACCGGGCTCTCAGGCAGACGCAGGCCCAACCTTTGCGAGGACTTAAGACCCTCCAGGTAACGAAGACCGCTAGTTTCAAGACTTTGAGGTCCTAGTGACACGAACGACCCCCGCACGGCAATGCTAATTTGTAGTCCTTCATATGCGCCAGCTTCCCCTTTAAGGCGAATTTAAAAGGCCGGGGAGGAAGGTGGAGGCGGAAAGCCACTTGCTCCCTAGTCTTTCCGACGGCCCCGTCCGTGATTTGGCAGCTCTGGTCCGGCAGCTTCCCCTTTAAGATAAACGTTGGTGTCCTCCGAGTGCAGCAACCTCCCCTTTAAGAAAATTTAAAGGGGCCTCCACTGAGCCCAGTTTCTCCAGCCTCCTCCTCCGGTCGCCATGAAAGGCGTGAGGGGGGGCGGGGCTGAAGGGGCAGCCCCCAAATCCCCGGATGTGAGGCAATGGTGATGGGGGATGGCTTTGCTTTCCGCCGACATAAAAAGTCCTTACTTCTTCTCTTCCTTCTTCTCTCCCTGACTTGCCCCTTTAAGGGCCTGGGAGCGGCCGTTGAGAGGGCGGGGGTGCTGGTCGCGCTCTCCCGTTGTCTTTAGATTCTCTCTTCTTCTTCTTCTCTTCCCCTCCCCCGCCCCTCCTCTCTCTCCGTCTCCTTCTCCTTCTCCTCCTCTTTTCCCTCCCCTTCGAGGGACTCGATCGTTGATAGGCCAAAGTGATGTTCGTAATAGGAGTGTCTGGGTGGAGATCGGTGGCCCAAGGAAAAGTAATTGGATCGAGTGCGGAGTCGGCTCCGCCCCCTTCCTCTTCCCGAATCCTGATTAGTCTGACGTATTTCTGGTCCCGGTCCCCCGACTCCCCCGCCCCTTCCTGCCGCTCTGTGATTGGGCAGCCCGGGTGACGGAGGCCCTGCGTAGCCGAGGCGGCGCCCGCACGCCGCCCGAGTCGGTTGGCTGATCCGCGGCGCGTGGACGCGGACCGAACCAAGTTGGATTCCCGTCCCCCTCTCCTCGGGATAGTCTCTTCCCCCCAGTTCACATGCGCAGTGTCTCCGCTCCGCCTCCGTCTGGCCCGGCCCAGCCACTGGGGCTCTCAGGTGCAGCCCAGCTTAGCCGATGCGGCTGGGGGGGCGGGGCGGCTCTTTGAACGGGGCCTCGTGCTCCCCGCCGGGCCCGGCGGCCCGAGGGCTCCTGTGCGGGCAGGGGTCGGCCCGAGGCCCCGTGCCCACGGTCCTGCCTCAGCGGGAGCCAGGCCTGCAGAGCTCACATGGTTTCCTGGCCCAGCCCGACCTGTAGACCCGGCGGGGCGTTCCGCACCCCCTACCCAGGGCTACACCACCGAGCCCTTCAACTCAGTCTCCAGAGCTCCCTGGAGACCCCTCGCTAGGCCCTTCCCCGGTGGCACAAAGGTAATAGCTTCCAATGAACGGGAATCGCTGTGGCACTTGGGCCGGGACAAGCTCCTCAGGCCTCTCACTCTCTCAGCTTCAGGTCTTTGATTACAAGTCCTTCACCAGAACATCCTCCCTCGAGTTCAAATCCCAGATCTGGCCACGAAGTACCTGTATAACTGAGTCACTTAACAGTCCTCGGCCTCAATCCCACAACGGTAAAAGGGGGGGGGGGGTGACTGAACCAGGTAACTCCAAGGACTCCTGCCAGCTCTAAGTAAGAAACTAGGGTGGGGAGGGGGGAATCACGAAGGGACAAAAACAGCCATATGAAAAACTTTACTAACATTAGGGAGAAAAAAACAGTCTTCTGACTGAGCACCCCTCTCCAAGACCCCTCCTCTCCGAGGGTCCACACTGGACGGACAAGCTGGACGTAAAAACTAAAGCTCCTAACCCTTGCCTGGCTCCTCTTCCTCTTGCAACAGCAGGGCATCTAGTTCCTCCAGCCTCTGCTGCAGCAAAGGTCCCAGGTCAGGGGTGGGGGCTCGGCCCGGGGCAGGGCGCACTGCCCTGGAAGGCCTTCTGTGCCGAGGGAGGCTGCAATCTCGGAATTCCACTGCTCTTCGAAGCTTCCGGGAACTTGTGAAGACCAGGGTTCCATTCCGCTCTCTAGGTTCTTCAAAGATAGTCTCAAAGGACCTAGAATACCCGGAGGCAAGTTAGAGTCCTCTAGAATCACACTGTCAGAACTGGTTTTACAAGTAAGAAAAGCGAACCTCAGGAGAACCTTAAATGATTTGCAAGACTTGAATCCATAACCTTCCATGACGTTATCTCCCGTTTAGCCTGTTTTGATATCCATTGATGCCACTACAGGCCATCATCTACACCTTAAATGTTATGCTCTTTCCCCACTTCCTCTAGTCCACTCACCGTTTGGCTGTAGGGGACCGATAATTCTTGTTGGTGTAAATTTCCTCTAGGCTGAACTCCTTCTTATTCAACCTGCAAAAAGGGCAGGAAACAGAAAATTCGATCCCACTCCTGACAAAATTAGTAAATTCCCTGAATTAAGCTGGTTGAAAGACATTCATATTTTCAAATGTTTTAAAACCTGGAATTCTTAAGTCATGGATCCATAACAGGGACAAAGGTCAGCAGTGATATTAATACAGCTTATTCCCTCTCCCTCATCTTAAAAATCATTAAGTATTTTTTATTTTTGCTACTGGAGAGTTCCTAAAAAATAAAAAAAAACCCTCTAGTATAATAGGGTTTTTCCAACATCCTAGCAAGAACATTGAGATTGCTGTAGTATTAGTTCTTCTCATAGTCCAGGCCACACCCACAGCAGATAGTAAAATCATATAATACTGCTATATATGGGCAGTGGGTGTGGAGTTGACAGAGTCTCTCACCGGATTGGCCGAGGCAGCCCCATTGGAGTGAGGTTGAGTTGAGACCTGGATGGTGTCCTTCGGATCCGAAAGCAAGAGACCTTTCCCACTGCCTGCCAGCAGGAGGAAGGGAGGGGACAGGTTGTGAGGTCTGCCTGGGCCCCTTAGTTCAGAACCTCCCCCAAGTCCCTCCCCTCAAATGGTTCTACCTTGGTCTCAGAGTCTGACAGCCCCATGTCCTCTGGGCGTTGTTGCTGTTCCCCTTGTGGGGAACAAACCCTAGAAATAAAGAACAAAATCAGGCATATAAATTTATTCCTCATACCTCCTTTTCCCACATCTAGCCCAAAGCCCTAGCCTTGATCCTGCTCCCAGGAAGGGGAGGGGGAAAAAAAAGAGTAAACAAGAATCTAGAGAAGAGAAAAGTCAGGGATACCACAGTTAGATGGTGGGTTACCTGGATTCTGGCAGGTCCGAGAAAGAGGAAGAAGTAGAAGCAGCAGGAGAGCAGGTGGTGACAATATTTGGGGGTGCACCTGACCCCCCCAAGGGAAAAACTTCTTTTCGAAGGCAAGGTCGGGAAGGTGGTGGGGCCCGAGCCAGCTCCCCACCCCCAACTGTGTGCCTTCTGGGTCGAGGCCTATTTGGATGTGGAGGGAAGGCTGACCATGCACAGCCCCCTTCCCCAAGGGGCCCCAGGTCGGGGCAGGAGTGGCTTCGACCCAAAGGAGGCCTAGGGGCAATAGGGAGGCCAGGGTCCTGAGCCCTCCACTGACGGATAGGGGGACGAGGGCTTACAGGCCCCTCCCCGCCCTCTACCCGGACTCTCCCAGACTCAGGGGCTTCCGAGATGGCAATCTTCAGTTCCAGCTTCATAGGTGAGGCTGGAGATGTGGGGATTGTAGGTGGGGCCTGGGGGGTTTTGGCTGGGGTAAGGAAGATGTCAGCAAAGCTCTCCAGCTTAGAGCGGACAGAGCGGAAGAGTGGTGCCAGGCCCCAAGGGCTCAGGCGAGGCCGCAGGAGGCTGGAGGGTGGGGGAGACGGGGTCTCTGGCTCTGAGTCTGTATAGGAGAAAGAAAAGGAAGGTGAAGGGAGGGGAAAAGACTCCAACATGGGTTCCTGACCAAGAGCTAGACCTCTAAGTAGATTTACCTTTTAAGGAAAGAAGCCTCAACCCAGAAAAGCTAAGCTCTACCTCCAAGGTTCCTTTAAGCTACATTTCTTGATGTTTTCATTCAACAGTCTTCTATTATGTTTGCAAAGACTTTACTTACCCCCTTCAAGAGCCAAGATGTATAAGCTATAAAATCCTATGCCACTTCCTTTCAACCCTTACTAACCTTCCAGAAGGAAAGGCCAGGGATTTCAGTGCTCCACCTACCTGGCAAAATGCATTCAGAATGGTCCACAGGAGAGGCCTGCCGAAACACTGAATCCAAGTCCATGGAGGAAGGCATTGATTGGTGAATAGCTGTCATATGATCAACTCTAGGAGAAAGAGAGGGGCAGACAGTATTGGTTTGGAGGTGGGAGAGGAATAAAGCAATTCTGGATGAAATTCCCATCTCCACCAACTCATCCAGTCAAAGATCAGGGATCTCTGGAGACTCCATCTCTTCCTAATTATAGACTTAGAAGGGTCATCTTAAAAAAGGGGATAGGGATGGAAGTAGGAGAAAGAGAATCCCAGATGATGCCTTCTCCTGATTCACTATGTTGGGTTTCAGGGGACCTTAAGAAGAGGCATGAAAGGGAAAACAAAACTAAGGAAGGGAACCCCACTTTAGGCTGTCCTCACTTAGGACACAAATGCTAAAAGCCAGTCAGCAATTCCTATCCCCCTGCCACACTAAAACCAAACCACTCCCCCTGCTTAAAGCCAAGTTTCCAGAGCATTCCACCACTGGGGTTGTCTCCCCCAAAAATGTTGCAGGTCAGTGGGAAAATGCCTGGCTGACTTCTGGGATAGTACCAGCTGACCCAGGCCCCTCACCTGCATGCTGAGATCCCTGGGTCTTCAGTCGCATTGTTGAAGCCCTGGGGATAAGCGGAACAGAACTCACAGGGAGGGGAGCCACACAGGGAGTCCCCTTTGACCTCCATTAACACTTAATCATCACCTGCTCCCTTCCCAGGACTTAAGGTTATTGATACCAGTTCTCCCTTATCCCTAACCTCCCCTCTTAAGTTACCCCTGTTTCTTCATTCATTCATGCTGGTTCTCCTACTTGGAAAGTCCTCCATTCTTCATTCAGCTTATTTTAACCTATTCATCCTTCATGGCTAAACTCAATCCCCAACTCCTCCATGAAGCTTGCCCCAAATATTCACAATGATCTCACCCTTTTCTGAGCAGCTATGAATTTATACACAGGAACGCACACATTTTAACAATTACTCAATTTTGTACTATTAATTTTAAGGTGTAATCAACTGGTGCGAAGGCCCATATTTTCTTCCACATTGCCCAGAACACCTGTCACAGGATGACCACAAAGAAGAGCTCAAAATAGGCTGATTTAACCCCCTGGTGTCTGTCTTCTACTCTCCATTTCTCTCTTGGGATTCTCACCAGCAGCTCCTGGTCCTTCACTGGAGGTGGAGGATTCTTGATGTCCTCCAACATCACAAGCAGGGCTGGCTGGGAGGGCTTGTCTTGATGTGAAGGGTTCTCCTCAGCCTCCCGCCTGGATGTTCCCAGTTGTAGTGGCAGCCTCTTCCTCTGGACTCCAATACGCTTTGGAGCTCGAGTCAGTGGCTCCCGGCACAGGGTAGACCAGTCAGGAGGTCTAGAAGGGAAAGGGAAGAAGGGAAAAGAGTCATGTAAATGTAGACTGATTCTCCCAATCTCCCCAGATTCTACCCTCTTCACTTGTCCCATTCACCTTGACTGAGGGCTCCAGGAGGCCTGACCAAGTGGAGAGACAGAAGGCTGGGAGCGGTTGGACTCTAGTCTACTGCTCCGTCTTGGTGTAGTTGAGGACATTTCAGGTAGCATCTCTTGGGACTAGGAGAAAGTTAGCGGGAAGGAAAGGAAGATGTTAAAATGGAAAATAACCAAATTGATATCAAGGGCATTGATGGGCAAGTAGCTGTCCAGATGCAGTAACAAAGACTGGCTTTTGGTGGATACAAAGAGGAACCATTTTATTGACAAGAGTGAACAGGAATGATGACACCAATTTCAAAGAGACCAACATGGAAGGATAAACAAGGAGAATGAAAAAACAAACAGACTAAGGGAAAGCACACTTTTAGAATGCAGCCTGAGCAGCTAACTCCTTATATAGGCTGCAAAGGCTTCCAGTATAGGGTAAACAACCCTGTCATATAGCCAGTAGCACTCTTGAATCTATCTCTAGCATTACTATATAGTTTCTACCAGGAAGCTCTTTTTTTTTTAAGGTTTTTAGGTTTTTGCAAGGCAAATGGGGTTAAGTGGCTTGCCCAAGGCCACACAGCTAGGTCATTATTAAGTGTCTGAGGCCACATTTGAACTCAGGTCCTCCTGACTCCAGGGCTGGTGCTCTATCCACTGTGCCACCTAGCCGCCCCTAAGGAATCTATTTCTAGAAATACCACATACCGTGCAAACATGCTAGGTATTTTTTTTTGGAGGCAATCAAAGGGATCAAGTGACTTGCCCAGGGTCACACAGTAACTCAATTTCTGAGGGTGATTTGAACTCAGTTCTGACTTCAAGAAAAGTGCTCTATCTGGTGTCTTCTCTGAGAATGAAGGACAAATGTTATCTGTTCCTAAACATGCTAAGTATTGAAACCCATGATGGTAATGGGGCAGGACCCAATCCCTTCCCTCTTAGGGGACTCACCATTCTGGTGGCAATGACATCCTCCAGCACCACAGTAAGGACCCTCTGAGAAGCCTTCTCCAAGGGTGATGGAGTTCCTGCCACCCGCTGGCTCAGCCTGGGTTCTCCAAGTTGCTGCTGCAGCCTTGGCCGCTTCCGAGTTCTGGCTTCCCATGGTACTCTAACCAGTGGTTCCCGGTTGAGGGAGGGCTGACTAGGGGGGCTAGGGGTGATGGGGGAAGAAAAGAGGAAGGTGTGTGTATATGACTCCCCTAGGGAGGTGCATATTAACTCCATTCATATACCCTTTGCCTGGTAAGAGTGATGACAGGAAGGCAAAATATCCCACAATGCCCCCAAACTACCCCCCCCCAGGTTCCCACTACCCTACAGGGGGGCTGAGGCTCTTCCCTGAGGAAGAAGGATGAAGGAGATCTAGAGGGAGGCCAAGGACCACGCTCTCACCTGGAATCTTGGGGCAAGTCCATAGGGATAGCGATAGCTTCAGGGAGTCCCTGAAGGGTCCCAGGTTTAACCCCTGGCTGCAGCCTGGGGTAGGGGGGAGGGGGAATAAGGGTCAGCCCCTCTTTCAGGGCTGTCCCCAACATGGCACCCTCTTTGCTAAGCATAAAGACTACCTTTAGCCTTTGCTGGAGAATCCCTTTACTCCCACAACATCGTTACTACCCTCTGCTTGAAGGAGTCCATCACAGATTACAGCCACTATCTAATTCCTCAGAAGCCCCCTAGAATCCTTGCCTCTCTGGGAATCTTTAGAAGCTCCACCTGCTTCCTCAAGCCGGTGGAGACTCGCGGCTGCCCGGACACCGCACACAGTATCTATTTTTCCTAGAGACTCCGACAGTCTCCCGGGGCCCTTCCCTGTCCCCGCGGCCCCGGGGGCAGCTCCCAACCATCTCTCCATCCAGACTAAACACATCTTCGCCCTGCCGCTTCTCCTGCGAGCCCTCAAGCGCTGCCTCCGAAGGGCTGGGAGGAGGCCCGGCCTGGGCACGGCGTCCCCGGCCGGCGGGCTCCGGCACGCTCCGCCTCAGTCTCCCAGCCCGGAGCCCCGGGGCGAGCCATCGCCCTCCCCGCACAGGCGCCCGGGGAGCGCCCCCCGGGGAGCCCCCGGGATCCACTGTCAGACGGAGCGGACGTCCCGCCTCCCCCGGGCTCCGCTCGCCGCGGGGGAGAGCACGGGCGGGCTTGCCTCCCCGCATCCCTCCCGCCGCTCGCTCGCTCCTACACTCTCTTTCTCTTTCTCTCCCCGCCCCGTTTCCCTCCCCTTCGCCCATCCCTCCGCCGGCCGCTCACCGCCGCCTCCCGCAGATCCCGGTTCTCGGACTGTTCCCACCTCCGGCTCCTTTAAAACCTGCCCTTCCTGACCCGGCCCAACCGCCGAACACCTTCTTCCCTGGGCCGACGGGCGCCGCCCAATCGCCGGGTACAGTCTTCCGGGGTGGTAAAAAAGGGCGTGAAGCCGCCGCTGCAGCCATCTTCCCTACGGGCAGGAAGCCAAAGCCTTCGCCATCGTGCTTGAGGGCAAAGAGGAAAGCGCTATGAGGGCCAGAGAGGCCGGATTGGCGTCATCTTCTGAGAGCGCAATAAAGGAAAGCTGTTAAAAAAAAAAGCTTCCTTCAAGGTTGGGCTAAAGGTGGCGAAGCAAGGGCAGAACCAAACAGTCTCAAGGGAATCTTCCGTCTCGGTGGCCCCCACGTCCCAACAGCCATTGAGTTAGTACCACTGAGCTCCTCAACGCCCTGAGTCCTAGAGGAGCCCCACAAGAAGCCACTTCCGGTTCCCTCTCCTCCTCTCCTGGCGGGAGAGGGCGGGGCTCCTCCGGCCTCGGCTTCACAGCCTGGAACCCCCGAATGTGCCCGAAGGCAGAGGCCGAAGCTTAAGGGCCCCGGACTCCGGAAAGGGGGCGGGGCCCTGGGGCGGGGCCTCAGCTCCGAGTGGGAGGCCCAACAAAGAGACTGCGCACGCGCCCTCCGGGGAGCCGGCAGAGACACTGACCTGTGCTGCCTGCGGGGGGCGCAGCGCCGCCGGGTGGGACCTGCCGTCGGGTGGGACCTGGGACCTGCCACCTTGTGGGTGCCGCCGGGTGGGACCTGGGATCTGCCATCGGGTGGGACCTGCCACCTTGTGGGTGCCACCGGGTGGGACCTGGGACCTGCCGTCGGGTGGGACCTGCCACCTTGTGGGTGCCGCCGGGTGGGACCTGCCACCTTGTGGGTGCCGCCGGGTGGGTCCTGCCGCCTTGTGGGTGCCGCCGGGTGGGTCCTGCCGCCTTGTGGGTGCCGCCAGGTGGGACCTGCCGTCAGGTGGGACCTGGGAACTGCCACCGGGTGGGACCTGGCCCCCATTGGAACCTACCTGGATGTACAGCCGTGCCCTGGCCGCGGCAGGGGCCCCTCGAGCTTCGTCTCCGTGGGCCTGTGCTTCTCCCTGTGCAGAGGGCGCCAGGCGGGGCATCCTGCAGGACACCCACGGCCACTGGGCGCGCCAGCTGAGGGGCACAGCTACACGGGACCCCAGAGGAGCTGAGGAGGAGCCCTGAGATGGGGGGAGGGGGTCTTAGGTGAATCCAGAGTAGGGAAGGGATCCACAGGCTTCCCCTGAGGGTGGGGCCGATGACCAGAAAAAGGATGAGGTCAGAAACCCTGCAAGGATTCCGAATGAAACTACTCATATTTAGCAAACCTAAGTTGTCAAAAGCATGTTTCTAAGTTTACTAACTCCAAATCCAGACCCTGTGACCTAGAAGAGAGAAGTGTGATTGGTCTCTTTTAGACTTTGGGAATGGAGCCTATCAGAGTCCATCTCTTACTGTCTGAGAACCTCAGACTTGGAGGCTAAGACGATGAAGGGATCGGACTTTCTTGGCTCCTCAGGGTTTCCAGCCTTTAAACCAGCTTTCACCTTCTGGTTGAAACACAGCTGGGGAGGCTGGGACCCAGAGCTGCTAGAGCAAAGAGATGCAAAGAATTACTTAGAGAGGTGAAGGAGAAAGAATGGTCCAGGCCCCTAGGCTATCTACTGAGTCCCTGGATCTGAACTACCTTGGCAGTCCCTTGCCATTGCTTTCTTTCAGTTTTCTCCATGGGTTCAACTTTTGAAATTCTCACTGCAATTTCTCTCCCAGTAAGTTTCTCTCTCTCTCAGACTTGAGGCTTATTAAATGATGTTACCCATTTCCAGGGCACAAGCTACCATTTAACCCTAATAAACTGAGCTTGTACCTACCAGCATCTCCTAGAAGGACTGAACTACTTTAAAGTCACTCATCTCCTCAAAATGTTCATTGAATGCTCTAACCTGGAGTTGGTGATTTTTCTGAAAGTACAAGTACAATTCAAATGTCCCATATCACACAGAAATAGAACATAATTTGTATAAATCCTAAGTTGTGATCATAACTGACATTTACATAAGTGTTTTCCAAGCATATTATATAGACAGCATCTTTTGATTCTTATGACAGACCTGTAAGGTTGATAATACAAATTTATCCACTTAACAAATGAGGACCTTTACATGCCAAATTTATGCTTATCGCTCCTAACCCTTCATCCAGTCCTCTCCTTTACTACAACTCTCTTCATTTCCTAGTGAACTCTTTCCATATACATTCCAAAAACTTGCTGAAAAATTCTTAGGTCCTTTGGGCTATGTTTCAGTAAATGTGTTCCTCTTTTTCCTTCACATCCTGCTATACTTTGATACGCTATGCCTGAATCTTTTAGCTAGATTAACTTGTTACTAATTCTAGCTGACAATTTCCACAAAATCACTTTAAAATCTTCATGTTTCCTTACTCGAGAATAGTGAGCAAGATATTAAAAGAACCCAATGTAATTTTTTGCTCTGTGTGTTAAACTGTTTCCTTTAGATTTTTAGGCAACTGATGAGTGATGCTCAGCTCACCTGGAGTCTAGCTTCAAAAAGTTGAGATGTCTTTTTTGCAGAGACAGCAGTCATGATATATTCTCTGACCATCTACAGTTCTTAGAGACTCAATAAATCTCCCAAATCTTTAGACACAGGAATCTTGCAGATTAAAGACTAAAATAAGATTATCTGGTATTTCATCCTTCTATTCCCTATCAACAGGACTGTAACATGCCATCATTGAAGATCCTAGTGCCAAGGGGAAGGAAAGCAATTTCCCCAGTCTTAGAAGGTCAAATTCTGCCCCTTCCTTTCTTTTGTTTTTTTTTTTTTTTTTTGCAAGGCAATGGGGTTAAGTGGCTTGCCCAAGGCCACACAGCTAGGTAATTGGTAAGTGTCTGAGACCAGATTTGAACCCAGGTACTCCTGACTCCAAGGCCGGTGCTTTATCCACTACGCCACTTAGCCGCCCCCCCTTCCTTTCTTTTAAATGGGCATCATATTCTTTGGATTCCTTGGAAACAGGATCCCATTCCAGGAGAAGGCAGGGGAAAGAAAGTGGAGGAAAAAGGCATAGGCATCACTTTTAATCATTATAGTATAGACAAGGGCCTTTATTTCCCAAGGGGCTGAGTTTCTAGAGCCATTCCTAGTGCCTCCAAGAGTAGAGAAGTTCATTTGCTGGAACAAGAATAGGCCATTTCAAAGAACTGACCGGCAGGGGCCAAGAGGAGCTGTTCTTGAGGGTCCTAAAGAGATACCTTTGAGGAAAATGGTCATTGTATCCTACCAGGGCTCTAATATTTCATCTGGTCCTTCTCACTAAAGTTCTGCCATCTGCTTTGATTGTGACAAATCACATAGATGATCAGTCCACTCCTTGACTTGGCCATGTTCTCTGTTTCACCAGCTCCTCAAGTCTAATCAACCACCAGCCTGTGTCCAATGTGGGTTTCCATTTCACCACCAATAACCAACATGATGCCCATCACCTATGCACCTACCATAGCATCAGCCCTGATTCTCTTTCTCAGGGTCTCTACTCTGATTTCAAAGCTTCCGCTATACTATGCACTCTTTAAAGGAATTTTTAAACTTTCCAACTTGAACTCTCAGCCTCCTTTTAGCCATAAACTTAACCATTCACCTAGTCACAATACTCAGGATACTGGCTGCCCAGATTCCCACTATGCTACAGATGGGAAATGGTTTTCCCAGTGTTCCATACTGGCAGAGCATAACCAAATCCACACTGGGGAGAAACTATTCTACTGCCCTTTCTATGACAAGGCTTTAGCAATCCCTTCTCACTAAGCTAACACTAAAGTACCTACTGAGATAAACAGCTGCACCATCATTCTGTTCATAGTCTCAAATTCACAAATGTGGTTTTTACCACTCATTTTCATGTCCACATGGAGTAGGGAAGTGACTAACTGGTGCAGAGTACCTTCTATAAAGTTGTCATGTGGAGGATCTATGGCCTCCTGGGTGTGCTAGTTAATGGCTATTTGCACTCATTTCTTCTTCTAAACTGGGAATCATGGGTAAGGGAATACATAGAAAGGATCTTGTGGGTCAGAAGCTACATTTAAGATGTTTGTGAAAGGAGATCAAGCTTCTAAGTCTGTCTAAGGGTATGGGTGTTGGGAAAATATTAGAGCTTCCTTTTGACTTTAGACTGATGAGAGTTTTCCTCCTTACAGTATTTTCAGGCCCTCATCACTGGTTTAGAATAAGAGAAATGGAGCTGAAGTATGGGTGAAAGCTTTTGAGGGGAAGGAGAAAATGTAGAGCACAGGGAGCTGAGAAGTGAATTGTTTGAGAAGACTGAGATGGGTAAAGAGGGATTTAGTCAGTCTATAAAGAGTGCAAATCCGTCCAAACTAAGAGAGCAGCAAGAATAAAAGTGTTGGTGGATCCCAAAGACATTTTACAAATTAGGCTATATTGGAAGTTTCTCTTAAAAGTTTATTGGGGAGGGGTGGCTAGGTGGCGCAGTGGATAAAGCACCGGCCCTGGAGTCAGGAGTACCTGGGTTCAAATCCGATCTCAGACACTTAATAATTACCTAGCTGTGTGGCCTTGGGAAAGCCACTTAACTCCATTTGCCTTGCAAAAACCTAAAAAAAAAAAGTTTATGGGGGGGGGCTAGGTGGTGCAATGGATAAAGCACTGGCCCTGGAGTCAGGAAGACCTGAGTTCAAATCCGACCTCAGACACTTAATAATTACCTAGCTCTGTGGCCTTAGGCAAGCCTTACCAAAAAAAAAAAAACCAAAAAAACCTAAAAGAAAAGTTTATTAGAACACTACTCTCTGAGCTACATAAGGTCCCTTGGAACCTGTAAGGAGAAGTAGAAACTTCGCGTGCAGATGGAAAGAAGCTCTATTAGGGTGAGGGAATCCATATTTCTTGAGTCTAGCTGATGCTACTCTTTTGGTGAACAGGCCATTGACTTCAAACTACTTGCAGAAGATTTGGAGATACTGATCAGTCATTTTATCCTCTGCCAGAGATCCCTAGTTTGTTCCTTTGTATTTTGGAGGTGAATAAAAATTTCACCCCCAACTTTTCCTTCTTTCCGCAGAAGAATGCTCTTTGTAGAATGGAATGTTTGAGTTCTGAATTCCTTGTTTCTCAATAGAAGCCAGAAGCAAGAATGAGAAACATCAACAGTTTGAGAGAACTCCTTTGAGAATTCAGCTGCTAAATCATGGACATTGATAAGTCATCCAGTGAGGTCCTGCATTTGCTGAAGCCTTCTTCCAAGGCTAACTTTGGTGAGACTAAGCATCATCGGGCTCACAAGAGCAAAAACAATTACCACTGTTTCAGCAGCTTTTTTAAAAAACTGCTCCATTGTTCTTGAGAACATCCATATATCTACATATGGTTTGAATGACATTTCTATCACAAGCAGCAATGTTATTTGCCATTTCTTCAACCACAAGAGCCCCTACCCAGTTAGATAAGTTCCTCACTCAGAATTCAGCTGAGGAAGCAAACCTATGGGCTTATTGTTCTGTTGTTGCAAGATCAAAGGACTAGTCATCAAGTATGACTGTGTCCAAGGTTATTTAGAGTGTTTCCTTGGCTTACAACATTATTAGAGATCTTCCAGGAGGATGGAATACCCTGCTTGGTCATGAGCCACTGAGGAAGGACTGAAGAGACCCATAACCAGCCTAATACTCAAAAGGATTTGAAGACAAAAAAAACTCTATCTCTTGATATTCTGAGAAAGAGACCAAGAGAGAATTGGATAATTAGTGAGTTCCTTTGCCAATTCTAAAAAGCCAGATGAATGAGAACAACTGTATCCTACTCTTCATCCTTTGTCTGCTTCCATAAAGCTCAGGATTGTAACTGTTGCGTCTCTCCTATCTGTCCTTGATTTTCCTTCTTTCTTATACTCACTTTCCTCTCTCCACCAAAGAATAGAGGCATCAGGTTTTCAATGGTAGGCCACAAAATCAGAAATTCATGTGTTCAGGCTACAAAAAAAAGTTAATTATTCAATTAAGTTCACCACCATTTATAATTCATTTGTCTAAGCCTGCCAGTTTGACACCACATAGCCCAACTCCTCAACATTGGTGGTCTGTTGATTGGACCTTAGGATATAGAAAAATATGGAAAATAAATGTTTGGAATCCATAGCCATATGAAAAAATGCTCTAAATCATTAATGATTAGAGAAATGCAAATTAAAGTTTCTCTGAGGTACCACCTCACACCTCTCAGATTGGCCAGTATGACCAGGAAGGATAATGATCATTGTTGGAAGGGATGTGGGAAATCTGGGACACTATTACACTGTTGGTGGAGCTGCGAACTCATCCAACCCTTCTGGAGAGCTATTTGGAACTATGCCCAAAGGGCAACAAAAATGTGCATACCCTTTGACCCAGCAATACCACTACTGGGTCTATACCCTGAAGAGATGAGGAAAAAGGGTAAAAACATTACTTGTACAGAAATATTTATAGCAGCCCTGTTTGTGGTGGCAAAGCATTGGAAATCCAGTAAATGTCCTTCAATTGGGGAATGGCTTAGCAAACTATGGTATATGTATGTCATGGAACACTATTGTTCTATTAGAAACCAGGAGGGACAGGATTTCAGGGAAACCTGGAGGGATTTGCATGAACTGATGCTGAGTGAGATGAGCAGAACCAGAAAAACACTGTACACCCTAACAGCAACATGGGAGTGATGTTCAACCTTGAAGGAATTGCTCATTCCATCAGCGCAACAATTGGGAACAATTTTAGGCTGTCTGCAAAGGAGAGTGCCATCTGTATCCAGATAAGGAGCTGTGAAGTTTGAACAAAGTACAAGGACTATTCCCTTTAATTTGGAAAAAAAAAAACATATCTTATTGTCTGATCTTGTTACCTCTGAGAATTCTGTTCTCTTTAAGGATATGATTTCTCTCTCATCACACCCAAATTGGATCAAGGTAAAACATGGAAACAAAGTAAAGACTGATGGAGTGCTATCTGTGGGGTGGGGGTGGGGGAGGGAAGCAAGATTGGGGGAAAATTGTAAAACTTAAATAATATCTTTAATAAAAAAAATAAAAAAGAAAATAAATGTTTGGGTGGGGTTCAGTAAAAATTGAGGGGAGAGTCAAGAAAAATTCTTTTGAAGGGTATAACACTTGAGCTGAGGCTTGAAAGGACAGCATCTATGCATCATATATGCTACCTAATCATTTTTTATGCTAAACATTTAAGCCTATATCTTCTGAAGATGAGTACTAGAGCCCCCTACCTAAAAGCATGAGAGATGGCTCCTGCTGGGTTTTGAGATTAGGTCAAACTAAAGATGGAATAAAGGCTTCTTGTAATATATTTCCTGAGTAGTGAAGATTCAGAAGGAGAGATAGGATAGGATCAGTATAACTCAGTGAGATGTCAGAACTAGGGAAGATAGCTTGGGAGTTAGGAAGCCTTAGTTCCAATCTTTGTTCTGTCACTCACTAGTTTTATGTGTAGAGGGAAAAGGTGGATTTTAGTTAAAAATGAGCTTTGAGTTACAATCAAGCCTCCCCCTGGCTAGTTGTGTGGCTAAGTCACTTAATCATATTAGGAGCCTCAGTTTCCTCATCTGGAGACTTAAGATAGTCCCAGTGTTGTGAGGATAAAATGAGATAATATTTGTCAAATGTTTTACAAATGTTGAGTGCTATGTAACTACTAGCTATTATTATATATTAGCTATAAAAACTAGGAGTTTGTTGTTGCCAACTCCATTTGGGGTTTTCTTGGCAGATATACTGGTGTGGTTTGTGCCATTTCCTTCTCTAGCTCATTTTACAGATAAGTAAACTGAGGCAAACAGGGATAAGTGACTTGCCTCCGAATCACAGAGTTAATAAGTATCAAAGACTATATTTGAATTCAGATCTTCCTTACTTCAGACTAGGCATACTATCCACTGTTCCACAAAGGTGCCTATTTATTTCCTCACAATTACTCTATAGGATAGGTGCTATTATTTTCTTCATTTTACAGATGAGGAAACTGAGGCCAAAAATTTAAATGACTTGTCCAGAGCCACATAGCTAGTAAATGTCTAAGGCAATATTTGAACTCAGATCTTGAGTCCAACATTGTTTCCACTGTGCCCCGTAGCTTCCCCCTCATAGGTTTGGCATATGAGCTGTTTTATAAATCTTAAAGCACTATATAATTGGCAATTGCTTATTTTGCCATAGGCAGTTTCCCGCCATCTGGTTATTAGTTTCTTCATATAATAGCCTTTCTAGCTTTACTACTTTATAAATAAATGATGTCCTCCATGCTTCTGACCCAGGCTAAAGGAGAGAGACATTCTTGTTTGTGGATGGGAGGACTCTGGGAAGGAAGTGTGGGCTACTGCCACATGCCAGTAGAGGGATTGGAGCTTCCATCTAGTTCTGATCTTAGAACTTGAAAGTGATGATATGTTTTCTGTTCCCCCCAGAATTTCTAGGCCCTAAATCTCCCCTCCTATCCTGGATGGAGCAAGAAGCAGGGTGGGGCCTAGAAGCCCAGGATTCTGAGGAGAAAAGGAACTGTTCAAGAACCTGTAGAGATAAGGAAAGAGAATTACATTTGAACTCCTAGGTTTAATTCTTTGAATAAGCCTATTGAACCGGACCTCATTGGAAGATTTTTTGTTGTTGTTCCCTTACCCCTTAAGAATCTCTTAAGGATCTGAACCTTTAAGCTACCCCTGGAAAATCGCCCCATATAAAGTTCTCTCTCCAGGCATACAGACCTCCTTCTATGGAAGCTTAGCTGTCCCTCCTACTCCCCTATGTATCTTCACAAGTTGCTATGCCTCCTATGGATATCACTGCATTATATCAAAGCCAAGACATGAGAATGGTAGGCAGCTGTCTGCACTGATATGGGCAGAGATGAGGGAAAAGGTATAGAAGTTGCTTTAAAATGTTTTTATAATTTTAATATCTAATAAAACCAGATAATATTTTAAAACACATTAAAAATACTTCTACTTTCCTTGTCCTCACTGAGAAAACAAGAAAAACAAAACCTCTTTGACAAAGATATATAGTTAAGAAAAACAAAATTTCTCATTTGCCATGGAAAAAAAAACACCTCATTCTGTGCTGTGCTTGCATCACCTCACCTCTCAGTCAGGAAGTAAGCAGTATGTTTCTTCAAATGTCCTCAGGAATTATGGTTGGTCATTGTATTGATCAGAGTTCCCAATTTGGATAAATTTGTGGGAGAAAGGCTACCATACTTCTTCCTATCACTGCCATGGTGACCACCCTTTTCTAATAAAACCTACAATTCTTAGATCTTGCCCCAGGAGCACAAATGCTTTGTCACAGAGCTGAAAAAGGACCATAGCAACAGACTAGTCATATCCATGTTTGTCATCTCTTGTAATCCCTTCAATATCTCTCACCAGTTTGCTTGAAGACCTCCAGTTTTGATAGGGAACTTAATTACATTCTAAGATACTCCATCCCATTTTTAGATTACTCTCATTATTTGGAAATTTTCCTTACATTGAGCTTAAAGTCTGTATTTCTGCATCTTCAATCTATATGTCCTAATTCTGTCCTCTGGGGCCAATCAGAATAAATCTACTCTTTCTATGTGCCACAAGCAGTTAGAGAAAGCCAGTAAATGCAAACCCCTTTCCCCCTTCCCCATCTCAAGGTTTTGTTTTTTTTTTTTTTTTTAACAGCTTTTGCTACTTTTATAATTCTAGGATGGCTAGGTGGCGCAGTGGATAAAGCACTGGCCCTGGAGTGAAGAGTACCTGGGTTCAAATGTGGTCTTCATTCACTTGCCTCAAACTAGGATCTTAAGAATCTTCCTCTGGGGGCTATTTCTAACAGACATTTATTAACCTTTTATTCTCTAAAAATACAGCTGTGAATCTTTGCTATACAGGATTCTTTTGTTTCTTGCTCCAGAATTTGCTAGTGCTTTGTTTTTTAACTTGCCTCTCCTAGCAATTCTTAGTTCTCTAGCATCAAGTTAAATGTCAAAGCTGAATTTAAGGGGCAGCTAGGTGGCACAGTGAATAGAGCACCAGCCCTGGAATCAGGAGGACCTGAGTTCAAATTTGAACTCAGACACTTAATTACCTAGTTGTGTGTCCTTGGGCAAGTCACTTAACCCCATTGCCATGTAAAAACTTAAAAAGCTGAATTTAAAACTCACACATAAACAAAGAATATTTACCTAGCCTATCTCATTCTATCCATACTCCTGTGTATATGATCACAGATATGATCTAATCCAACCATGTCATTTTATAGATTAGGCAGCTGTGACCCAGGGAAGTTAAGTGACTGGCCCAAGACCACACTGGTGACAGAGCTGGAATTCAAACTGAGTCATCTACTTCCAAACCAAGTACCTTTTCCACCAAGTCACATTGGTATCTTCCAAGCCTCAATTTCATCCTCAGTTTCTCCTTTCTTGGACGAAAATGCCTCCTACTTCTTGGCAAAGAGGTGGTGAAATATAAGTGTAGAAGGGACATAGGGACATTTTCTGATAGAACTAATTATTTATTTATGATTATACTTTTTTTTTTTTACAAAGGAAGGCTTTTGTGGAGGGGTTGAGAGTAAAGATTTGTAGATTCAGAATGATATAAGGAAATAAGGAAAAGAGCATCAGTGAAATATTTTTAAAATAGAAGAGTGCAGAACAGGACATGCAGGGCATGTGTTAAATTTAACATATTTTAAAAGCTTAATGGTACAAAATAGAGATTTATGAGTTGTTTTTTTTTAAGGTTTATCCTTTACCACTATTGCTCAGTATTGTATTAGAAATGCTAATGATAGCAATAAGACAGGAAGAATAAATAGGAGTAATAGATATGGGCATTGAAGAAACAAAACATTCTTTGCAGTTGATATGAAGATGTGCCTAGAGAATCAACTAAAAAACTAGCTGAAACAATTATTACTTTAGCAAAGTTACAGGATATAAAATAAACCCACATAAGTCATCAGCATTTCTTTATACTACAAACAAAATCCAACAGGAAGAGATAAATTCCATTTATATATTTGTGGGTTATATTTTTCTGTGGGTTATATATTTCTCCCACAAATATAATACAGACAATATAAAATGTTCTACTGACCAAGACAAATGAAGAAACTATATAAAAATAGTTACAAAACATTTTTTACATAAAGACAGATTTAAACAATTGGATAAATATTCATTGCTTATAAGTAAGCCAAGTCAATATAATAAAAATGCCTCTTAATTTATTTTTTCAGTGCTATACCAATAAAACTTCCAAAGAATTATTTTAGAAAGGTAGGGAAAAAAAGCAAAATTCATCCAGAAGGAAAAAAAGATTAAAAATATCAAAGGAATCAATGAAAAAAAATGAAGGATTTCAAACTATTATAAATCATCAGAATAAACTGGTATTAGCTAAGAAATAGAGTGGCTGGTCAGAATGGATTGGGTACAAAATACAGAGTAGCAACTGAACACTGTAACTTAAGTGTTTGATAAACCCAAAGATATAAGCTTTTGAGGTAGGAACTTGTCATTTGACAAAAATTGCTAGGAAAATTGGAAAGCAGTTTGGCAGAGACTAAGCAGAAACCAACATCTCATACTGTACTGCCAAAATAAGGGAACTGAGCTAAATTTATAAAAATATCCTCAGTTGATAAATGGCCAAAGGATATGAAGAGGCAATTTTCAGAAGAAAACTGTCAATACTCACATGGAAAAATGCTTTAAATCACTATTGGCTGGGGCGGCTAGGTGGTGTAGTGGATAAAGCACTGGCCCTGGAGTCAGGAGTACCTGGGTTCAAATCCAATCTCAGACAACTTAATAATTACCTAGCTGTGTGGCCTTGGGCAAGCCACTTTAATCCCATTTGCCTTGCAAAAAAAACCTAAAAAAAAATCACTATTGGTTAGAGAAATGCAAATTAACACAACTCTGGGATATTACTTCACAGCTATCAGACTGGCTAACATGACATAAAAGGGGAATGATATGATGGGGGCAATGTGGAAAATTGGGACACATATATTTTTGGTGGCATTGTGAACTGGTCCAACCATTCTGAAGAACAATTTGGAACTATGCCCAAGTGGCTATAAAACTTGTGTATTCCATTTGACTCAGTCATACCACTACTAGGTGTATATCCCAGAGAGATCAAAGAATAGGAAAAAGGACCTATTTGTACAAAAATATTTATAGCAGCTCTTTTTGTGGTGGCAAAAAAATTTTGAAATTGAGGGGATTCCCATCATTTAGGGAATGGTTGAGCAAGTTGTAGTATATGATTGTGATGGAATACTATTCTGTTACAGGAAATGGCAAGCAGGATAGTTTCAGAAAAACTGGCAAGACTTAGAAGAACTAATGAAAAGTGAAGTGAGTAGAACCAAAGGAACATTGTACACAGTAACAGCAATATTGTAAGCAAGGTTACCACTCAGCTATTTTTGACAAGACAATTTGACAAGGCAGTTCCAAATGATGAAAAATGGTATCCATCTTCAGAGAGAGACTTGATGAACTCTGACTGCAGATTGAAGCATAGTTTTTTATTTTCTTTATTTTTCTTGTTATATGTGTTTGTATATAGTAACAAGGCTAATATGGAAATATATTTTATAAGACTTCACATGTATTATCAATATATTGCTTGCCTTGTGATAGGTAGAAGGGAGAGAATTTGGAATTTTTTTCAGAAATAAAATTTTTTAAAAATGTATATGTAATTGAGAAATATTTAGCAAAATATTTTTTTTAGGTTTTTGCAAGGCAAATGGGGTCAATTGGCTTGCCCAAGGCCACCCAACTAGGTAATTATTAAATGTCTGAGGTCGGATTTGAACTCAGGTACTCCTGACTCCAGGGTCAGTGCTCTATCCACTGTGCCACCTAGCTGCCCCCCAAAAATAATTTTTTTAAAGGAGGGGAGGCTCTTTCTCTTCCTATACCCTCTTCGTCTGTTTACTTTTCCACCCCTGGAAAAATTGATCAAGGCCTTTATATCCGCAGACCTTATGGCAGTTCCTGGTACATAATAAGTATACAATAAATTCTTATTTACTTATTATTTGATTGATTGACATAAGCATACAATAAAAATAGACTTATGCATGTTTAAAAAAAAAAGGCTTATCCTCAGATATCTTCACCAGTTCTGGGAAGATAGTTTTCTGGACTTCAAAATTTTGCCTATCCTCTCAATCTCTCCCCCATCACCACCAAAACAAAACTTTAAAACTATTCTTTTTTTTTTTTTTTTTTTTTTAGTTTTTGGAAGGCAAATGGGGTTAAGTGGCTTGCCCAAGGCCACACAGCTAGGTAATTATTAAGTGTCTGAGGCCGGATTTGAACCCAGGTACTCCTGACTCCAAGGCCGGTGCTCTATCCACTGTGCCACCTAGCCACCCTAAAACTATTCTAAATCATATTATCGAACCATTGCTTTCTTAATCTTCCTTAACTTAGATTTTCTCTTTTTTTTTTTCCTCTTCCATTGGCATAAGAACAAGATACTCCACTCCAGGCACACTATCTAACTCATCCTTTTGATAATCCCAACTTAAAATTTCATTTGTAAATATGTTGTTTGGAATGCTAATCAATTAATCTTTCAACATGGTACAAATGAAGTTAGATTCACATGTGCACCACAAAAGCCTACTCAGCCCATATTTCTTTTCCTTAAACACTGTTTACTTTTCTTTAAAACCTATGTAATAGGGGTAACTAGGTGGCACAGTGGATAGAGCACCGGCCTTGGAGTCAGGAGTACCTGGGTTCAAATCCGGCCTCAGACACTTAATAATTACCTAACTGTGTGGCCTTGGGCAAGCCACTTAACCCCATTTGCCTTGCAAAAACCTAAAATAAATAAATAAAATAAAACCTATGTAATAAATACTAGACATTGTTTTCACTGCTCTTCTATGCTTCCTTCTAAGTTTTCTTTTGTTCTCTGTTGTGCATGTTTATTTTTTTTCTCCTTACTCCAACCTAGAGAAGGCTACCATTAGACATTAATGTATGTGTATTTGTGTTTTTGGTATCTGTGTAAAACTGTTTTATACATCTATCAGTTCTATTTTCTGGATATGGATAGATAGCATCTTCCTTCATAGGTCCTTTGCAGGTGATTTGAATATAAACTCAAAATGACTTAGTTTTCAAAGTTGTTTTTAAAACAACAATGCTGTTCTACTTAAAACATTCCCTTGCTTCTGCTCATTTCATTGTTTGTTATTTCAGACAAGTCTTTCCGTGTTTTTTCTAAAATCAACCAACTCATCATTTTTTATAGCACAGTAGCGTTCCATCCAGCCCATAATGTTGATGAACTATCTAGTTAGTCACAAATAAACTTAAACCTCTGCCAATTTCTCTACTTCCCCTCCACAAAAAAACCCATAAAACTTAGCTATAAGATAATTCCATTTCCTTTCCCCCCACCCTCATCTTCATACAGTACAGTGATTTCCCTTCACACCATGAGATTTCCATTTTCTCAATAAAAATACCAACATTTTAGTTTCTACTTTGAAAGACTTTCTTTTTTTACATGCCAATTTTTTTGAGATACTGTGGTTTATAGTAGGATGAATTCCAGACTTGGGGTTAGAAATCTGTCTGAACCTTAGCTTTCTAATTATACAGTGCACAGTATTGGTTGTTAGTTGTTTTTTTTTTAACTTTTTTTTTTAGTTTTTAGTATTGGTTGTTAATTGAAAAAAATTCTTTAACTATATATTCTCCCCTACCATATTCCTCCAGTTCAAGACATTTGATGAAATAATTTTGCAAAACAGTCAGGATCAATGGCCTTTGCACTCTGTCCAGCTATATTGCTCATCAGTGAATCCCCAAATTGGCTCCATGGGTATATGTATATTAGTTGGTTTTTTGTTTGTTTTGTTTTATTTTGAATTTATTTATTTTTGAATTTTACAATTTTTCCCCTAATCTCACTTTCCTCCCCCCTACTCTCCACAAGAAGGCAGTCTATTAGTCTTTACGTTTTTTATATGCTATACATTGATCTAAGTTGAATGTGTTGAGAGAAATCATACATATCCTTAAGGGAAAAAAAATAAAATATAAGAGAAAGCAAAATTACATAAGATTTTTTTTAGTTGTTTTTTTTTTTTTTGCAAGGCAAATGGGGTTAAGTGGCTTGCTCAAGGCCACACAGCTAGGTAATTATTAAGTGTTTGAGACTGGATTTGAACCCAGGTACTCCTGATTCCAAGGCTGGTACTTTATCCACTATGCCACCTAGCCACCCCAGTTTTTTTATTTAAATTAAAGGTGATAGTTTTTGTTCAAAGTCCACAGATCTTTCTCTGGATACAGATGGTATTCTCCATCGCAAATACCCTAGAATTGTCCCTGATTGTTGCACTGAAGGAATGAGTAAGTCCCTTAAGATTGATCATCAACCCCATTTGGCTATTATGGTGTACAAGGTTTTCTGGTTCTGTTTATCTCTCTCAGCATCATTTCATGCAAATCCCTCTAGGCTTCTATCCCTCCTGGTTTCTAATAGAACAATAGTGTTCTATAATTGTACATTAGTTGTTTTTTTATAACACTTAAAAAATTTTTTTTAATTTAAGGCAATGGGTTTAAGTGATTTGCCCAAGGTCACACAGGTAGGTAATTATTTAGTGTCAGAGACCAGATTTGAACTCAGGTACTCTAGTTGCCCCACTGTACATTAGGTTTTTTGTTTTTGTTTTTGTTTGCAAGGCAATGGGGTTAAGTGGCTTACCCAAAACCACACAGCTAGGTAAGTATTAAGTGTCAGAGGCTGGATTTGAACTCAGATACTCCTGACTCCAAGTCCAGTGCTCTATCCATTGCACCACCTAGCCACCCCCTGTACATTAGTTTTTAAAAGATGTTTTCTCAATTCTCAGGGCCACTAGAGATAGTCTTAATTTTACCTCTTAATGTAAGGAGGTGCTTAATAGGTGCTTAATTAGTTGACTGAAGTCCAACCTTGCTAGAGAAGCAGATGCCTTAGAGTAAAGATATCCTTTGTGTCTTTGTAGCTGGTAGAGAACTCAGTCTATCTACCATGGTTCCAAACTATCTGCTATAAGGATTTGAAATTTCCTTCCATTATGCAGTTCACAAGATTAAAAAACAAAAAACAAAGCACTGAATGAATTCATACTACTATTTCAAATGGGACAGCTATTCCCCAAGCTGAATTTAGGGGCTTATATATAAACATAAATACTCCTGGCCCAGGAGACTATACCAATCTAGGGGATAACCAGTTGTTCTTTTTCCCAAAATGGCAAATCTTGCTAGACATACCAATCATTACTGAATTTTCAGGCTGGGCTAGATTTAACCTGAGAACAAATCTGAATATATTCTGTAATGTACTATGTAAGTACTATGTAAGTCTCAGTCCTGTGCAATTGAGTTGCCAAATAATTGATACTGATGTGGAATTAGTGAAAAATTTAGAACATTGTACCTTGACATTATGAAATATTATTTTGTATCATCAGATAGCAAAAAATTCATGAGTAGTCAATGTGTCCAATAACTTTTTAAGAATGAGTATGAGATATATGAACTAGGAAAAGACTCACATGCTGAACTCCACCAGTACTTGGACCCTGATGATTTAGATCAAACCACTTTTTAATCTTTGCAAGGGATTCTAGTTTGGTCAAGTGACAAAGTTAGAATTATATTATTTTGAACTTATTGTAGTTTATTCCTTTCCAAATTAGTTGTAGGTGAACAAGCAAGTGTTGAAAAGGCAATATGGCAATTCAGAATCTATATGGAGCAGGGACTTGTGGTATTCCCTAAGGTGTGGATGACTCCAGCCTCAATAAAAATCTTTTTCACATTTATCTGGCCCAGTTTTATTTTCAGGTTTGTCCTAATTCATCAAGGATTGCATCAACAATTAGACCATACCAGTGTAGACATGATTATTTCGAATACTGTAGCTCAGACTAGATTTGGAAGAATGTTGATTGTAAAAATTGCATAGACTACATTCTCCAAAAGACAATTCAAGATGTTTGACTACAGTCTTTTGTCATTGCAGAAGACATTATGGTGAATTGACTGCATTTATGAATGCTATTGAGGAAGTCACTAAACATGGTGAACCTTATACTTAGAACTCTGAGTTTAGCAGGAATTCCTCAATTAAAACACATATTATATCCCAGCTTTCTGTAATTGCCTTAAGTGTTGCCTTAGCACCCTTATAGGAGTTGATGACCATTTGAGACTTCGAGAGAGGCAGCTAAGAGGGAGAAACCAGGTTAAAGAACAGGAAAGAAGTTATATCTGTAAAGCAACTTGGACTTAGTAGAGGAGGAAGCACTAAATCTAGAATTCCACCAGAGGAAAATCAAGAATAAAATAGGAGTTAAGAAAACTAAATAGGAGTTATTGACCAAACTCAAGGAATAATTGAATGCTGCAGAAAATCAAGACTCGAGGCTTCCAAAGGCTCAGTCCAGCCAACCACACAAGACCACTCCTTTCCAACCTGGAAGAGGTTTGCTGACAATAGTAATATCAGTAACCCATGGGGCTGAGGCAGCAGAAGGAGAACAAGAACCTGCTTAGAAATAAGTTCCCTTTTCACTTTCCTTCAAAACCCAAAACTGAGTTCCCATTTTAGCCAAAATCCAGCAACCTTAACCCTTCTTTCAGTCATGGGTTGCTGGGGAAGGTGAACCTGAAGGGAGGGCAATTGGATTTCACAGGAATCAGAAGAACATGCCGGAGAAATGACTTTTGTGAGAAGCCAGATAATGATATGAGTGAAACTGAGAAGAAATCAGTCCACTTACATCTTGGCCCAATACATGAAATTGTCAGAGGAAAACATTCATACCCCTCTCAACTACAAAAAATAATCAAAGGGTATTTTTTACTGAAGAGTTGTTGCATGATAAGATTTGCAAAATCAATGAAGAGTCTCATATTCCTTTATGTTTAATGACATTCCAGGGCACAATTTTTGAATTCCCTCTACTTGAGTACTGAGCAGTATGGGAATTAACTTAGAGAGCACAGGATGAAATTACAACAGATTCTATGTGGATAAATGATCAAATAAACCACTGGACTGAACTAGGTCCTGAACAGAAGTATTACAACCTAATCAAGAAAGCTTAATCTATTTTTGTTGTAGTAAGATGATTTTTTTTTGGTCCTTCATTCTCAAAGAAGTCTATAACATCAGGGGGATGATACCATAACAAGTACGTGAATTGGATTTCATTGAGGGGATGCTATGCTTAAGTCACCAGCCTCACTTTCTCCTCTAGAGTCATCTGGGTCTAGTGGCTAGATATGAATCAGGATGATTGGAGATGGCCCTGGATGAAGGCAGTCATGGTTAAGTGACTTGCCCAAGGTCTCACAGCAATAAATATCAAGTGTCTGAGGCTGAATTTGAACAACTGTCCTTCTGACTCTATCCACTTGACAACCCAGCTGTTCTGGGGTTCCTAGGAGCCTTTCATTGTTCCTCTGAGGAAGCCATCTCCAGATTTTCAAACCAAGCAGAAGGAAGCTATACCTAACAGATCTTTAGAGCTGCCAGATCTTCTGTCCAAGGCCCTAGCCATGCCTCAAGGAGATAGCCATCTAGTCAAACTACTGCAGGACATTCTGAAAACTCAATCATGGTCTACCAGTACATTCACAATCATAAACATTCCTACCCTTGTTCTGACTGTGGGCACTACTTTGCCAATTTTACCCAATTGATCAACCACTAGCAGGGTCATGCTGGAGTGATCCTTTATGCCTTGTTGACTATGTACACTGCTTAACAAGCCCAGCCAACCTGATCCACCACTACCATCTTCATTCAAGAAATTTGTACATACTGTGGAGCTGGATTCTATTGTCAAAAGAACCTTGTCTAATACCAGCTTTTCCACTCTGGGGAGAAAACCCTACCACTGCCATGACTGTGGGTTCTGCTTTTGGCAGAGTGTGTCCCAGGCTATCCATTGACCTATTTACACCAGGGAATGACTGTATCCTACCTTGAAGGTGAGAAGTGCTTTTTGGACAGTTCAATCCTCAGTCAAACACCAGTAAATCTATCAAACTTCCCAAAAGAACCCTGCTTGACCTCTGTCAGCAGGATTAGGGGCAGGGTTTTTTGACCCAGAGCCCCTTGTGGGCTTTAAGCACTATTCAAATATCTTCCAAGACTGTGGGTGACCTTGAATGAAAAACAGAAGACTTGTGTCAAGAGAGTGCAGAGAAGGCAGTGAGGCCTTGAAACCCATCATGTCTCCAGCTACATGTATATGCATATGTGAAAATTCAAGTTTCTTCAACCTATGAAGAATTGAAATAAATGAAAAGGAAAAAATACCCTGGCTTCAGCCAAGTAGCCTTTCATTAGGCAGCTTAACTTTGTTGCCACTATATTATGATGCATTACTCAGTAACACAGTCTGAAATTTAAATCAGGATCTACAAGTATTGATAAAGAATCTACTAAATGATTTGTTAAATATAAAGCAGAATATAAATGTAAATTTTTGTTATAAATGCGTAAGGATGGAAGGTATCTTGATGATTAGAAAGAAGTAAAAGATGTGATCACTGATCATATAATCCATTCATGGATCTTACAATCTAGTTACAAAGAAAGGCACAAATATGGGAGGTTAAAAACCAATGCAACAACTAAATGCATTTCAGAAAGTAGTTCATGATTAGTTGCCTATGGAAAAATAAACTGTTAATTCAGAGGAAGGAGTGATTACTGTGGGTTTGAGTGTGATGGGACGGCATCATACAACTGGGATAAATTGTACCTGGAAATATGGGAAGGAATTGAATAGATGAAAGAAAGAAGTGAGGAAAACAACTGAACAGATATAAGAAAGTGTTTTGTTTAGGAGATCTTGACTACAACAGTTGGAGACTGACTCTCTAATCCTGTCTCTGATACTTACTACCTGTGTGACTTTGCCTCAGTTTCCTCATGAAAACAAGAAGGGGTGGGCCAAATGGCCTCTGAGATCCTTTCTAGCTCTGCATCTTTTATGTAGTGAATTGAATCTAGGTTGGCTGGATGTGAAGGACTCTTTCAAGAGTATAGGGAGACTATTAATTAAAGAAATGCAAGGGGCAGCTAAGTGGCGTAGTGGATAAAGCACTGGCCCTGGAGTCAGGAGTACCTGGGGTCAAATATGGTCTCAGACACTTAATAATTACCTAGCTGTGTGGCCTTGGGCAAGCCACTTAACCCCGTTTGCCTTGCAAAAACCTAAAAAAAAAAAGAAATGCAAAATTAAAGCATCTCTGAGGTACCACCTCACACTTCTCAGACTGGCCAATATGACCAGAAAGGATAACAATCAATGTTGGAAAGAATGTGGGAAATCTAGGACCCTAATACATTGTTGGTGGAGCTGTGAACTCATACAACCTTTTCTGGAGAACAATTTAGAATTCTGGAGCAATTTATTACCCAAAGGGCAACAAAAATTTGCATACTCTTTGATCCAGCAATACCACTACTGAGTCTATATCCTGAAGAGATTATGAAAAAGGGTAAAAACATCACTTGTACAAAAATATTCATAGCAGCCCTGTTTGTGGTGGCAAAGATTTGGAAATTAAGTAAATGTCCTTCAATTAGGGAATGGCTTAGCAAATTGTGATATATGTATGTCATGGAACACTATTGTTCTATTAGAAACCAGGAGGGATGGGAATTCAGGGAAGCCTGGAAGGATTTGCATGAACTGATGCTGAGTGAGATGAGAAGAACCAGAAGAGAACATTGTACACCCTAACAGCAACATGGGGGTGATGATCAACCTTGATGGACTTGCTCATTCCATCAGTGCAACAACCAGGGACAATTTTGGGCTGTCTGCAATAGAGAATACCATCTGTATCCAGAGAAAGAATTGTGGAGTTTGAACAAAGACCAAAGACTATCACCTTTGACTTTGAAAAAGAAACTGTTGACGTGACTCCCAGCGTCCTCTGCGGCTTACCTGGCAGGACGAGCGCCTGTCTCTCCGGCTCAAGATGGAGACGTGGGTGCCAACTGTAGCATCAAGCCAATGGCTCCAGAGTCTTTGAAAATGGTATTACAATGCTGCAGGATTCAACAAACTTGGGTTAATGCAGGATGACACACTTTATGAAGATGAAGATGTTAAAGAGGCCATAAGGAGGCTACCAGAGAATCTGTATAATGATCGAATGTTTCGTATCAAGAGAGCTCTGGACCTGACCATGAGGCAACAGATCTTGCCTAAAAACCAGTGGAAAAAATATGAAGAGGACAAATTATACCTCCAACCATATTTGAAGGAGGTTATACATGAAAGAAAAGAGAAAGAAGAATGGAATAAGAAGTAATCATGTCAAAAAAAAAGAATTTCAATGTTAGTCCTCAAAGTATTTTTAGTAAGTATGGTTATACAAAATATGAGGTTAACTAACCATTTATAACTGTGCTGCAAATTTATTTAATTTAAATAAATAACTCATTGGAAAAAAAGAAAAAGAAACTGTTATCTTGCTATGTAATTTTGCAGATAGCAAAGTATGAGATACATACTTTATTTTTCTTCCTTGAGGATATGATTTCTCTCTTATCACAATTGAACTTAGATCAACATATACCATGGAAACAATGTAAAGACTAACAGACTGCCTTCTGTGGGGAGTGGGAGGAGGAGAGCAATATTAGGGGGAAAATTGTAAAATTCAAAATAAGTAAAATCTTTCTTTCATTAAAAGAAAGAGTATAGTGAGAAGTAAAATGGAAAGATAATAAAGGACCTTGAAAGCCAGGCTAAGGCATTAGATTTCTTTCCATAGATAATGGGAAGCCATTAAGGCTCTTACGCAGAATATATAAGAGGATAGTCTAAAAGTGGATTTTGTGTTAAGATTTTTCTGGTAAGATTTATTAAAGATGGATTGGAGCAGGAGAGATGAAAAACCAGGTAGATAACTTAAGCATTAAGTCCAGATGTGAACTGATGAGTCAGATTGGAGAACTTGCAATGATATGTATTTAAAAAAAAAGGCATTATGAGTGATACTATATCTTGCTGCTTCCCTGGACTCAAAACCTCCAACATTGGAATTTGAATCACTTCTACCATATACACTATACTTGTGTTTTGGATGAGAATGAGTTCAGTTTTAAAAGTTTACGTAATCTTTCAGTCTCAATTTCCTTATCTATAAAGAGAAGGGGGGGCGGAGCCAAGATGGTGACAAGAGCAGATCCTGTCTTAGGCTCTCTCTCATAAATCTTTGAAACTAAGGACTTTAAATTTTCGAGAGACAAAACCCACAGAGGGACCCAGTGAGGCAGTTCTCCTACTCAAGGTAACCTGGAAAAGAGCAGAAAGGCTCTGCTCCCCAGGGTTGGAAGGGCGGCCCGCCAGAGGGGTGGCCCGCTGAGCCGGCTCACAGCAGCGGGGGAGTTTCCTGAGCTGCACCCTGGGGAGCACCAGGCACAAATTAGGGGAAGGGGGGGGAGACTTCTGCCAGAGCGAGCCTGTGAAGTACAGCCCTCAGGGTACACAGCAGGAAGTGTGGCCACTCCATTCCAGATCCAGGAAACAGAAGCAGGCTGAGCCTGTAAGCAGGAGGCCCCAGGGCATGAGCCCATTGAGCCAAGGAGGGGAATGAAGAGAGAAACTGCCCAGCTCTGTCCTCTACCCCTGGAACAGGACTCTGGGGCTCTGACCACATTCAGATCATGATCGTAGTCTAGGCCCCGCCATAGAACAGCAGGGCCCCCCCCCCACCTCAGCCCCATGGGGGTGGGGCATGCATATGGTCATTCACAGACCAGGAGGGAGGACAGAGCCTCACACACTGAGACCCTTGTGGGAGAGTCCCAAAAGCTCAGGAAGCACCCCCAAAACAGGCTTAGACTGGGAAAATGAGCAAGCAGAGAAAAAAGAGGAACACCATTGAGAAATACATTATCTATGATCCCAAGAAGGATCAATATACTCAGTCTGAAGATGAGGAAACACAAACTCCTGCATCTAAAGACTCCAACAAAAACAGAAATTGGGATCAGGCTATGACAGAGCTCAAAAAAGACTTTGAAAAATCAAATGAGGGAGTTAAAAGAAAAACTGGGAAAAGAAATGAGGGAGATGCAGGGAAAACATGAAAATGAAGTCAGCAGCCTAGTCAAGGAAATCCAAAAAAATGCTGAATAGCATGCTAAAAACCAGCTTAAGTCAAATGGATAAAACAGTTCAAAAAGTTACTGAGGAGAAGAATGCTTTAAAAAGCAAAATTGGCCAGATGGAAAAAGAGATAAGAAAACTCTCTGAGGAGAACAAATCCTTCAAAGAATAGAACTCAGGGAGATTGATGAACTTACGAGAAATCAGGACTCATTACTTCAAAACCAAAAAAATGAAAAATTAGAAGAAAATGTGAAACATCTCGTTGAAAAAAACAACTGATATGGAAAACAAATTTAGGAAAGATAATTTAAAAATTATTGGAATACCTGAAAGTCATGATCAGGAAAAGAGCCTTGACATCATTTTCAAAGAATTACTGCAGGAAAATTGCCCTGATATCCTAGAAGCAGAGGGCAAAATAGAAATGGAGAGAATCCACCAATCCCCCCGAGAAAGAGACCCCAAAAAACCAACCCCTAGGAATATTATAGCCAAGTTCCAGAACTCCCAAGTCAAAGAGAAAATATTACAAGCAGCCGGAAGGACACAGTTCAAATATCGTGGAGCTGCAGTCAGGATCACACAGGACTTAGCAACAACTACATTAAAAGCTCGTAGGGCTTGGAATATAATATACCGGAAGGCAAAAGAGCTTGGAATGCAACCGAGAATCAACTACCCAGAAAGGCTGAATGTCCTCTTCCAGGGAAAAAAAGATGGACTTTCAATGAACCAGGGGAATTTCAAATGTTCCTGTTGGAATGGCCAGAGCTGAACAGAAGGTTTGATCTTCAGATACAGGACTCAGGTGAAGCATAGAGATTGGAGGAGAAGGGAAAAATATGAGGGACTTAATGATGATGAACTGCATGTATTCCTGCATAGAAAAATGACACTGATAATACTCATATGAACCTTCTCAGTTAATAGAGCAGGTAGAAGGAGCTTTTACAGTTGAAGCACAGGAGAAAGCTGAATTTGAAGATAAAATATGGTATAAAAATGGAGTCAATAGAAAAAAGAGAAATGTAATGGGAGAAAGAAAGAGGAGAGGGGGGGAATAGGCCAAGATATTTCATATAGTAAGATTTTTCTTTATTACAATGAACTATTGCAATGATATGGAAGGAGGGAAGGCAAGGGGGAATGAGGGAATCTTTGGTCTCATCAGAGGTGGCTAGGAGAGGAAACAGCATATATACTCAATGGTATATATATACTCAATAGGCATCTGGACTAAGAAAGGGGGGGACAGGGGGAAGGGGTGGGATGTGAATGAAGGAGGAGAGGATGGACCATGGGGGGAGAGTGGTCATATATAACACATTTTCTTTTTTATTTCTTGCAAGGGGTGGGATTGGATGGCCTATCTGGGACTATAGGGCCAGGTGGATGCTGGGCCTAAGGAGTGGTAGGGGGGCTTGGGGCCTCTTAGCTCCAGGACCAGGGATCTGTCTGCTGCACCACTCAGTTACCCTACAGCAGAGTCAGTGAAAGGAGAGAGAAAATATAGTACATGGTAATGGAGAAATAAGAAAGGAGGGAATTGCGATCAGCAATGGCAATGGTGGAAAAATATGGACGTAACTTTTGTGATGGACTTATCATAAAGAACATGATACATCGTGACAGTTGGTTGTGTTGGAACACAGACTGAAGCACATTTTGTATTATTATTTTGGGGGTTGCAGGGCAAATGGGGCTGGGTGGCCTGCCTGGGGCCACATAGCAGGGGGATCGTTGGGTGTCTGAGGCCAGATTTGGACCTGGGTACTCCTGGCTCAAGGGCCAATGCTCTGTCCACCACCTGGCCACCCCTACTATTATTACTTTTTTATTTTATTTTGGGTCTTTTTTTTCTTTTTTTTTGGTATTTGCAGGGCAGTGGGGTTGGGGTGGTTTGCGTGTGACATGGCTGGGTGATTGTTGGGTGTATGGGGCCGGATATGGGCTCGGGTGCTCCTGGCTCCAGGGCTGGTGCTCTGTCCATTGCACCACCTGGCCATAACTACAATTATTACTATTATTTTTTTAATTTTAATTTTTTTCTCTCCCCTTTATTTTATCGCTCAAACGAGTCTATATGTTTTTAGGGGAGGGGGTATTTTATTTACTCTTAAACAAGAATATTTTATTAATGTATAAAAAACATTATTTGTACAAAATGAGAGTAAATAAATATTAAATATTAAAAAACAAATCATAAAAAAGAGAAGGGAGGAATATAAACACTGTTAAGACTTCAAAACATTTTCTCATTTGATCTGTAAAATGGGAATGATAACTTGAGCAGCTTTTATTCCACTCAAGAAGCTTCACTGTCTCCCTAATGATTCCAGCCTCTAGTCCTGACTTGATGATTTCCTTACACACTGTAATCTCCTTCCCATCATTGTGCCTGTGTTCAGGTTGTCCCCCATAAGAGGAATAAGCTTATCCCTCACCAACACCTTCCTTTTAAAATTTAAAATTCCCAGATTTCTTCCCAGCTGAAGTGACCCGGCTTCTGGAGCTGGGCTCTACTTTGCTCGAACCCTTCCTGGGAGCTGCTAACAGCTTCCCTCCCCCCAAGACTGCTGGCATGCATTTTGCGGAGCTGCTGGGTGGCCGGAGGGACAGTGCGGGCCAGGGAGGACAGCCGATGAGTCCAGTGTGATCTCAGACACTCTCCAGCAGCAGCGTGGCCCCGGCGGGTCGCGGCACCCTTGCCTGCCTCAGTTTCCTCATCTGTAAGTTGATCCGGAGGCGGCAATGGCCAGCCACTCCACTGTCGGTGCCAAGCAAACCCCAAGCGAGGCCGCGAAGAGTCCGGCACAACTAAGTGATGGAACGGCGTGTGCGTGGCCCCCGGCGGCCTGTAGCCCTCCCGTGGGCAGGGGCTGCTCGGCCGCGCGCGGTGGTGCCCAGTGGCCCTCCTAGCTTTGGGGGATCCCCTAGACGAACTAAAGTGAGGCGTCTAGGCTCGGGGGTCCCACGTTGCCGCATCCGGCTTCCTCGGCTCCTCCCGCTCCCGAGTGGGCTCGCGGATGTCCCGGGCACCCTCGGCTGTCCCGGGCACACTCGCGGGGGAGCCGGGCGGCCCGGGAGCCGGCGGGCCGGGAGCGTACTTCTCCCCCGAGGAGTGGGGCTCTACCAGGCCGTCATGCGCGAGACCTACGACCACCTGGGCTGGGTGAGGGGCGCGGCGGGGCTGGAGAGGGTTGGGGTCTCACCCATCAGACTCGAGCCCTGTTCTCCTTCCAGGTTTTCCAGGCCCCAAACCCGCCCTCATCTCCCGGATAGAACAAGAGCCAGAGGTCTGGGGTCCAGATGCCCAGGACCCCCAGCAGAAAAGGGAGACCCCGAGGGAAGACTGCCCCGCTCCCCTCCTCCCCCCGACTGGAACTGGCTCAGGTCCATTTGCCCCTGCAAGGGTCCTTGCTGCAAGGCCGGCTCCTGACTGGCTCTGACATTTTTGTTTCCTTTTTACAGTTTGTTCCAGCCTTGGACAGCTCCTCTTCCTGAAGTCAACTGGGGCAGCCACAGCATCTACTCTTATCATAATGGATCTAGGGCAGGTAGCACAGAATTGGCTACGAATTGTTATTATTATTATTATTATTATTATTAGGTTTTTGCAAGGCAAATGGGGTTAAGTGGCTTGCCCAAGACCATACAGCTAGGCAATTATTAAGTGTCTCAGGTTTGATTTGAACTCAGGTCTTCTTTACTCTAGGGCAGGTGCTCTATTCACTGCGCCACCTAGCCACCCCAAATTTTTATTATTTCAAACAAGTCATAGTAATACGTTTATTATGTCTGACCCTGTTATTTCATTGATGAAGTAGATTCTTTTTAAGGAGTCTACAAGGGGAGGTCAGTATCTCCACTGCAATTTATAGTCTTAGAGAATAAATTTAGGCTATGTCAAAATTACATGCTCAGGGGCATATAAACAAAAGTAGGTGTCAGAGTTGGGTCTTGTCCAGAACTATTTGGCTAAAGACCAGTCTTCTCTCCACAAACCATGGTGCCTCTTTGAAGAATAAGTCATTTATATATCACTTTACATATCATGTTAGCACACACATGATCTCATTTTGAGCCTCATGCCAAATCATAAGAATGAAAAGATCTGGAACTGGAAGAGATCTTAGAAACCATTATGTCCAACTCCTTCATTTTACAGATAAAACCCAGAGATATTTAGGCCCCATGGCTAGTAAAGGGCAGGATGAAAAATTTGAATCTAAATCCTCTGACCCCAGGGCCAATTTTTTTTTCATTGTACCACACTGCCTGTGAGGAAGGTGTTACCAGAATTTAGTCACATTTAATTCCTTGTTTTTTTCAGTGTTAAATAAGAGACCTGTTTGCACAGGGGTAATGATTTGATTTTGTCTCTCCAGCTATAGTTCTCATGTCTTCATTAAAAAACAATATAAATCAGAAGAACGGTCTCCAGCTTCTCCTGAAGGGTCAATTCTTCCTTCCCCTTGTCCTTTTCACCTCCTATGAACCTATGGTAGCTAGCCTAAGTGGTATGATCTTGGCCTTGATTAGAAGCAGCTTCTGGGGGCGGAGGAGGGCCATGGTGCTGCTGGAGAGCGAGCAGATGATGGTGGCACTAAACCCATTCCACGGAAAGGGTTTGTGGAAGGCTTTGAGCCTTCAGACAATAAGTGTTTGCTAAGGGCTACTGATGGGAAAAAGAAGATCAGTACTGTGGTAAGCTCTAAAGAAGTAAATAAATTCCAAATGGCCTATTCTAACTGGCTGAGAGCCAATATGGATGGGCTAAAGAAGAGGGACAAGAAGAGCAAAAACAAGAAAAGCAAAGCAACACAGTGAGGGGCACTTGGATTCCAGTTTTATTTCACCATCTTAACAAATCTGAAGATGCTTGGCTGGTGGTACTGGCTTTTCTTAGGGCTGCTTGGTTTCATGTGACCTGTTGTATATTGAAGTCATTTTAGTGATCTATGTGAACAGAGCAATGTATTATTAAAGCTATTGCTATACCTTTAAAAAAAAAGAAGCAGCCTCTGAAGGATGGTTTTTTGGTTTCTGTGTCCATTGTCAAGCTAGAAGTGGCTCTTGCTTTTTTTTTAATTTATTTAAGGCAGTGGGATTAAGTGACTTGCCCAAGGTCACACAGCTAGACAATTATTAAGTGTCTGAAGTCACATTTGAACTCAGGTCCTCCTGACTCCAGATCCAGCAATCCACTGAGTCACCTTGCTTACAAATGTGTATATAAAAGAGGAAAAAACCCCACAATTTTAAGTATCTTACCTGAACTATCTTTGAAAAGCTGGATTTGAAAGAAGATAGATTTTTTTTTTGGTTCCCTGTTGCCTAGCATTGTCCCAGGAAACAGTTTCTGTTTTCTGAGAACCAGCCAGTATAGAGAGATTCAACCTGTCTAGTCTGATCACTTCATACTCCATAGAAACCTGAGATAAAGAAAAACACAAAACAGTTCATAGTCCCCATACACTGCAAGAACAGTGGCAGAGTGGTGGAAGATGAGCTTAGAAATACCACAATTTTTTAGACAATCTTAAAAACAAAAAGGATGCTTCAGTTTGTATTCAGACACTACCATCAGCTCTATTTTGGGAATGGATAGCATTCTTTATCACAAGTCCTTCAGAGTTCTCTTGTATCACAGCATTTCTGAAAAAAGGTAGGTCATCCTGCAATATTATTGTTACTTTGTATAAGATACATTTCCCTTTGCATCTTTTTGTGTAAGACTTTTACTGAGAGTATCATGTTCATCATTTCCCATAAAAAAAACAGCATTTCATCACAATCACATACTACAATTTGTTCAGCTATTCCCCAACCATTGGGCATCTCCTCAATCTCTAGCTCCCCACCACCAGAAGAGAGCTCCTATAAATATTTCTATACATATGGATTCTTTTCTTCCTGTATTTCTTCTGGCATATGAACCTAGCAGTGGTACTACTAGGGCAAAGGGAAGGCATAGTTTTATAGCCCTTTGGATATAGTTTCAAATTTCTCTACAGAATTGTTGAATCATTTCACAACTCCTTCAACAATGCATCAATATCTTAATTTCCTTACATCCCTTCCAACATTTATCATTTTCTCCCTCTGTCCTATTAGCAAATCCAAGTATAAGGTAGTACCTCAGAATTTTGCCAACCCATATTTCTCCCACCAATACTAAGGACATTTTTTTTTTTGTTGTAGCAAAACATTTTATTTGGTGTTGAAGGCTTTGCCTCCCTTGTGGCCTAGAACCTAGGGGGTTAGGGCAGGGCTGTGGGCTACTTGGAGGGTCTTGGGGGAAAGCTAGGAGTGGTGATGGTACAGATTCCTCTTTTTCCTCCTCTTTTCTTTTTCTTCCTATGCAGCCTCTCTTTGGCAGATTCCTTTATTTCCTCTAGGGCTGGAGCCTTTCTCCTTCTTTAATGATTTGCACACTACAGTAAGGCGACAAACAAGATGACCAAGGTGCTTTGGGGGAATCCTGTGAGCAGTAGTTATCTAATCACTAATTCCATGAACTCTAGGCTGTTCAGAGACATGAGGTTGAACATAATGATGGGCCAGAAATATACAGCCCCAAAGAGAGCTTCAGCTCTCCGGGACATCTGCACCAACACTGAGGCCTGGCTGGTCCAGGAAAACAGGGAGGAGGACAGGGGTGGGGGTGGGGGTGAGATAGGACTTTTAAAAACAATTTAAATAGATAGTATTGGGTGGGGGGTGGGGGGGTGCGGCTAGGTGGCGCAGTGGATAAAGCAGCCCTCAGACACTTAAAAATTATTACCTAGCTGTGTGGCCTTGGGCAAGCCACTTAACCCCATTTGCCTTGTTAAAAAAAAAAAAACCCTGAAAAAAAATAGATAGTATTGGTAACCTCATCTACAAACAGTTCATATCTCTTGATCATGTATCAATTGGGAAATGGATCTTATTTTTTTTATAAATTTGACTCAGTTCTCTATGTTTGAGAAATGAGGTTTTTATCAGAGAAACTTGTTTCAATATTTTTCCCCACAGTTGACATTGCTAGCTATATTTACTTCCATCTTATTTCACCTTCACCTCTATTAATTCTATTTTCTCTCTCCTTTCATTCTGTCCCTCCTCAAAAGTGTATTGCATCTGATTACCCTCTCTCCCATAATCTTCCCTCCCTTCTATCACATACATTTCCCCCCCCCTTTCCCCTCTCCCTCCCTCTCCCTCCTCCCCTTTCCTCTCCTCTTTTCCTCTAGGGTAAGACAGATTTCTAGACCCAATTGGGTATGTAACACCAGGTACTTTTGCTGAAAGAATCTTGCCTCACTCCCGGAGTGGAATAGCTACTCAAGATTTTGGAAGTAAATGTTGAAACTTGTTTTTGCATATAGCTAGGGGAAAAATTTTTAAATTAAAAAATAAGAAGAAAAAGTACCTTATACAACACCAACTAATCCACTTAAGAGAGAAGCCCTTTACTTACTCTGAAAGTGGATGCTGCTTCAAAGGGGGGCCTTGGCCCCATCATACTCATACTGATGAAAGTCACACTCTTATACTGACTTTGGGTACTTTTTTGCCTATACATCTCTCCTGGCTATTCATTGGCAAACTCACACAGGAGAAAAATCTTATCCATGTACTCAGTGTAGGCTTCATTTCACTTCATTCCTTCTTACTGGTACTCTTTACTCATGAATTCATTCAGCAGAGCACCCTTTTTCCTGAGTGGAAATGCTTCAAATGAAAGTATATTCTGAGAGTCACCAGTGAATCCATCATCCTGACCCTAAGCTTGGGAGGAGTGAATGTTGGGAAAGACAGTCTGCAGAAGAGACTGATGCCCAAGATCCACTAGGACACTGTTGTTATTATCCAGATATATCCCAGGAGTGTGGGTGATGTGGCCAGGCTCAGAACAAGGAGTTTATAATACAGATAGTAGTCTTTTCCATAAAGTATGAGATCAGGTCACCTAATTGTCCATGGGATAAAAGGATAAGAGTAAGATACATTAATGAGACCATCACAGGAGTAAAAAGATTGGTATGGTGAGGTAAGGGTTGAAGTTGAATGGAATTAACATGAGAACCAGTCTTGAAATTCTGTTGGATTAAAGATAAGAACTCAGTGTTTCTTGGTTCCTGGATCTTAGGACCAAGATGTTACAGGTTCAAGAAGGGAGTTAGGCCATCCTCCCATAGTGAATAAGTAGACCAAAAAAATCTGCTTATTTACTCACCTGGACTTGGATTTTATGCTTTTTTAAAAAAATTTTTATGTAATGCAATGGGGTTAAGAGTGACTTGCCCAAGGTCACACAGGCAATTATTAAATGTATGAGGCCACATTTGAACTCAGGTCCTCCTGACTCCGTGACCAGTGCTCTATCCACTTGGCCTCCTAGCTGCCCCATCTTATGCTTTTCCAAGGTTTAGCTTTTCCTCATAGAAAAGATCAGTGTACAGACTACTCATCAGATATTCAGGTGTATAATCCAAAGATTGGCAGACCTATTCCACAAAATAGAGAATATTTGAACTGGCTAGCCCCTCTGGATTCTGAATTTTGTATCTGTTCTCCCTGCCTCTCCTGGGAATGGACTAGCCTGTGGGCCTTTATAGTCTCTTCTGGCAAAGTTGCATTTTAACTGTTTCCATACTCTATTAAATATAAGCAATTTGGAGAACATACATCATAGAACTTGGAGTAAGAAATTCTGACTTTAAATTGAGTCTGAGATACTACTAACCATGTGGCCCCAGGTAAAGTCACTTAATCTCTCTCTGATTCAGTTTCTACATCTGCAAAATTGAAGATCAAATGAGATAATTGTAAAATGTTTTGTAAACCTTAAAGTGCTATATAAATGCCAGTTCTTATCATTATTATATGAGATATTTATAAAGCATTTTGCAGACTTCAAAGTACTATATAAATACTTACTATTATAATTATTACTGTGGTGATTGTTTTTCTTACCTTGAGATAAAGTGTATTGCAACACTGAGTTCATAAACACAAGGGCATGTAACAAATGGTTTTAAAAATATCTCTTAACTTGCTATTTTTCTGTACCTTTTCTTTCCCAGGAGTGCCCCAATCCCTTTCAATCTGTATATTAATACTTCTTGCCCTTAATGATGAAAAGACAGTGGCGCACCTCATCTGGATCTTAACATGACATTCCCAAATGTACTTTTTGAGGAAGTAGAAATGACAAACACATAAACAAAGATGGTAAAATTGGTTGGACTAAAACAAGCATGCATAGGAGAATTTGAATGCAATAGGAGGCATCTTTTAAAGGGGAAAAGTCACTTTTCAGGTAATCTGGAAGGAAACATACCAAAGGAGTGGAAAATGTTTTAGACCTTATTGCTACCCAAAAATTATTCACTAAAAAAATTTTTTTAAAAACCTATTCATTGATTTGTCCATATTCCCTTCCATATAAAACTTTCAAAAGAATGATTTAAACCTGAATTCAAGTTTAGAAGAGGTAGTCTTTTATTAGCAATATTTTATAACAGTTAACATCTTTACCATCACATAATTGAATGGAAAATATAGAGAATACAAGTTCCTACTTTGAAAATCTTTAAGCTTTTTAAATGCATTTGATATAGTAGAGAAAAATGCTTCCTATTTTAAACACTTTTTTTTTTTTAGGTTTTTGCAAAGCAATGGGGTTAAGGATTTACTCAAAGCCACACAGCTAGGTAATTATTTGAACTCAGGTACTCCTGACTCCAGGACTGGTGCTCTATCCACTTGCACCACCTAACCACCCTATTTTTAAACACTTTCAATAAAATATCTCTCTTTGGACATGTCAAAGTTATGCAAAATTCCCTGAAAGATAAGACAAATAACTTTGTATAATAACACTTTAATCATTAGTAGTAATGAGTAGGCATAAAACAAGTAGATTCATGCTTTGCCAGATGTATTTGCTGTTGTCATATTAGGACAGTCATTACATATAAATTCCCTATAAATCAGGAATCTTTTTTTTTTGTTTGTTTGTTTTTTGGTTGGTTGTTTTTTTTTTTTAGGTTTTTGCAAGGCAAACGGGGTGAAGTGGCTTGCCCAAGGCCACACAGCTAGGTAATTATTAAGTGTCTGAGGTCAAATTTGAACTCAAGTACTCCTGACTCCAGGGCTGGTGCTTTATCCACTACGCCACCTAGCCACCCAGCCACCCCTTAATCAGGAATCTTTAACCTGTAATCTGAGCACTTATTTTTTTAATATTCTGATAGCTATTTAAATATAATTGGTTTCCTTTGTGATCCTATGTATTTTATTTTATGGAGCTAAAAACATTATTATTAGCGGGGCCCATGGGCCTCACTAGACTGCTCAAGATCTCCATAACACAAAAAGTTTAACAATCCTTATTAGAGATGGTGAAGTCCCTCAGATAATTCTATTTGTCGACAACATGCTGATTTCAGGAAGTCTCAGCACATTTCAGTCTCCTAAATGAAATCCACAATCATTTAAAAGTGTTCAGTCTCTGGCCAATATGACCAGAAAGGACAGTGATCAATGTTGGAAGGGATGTGGGAAATCTGGGACACTAATACATTGTGGGGGAGCTGTGAATTCATCCAACCTTTCTGGAGAGCAATGTGCATACCCTTTGATCGGGCAATACTACTACTGGGTCTATACCCTGAAGAGATGATGTAAAAGGGTAAAAACATCACTTGCACAAAAATATTCATAGCAGCCCTATTTGTGGTGACAAAAAATTGGAAATTAAGTGAATGTCCTTCAATTGGGGAATGACTTAACAAACTGTGGTATATTATGTCATGGAACACTATTGTTCTATTAGAAACCAGGAGGGATGGGAATTCAGGGAAGCCTGGAAGGATTTGCATGATCTCATGTGGAGTAAGATGAGAAGAACCAGAAAAACATTGTACACCCTAACAGCAACATGGGGTGATGAACAACCTTGATGGACTTGCTCATTCCATCAGTGCAACAACCAGGGACAATTTTGGGCTATCTGCAATGGAGAAGACCATTTGTATCCAGAGAAAGAATTGTGGAGTTTGAACAAAGACCAAAGACTATTACCTTCAATTTAGAAAAAAAAAACCGTTATCTTATTGTGTAATTTTGCTATCTCATATACTTTATTTTTTCTTCCTTGAGGATATGATTTTTCTCTCTCAGCACATTCAACTGAGATCAATGTATCCATGGAAACAGTGTAAAGACTTAACAGAATGCCTTTTTGGGGGGTGGGGTGGTGGAGGGAAGCAAGAATTGGGGAAAAATTGTAAAACTCAAAATAAAAATCTTTCTAAAAAAAAGAATGATTTTTCTCTCATCACATTCAACTGAGATCAATGTATCCATGGAAACAATGTAAAGACTAATAGACTGCCTTCTGTGGGGGGTGGGGGGAGAGAGAAGCAAGAAGAGGGGAAAAATTGTAAATCTCAAAACTTTTTTTTTTAGGCTTTTGCAGGGCAAATGGGGTTAAGTGGCTTGCCCAAGGCTACACAGCTAGGTAATTATTAAGTGTCTGAGGTCAAATTTGAACTCAAGTACTCCTGACTCTAGGGCCAGTGCTCTATCTACTGCGCCACCTAGCTACCCCTAAAACTCAAAACTTAAAAAAAAAAAGTGTTTAGTTTCAGTCAACACAGGAAAAACCAAATGGATGAAGCTTATTGTCCAACCTACAGTACCTAGTTGGATGAATATAGAGTTTGTAAATAAAGAAGAGTTTGTAATTTAATAAGAAGAGGAGAATGTGTTCATTTGCTTTTGGAGAACTGCAAAGTTATTTTAATGAACCCAACCTTTACCCTGAAGTAAAGTTCTGTTTCTTTTTTTAATTTTAATTAACTTATTAGAAATTTATCAAGCTTAGTTTTCTTTCATCTACTCTCCAAATCTTCTACTTCAGAAACAAAAAACTCTAAAGCCAAATAAGCATAGACAAACAAAACATATTGACCATACACAAAAATGTGTTTTTCATTCTATATAAATCATTCATCCCTTCTCTGTTAGAATATGGATAGTATTATTCATCATTGGTCCTCTGAATTCATGGTTGATCATCCTTATAAACTTTCAAAATTGTTTGATTTTGCTATATTACTTTTATAATTTGAATTGTGAATTATTCTACAGATTCTTAATTCCCTTATCATCAATTCATATAACTTTTTTCAGGCTCTTCTGAAACCACTCCTTATATAACTTCTTACTGTACAACAGTATTTCATTATATTCAAATGAACAAGTCATCAACCATTTCTCAGTGGATGGCTATCCTCTTGGTTTCCAATACTTTGCCACTACAAAAAGCTGCCATATATATATATATATATATATATATGTATTTTTTTTCTCTTCTCTTTGATATCTTTGTACATAGAGGTCTAATAATGGTGAAAGTATAAACAATTTAGCAACTTTTGGGACCCAGTTTTAAATTGTTTTCTAAAATGATTGGACCAATTCACAGCTCTACCAAAGGAGCATCAATGTCCTTGTTTAAATGCTGCCCTTCCAACATCTGTCATTTTCTTTTTTTGTCAACTCTGCAAGAGTGTAACATCAGGAGAGTGATATCTTGACTTGCAAGTTAATTGGATATAAGTGAGACTCAGTTGGGCAAAGCCATAAGCCTCACTCTCTACAGGCATTGAAATCCAGTGGCAAGATGTAGGTCAGGAAGACTAGCAATTGACCCCAGATACAGTGAGAGATCTTGGCCTTTTTATTTATTTTAAAAAAAAATTTTTTTTTAGGTTTTTGCAAGGCAGACTGGGTTAAGTGGCTTGCCCAAGGCCACACAGCCAGGTAATTATTAAGTGTCTGAGACCGGATTTGAACCCAGGTACTCCTGATTCCAGGGCCAGTGCTTTATCTACTACACCACCTAGCCACCCCCGATCTTGGCCTTTTTAAGCCAAGATGTTTCCCAGAACTCAGTTTGTCTGAAGCAACATCCATTCCATGATTTAAAGCTAGATGTGAGATGAAACCTTAAGCAGCATCTTTTTATCAGTATTCTTCTGAATAGGTTGTATAGGAAACTAAAGCCGCTTGAGAATAAAACAAATGTATGATAATTGTTTGGAATGGGAAAAAAACTACTAGTGGGAATGAATAATAAAGGATATCATTATAATCAAATATAAGATTGATGGGCTAGCTATGTGACAATAATAGCAAGAATATGGCAACATAATATGGCAACTTAAGGTTCACAAAGCACTTCTCAAATACCTCAATTTATCCTCACAACAACCCTAGAAGGTGGCTACTATTATCGCCATTTTACAGATAAGGAAAATGAGACAGACAGAAATTAAATGATTTCCCTAGTGCCACTTTCAGCCAGTAAGAGTTTAAGGATTTGAGCTCAAGGTTTCCTGATTCTAAGCTCTAAGGAGGACTCTTTCCACTATGATACTCCATTGGCAACCCCATTGCCAAGAAAGAACAAAAAAGGCCTTCAGCTCATTGGGTGGATTCCTTGTGGCAAACTTATGGGAAGACATGGATTAGAGTCTCACAGGATGTGTAGTCATGGATGAGTTGAAATGTACACCCCCAAAGGGAATAAAAGCATCCATAAAATCAGTGGCATATTGGAATGGACTTTCACATTTCCATAAGGCTTCCAGGCTCCTATGACTACTTGATAGCATTTATATACTTAAGAGTCTGCCCTGCTTGAGTCCAGGTCTTTCATTTCCTTTCAATTTGTCTTTCACTTCAATTTGTGAAGCACCCAATATGTGTAGAAAGGTGTGTTGGCATTTATATCCCAAATATATTTTAAAAAATGAAACTGGACCTATATGCACAAAAATATTCAAAGCAGCTCTTTGGGAATTGAAAATTGAGGGAATGTCACTCAATTGAGGAATAAGTAAACAAATTGTTGTATATGGCTGTGTTAGAATAAACTATTGTACTTTAAGAAATGATGAGCAGGGGTTGACTAGGTGGCGCAGTGGATAAAGCATCAGCCCTAGAATCAGGAGGACTTGAGTTCAAATCCAGCCTCAGACACTTAATTTACCTGTGTGACCTTGGGCAAATCACTTAACCCCACTAGCTTACAAAAAAATTTAAAAAAGAGAATATGAATTGCACAAGTTTGCCATACCCACAAAATTCTCAAAAGACAAACATCTGTTATATGCCTACCCTTAAAGATCTCAAATAGCTCCTGAAGGGAAATAACACGACTGGTGGTTCATAACACTGGTTTCCTTGCTGTTCCTGAAACGCTACACTCCATCTCTCAACTGGAAACATTATATCCCCCATACCTGGAACTCTCTCCCTTCCTATCTCTACTCCCTGGCTTCCTTCAACCCTCAGTTAAAGTCCTTCTGCAAGAAGCCCAGCCTGCTTTGATCTTAGTTTCTTTGCTCTTAAATAATCTCCAATTTATTGTAAGTGTGTGTGCATATAAAAGCTTTTTTTTTTCTATAGAGTTGTTTGTATGTTGTCTTTGCTGCTAAGATTGTGGACTCCTTGGAGAAGGTACTTATAATAAATGGTTGCTGACTAGCAGATATACAGAGAAATAAAGACAGAATAATTGGGTGGGACAACAACTGAAGGAATCAGAGAAGTCTGAAAAAAGGTGGCACTTGAGCTTAGTCTAATAGGCAGCTGTGATTCCAATAAACTGAGGTGATGATGAATCCAAGCATGGAAACAAAAGATGGAAGATCATGTACAGTGTACATCGGGGAGGTAATGGGGCAACTAGATGGGTAGAATGCCAGCTCTGGGGTGGCTAGGTGGCACAGTGGATAAAGCACCAGCCCTGGAGTCAGGAGTACCTGAGTTCAAATCCAGTCTCAGACAATAATTACCTAGCTGTGTGGCCTTGGGCAAGCCACTTAACCCCATTTTCCTTGCAAAAAATAAAATAAAATAAACCTAAAATTTTTTTTAAAAAAAGAATGCTGGCTCTGAAATTAGGAGGACCTGAGTTTAGAGTTGACCTCAGACATTTGCCAGCTGTGTGACCTTGGTCAAGTCACTTAACCCTGATTGCCTCAAATCCAGGGTCATCTCCATCATCCTGATTCATATCTGGCCACTTGTCCCAGATGGCTCTGGAGAAGAAAGTGAGAGGGGCAGCTAGGTGGTGCAGTGGATAGAGCACGAGCCCTGGAGTCAGGAGTACCTGAGTTCAAATCCAGCCTCAGACACTTAATAATTACCTATGTGGCCTTGGGCAAGCCCCTTAACCCCATTGCCTTGGGAAAAAACCCAAAAAACTAAAGGGGAGAAAGTGAGGCTGGTAACTTAGCACAGTACTCCCTCACTCAAATGCATTCATGTTCTTGTCTTGGCATCACTTCCCTGATGTCATGGTCTTCTTTGAGAATGAAGGACAAACACTATCATCATCAAATCCAGTAGGCCAGTTTGGAAGGGTTGATATATAAAATATATGAGGAGTTATATCCTGCCATGGGTCTGGGCATGAATTTCTGAGAGTCAGCTTGGGTGGAAAAACATACCTAAACATGAAAGGTTGGGAAGTGAAAATCTACCAACTTTATTTTTGGAAACTCAGACTTTTTATAGCAAAAACTTAACTCAGGAATGACCAGTTAAAGGAGACCCAGTTTCACAATTTCCTGGGTAAATTTACAATATTTGTTCCTAGAAATCTGCATACTTCTCTATCAGAAAGACCTTTCACAATGACCTCTGGAGCCACAAATTGTCCCAGGTCAGGGTTCACTGGTGAACCAACAAATCCATACAAAGAGCAATAATCCACACATATCTTTGATGGAAAAAGTCACCAAGGATATGTGACTATCACTCCCAGGGGCTGGCCCTCTACAAGGAGTAATGAGAGAGGAGTCTGGAAAGATAAAGGATTTTAAATGTCATTGGAAGAAATTTGGCATTTTATCATAGAAGTAAGATGAAACCAGTGAATCTTCTGTTCAGACCTGTCCTTTAGAAATGTCCATTGGACAGCCATTGGGAAGCTGGAGTAGAGAGCTTGGAAGATGGATACAAGAAAAGAGAGAGTTTGTAAGAATCCTGGATTAGGGCAGTAATGTGGTGTGAGAAGGGAATAGATACGAAAGGCTGAATCTGTGTGAAACTAAATAACTAAGGGGTCCAAAATGGATGAAAAGCTAAGAAAGACTCCTAAGCTACAGATCAGAGTGAACATAAGAATGGTGGTACTCTGTCAGAAATAGGGCAGTTGCAGAAGGACATTTTAAGTTTGAGACGTCTAGATTGAGATGTTTGAATTTTTTTAAACTTTGTTATCCTATTTTTAACTCAATTATTTTTCAGGATCCTTCCATTCTGGGGCCAGGATGTGAAGGCTTTAACGGCCAAAGACACTGGCATTGATTCTAGGAGGAACAGAGATGAGCTAAGGCTTCTAGAGTAGAAGAATGAAGGTTTTAGGAATACCACGTTTCTATGAAGAGGAAGATGTGGAGAGGGGAGAGCGGCCCTGGAGGAGCCTGGGTCCTATGGTTAGAACTGTCACTGAGAGTTGGGGCAGTGGCTGCATTTGTACAGCTGGCCGGGCCAGAGCCTGTGCCAAAGCCACGGGCAGTTATGCTCTCATCTGGCCTTCACGACCCCCTTGGGAGGAGGGTGCTGATGGTCTCCAGTTCACAGACGAGGAAACTGAGGCGGACAAGGGTGCGGTGGCGTCTCCGTCAGGCGCTAGATTCAAACTCGGCTCTTCCGGCCTCCAGGCCCGGCCGAACCCCCTAACGCGACGCAAACAGCCCGGGGAGCCCCGTGCCCGCTCTCTGCCAAGGTAAGGCCCCGCCGCGGGGGCCACTCTTACTCCAAGCCCTCGGGGCCCCGCAGCGCGCGGGGCGCCGGGCCACCGCAGTCGGAGGCTGGAGGAGGGGGCTCTCAGGGCGCTGAACCGGGCCGGTCGCCATGTTGGGAAAGGTCGCCGCTCCGGAGCCAGCCAGGAGCCTCGGTGTACGGAGGGGCAGGGAAGCCGGGGCGCCGCCAACTTTTCTGAGGGCACCGACCGACTTCCGGCGCTTCACTTCCGGGCAGTGCTCACGTGACCCAGCCCGACCCGCTCCTCCGGCCTCGAGGACCGGGGTCTCCCGAGCCAGAGCTCGCGCGTCCGAGAAGGGAAGGGCGCGAGGGAGCTGCCCGGGGCGCGGCATGAGCGGGGCCGGGCCGGGGCCCGCGGCCGGGGGCCCGGTCAGCTTCGCCGACGTGGCCGTGTACTTCTCCCCCGACGAGTGGGGGCGGCTGCGGCCCGCGCAGAGGGCGCTCTACCGGGACGTCATGCGCGAGACCTACGGCCACCTGGGCGCGCTGGGTGAGGGGCGCGGGGGGCGGGGCGGGGCGGGGCTCGCACCCGGGGGCGTGGCCTGCCCTGGCCTGGGCCCTGCCCTGGGCCCTGCCCTGGCCTGGGCCCTGCCAACTTTCTACTCACCTTCCAGGTTTCCCGGGCCCCAAACCTGGCCTTATCTGCTGGCTGGATGAAGGGACGGAGGTCTGGGGTCCGGATGCCCGGGACCCCGAGGAGGCAGGCAAGACAGCAACAGAAGATTGCGGAGGTGAGACGACATTGCAGCCCAGGACACCCACGGCTTTCCCGGGGGAGCGCTAGGAAAGCCTATTCCCTACTCGTCGGTGTCCCAGTTAGTCTTTCAGACTGAGATTTTTGTTCTCCACACTACTCTGGGGGATTCAATCCCTAATTCTTGGGTTCTGCTGTGCACAATTGGTATCCCTGTATTTCAGTTGTGTCCAACGCTTTGTGACACCATTGGGGGTTTTCTTAGAAAAGATATTGGAGTGGTTTGTCATTTCCTTCTCCAGTTCATTTTTCAAATGAGGAAACTGAGGTAAACAGGGTGAAGTGACTTGGGTAGGGTTTCCCAGCTAGTAAATGGTCTGGGGTATGATTTGAACTCAGAAAGATGAGAATGATGAATCTTCCTGACTATTCACTATACTACCTAACTGCCCCTTAAATATTTCTCATGCCATTCTCAATATTCCCCCTACTTCTTAGTGAGACTAATAAATGGCTAGATGATTGTTTGATGAACTATTTGTGTTGCTGAATGTTGGGCCTCAATGAATCTCAAAACTCTTATTATAGAAACTTTACGATCAATATGAATATTAATTATATAATTAAGATTATAAAGTTCACTTGTGTTACTTAGCTTCTTGCTTTTCAACAGAGCTCTCGTTCCTCAAACACTAACTATCCTGTAGGGGAGGAAGGGCTGAACCTCTCTAGCCCTTCTGAACCTACATTAGCTATATGGTGACTGAAAATTTACAAAAACACCTGTGCGCACCAAACTGGCTACAGAGAATGATTTCCCTATCTTGAATATGTGAGTCAGTGTCTTTGAATCCAGCCATTTTCCATGTCTTGCTTGGGAGATGTGTTTCTAGCCATATTTGAAAAAGGTATTATTGGAAAAAACCTGGCAGACCTTAAATCTGAACTCTAGACTCTTGCTTTTTTTTTTTCTAATAGGAGCAAGGAGCATGACTGAGATATGGAAGCCAGAAGGGCCTGGAGTACACAAACCTGTTGAAGCACATAGGAAGAAAAATCTGTCAATTAAGGCTCTGCCTCAAGAACAAGAAAACTCTTCCTGCACCGACTGTGGCAAGACTTTACCTAAACACTCTGTCACTGAACTCCACCAATGTAATACGACCCGAAAGCGGTCATATATGTGTCCTGATTGTGGACGCCACTTTGCCTATCCCTATTTACTGGTCAGCCACCAGCGGATGCATTCTGGGGAGCGTCCATATCCTTGTGATCAGTGTGAGGCACGATTCTTTCAAAAGAAGTACCTTGTCCAACACCAGCTCATTCACACAGGTGAGAAGCCCTATACATGCCCTGAATGTGGACGCTGTTTCAGACAGAGAAGGTCACTAGTCATCCATCAGCGACGCACACACACAGGTGAGAAGCCATATTCTTGTCCTGACTGCAAGCGTCAGTTTGTCTATCCCTACCAACTGGCTACTCACCGTCGTACTCACACAGGGGAGAAACCATATTCCTGTGCTGAGTGTGGTTGCCGCTTCACATATTCCTCTTTGCTGATAAGCCACAGGCGTATTCATTCTGATGAAAGGCCCTTTCCCTGTTCTGAGTGTGGGAAACGGTTCAAGCGGAAATATGCCCTTGAAGCGCACCAGTGGATCCATCGTTCTGGCACTGAGATTTGGAGAAGCATGCCATCAGCAAGACAATCTGCAGCAGAATCCTCTGACCAGGGTCCCCGGGATCCCCCTGTGCACTGTCGTTACTACCCAGATATATTTCAGGAATGTGGGTGAAGGAATCTGGGAAAGATGTGAAGAAGCTCACACTCAATGGTTATATCTTCTCTGTAAAGTATGAGGTCAGGCCATCTATCTTTTGGGAGGGCAGCGATAAGAACTGAGGGTTTAAAGAGATAGGAGTCTGGTAGAAATGCTGTGAGGATTGCAATAGAAACAGAAGGAAAGGGGTAAAAGGACTGATGCTCTCCATTAGGAGTTTAGCTGGTCATACAAATCAAGTTCTAATGGATTAAGGTGGAGACTTCAGCCCTTCTTGGTACCTTATTCACAGTGACAAAATGTTTTGGGACCAAAAAGGGAGTTAAGTATAGGTTCTACTCCCTGAAGTTCTCAATGTCAGAACAAAGTAAAAAGGCAGCAGTCCCTCCCCTATGATTTTGCCAAAATTGGACTCAGGTTTAGTTTTCTTTTATCAAAGACCTAGGAAGTGGTGTCCTGCTCAGAGGTAGGAATGCCTCGGGGCCAGTTAGCTTGTTAGATGATTCATGCACTCACTCCAAAGAACAGAATGGCTTTAGTTTTCTAGCTAGTCACCTTGAAATTTGAAGATAAATTTGAGAGGGAGTGTCCAGCTAGTACCCATGTCCCATTCTAGAATATGCTCCACATTTTATCTACCAAATGTTTATTTATGGTATTCTAAAAGGGAGATTATCCACTGTTGTATGGTAGAGGCCTAAAACACAGTCTTCTTTTAATTCTAGTTTCTGTCCCTCTATTCTCCTCTAACTTGAGACTTGAGTATTAAGGGTAAAGAGTAAGGCATCTCATGTTTAGGGTAGCTATATAGTTAACCTTTATCTTTGCTATACTACATTTTCTTCCTCTGGGATAAATAGAATTTTAATTGATTCAGGTTTTCCATAGAAACAGTTATGTCCAACTATTCTAATATATAATTATTCCATCACCATGGTGACCTTCTTTCATGACAGGGATGTATAATTGTCCTTTTGTTTTTTTCCCTCATCTCTCTGACCTTTTGTACATGTTTCTGTGTTCTTGCTCAGTTTTGTAAAATCTGAACTGTTACCAAGTGCCTTATTCAAAGTTGTCTTGACTATTAAATTATTTTATAGAGACACCAGTCTCAATTTCTTTTGGAAAAAAAAATTACTTGTTTACACAGTTATTTGAAATAAATGTTATGGACTTAATTCAGGACACATAACACATTGTAAAATGAAAGGGTGTCCTGCCAAATCCTGTTAAAAACTGGGTTTCCATAATTTTCCTTGACCTTTCTATCTTATGCAAAGTTCTGACCAACTCATATATTTACATACTTATCTTAAAACCTAGCTCCCAACACCATGGATTTGTCTGATCTCAAATTCTTTTTTTTTTAAAATTTGCTTTCTGTTGTCAATATTTCACTGGTAGGAGTTGGAATTAGAAGATATGAGATTGAACCCCCAATTTAGCACCTAATTCTCTTTGTGGCCTTGGACAAGATTCTTAATCTGGGCCTCAGTTTCTTCATCTGAAAAATATGGAACTTGGACAGAATGACCCTGAGGGTTCCATGCTGCTCTAAATTTTTTATCTTAGGTGGAGTAGGCATTTCTTTTAGAACATTGTTCTTCTGGGATACCTCCCTTATCTTTTTGCATCCTTTCCTGCTCAAAGGCTCTCATCTCTTTTTTATAGAATGTAAACATTGGCATATTTCTCTGAATTTCATTTCCCTACACCATTCACTTGTACCTTATAGCAAATTCCAAAGCTGCAATTATATCCTTTTATTCACGCATTTATTAGGCACCTGCGGTTGTGATTTAAAAAGATATATATAATCGGGGGCGGCTAGGCGGCGCAGCGGATAGAGCACCGGCCCTGGAGTCAGGAGGACCTGGGTTCAAATCCAGTCTCATACACTTAATAATTACCTAGCTGTGTGGCCTTGGGCAAGCCACTTAACCCCATTTGCCTTGCAAAACAAACAAACAAAAAAAAGACATGATCCCACCACAAACGTTTGTGGGTCGGGGTGGGCAGCCCAGGTCGGGCCGATGTTTACCTTCCAGGCTGGGGTTCGGCTGCCCGCCCGCTACCGGCGCAGGGAAGGGGCAGCGCGGCGAAGCCGTGGCGGCGGCCATCTTGGAAGAGGGCGGCCTCGGGCGAGCACGCTCCGAGGCGCCATGCGCGCTGAGGGCGTGGCCGGGGTTCCGGGCCCGGGCGCGGCCCCGCCCGCCCCGCTTTTCCTGCTGGGCCCTGGGGACGCTCCCGGGTTTCGCGCCGGCCTCCCGACGGCGAGGCTGGGGCCCGGGGGGGCGGGGCGGGGCCGCGGGGGCGCACGCGCACACGCTCGCGCGCGCCCGGGGGGCCGGGCGGGAGCTGCGGCCGCCGCCGGCCGGAGCCCGGACTCGCGAGGGCCAGAGGCCGCCCCGGGCACCATGAGCCGCGTGAGCTTCGCCGACGTGGCCGTGTACTTCTCCCCCGACGAGTGGGGGCGGCTGCGGCCCGCGCAGAGGGCGCTCTACCGGGACGTCATGCGCGAGACCTACGGCCACCTGGGCGCGCTGGGTGAGTGCGGGCGGGCCGGGCGGGCTGCCCCGGGCCGGGGCCGGCCCCGCCGCCCCCCAGCGCGGACCCGGCCTTAGGTACCTCCTCTTTCCCCCCAGGATTTCCGGGCCCCAAACCTGCCCTCATCGCCTGGATGGAAGAAGGGACAGAGGCCTGGGGCCCGGCCGCGCAGGACCCGGAGGAGCTGCGGGGAGCCCGCGCGGGTAAGGAAGCCGGGGAGGGCAGGGGGCCCGGGGGCGAGCCCGCGGGACCGAGGAGCCTGCCTGCTAAGTGTGGGGTGTGTCCAGGATTGGCGGGCTCTGGGTCTGAGCCCCTATTAGAGGGAGCGCTTGGGCGCACATTTAACCCCTTGGTCGTTTCTCTGGGGTCAGAGGTGCTCCGGCCCAGCGGGCCACAGCCCAGGGGCTTGGCACCTTGTCCTTTCCGTCACCTGCATCCCAGGTGGGGCGAGTCCTGACTGGCGCTTCTGTCGTCTCAGGAATCAGCTCTACAGCAAAAGAGGCTAGGTTCTAAGCTTTGCATCTTCCTCATCCTTCAGCAGGAAACTGGAATATAAACAAGGAGAACTGGAAGAGAGAAGAGCCCCCAGCCCACCCTTTGGACACCCATATAAGAGGCCAGTTACTCGAACCTGCCGTCAAACTTAGAGACTCAGCGCACAATGGATCCTTGGAACCACCATCCAGAGTTGACTTCCCTAAGACTTTGCCTCAGCCTTCTATCCCAAAACCCAATTTGGACACTCAAGCTGGTCAACGGCGCCATGCCTGTCCTGATTGTGGACGCCGCTTCACCTATCCCTCCTTGCTGGTCAGTCATAGGCGAATGCACTCAGGTGAACGGCCCTTTCCTTGTCCCGATTGTGGAATGCGCTTCAAGCGGAAGTTTGCTGTTGAAGCCCATCAATGGATCCATCGGTCTTGCTCTGGGGGACGGAGGGGTCGTCGACCTGGGATACGAGCTGTGCCGCTTGCCCCTGTTCGGGGTGACCGTGACCCTCCTGTGCTATTCCGGCACTACCCAGACATCTTTGAGGAGTGTGGATGACCTACTTCACTGGGGATGGGGGAGAAGTTATTGGAGAGGAGCTGAAGGTCTAAGCATGGTCAGAGTGCCAGAGGTAGGCTCTGAAGGGTGTGGAAGGGAGTAATCAAGTGAGACTTGGGACCTAAAACCAGTTCCTCACACCTCCTTTGTGGGCGTAATTCCATATTTGTTTAAAAGGAAAAAAATGTACCTGTAAAAAATTCAAATTAAACTTTGTAAAAAAAAAATCCATTCATACAAATAGAAGTAATGAAGTAGCTTAAATTATAATGAAGCTATTTAGTAACTAGAAGTACAGTCTAATCCAGACTTCTGTCTATCTGCTCTTTAAATGTGCACTATATGAACAAAACCATTGGCAGGATTTAGAAAACATACACAATGAGATAAGAAAGCATGAGGAGGAACTGGGGCTAGAAAAGATGAGCCACAGCTGTTAGGTGATCAGATACAGTGGTAAACAGATTCTGAGTTAAGGAGGCCTAGAAAAGTGGTTAAGGCAAAACAAGAGATCCAGAACCAAATGAAAGTCCAGTGCTGTCATAATTCAAATAGCAAACATCAGAGTAAGCAACAGTTCTAGAATCTGGGAAAAATTTGAAGAAGCAATGATTAGTAACTTATCAAGGGGTTTGAGTTAGAGAAAGCTGGAGTGGTCAAGAGTTAGGAGACTGAAACAAAATCTAATGGGACAACAACCTCAAGCAAAGAATCAAGAATAAACCCTTGTAAAGGTAGGCTGGAGAGAACTGTGGCTCTGTCAAATGCTTGGAGCTTATTGATGGTGGAATGATAAGTTTGTTTCTGTGAACAGGATAGACTGAACAGAGTTAAGGCCAGTTCCACTGAGACCAGTTAGAACATTATACTAGTGGTCAAGTGAGTTATAATGATATTGCCTAGCCTAGTGGAATTTCAGTTATAAAGGAACAAATTGGAAAAAACCACAATAGAAGAATTGGAAGCTAGGACTTTGCAACTGACTGGGATGTGACGTGAAAAGACAGGAGTCAAAAATGATGCATTTTCTAGACAGTTTCAAGCTTGAATGCTTAAGAATGATGATACCATTGACAGCAAAAGGAAAGTCATATTGAGGACGTGATTTAGAGAGCACAGGGAAGTGGAAGACTTCTGGTACAATTGTATTGAGCTTAAGTTTAAGGTTCTCGCTGATCATAGGTAGAAATGATCAACTCAATTGTTAAAAGACTTTGGGATTTAAGATAGAGGTTTGAAAGTCATAATCGATATAAAAGTAATAATTACAGGAATGGATTTGATCATGAAGTGAGAATGTGAATTTAAAAAAAAAGGCAAGACCAAAGCCTTGACAAAGGCCTACATATTGGGGGCAGGAAGGGAAAACAGTGCAAAAGAGAGTGATGAGAGAAGAAGCAAACTTTGCAAAGTCTTAGAAGCCACAGTATCAGAAAAAAAGGGTTATAGTCAACAGGTGCACATGTTGCAAAATGGTAAAAGGGGATAAGGACTGGAAAAGGCCATTGATTTTTAATTATTAGTAGACTTCAGAAAAGTGGTGGGAGTAAAAACCAGATTAAATGTGGACATGAAGGGGCAGCTAGGTGGCACAATGGATAGAGCACTGGCCTTGGAGTCAGGAGTACCTGATTTCAAATCTGGCCTCAGGCACTTAATAATTACCTAGCTGTGTGGCCTTGGGCAAGCCACTTAACCCCATTGCCTTGCAAAAATCTAAAAATAAAATAAATATGGACGTGAGGAAGACCCTCAGCTGAAACACAAAGTTAATATTAAAGAGTGGTAAAGTTATTGATAAAGTGCAGGATTGGAAGGGATCTTGGAGATTCTCTTGTTCAAACCTATGATTTTATAACTTAGAAGGCAATTTTAGAGTTTCTTTGACTTCTCCAAGCTAATAGGTAAAACCAAACCAGAATTCAGATCTCTTTACCCTTGTACCACTTTGACCCTCCATCAAATTTAAGTAGTTCAGACACAAAGGCAGACACATTCCTACAGCAGAGTGAAGTATCCAAATCCACACAATCATGTTCTTACCAAAGTGGGTAAAACCAAAGAAGCATATGAATTGCTTAATATATACTTCACAGGGGCAGTTAAGTTGGTGCAGTGGATAGAGCACTGGCCCTGGAGTCAGGAGGACCCGAATTTAAATTCAGCCTCAGACACTTAATAATTATATAGCTGTGTGACCTTGGGCAAGTCACTTTACCCCAATGTCTTAAATAAATAAAATTTTTAAAAATATATGTGCTTCAAAACATACTTTATAATCTGAAACTTACCAGGGATAGGAATCATGAAGTACATATGGATTGCATCCCAGAACACTTGTCTTATACCTAGTTTGATTTTTTGTTTATTATCAGAGTGGCTGTGGCCACATTTATTGGAAAATTGCATGATTGCGAATATCCTTCTTGGAGGCAAAACCTTAAGTTAGCATCATCTTCTATTGAGTCAAATACCTATTTGTGGGAGTAGGGGAAGCAATTAACATAGCAAATCCTTGTATTCTCTGCACTATTCAGTCATCTAACTCCAAAGATTTATGTGATCTACCACTGATTTCAAGAGTATGTTACTTTCATCATGGATTTCTTGTTGTATGCCCTTTTTATCTGCTTAAATATACATCAGTTTTCCCATATAGTGTTAGGGTCCAAATGAGATGGGTCCTCTTGTCACTAATGATCATGATGAAAATAGATGGTTAGAAGAACTTTGACTAATTTGTTCTATTCCATTTCCATTCTAAGCATCTACTTCCTGCCTGTTTAACCTATGAATGCTTTTGAATTTATTATTAGATTTCCATGTCAAGCTTTCTGTGGGATTTTTTTCTTCCATTACTTTTTTGTGATTTTATGAGATAATTGTTATATTCTGTATTCCTCTTAAGCAGTTTACAAATAGGTTTGTAGTTTGAACCATTTTTGTTCTCATTTATCATATCTCTGCTTGGCAAAGAGATCAAATGTTTTCTGATCAAGGCTATTTCTATCTTCTTTTGGCCTTCTTAATATGGCTGTTGCTTTACATAATATATGTTTTTGTAGGAATGAGTGATATGGTCAACATCTTTGCCTTTTTCCATTTCCCATTTTTTCAGCCTTGACAAACTCATTTGAATAGATGAGGCTGAAACTGTCCTTCCACAGAAGAATGATAAAGGGAGCAGAAACTATTGGGAAGATTAATCTGGAGATAGTATGCTGGAATCACATTGGAAAGGATGTCAAATCCTACCAAGGACGATGAAAAATGATTTTGCAATCAACACACCACTGGTGACCTTGAAGAAGGAGCAGTTTCATTGAGTGGTAGGTATAGGAATTATATTTATGGCAGCTTAAGAATAGGTTTCAAAATAGAGGCAATAAGTATAAATACTCATATGAGAAATTTGGCAGTGAAGGAAGAAATTATAATAGTGTCCACCAGAGTAACCTACAGGTGGTTTCTTAAAAGTGACATTTACATGGTACTTGTTTAAGGTACTTTGCTTATATTATCTGATTTGATCTTCACAACAACCCTGTGGAGTAAATACTAGTTTTATTATTCTCCTGAAGGAACTGAAGCTGAGTTTAAGTGACTTCATCTATTCCAACCTAGTTATTTCACAGGTGAGAAAAACTGAGGCTCAGAGAATATAAATTAAGTACCTTGAACAAGGTCATGCAGGATTGAACTGGCATTCAAATTCAGGTCCTATACATTAAGTCCCAAACTCCCTCTATGAGATCATCTACCACATGAGAAAACCAGAGCACGTTCTTGAAGATAATGGGCAAAACAGATTTGGTTGGAAAAATTGAATGCCCTGGAGAGAATGAGTAAGGGTCTTGTACTCTGAAAGGCACAAATGGAAGAGCTATTAATTTTTAAAATAAGGTAGTTCTATAGCCTGCACACTAAAGAAGAGGTTAAAAGAAATTAGAGAAATTTTGAATTAGGTATATTATTGGAGGGCTTGTCCATGAATGGCTATTTTTTTTCCCTCAAGGTAGTAGGAGTAGATGGGACTAAGGGAATCAAGAGTCGAAGTTTGTAATAATCACTGTTGGATGTTTGCTATGGATGATAAAACAAACTAATAGGAAATCTATGAATTTTTGATGTCTCACGTTCCTTTATTGTCTCACTTTGTCAGACAATTGGCTATTGTCACTTGAGTTACCCTTTTAGTTTTACAATCGACAATTGCTCACTTTATCTTTAGTTTTCCAATCTAAAATAAGCCCAGCCTTAATACCATGGTAATTGTTCAAAACAAACGTGGATTAGGGAGTCAGTTGTCATTTCTCATTTCAGCCCTACTACCAGAGACAAGCGTGTGACATTACTCCCACAGCTTCTCGATTTCTCTTCCCAGGGCTCTTTCCTTTTTTTTTTAGCTCCGAAATGTGTGTCTCTGATTCTGTGGAGAAATGTTTAAAAGCATAGGGAGGCAAGTCAGTGAAAAGGGAGAGACTGGAAAAGTTGGAGACCGAATGCCCTTTCGGGGGCAGTAAGACCCAAGCGGGGCGCGGCAGGGGACAGAATGAAGAGCACAGCTGGGCCCGGACCGGAGACTGGGCTGGGTAAAGCAGTTCTCACCCTAGGAATGCGTCAGCAAATGGGACGCGGGGTGGCGCCGACTCAAGAGGCAGACTGGCGTGATGATGCTGACAGGAGGGGGAGGCTGACTCAACCGGCCAAACCGAGGCCCGAGGGATCCGGGGCGCGGCGAGCCTCGGGCCGGCCCCCTCCTCCGCCCTCGGGCCCCCCGCGCCTGGCTGTGCGCATCTCCCGAGGCCGGGGGCGCCGCTCACCGCAGCTGCCTCCCGCGCCCGGCGCGAAAAGGGCCGGAGCCAGTGCAGTGGGGGCCCCGAGGACGGGCTCGGGGAGAGGGCCGCTCAACTGCCGGCCCCTTCCGCCTCCGCCGGAAGCCAGGGGTGGGCCGCGGCCTCGGCTCCCGGCTTCCGCCTGTGATCCCGAGACGTCACTTCCGGTGCCCCCGCCACGCCCTTCTGCCCGAAGCCAACTCCTCTCCCGCCTAGAACAGCCAGAAACGCGAGGCCGCCGGGGCAGCGTCAGCCCGGGGAGTGGCCGCCGGGGCAGCTCCTCCGTTTTATACACGAGGGAAAGGAGCAGCGTGGACCCTCAGTTTCCTCGAGTGGCGCCCCGAGCCAAGGCCTCGCCGATTCTGCCGTGGGCTTCACCTCTAGGCCAGACAGCAAAGAAAGTGTTAAATCTCTGCCCCTCAGACCACTCAAGACTACCTTCTGGGGCCGCGAGGTGGCGCAGTCAGGAGGGCCCGAGTTCAAATGTGACACTTAATAACTACTAGCTGTGTGGCTTTGGGCAAGTCATTGCCTTGCAAAAACCAAAAAAATCATCTGCTAAATCAGAGATGAACATATTAAACACAAACATGCATGTGCAACTTTTACTTGACTCTGTAACTTGTAATCGGAAATGTAAAATAAAAAAATGAGTGGTCGGCCTAGATTGCCATCTGTAAAATGTCCTTATCTGTAAACTAAAAAGACTCTCATAGGGTTATTGTTAGGAAAGTGTTTTGTAAACCTTAAAATACTATAGAAATATAAGCTGTTAAGATTGCTTTGTACCATTAGTTGAAACTTTAGCAAAAAAGGATGCAAAGTAAACCCACACAAATCATTAGCACTCCTATATACTACCAACAAAACCTAGCGGGAAGAGATAGGAAGAAAAATTCCATTTCATATACAGACAATATAAAACATTTGACAGTCTACCAGCCAAGACAAACTGAGGGACTCTATAAACACAATTACAAAATACTCTCCATACAAATAAAGACAAACCTGAACAAATAGAGATATAGTCATTGCTCGTGGGTAGCCAATATAATAAAAATGACATCTATTTAATAAATAATTATACCTAATAATACAAATGACAAATTTGCTTATCCAGTGCCATACCAAACCTCCAACTACTTATTTTATAGAACTAGAAAGAAATAACTACAAAATGCATCTGGAAGAAGAAAGGGTTTAAAAAATATCAAGGGAACCAATAGAAAAAAAAATGAAGTAATCTAGCAATACCAGATTTGGAACTATATTACAAAGCAGTAATCATCAAAACAATTTGGTACTGGCTAAAAAATAGAGTGGTAGATGAGTGGAATAAATTATGTGTGCAATACATAGTAGTATTACTACATATATTAGTAGATTAGTGTTTGATAAATCCAAAGATCCAAGCTTTGTGGGCTCTGAACTTACCATCTGACAAAAATTTCTGGGAAAAATAGAAAGCAATTGGGCAGAAAGTAGGGATAGACACACATCTCCATATACTAGAATACGGTTAAATGGGTAAATCATTTAGATATAAGGAGTATTATAACAAATAAATAGGGAAACATGGAAAAATGTACCTGTCATATTTATGGAAAAGGGAAGATCATCAAATTAGAGATAGAAAGGATCACAAGAAATGAAATGAATGTTGATTACATGACTTGAAAAACCTTTTTTTGCACAAATAAACCAATGCAGCTAAAATTAGAAGGAAAGCCAAAAACTGGAGAAACTTTTCAAAGCAAATTTCTCTAATAAAGATCTCACTTCTTATGTATATATATATATATATATATATATATATATATATATATATATATATATACATATATGGAACTGAGTCAAAGTTATTTTGGATAAGCAGTCAAAGGATATGAACAGGCAGTTTTCAGAAGAAAACAAAATTATCAATATTCTTGGAAAAATGCTTAAATCACTATTGATTATAGAAATGCAAATGAAAACAACTCAAGGTACTGTTCAAGGTAAAATATTAGAGAAATTTTTGCCTAGTTTTTCTTGTTATATTGTAATATTAGCTATTTTATTTGCTTGTCTGGCATTTTCTATGGACCTCAGACTTCCTCCCCATTGTTCAGTCTAATAATTCTCTTTTTTTTAAAATTTATTTATTTAAGGCAATGGGGTTAAAAGTGACTTGACCAAGATCACATAGCTAGGCAATTATTGTCTGAGGTCAGATTTTGAATTCAGGTCCTCCTGATTCCAGGGCCAGTGCTCTATCCACTGTGTAACCTAGCTGCCCTCCCCTAATCTTCTTCTCAAAGGTAAATTCACTAAGATAATAGGAAGCACATGACTCCTCCACATGACTAACTCAGCCATCCAAGATGTATGCTGACTCCAGTCTTGTCTAGGTGGGTGATTCCTTGACCACCCCTTCCCCCTGACTCTTCCCTACATAAGAGGTGGCTAGGCTCCCTATAAACATTCAGGCCACCCTCTTTTCCGGGTTGGATCCATATTGATCTAAGCACAAATCACCATCTCATGGCTATTTCTTTTTCCTCTCTTAGATGTCCTTGATGTTCTCACTAGCCCAGTTTGTGACTTTGCTTAACTCCACTACTTCTCCTGAGACTCCCTATCTTGCTGCTTCTCTAAAGAACCTAATCTCTGACTTGCTGCTTCTCTAAAGAACCTAATCTCTGAATTTTTTATGGTAACTTGTGAACTTTTGCAGTAACTTATAAATTAAATTTTAATTTTAATTTTTTCTTTACCCTCCTAAATCAGAGAGCCTGGTGATTTCCTTTTACTTTCCTTTTTTTTTTTTAAGGTTTTTGCAAGTGGTTTGCCCAAGGCCACACAGCTAGGTAATCATTAAGTGTCTGAGGTCAGATTTGAACTCAGGTACTACTGACTCCAGGGCCAGTGCTCTATCCACTGCTCCACCTAGCTGCTCCTGGTGATTTCTTTTTCAAAAATTTTTATTTATAAAAAAATTTATTTATTTAAGGCATTGGGGTTAAGTGGCTTGCCCAAGGCCACACATCTAGGCAATTATTGTCTGGGGCAGAATTTGAACTCGGGTCCTCCTGATTTCAAGGCTCATGCTCTAACCACTACACCACCTAGCTGCCCCTGATTTGAATGATTTCTTAACCCAAAATGAATCCACATCGATTCTTAAGAGCCCCTCTCTGGAACCCATTTTCCTTTCTTCAATACCACTTCATAACTATCAAATTGGCTAACATGGCTTAAAAGGAAAATGTCCTGTTGAAAGGGAGATGGAAAATTTGGACATTCATGTGCTCTTGGTGGAGTTATGAATTGTTTCAACTATTCTGGAGAGCAATTTGGAACTTTATTCAAGTAACTATAAAATTCTGTGTTCCCTTTGACCCAACAATAACACTATTAGGTTTGTATCCCAGAGAGATCAAATAATGGATCTATTTGTACAAAAATATTTATAACAGCACTTTTTTGTGATGGCAAGAAATTAGAAATGGAAGGGATGCTCATTAATTATGGAAAGACTGAATAATTGTGATTATATGATTGTGATGGAATATTATCATGCAATAAGAAATGACAAGTGGAATGGTTTCAGAAAAACCTGGCAAGAAATATAAAAATTGATGCAGAGTGAAGTAAGTAGAATCAGGAGAACATTGTACATAGTAATAGCAATATTGTAAGGACTAGGGGGCAACTAGGTGGCGTAGTGGATAAAGCACCAGCCTTGGAGTCAGGAGTACCTGGGTTCAAATCCGATCTCAGACACTTAATTACCTAGCTGTGTGGCCTTAGGCAAGCCACTTAACCCCGTTTGCCTTGCAAAAACCTAAAAAAAAATCCTAATAATATTGTTAAGGACTTAGGTTCTTTGATCAAGACAATGATCCAAGACAATTCCAAAGGAATAGTAGCCACCTTCAGAGAGAAAAACTGATAAATTCTGAGTGCAAATTGAAACATACTTTGTCATTTAATTTTTCTTAATTTGTATGCGTTTTTTTGCAACATGAATTGTGTTTTACATGACTACACATATGTATAATTGATATGCTGTTTGCCTTCTCAATGGGGGGTGAAGGGCAGAAGAGAGGGAGAGTTTGGAACTCTAATTTTAAAAATGAATATTAAAAATGTTTTAGGTATAATTGAGAAAGTTTATGAAATAACTAAAAATAAATTTAAATTTAAAAAATGCTTTGAAGCTGGGCATTTTTCTTGTTGGCAAGAAAATGAATCTCAGAAACTTCATCAACCTCAGCATCCTAGAGAGGTCTAATAAAAAGTTAGCATATGGAAGGCATTTAATAAATTACTATTGTATCAAATCAATTCAAAAGACACTTGTTAATTGCCCATAGTTAAGCATTGGTGGAGTTTCAAAGATAAAAAAAACAACCTTTGAATAACCATGAATAAAAAAGCATTTTTAAAGCACTTGCTATGTGTAAAAAATGGTGCCAGGAAACTGTTAGCAATGGGAAGGTAGATAGAAAGTGAGCTAGCTGCAAATGCAGGTAGGGACAGTTAGGAGGGGTTGGGGACTTTGATATCAAATCAAAATGTTGATATCAAAAAGAAATGTCTCAATTCTGTTGAGATTCAATTCTTTATACTGTTCTTATGAAAAATAGAAATCAGTCCCAGTATGGCTCCAGGCAAAGTTGAGAAATCAAAGGTATCTTTTTTGTGTGTGATTTTTCTTTTTCTTTTATTCCAATTATAACTAAAGACAATTTTCATCACTTGTTTTTGGCAAGATTTTGAATACATTTTTTCTTCCTCCTTCCCTTATCTCCCTCCTCCCCTTGAGAGTAAATAATCTGATATGGGTTAAACATGTACAACATGTTAAACATATTTCCTTATTAGTCATATTGTGAAAAAGAATCAAAAGGGAAATACATGAAAACATTTTTAAAATTGAAAATATGCTATGTACTGCATTTGGATTCCATAGTTCTCTAGATGTGGATGGTATTTTCTATCACAAACCTTTTAAAATTGTCTTTGCATTCTACTGCTGAGAACTAAGTCTATCATAGTTTATTATCACACAATGTTGCTGTTAATGTGTAAAATGTTCTTTCTCCTGCTTCTGCTCATTTCATTCAATATCAGTTCATGCAAGTCTTTCCAGGCTTTTCTGAAGTCTGCTCCTCATGGAAATCACATGTATTTTAACTACCTACCAAGTGCTAAGCACTTATCCAGTCATTTGGAACACTGGTGTTCTAAAAGATCTGAGCAGAGCTTTTGGAGGACAGAGTCTAACAGATGACAACGTGGTTGTTACTTAGTGTTATTAAAGGCAACATAGTTGGCACAATGTTACCACCTCTGTAGATTTACATCCATTCTGAAATTCTTTTTCAGTAATATTGATCAACTACCATGTGCAAGGTCTTGTGGGCAGTCGCAAAGGTGATAAATAAAACGCAATCCCTGCTTTCAAGAATTCATTATTTATTAGGAAAAATGAGACATAAAAGGTAGTAATTTAAAAAATTCTTGAAATTTTTATCAAAAGGATAAGTTATCTAAAGAAGTCCCTTTAGATTAAGAGGGATAAAATAGAAATGATATTTGCCCTCGACCTTGAAGGACACAGGTAGTATTTCAGAGGAGAAAGATGTAAAGGGCGTGAATGAAATATGCAAATGTATAGAGATTAGCTGATACAAAGTATATATGAGAAATGGACAGTAGTCTGGCTTCGGCTAGAGCATAGATTTATGTTTGAAGAAGTAGTGGGGAATGATTTTAAACACATAGATTTGGGCCAGATTTTAGAAAGCTCTAGATTTGAATTTTATCCCTTATATGATGAAAGAAGTAAAGACTTTTGAGCAAAGAAATCACTGAATCAGAGTAGTGCTATAATAACACTAATGGAGAAATGGGGTGTTTGATGGAAGAGTAAAGATTGATGGCAGAGAAGCCAATCAGGAGGCTAGGGCAGTGGTCCAAAAGAGGGATGATGAGGGACTTAACTGAGGGAGTTGAAATCAGAATGGAGAGAAGGGGACAGATTCAAAATATGATGAAATGGAAAAAGTGATGATTCATCAACTGATTGGATAGATAGAGCTGGCACGAAGAAGAGAGAAGCATAAAGGATGACTAGAGATGTTGTCTTGGTGACTAGGAGAATGGTGCTACCTTCAGCAGAAATAGGGAAATTAGTGAAAGCAGTTTGGGGGTGGGGAGACTTTTGAATATGCTGGATCAGTGGTACCATACAAGACAGCTTGGTTGGGGCTTCTTGATTATTGCAAATGTAGAACTGGAGTTTTGAAGGCTGAAGATAATCGATTTGGGAGTTGTGCTCATAAAACTCAGATTAAGTTTTATCTTTATCTACAGAAAGGAAAATACCAAGGACAAAATACTGGGGAACATTTATAATGTGGGGACCTGGCAGAGGAGGAAAAGTCAGTGAAAAGGATAGAGAAGTATTGGTTTCTATGATTGAATTGTATCACTCAGAAACCAAAGAAAAAGAGAGTTTCAGGAAGAAAGAATAGTTAAAAGAGCATTGTTACATGGAGTTAAAGAATAAGAGAAAAACATTGGATTTAATGATTAGGTGGACAGTGATGACTTTTGAGATAGCAATATCAAGGAAGTAGTGGGGACAATGGCACAATGAGGACACAAATCTGTTCAAAGTGCAAAATACAGAGATGGGAAGTATTGATAAGAACTTATAAAAGTGAGAGCTCAAAAACCTTAATGACTGTCTAGTCAACCTGTCCCTCAAAATTGTAAGCTTCCTTTTCATCCATGCACCTAACTCTGTATTTACACATAGTAAATCAACTTAGTGAATATTGAATTTGTTGTTGAATGTGTTAACTTTGACCCAGAGCTAAGGTAACAACAGCCTGTTACAGAACTGTCAAATGAGAGAGTTGAACTAAGAACACAGGTCTACATACTTCAGATGGGTAGTAATGAAAGTTATTCTTTCTCCATCTCATCTCTTCCTATGGTACATTCTTTTTTTTAAGGTTTTTGCAAGGCAAAAGGGGTTAAGTGTCTGAGGTTGGATTTGAACTCAGGTACTCCTGACTCCAGGGCTGATGCTCTATCCACTGCACCACCTAGCTGCCCCATACATTCTTTTCTATCTCTAAGATTCCCCTAGTTTGAAAGCTTTAAACATCCCTCATCTCTTCCTTTGTTCTACTCATTTGATGAATGACCCTTCTTATCAAGATTAACTTCTCTAGTTGTGCCTTTTGATTTCATCCCTTTCAGTCATCTCCGTTCTCTATGATTTCCCATCTCTCCTTTTCTACTGACTTTCCCTGTAACCTTCAAATATGCTCATGTCTTCTCTATCATTAAAAAGCTTTCCTTTGACTCTACCTTCTCTTCAAACTACTGTCATAGGATCATGGTTGGGCCTTAAAGGTCAACTCATCCAACCACCTCAATTTACAATTAAAGAACCTATGATTCAGAGGTAAAGTAACAGGTTACCAAAATTCAAATCCAGGTACTCTGACTACAAATTCATTACCCTTTAACTGTACCTTGATGCTTCCCCTTTCTCAGCCAGATTCCCAGGTAAAGCTATCTATTGCTTTTGGTCTAGTTTTGTAGCTCATAACTCAACAGCTTTCTCCAATTTACTGATTATCTTTTAAATAATCATCCCTCAAGTTTCATCTTTCTTCTCTACAGCATTTGACATTAGTGATCATGCCTTTCTGAATCCTTTGTCTTCCTGATTTTCATGTGACCTCTCTGTGGGCTGGTTCTGGTACTATGCAGATGACTAACACACACACACACACACGTCTATATTTCCTCATTTTTCTTTTGAAAAATATAGTCTATAGTCTTCTATAGTCTCACATCATTAATTTCCTATTGGGACATTTACAGCTCTAATTTCATATTAAATATATAATATATACATACATAAATTTTAAGGTATATTTGGCTGTCTCTATATATGAAGAATTCATTATCATCCCTCTTCAAGTGTTCCTATCTTCCTAATTTCTGTCTGTTGAGAGCACCAACATGATTCTTGTTTCACAGGTTGACAATTGTGAAATCGTTCTAAATTCTTCCCCCTTGCAGTCTAGAATCAGTAAAATCCCATATCTGATTGGTTCTGTCTCTACACAATCTCACATCCATTCCATTCTCTTTACTCACACAACCTTAGTTGTCAGTCTATGAATTTTTCTCTGGCAGTCTCAAATCTCTTTAGTTTTCATGATCACCAATTTGTAGACGTTGTTTCTCTTACTACAACTCATTCTCCGTCCATGCAGTAGACTAATATTCCTAACTTCACTTTGCTCACATCATTACCTTTCTTAAAGTTCAAACACAGCCCTGGTGTTCAAGACTCTGATTTCCCAAGCTCGGGTCATTCCCTCCCTCAACCGTACCCTCATTTCAGATAAACCAGCCTGACTCTTCCAGGAAGCCCGCTGCTCATGCAGGAGAGGGCATCCCTCATGAAAGGAGCCTGGGAGGGCCGGGCCCTTCTGGCACCCACAAATGCCCCTAGCCTCCACCGACGAGTTTCTGTGTCCTTTGCTCTCCCTCGCGATGCCCGGTCTCAGTGTTCTCTTTTCTCTGCCCTCTGGAGGCCCACAGTCTCCTTGGGAGTTTGGGTCTGGGGAGGCGCGGGGAGGCGCGGGGAGCCTCTAGGGGCCTGGGGGTCCTGCGTCGGTGAGGGGTGGGCCCGGCTGGGCGGCCCAGCGGCGGGGGGCTAAGGTGCGGGTGCGGCCGCCGCCCGCGGGTGGAGCCCCCCGCGCGTGCTCCCCCTGCCGCCACGTCCCGCCGGGGCCGGATCCGCCCGCGCCCCCCGGGCATCGCGGGGTCTGAGGCCGAGGCGGGGCGGCGCCATCTTGGGGGGGGGGGTCGACGGCTGAAGCCGCGGCGGGGAGGCGAAGCCCAGCGCAGCCATCTTTCCTGAGGGCAGGCTGCCGCCGCCTCCTGCCCGGGAGGAGCGGGCAGAGCGCCGCGGGCTGTCTTGGCGGCGGGCGGGCGGGCACGCCCGGCCCGCGGCGAGGCCGGAGCCGGGGCCGCCCGGGGCCGCCGAAGCCAAGGGCCCGCCCAGCATGAGCGGGGCCGGGCCGGGGCCCGCGGCCGGGGGCCCGGTCAGCTTCGCCGACGTGGCCGTGTACTTCTCCCCCGACGAGTGGGGGCGGCTGCGGCCCGCGCAGAGGGCGCTCTACCGGGACGTCATGCGCGAGACCTACGGCCACCTGGGCGCGCTGGGTGAGGGGCGCGGGGGGCGGGGCGGGGCGCGGGCTCCCCGGGCCGGGGTGGTGCCAGGGCCGCCCGCAGCGCCCCCGCCTTAGTCTTCTCTGTGCACCCCCTCCCCGCCCCTTGCCCTCGCCTTCCCTCCCAGGATTTCCAGGCCCCAAACCAGCCCTCATCTCCTGGATGGAACAAGAAGCCTGGGACTCGGATGCCAGCCGTCCTGAGGGCGGATGGGAGAAGGCAGCAAGCTGCGGAGGTAACAGATGGCACAAGGAGCGCGGGCCTCGGGCTCTAGAGAGGCTTAAGTTCGGCCTGGGACACGGTGGGCAACGTATCAGCTTTGACTCGGAAATCAGTTCTGGGTGGTGGCGGGTGCAGGGTGGTGCGGGCCCAAAGCTTCTGTCATACCCTGGGCAGTAGGATTCAAAAATAAAACAATTCCTGTTAAGAACTGTTTTAAGGGATGATTCTCTGAGGAGGTGGTGAGATGCGTGTGTTTGTGTGTGTGTGTGTGTGTGTGTGTGTGTGTGTGTAAAAATAGCACCAGTAAGAATTTTTTTAAAAAATAAAATAAGTTGTCTTAGGAATTTTTCCAGTAGGAGCTAAGAACAAGAACAAGGAGAATAGGAGGATGCTTGGAGCTGAGGAAGGACCTGTGATCAAGAGACTGAAAGATGCTGGAGAGCTCACAACTTGGACCTGGGAATACAAGGATCAGCCAGCAAAACTTTCCTCTGCTTCCCTATTGAGCCATCCTCCCACAAGGCCCAGCCTGTGTGTCAACCTTCCGTCTCCCAGGACTGACAAACGCCACGGCTGTAACATCTGTGGGAAGCATTTTGCCTGGCGCTCCACACTGGTGGAGCACATTTACACCCATACCGGTGAGAAGCCCTTTCGTTGTCCTGACTGTGACAAAGGCTTCAGCCAGGCCTCTTCATTGAGCAAGCACCGAGCCATCCACCGTGGGGAACGGCCTCATCGTTGTCCTGACTGTGGTCGGGCCTTTACTCAGCGTTCAGCCCTTACCACTCACCTCCGGGTCCACACTGGCGAGAAACCTTACCAATGTGCTGACTGTGGCCGGCGGTTCAGCCAGAGTTCAGCCCTCTCACAGCATCATCGAGTCCACAGTGGTGAGACACCTTTCCCCTGTGCTGACTGTGGGCGTGCCTTTGCCCACGCCTCAGACCTAAGGCGTCACCGGCGTACCCACACAGGTGAAAAACCATTTCCCTGTCCCGACTGTGGACGCTGCTTCCGGCAGAGTTCAGAAATGGTTGCTCACAGACGAACCCACAGTGGTGAACGGCCCTATTCCTGCCCTGAGTGTGGGAGGCGATTCAGCCAGAAGTCAGCTGTGGCCAAACATCAGTGGATCCATCGGCCTGGTGCTGGGGGCAAGCGGGGCCAGTTGGCTGAGGTACTACCTATGCAACTTGTGTCTCTCCGGGGAGACTTAGACCCTCCAGTGGGGTTCCAGCACTACCCAGAGATCTTCCAGGAGTGTGGGTGACTGGGTAAGGACAGTGGGATGGGAAAAACCAAAGTTCCAAAGACGGCCCAGGATTAGATTGAGTCTGAAAAGGAGAACATGAAAGCAATGGACATAAAACCTATTGTTATTGCCTCCTATGATAATTTGAGAAACCCAAAGAATTGCACAATGGACAGTGTCCTTGTACCAACATCTGGAGGGCCTAAAGAGAGAGGATGGTTATCTTTCCCCCTCCCTTTTTGAGTCTGTTGTTCAAATTGTGTCTGACTTTTTGTGACCTCTTGGACCATAGGACACCAGTACTGTTCATGGGATTTTCTTGGCAAAGAAACCAGAGTGATTCGCTATTTCCTTCTCTAGTGGATTAAGGCAAGCAGAGGTTGACTGACCCAAAGTCACACAACTAGTGTCCAAGGCCAGATTTCAACTTGTCTTCCTGACCATAGGCCCAGTGCTCTTTCTACTGAGCCACTTAGTTGCCTCTTCTGCAGTTTACCATTCTTTAAAGCCATTTAAGTTCAGTACTTGATGGCTACCTAGTGTCCCTGAATTCTCAATGTTGAGCCTGACCCTATCCTTGGGAGCTTCCCTTACCTACAGTAGGAAATGCAGATCTGTGGCTTCTGGCTATGTTAGGACCAGAACCTCCCTACTTTGTACAGTGAAGGACAGTAAAGGAGTTTTCCTATGAACTGTCTCTGTGTCTTGAGAGTATAGCTGGGGATCTCTTCCCTCCCCCCACTTATTCCCTTCAATCAGAGTTTTTTAATATTTTTTTTCTCCTTACTGCAGCAGGAATGAGAGAAGGTTATAAAAGATAATATTTTAAGAGATGGAAATGGAAAAAGAAATTCTCCCAACCTTTAGTATCACACCCAACTGAATGCTTAATGATTTGGAAGAGATATGGAGATTTAAGATTTGGAATAATTAAGAATTTAACACCTGAACTTTCTGAAGCTGGTAGAAGAGAAAATAGGGAGTTTAGCAGTAGAGAGACCTGGATGATTAAAAAGAAGAAATAGAGGAACCAGTTCTCTACCACACTTGATAAGGCCCAGAGCACTTGAGGCTGGGCCTCAATATTAGACTCTAAGAACCAATATAGAATAAAGCCCAAATTTAAATAATCCAAACTCAAGGTAGAATATACACCATACATTCAGACAGGCTCCTTAATTGGCAGATGAATCCTTTCACTTTCTGAACATTAACATTTGTACTTTTGGATACCTATTAGTTTGGTACTCTGGGTCTCTCCCACCTGCTCCCTCTTTAATTCTCACTCCTCAACTATTAGAATTGAATGTATTTGCGATTTTCTCTAGGGGCCACTGCATTGGACTATGGATTGATAAAGGTCTTATCCACCAAACCCAATAGAGATCTCACCAGCACAAATTTAAGCATTCAGCCAACTGGCACCTAGCTGTTATTGTTCATGTGTGAATTTCAAGAGTCCCATTAAAAAGCCATACACACATTCTCTCTCCTTACATCTCAGAGCTGTGAAAAGGTGAGAAGTTGGGAGTCTCAAAAACAATTCCCATCATACCAGGCAAAGGGATATATTCAGAGATCCTCATTTCCTTTATTTTCCCACAAAGCTCTCCATTCCTCCAGAGCTCCAAATTAAGCATAATGCTCCAATGGTTGGACCCCATCTACATTCAACTGTTTTTACTGAGTAGAGCCTCTTGCCATCTCTTTTCCTCTAGGTGTGTCCTTTAGTGCAAAAGGAGAGAATTTATACAAAGGACATGTCAGGTTTCTATCTATTATAGACACATTTATTCAAAACAAGGGTCAACTTGACCAAAAACCTAGTCACAGACCCCATCACTACATCCTTACTGTACACCAGTGACTGGAGGTGAGGCCTTTTAGCCAAGACAAATTAATTTCTCTGGTACTTTGCTAAGACTTCTTTCCACTATGGACACAACTATGCTGGAGGAAGGCTGAGTCCTCCCCCCCAAGTACTTCTCACAGTTGAGACATCTACAAGTTCTTCTGCCTCTGATTACAATGATGATAGCATTGACAAAAGTTAAGAAATTTCATGTGCTCCAGCCATTAGGAAGGTTGCTTCCTTATGTAGGAAAATTGTTGCTGGAGCAAGTTGGAAGCCTTTGCCACTCAAGGACTCAAGTAGGGTTTCTGATCAGGGCTTTGACTTAAAAGATCTTATTACAGTACTGGCAGGAATATGATCATTCCTCAGCGTAGGCTCTCACACGAATGATATAATATTCTGGAAAAAGCTCTTTGGGTAATTTGATTACTACTATGATTTCTAAACCATTTGGATATACTTCTGTGTGATTGGGTGTGAATTCTACCAAAGTCAGAGTATTTATAGAGTTTTTCTCATCTGTGTGGATTCTCTGATTCTTGCTGAAGGACTAAGTGGGAGCTCTGGACAAAATGTTTTCCAGAAGCCCTGAAGCCACTTAGATATCTTAGGACAGAAAAGTGCCCTTCTTTAATTTCTGAAATAATAGAGATAGGGTGTCCCATAAATCTGAGTGCAGTTTAAAGCTATTGAAGTTCAATTATTTTAAATTTATTTACTAAATTTATCTTTTGTTTGATGTTTTGAATTTTTTTGGGGGGGTGTTGCAAGGCAGTGGAGTTAAGTGATTTGCCCAAGGTCACACAGCAAGGTAATTATTAAGTGTCTGAGGTCAGATTTGAACTCAGGTACTGCTGACTCCAGGGTTGGTATGCTATCTACTGCACCACCTAGCTGCCCCTCGAAATCTTAAAATATCAAAAGCTAAAAACACTTTGATGAAATGTTATAAAGTTTAATGTCTTAAAACTATGACCTCTAAATGTCCTCTGCCCTGGGGTTCTTTGAAAATTTCTCTATCTCCCAACCTTTCCCATGGGGGCGGTTCTCATTTTTGCTTTTAGTTCCTGTGGTGAACAAGGCAGAATCCAGATGTTAGCCACTTCAGAAACAATCTTCTTGCTTTTTCCTTTCCTTTTAGGTTTCTTCTCCTAGGCATCCAGGCTAAAAAAAAAAAAAAACAACCAGCCAGAAGAATGATTCAAAGTTCTCTATTTAGTACAGCAACAGCAAACCTGTCCTATATGGTGCCTACTCTGAATGGTTCTTATTGCATTAACAAAGACTATACCCCACAAATAGTCCTTTCTCAACAGGCCATGGTGGATAAGTGCTAAAGGATCTTTTAGAGTTTTAGAGACTTAACATTTCACCTCTCTCACTCTAGGTCTCAGTTTCCCTGAGAACAGTGGTATAAAGAAAGGAGTATTAAGAAAGCTAGATTTGAAGTCTCCTTTTTCTGCTTCCAGTTATTCCCCTTTCCAATCCTTTCATCCTATGTATTTCTCAAGCCCAAATCTAACCAGGTTATGGATCATGGATTTAGAGCTGGAAAGGGACCTAGGAGATCATCTAGTGTTGCTCCCCTCCCCCCCTTATTTTACAGAAGATGAAATTTAGACCCAATAAAGGGAAATAATTTGCCCAGAGTCTCTTGGGTAGTAAGTGGCAAACTGGTGATTTGAACCTTGATCTTCTCAACTCCAAGTTTTCTTTCATCATTTCCTCTTAGGAAACTTCAGTGGCTCCAAACCTCTAGCATATAATATGTAAATTCTTTAGCTTGCTATTTAAAGCCCTTGACAATATTGCTACTGCACCTATCTGGATACATTAGACATTAAACTCCTCCTAGGACTCATCTTCCAACTGAATTGATCTACTTTCTACTTTCTCCTTTTCCTAGCTCCCTGCCTTTGTCCACACTGTCTCTGAATGTGCTTCTTGGAATCCCCTCAGATGTGTCCTCCAGGGAGACTTTCTTATCCTGGTTATTTAGTATTCTCTTCGTCCTCCTTGATTTATCAAGCACAGGCTGATTTCTTGGCACAATGTATCTAACCCTTCAGTCCGTTAGAGAGTAAGTTCTTCGAGGTCTGGTTATTAGTCTTTGCACCAGCAGATGCCTAAATAACACTTGCCCAGTTCTCTCTGGTTGTGATTTTCATGGCACCTTAGTTACCCAAACTCTCTACTCCCCACCCTCCCAATTAACCTAGATAGTCTCATTCCCCGACCCAAAGAATCTACATATGAGATCTGACAAAGTTCTTGACTACAGGAAAAGGAAGGTCATATTGTCCTCTTCCTCTATTTCCCCCCTCCCCACCTCCATCTTTCCCTAAACTAAGGTATGGGCACCCAGGTATGGCAGTGGATTAAGCCCTGGGCGATGAGTCAGGAAGATCTAAGCTGAAACCCAGGCTTGGACACTGTGGGCAAGTCACTATTTGCCTGTAAAATGGGCACACACTGGAGAAGGAAAGGGCAAACCACTCCAGTTCCTTGGCCAAGAAAACCCTTTAGACATAGTCCATGGGGTCCCGGAGAGTCGGACGCTACCAAACAACCAAGTAACCACCCCAGGCGTCCTCTCCCTTCCGCCATACACTCACCTCAGCTTCCCATTTACCCCTTTGGCAAAGAGTGTCAGAGGAGGGGAAGAAAAGGAAACTGAGCACAAACCGCAAGATTTCAATCAAACTAAGGGGTGCTGAGAGGGAAGGGGACAAGACAGGAAGCGGAAGGCAGCGCTCAGTCCTCCCGGTCTAGGTCCTCTCTAGGATTTCCCGGCTATAGAAGGTAGGAAGCGTTAACCCCTTATTCTCTGAACTCATCCTAAGGGTCTCGGGTTGCCGTCAAATTAGGGGGGAAAAGCGTTATCTTATTATGTAATTTTACTATCTCATACTTTATTTTTCTTCCTTGAGGATATGATTTCTCTCATGACATTCAGCTGAGATCAATGTATACCATGGAAATAAGATAAAGACTAACGGAATGCTTTCTTTGGGGGGTGGGGGAGGGAAGCAAGAATGGGGGAAAATTTGCAAAATTCAAAATCAATAAAATCTCTTTTAAAGAAAAGGTCTCGGGGTGTGAATAAGTGGGAGTGGGGAATGGGGGGGGTCTTGGGGAGAGGAGAGGAAAGGGGTGGGCGCAGGGTAGCTTCTCCTTCATTTGTCAGATAGGGAGAAAAACTGAGGGGGCAAAGGTGGACCGCTCCAGGAACCCGAAGAACCGCAGCGTGTCGGGGCTCTCCCAAGGTCCTTCACCGGAGCTGGAAGACCCCGCCCCGAGGGCGCCTTGGAGCCAATCAGGCTCCTCGGCAGGCCGTCAGAGAGCGACAGTTAACGCCCCCAACAACAGGGGGACCGGGGGGAGGGAAAGGGGCGGGGAGAGGAGGGGGATGGGCGGGGCTCTGGCGCCACAAGACCAATCACCGGCCTCCTTCGGTGGAGGAAGGCGGTGCCCCGAGGCCGGCGTCTCGCTCCCTCGCGGCGGCTGAGCCGTCTCCTTGGCAACGCTCCCAGACCTGAGGGAGGGGCCGGCTGCCGGAGGGGTGGGGATCAGCCTGGAAGATGGGGGGATGGCGAGGGGGGGTCCGGGGCTGGGCCGCGCTCGCGGGTGGGGACGGCATGAAGGGGCTCTCCCCGGGCAGCCGGGGGGCCCCGCCGCCCGGCACGCTGCTCCCCAGGCCCGCCGCGAGGCCCCGCCGCCCCCGGGCCAGAGGGGCAGCGGGGCGCGCGGAGCCGGCCGCCCCGCCGCAGGGCCCCGCGATCCGGGCCCGCTGCTCCGGCGCCCCGCCGCCCGGCTGCCCGGCTGCCCGGGCCGGGGCCCCGCCGCCCCGCCGCCCCCCGCCGCCCCGCCGCCCCGCCGCCCCGGCGCCCCGCCGCCCCGCACAGGGTTAACGCCACCGAGTCGCGCCTCCCGGGCGGCCTAGAGCGGCCGAGGCGCGGGCCCGGCGGGGAGCTGGCCGCCGGCGGACACTTCCTGTGCAGGGAGGGGCGGGGGCCGGGCAGCCGCAGCCCAGCGCGGGGCCGGGGAGCCGGGCCGCCTGCCCTGGGCCGCCAGCCCTGGGCCTAGCCGGGGCGCCGCGGGGCCGGGGGCCGCGATCCGAGGCTTCGGGCCGCCCGGATTCCGAGCGCGGGCCGGGGCCGGGGAGGGCAGGGGGCGGGGAGGGCGGGGGGGGGCCCGAGGCCGGGGTCAAGACGTCCGGATTGTGGGGAGGGGAGCGGGGCCCCGCGGGCGAGCTGGCAGAGCCCCGGCGCCCACGCGGGAGCCCGGACGCGCGGGGCCGGCGGGGGAAAACTGCTCTTGTTCTTCCCCAGAGGCTTCCCTCGGCTCCTGCCTGCTAGGATGGAGCCACAGGCTAGGCCGTGGGGCCCAGACCCCCCGGGCCCGGAGGAGCCGGAGGCTCGGAGAGGCCCCCCCACAGGTGAGAGGCCCCCCGCGGGTGAGAGGCCCGGCCCGGGAGAGGACGCCCACCCCTGGAAGGGCGGGAGGGGCAGGAGGACCGAGCCCACCACCCAGGAGTGCCCGCCGGCCCGCGCAGTGCCCGCAACATGAGTTTCAGACCCTCCTTTTCTCCCGCAGGCAGCGAGTGTGGCGGACGGAAGAGTGCGAGGGAGACTGAGGAAGAGAGCCCCCAGAAGGAGAGCTCTGACAGCGAAGACGTGGAAGAGATACCCTTTGGGGTCGAACCTCAGAGTCCGGGTTTTGATGAGATTCCAGAGATGCCCCTGAGCCCCGATCAGGAGGAAAAGGATCCTCTGGGTCTCTCCCTGGAGGATGATGCCCTGGATTCCTATACTGAAGGGTATGAGGATCAGCCCCCTAGGGACCTGTCCCTGGGGACCACCTTTGAGATGCCCTCAGGGACCCTGCTCTCTGACCCCCGGTTTGAGATACTTCAGGAGAACCCTCTCAACCTCAGCAAGGTCATCCACAACCAGTCCCGGCGTGGGGGGGGCCCTCGAGGTCAAGGCAGGCAGCCCCCACGCCCCAATATCTGTGGTATCTGTGGGAAGAGCTTTGGGCGGGGCTCCACCCTGATTCAACACCAGCGCATCCACACGGGGGAGAAACCCTACAAGTGTGAAGTGTGTGGCAAGGCCTTTTCCCAAAGCTCTGATCTCATCAAACATCAGCGCACACATACAGGTGAACGGCCATATAAGTGCCCCCGGTGTGGCAAGGCCTTTGCTGACAGCTCCTACCTGCTCCGCCACCAACGGACCCACACAGGCCAGAAGCCCTACAAGTGCCCGTACTGCGGCAAGGCCTTTGGCGACAGCTCCTACCTCCTGCGCCACCAGCGCACCCATAGCCATGAGCGACCCTACAGTTGCCCGGATTGTGGCAAGTGCTACAGCCAGAACTCATCCCTGCGCAGCCACCAGCGTGTCCACACGGGCCAGAGGCCTTATAGCTGTGGCATATGTGGCAAGTCCTTCTCACAGCGCTCTGCCCTCACTCCCCACGCTCGAAGCCACACTCGAGAGAAGCCCTTCAAGTGCCCTGAATGCGGGAAGCGCTTTGGTCAGAGCTCCGTGCTTGCCATCCACGCCCGCACCCACTTGCCTGGCCGTACCTACAGCTGCCCTGACTGTGGGAAAACCTTTAATCGATCATCCACCCTGATTCAGCACCAGCGCTCCCATACAGGTGAACGACCCTACAAGTGTGCTATCTGTGGAAAGGGCTTTTGCCGCTCCTCCACCCTCCTGCAGCACCATCGTGTCCATAGTGGTGAACGGCCCTACAAGTGTGACGACTGTGGCAAGGCTTTTTCACAGAGCTCTGACCTCATTCGCCATCAACGGACGCATGCAGCTGGGAGGCGCTGACCAGGGAACCCCTGAAAGCAGGAATTAGGGTCATGTTGGGAGGGGGTGGGGACAAGCAGCCTAGAGACATAGGTAGAGTTTTTTGGGGGGAGGGGGAAGGGAGAAGGGTTAGGGTCAGATATTTGGTTTCAGAAAAAAATTGTACATGAAACCTCCCATAGAAGCTGGGGTTAAAAAAACCTCTATGCTCTAGGAGAAGGATCGAGAAAGAATTGAGCATTCTGTCTTTTTCTGGGAATATATCCCTAAAAAAGTTTTAAATAAGGGTCTGGAGCCAACAGGCAAGAACAGGCCTTCCCTATGCCCTCTGAAAGTCTTTGGGAGAAACAGAGAATAGGCAGGGAGCTGACTGCCTACCCACCAGTGCCATCTGCTGGACTCCCAGAGATGGCAAGTTGCTAGATGTAGGGGATAGCTTGCTAGGTGGTTAGATAGAGTGGGAATTAGCTTAGTTGGGAAGCTCCCAGACCTCCTAGGAGTCAGGGAGAGGGTGGGACTGAGGATTGGGGTGGGGTCAGGGTATCTGGATTGGGCCTGGCTCCAGCATTCAGTCTGGGGTCTCCACCCCATCCTGCTGCATCATCACTGATTCAATAAAAACCTCAATATGGAAATAGAATGCCTCAGCCTCATATATCCTCCTTCGGTTAAGGCTTTTGTTGTTCAGTCGTTTCAGTGGTGTTCATGACCTCCTGATTTTTTTTTTTGTGGCAAAGATACTGGGTAGGTTTGTCCTTTCCTTCTCCAGCTCATTTTACAGAGAATTGAGGCATGGTTAAGTTGTCTAAGTTCAAATTTGAACTAAAGTCTTCCTGACCGGGGGCTGCACCAACTATTTGCTTTTAGGGTTGGGACTAAGCCATCACTATCTCTTCCCCCATTCTACTTTAAACCCAAACTGCTTGGAGACCACTTGGAGACCACAGACCTACTGTAAGGAGAGAGGTCCCAGAAGAGACAGTATGTGTACTTGCCAAACTAGGGAAAGAATAGTTAGTTGGCTCTTCTTTACAGCTCCAATCTTGTCAAAGTGCCGGAAGGCTTGGGCCAGTGAATCTCTGCCGGGGATGGGGGATGGGGGGTGGGGGTGAGGAAGGTGGGGAAGTGAAGAGGTCTGATTGCCCAAAGCCCTTGGACTAGGGAAGGATGGACTTTGTTTTCAGAGTACTGGGGAGTGGGAACCTGTACTTTAGAAACTCTTGGTAGAGCCTTCTGGCTGATTGTAGGTCTAGAGTTGAATACAATATGGCTTCTCCAGGTTCTGGGACCCTAACTTGTTTCTCACTGACCTCTCAGCCACTGACTCCTCTCACACATTTTGACCTCCAGTTTTCCAAAACTGAGCCACTGACTGACTACAATGTGACCTTTATTGAATCATTTCGGTCATATCCAATTTTATATGGCCTCATTTGAGATTTGCTTGGCAAAAGATAGGAGTAGTTTGCCATTCCCTTCTCCACCTCATTTAGAAACAAATAGGATTAAGTAATTTGCCCAGGGTTACACTGCTATTATGTGTCAAATTGAAGTCAGGTCCTCTTGATTCTAGGCCTGGTTCTCTAATTTGCCACCCAGCTGCCTCTGCAATTTGGCCTTGGGAGAGTGAAAAGTTGATGGTGGGTACAGAGAAGGGAACTACCATGATATTGCTCAGGAGAAAAGGACCAAGGAGACAGTTCTAACAGAAAGTGGTATGCACTGTGATTCATCTCTGGGTCCAAAAGTGAAAGTGGGGTAGGGAACCTCGGGTGGTATTTTCATTCTGATTCACATGTATTCACTTATTTTTTTTTTCAAGTGGGCCTCTTGTCTGGCACTACCAGCTTTGTGCTAAGAGCATTGGAGTTCAGGTTCTGATGGTATAGCCCTACCCAATCCCTTTTGCTTAAAGCTTTAGTGATTCAGGCCATTGGTTTCCCGGCTGAGTTGGGGAACCCTTGCTCTCAGTTATCATTTGCTCTCCAAATATCTCCCCAATCAATGGAATTCACCTGACTCAAGTCAACTTGTGATAACCTTACACCTTTAACTCTCTGTAAGGTTAAGCTGATACACACCCCTTCACTATGTTTAAATCCTCATCTATGCAGTTCCTTTTTCTTTCAGTAGCAAAAAATTATTTCCTAACCAGTAAAGATGAGCCTTAGTGGTAGGAAGGGAGGTCAGTTAGAGGAAGAATCCCCTCCCCACCTTGTGGAGGATCCCTGAAATTCCTTTGTGTAATAACAAGATGTTGCAGAACCCTATAATGGGAATTGTTCATCCTTCATTTCCAAAGAGGACCAAAGACATTATGGATCTTAACTTGTCCATTTACCCTGCTCCTTGTTCCAGTCATCAAAATCTAGTGACAAGTCAAGAATCAAGATGATTGTTAGTGGCTCAGGATGTAGTGGATAACCTTGGTGCCTTCTATTCCTGACCAAGCAACTTCATGACCATTGGAAATAATTGTTCTCATCTGCTCATTCTGCCAGGGAGAGTCTAAATATGCTTGGGGTAGACATCTCCCTAAACATATGGTTTAGCCCATATGCTGATGTTTACTGAGTGTGGCTGCTATGCATGCCACAACTTCTTGGAGTCACAATTGAAGGGTGGAGGAGAAGCCCTGAAAAGGGTTGGCAATTCCTCACATCCAGAGTTATTAGTCCTCCCTGAACATTACCTACATTTTTAGAGCCCCATGGTATTTGTTGAATGAAGGAATAAATGTCCCAAGGTCTATATTCACTCTGACCACCAGAGGGAGCTTAGAGGCAACTCTTTCCCCAATAAAAAACCCAAATGAGAGTTGATCTTTGACAAAGTTTGTACAGAGATTGATGAAGAATTTCAGGTTATTGCCCTTATTATATCTTTTCCCTTCACCTTTTTCTGTCTCTGTCCTACTACCCTCAGATATAATGGGCAGACCTTAACTCCAGACTACCTGGTTAAGTCACAATTTTCCTAGGCAATGGCTTCATTTTTTTTTAAGATTCTTATTTTGAGTTTTACAATTTTTCCCCTAATCTTACTTCCCTCACCCACCCCCCCATAGAAGGCAATTTGCCAGTCTTTACATTGTTTCCATGGCATACATCGATCCAAATTGAATGTGATGAGAGAGAAATCACATCCTTAAGAAAGAAACATAAAGTAAAAGAGATAGCAAGATCAAACAATAAGATATCAGGTTTTTTTCCCCTAAATTAAAGGTAATATCCTTGGTCTTCGTTCAAACTCCACAGTTCTTTCTCTGGATACAGACAAATGGCTTCATGTCCAAAATATGGTCGAAGATGCCTCATCCAAGCAGGAAAGGTTACTCTCCAAAACAGGCAGAAGGCTTTGTGCCACCATCTTCATCCCTAAATCCCTTTTCAAATTCCTTACTATTATAAAATCACAGAATCTCCAAGCAGGAAGGGATCTCAAAGATCATCTAGTTCAAATGGTAGCTACATAAGAATCTTTTCCAATAACATGCTGACAAGGGTTCATTTAACTTCCAGTTGAAGACCCTCAATGATGAGAAAAATCCTTCTATATTGAAGCAGGCCATTCCACTTTCAGATAACTCTGTTAGAACTTTTCCCTTTATATGGAGACTAAATCTGATTCTATACCTTCTATCCATCTCTCCTAGTTCTCTCTGTTGGCAGGTCCCAAACAAAACAAGTTTAATCTATCTTCTCTATGACAAAGATAATTATCAAGTTATCCCAAGTTTTCTCTCATTCAAGTTAAATTTCCCTAGTATGTTGGCTCAAACACATGAGAACAAGTTATATGTATTTCCATCTATGCATATTTCCTGGTAAAATGCTGTCTGGTCACTGCATGTGTTCCCTCCCTGACTGATGGTATGGCAATCTGTAGGAGAGTTTACATCTTTGTTGATGGGGGAAATTTTTTTTATTAATTATTGTTTAATGCTATTTAATAAAAAATCTTTTTGTTTTGCTCTTTGGTTAATTTATAAAAGAAACACATCAATGGGGGGGGGGGGGTTTCAAATAAGGCTGGTTTATAACCAAAATGTATCACAAACCTGATAGAGGGTTCAGGGGACCCAAGTATTATAGCTTCTATACAACACTGTTTACTCATCCTAGATTTGTAGTAAATATTTGTTTAATTATGGTTCACCAAATCTCTTTTTCAGAAATTGTTGTCTAGCTATGCCTCCACTTCTGTATCCATATAATTCTTAGTTAACAAAGTAACAACATCTATTATTTTAGCTTCGAAACATCCCACTGAGGTAAGGTATCATTATATCCATTTCAGATGAGGACAAGGAAGGAAGTTGTGAGAGGCTCAGATCTGCCCAAGACCATACAGCAAGTTAGTGGCAGAGCAAGAAGTAGATCACCTATCCCTTCATTTCCAACCCAGGATTTCTCACTCTGTCACAGTAACTTTCTTCCTTGAGGATCACAGATATGGTGATGTGCCACTGAGTCATAGGAGTGATGTGGGAGATGTGGGAGAACAATAGCCTTCCTACTCTCTGCTCCTCTCACTGATGAGGTGCATCCTCTGAGTCTTTGATTCAGATAAGATGAAGAGCAGAGGAGGGGTGGCTATGTGGCACAGTGAATAGAGCACCGGCCTTGGAGTCAGGAGTAACTGAGTTCAAATCCGACCTCAAACACTTAGTAATTACCTAGCCGTGTGGCCTTGGGCATACCACTTAAACCCCATTGCCTTGAAAAATCTAAAAAAAAAAAGATCAGAGGAAGAAAACCACACCATCTTCTATGAGCCTCATTCTTCTCATCTGTGAGAATGAGAAGATTGTGGATAATCTTTACTCTGTATTTCACCTCTGATGTCATTCCAATGCATGATTTTAAGTACAAGTATCTCAGTCTGGCATTTAGAGCTTATATACACTCTACATTGCCACTTTGATGTATCCACCTATTGCTATTTTCATGTTTGATTCCTACTCAGCTTTTACAAGTCAACTCAAACACAACTTTCCTGATCACCCCTGAATTTCTTGTCTTTTGACTCATCACATAACCTCTATGACTTAGTATGCGACTGACTATGTATTCAGGGGCCATCTGTCTTCTCTTCTTAGCTAATTCGGAGCTGAGAAACTCACCAAAGATCCAGGGACTGGAGTGAAGGGGGAAGATAATTTACAAAATTTGGCCAAGGGAAGCACAGAATTTTAACCAAAGGGGGGAAAAAAACCTCAAGAAGACAAAGGGTTTTTTGCATTTATTTTATCAAGACAAAGGGGTTAAGTGACTTGCCCAAGGTCACACAGCTAAGTATTAAATGTCTGAGTCTGGATTTGAATTCAGGTCCTCTGCCTCTAGGGCCAGTGCTCTGTTCACTTCCCCACCTAGCTGCCCCATGACAAAGGGGTTTTGAAGTAGAATGGGAAGGCAAAGGGAGAAGGGAGAGGGAACTGGATGGAACAAGAAAGGAATTTATGGCATATTAATCATATCTTTCAGATCTGGGGAAGGACTGGAAGTTAGGAACCCTATTTTCTTTTAGTATCCTTTCACAATACCCAGGAGTGTTTGCTTCCCTCTGCCCTGTCTCATCATCAGAACTGAAAGAGACAAACTATTTCTATGAGTAGCAACAGTTCCTTGAAAGCAGAAATATTTATTTAGGGATCTCCCTGTGTACCTTAGATATCATAGATTCTATGTTTGTTGAATGAATTTCTTTCACACATATTGCCACTTCAGATCCTCACAATCTCCCTATGAAACAAGACAAATATCATTTGTCCTCATTTTATAGATTGGAGCTCAGGGAAGGGAAGGGACAATATGTTGATGTTCAAACTAACACTAGATGTCAGGAATCCTAACTACCAGCCCTGGACTTTTTCTGGCTTTGGGACTCCAGGAGCTTAGATATTCCCTGACAGTTCAAATTTCAGTCAGGAACATCCTTCTGCTCCTCCTTTCTCTGGGTGAAGGGGCTCTGTGCAACCTGGGTCAACAGCAGCAGAGGGACTGGAGGTTTCATCTGTGATTCCATCCTGTACTGCACCATTAGCTTCCATCTTCTCTTTAAGGCTCCTTTTAAAGAAACCAATCTGCCCAAGGGAAAGAAAAGAGAATGAGACATTCCCTGATACCAACACTGATCTATTAGCTCTCTCTGTTCATGCCCTTCTTTTCCTATTGATATTCCCAGCACCTAACCCAGTGCATTGCAATAGAAGGATTTAATATATGCATTTCCATTAGTTCATTACCTTCAAAATTTTACTTAAAATTCACCTCTCCAGGAAGTTCCCTAATACTTCCCATTCAAATCATTTCCTCTGGATCCTTTAATCTTTATAAAATGGGGATGAATCCACTTTGTAAATTGAATAAAATGTGAAATAAATGCAAGGATCCATTAATATAGTAAAAAAGGATGCAAAGCCTGGAGCAATGTTTTATATTAATTTCACTGATCCCAGAACATATGGATAGAAGCCTTTGAAGGACTGAATTTGGGGTATCATGGACACAGCCCTCCAGTGAATAGTCTAGATCTGAAATTAAGTCAATATTGCATCTGGGAATAATAATACAATAAATTGAGAAAGGATATAGTTTAGGAAAGTAGATGGGCACCTTCCAGGAATACTTCATTTCAAAATACTTCAGTAACAGCAATAGTTCAGTTGGACAATGTGTTTCTCAGTGACTTCAGTTTAAAAAAGAATACTGATAAGCTGAGGTAGGTTCAGAGGATAGTGAAAGTTCTTAAGTTCAAATCATATGAGGAGAGATGAAAAGAAGTGGAGATGTTTATCCTTGAAAAGAGAAGATTCAGGGAAGATGTATTATTTGTCCTTAAGGATTTAGTTTTCTTGGCTCCATAGGGCAGATTTAGGAGTCAATGGGTTGAAGTTACAGAGAGATAAATTTAAGCTTGATATTAGTGAAACCTCCCTAACAATGAGAGCTAGTCCAAAATGGGTTGGGGTACTTCAGAAAGTAGTGGGCCCAACCTTATTAGAAGTCTTTAAGCAGAGATTATAAGAATTGTTGGGGGGGAGGTGTTGTTATAGGAGGAATCCTTTTTGTGTAGATCCCTTCAACTCTGAAATTCTGTCCTTTTGTATCCCTTCCAGGCAATCATATTGAAAGACAAAAGTAATCAGCAAAGGACCATCTAAGGGATGTATGGTAAACAGCAGACCTGCCTAGCCCTAGGTCTTGGGAATAGGAATCAGTGTATGCAGTGAATATGAACATCAGGAGGTTTGTAGCACCAGTTAGCTGGAACCAACTACATCTCTTCCACCTGTTGCTTCCCTGAGTCACATTGCACTGTCCAAAGGCTTGTGTCTTCTAATTTTGAGATGATTGGGTGATAGTTTTTATTTTTTTTTCTATTCCCTTTTCCCAGCAGATTTGGAAGGATGAAGAATGTCTTAATTGAGTGAATAACTATGAAAGAATCCCACTGTCCTCCTTGCCTTTGCCCCAGACACACATCCTTACAAAGAGTTTCCTGATTGATCAAGAGGGCAGGAGATTTCAGAATATAACAGTAAGTTATATTTAGAGGTGTTAATAACTCTTCCCAGTAGGTCAGGGAAACATTAAAATGTAATTAGGAAGTACTTAACAAAATAAGTAAAAATACAATAAACCATAGATAACATTATATTTTAAAATTAAATCAATTATGTGGCCAACAGGGCTCCCTTTATATAAAATTGAATAACTTTTAATAATTCCTGACAACACTGGTCTACAATACCTAGGTAGGAGAATCATTAATCAACTGGTGATTTTCTCTTTGGGGGGTGTGAGGAAGCACCTGAGAACTAGAAGAGGAAATAATAATAATTTACATTGGTAGATATAAAGCAGTCAGCTAGTTGGCACAATGGATGGGACTTGGAGTCAGAAAGATTCATCTTTATGAGTTCAAATCCAGTATCAGACACTTAACTAGTTATATGATCCTGGACAAGTCATTTAACTCTTTTTAACCTCAGTTTCCTCAAATGAGGGGAGAAAAAATTGCCAAACCAATCTAGTAACTAAACCAAATGGGTAATGAAGAGTCAAACTCAAGTGAAATGACTAAACAACAAATAAACCCCTTTCTTCATGGAAGTCCTGTGAGGTAGATAGTGCAAGTATTATTGTGTCCCATTTCATAGATCAAGATATTAAAGTTAAAGAAGTTGATTGGCTTATCCAAGATGACATGAGTCTTGTCAGAGCCAGACCTAATTCCAAGTTTCTCAGAAAGCCAAACTGGTTTAGGGGGCCAGGAAGGCCAGGGGGAAATAGTGCCTGAAGTGAACTCCTTTGATCAGTAAAGTAGGGAAGGTGAACTCTCTTGGAGCCAAAGGGAAACAAATTTCTTAGACCATTTCCAAAGAGGATTTGGCACTACCCCAAGAATCTAGGATCATCAAGGCTTAAGAACCATGGTCAGTTCCTTAATCAACCCAATTTACCACAGGAGGAAAGGAAACATGGTCCAATGGAAGGTATGCTGGAATTGGATTCAGAGTACATCCAAGTGGGACTCTGTTTCCTTTTCTGTAAAGTCTAAGTCCTCTAAGTCCCCTTCCAACTTTAAATCTATGATGCCATAGTCTCAGAGATAGATCTGCTAACCATGGAAACTTCTAGAATCTTAAACCAGCAGAGAAGAAAAGAGACCTTAGAGATCCATTTAATCCAATCTCCTCATTTTTATGGTGGAGATCCACAGAGAAATCCACCCAAGATTGCACAGAAAGTGAATGGTTTTTCTGTCTCCTGCTCTAAGACCACCCAGCCTTAGTTCTACTGTCATTTGGTCTCTCACTACATGGGATGGATAAACTCCTGGGTTCTTATCATTTCTCTTTCACTGAGGAAGCTCCTAGTGATCCCAGGCCTTTCTCAAATCCAAAGAATTCTCACCTTGTACAGCACCCCAAAAATTAGCAGAAAGAGGAGCAAGCCACCAATTCCACTAATCACATAAAGGTAGAGAGAATTCTTCTCATATACAATGTCCACCTTTGTAACAACCTAAGGGAGAAGAGAGGGATTTTGGAGAAAAGGTTGTTCCATTTTCTAGGAGCAAGGGGAAAGGAAGAATGGTTCCTCAATACTGCATAATACCTGGGATTGGGCAGACTCCTTGCCATAGAAATGGTAATATTTGCTGGAGTTGAAGTTCACAGAGATATTGCTGCACAGCTTGGACATAGAAGATTCCTGGGAAAGGGAGAATTTAATAACTATCTTAAGCCCAGTCCCTACCCCACCATGTCCCCCCATCTGTCAGCTGAACCCTGGGGCTTTCAGTCAACCCACAGGCTGCTTACCTGGATCTTTTCAGCAATTTCCACCACTCCGCTCACTTGGATCAAAATTTCTGTCCTGAAATCAATTACACACTGGAACACAGGCCCTGGGACAGGGGCCTTGGGAAAAGGAGAGAAAGGAATTAAGTCAACCTTATGATACCAGGATCACCTGCTACGGTTGGAGATATACTTGGGTAAGCATAGGCTGCATTTGCTCCTCACCTTTCCAGCACCAAAATGCTTACCTGAGTGAGGTGGGGCAACTCATTTGGGTCTTGAAGATAACAGGGTCCTGGGGGTTCCTAGAGGCATGATGGGGGGTGGGGCAAGGAAGGGAGGATTCTCCATTACCTCAGAGCATGGAAAAAGCATTGTACCAGGTTACTCTGAATACCAACCAGCTGTCTGCTGCCTCTCTGATCAGGTACTGATTCCCCACCTCAATCTACCTACCTTAGTGACCTGGACCTCCTGGGCTCAGAGCACCCCAATCACACTTTTCTGACTTAGAGATCTTGAGAGCCCAGCTTGGATCTAAGCATCTTGTACCCTCTCCCAATTTCCAATGCCAGATTAGTCTCATTGAATCTAGAACATGATGTGGTTCCTTGTAAATAGGAGCATTTGAAGGACTGAGGTTGCCACTCAAATCCAGGCCTCCCTTTTACCCATCAAATCCAAATATCTTTACTCCCTAAAGTTCCTACAAATCCCCCTAGTTCAGACCCAGGAGTTCCCACCCTTCCTTAGCCCCAGATGTCCCCAAACTTCTAGGTTTTTGCATTACTCCTTCTGATACTAACCATTTGAACAGTCCAGTTCCTGGTAGAGAATTTGCTCATCTGTCTTGGAGGCACAAAAACAAAGACTTCCAGTGTAGGTGGGGCATCAACTATGATCTGAGTCTTTACCTGGAGGCAAAGAAAAAAGACAAAATTTAACCACCTGCTCCAGGTCAATGACTTTCTAAGAGCTCTGGCAAGCTTTTGTATTCCTCTACTCTTGTCCCCTCTACTTCTCAGATAACTCATTCTCTACCCCATCATGTTAACTCAAAGCTAAGTCTTTATCTACAGCCATAAGGTTCTGTCTTCAGTCCTATTTTGACCAATTAAAAAAATATGCTATCTTTTGCCTTTATATAGCCTAAATTTCCAAATATATTCCTCTCTCTTCCTCTTCCCAGTAATCATCCTTCCTAACTAAAAATGAAAAGAAAAAAAAGATATCCAGCAAAACTAATGTACACATCTAACCCAATATTTCACATCTAGAGTTCCACAACTTTGTAAAGAAGGGAAGAGTATTTTATTGTCCCCTCTAATCAGGCTAGTATTTTTAGGAATCAATGACTAAGAGAAAGATCTAGAAGGAAGTAGTCTAGTAGAGTACAACTTGGACTGAACAAGATATCTGTTCAGATTCCTGGGCTCTGAACTTACTATGATTATGATCTTGGACAGATCTTTTTCCTTTTCTAGGATTCAGTTTTCTCCCTCTTTGAGGAAGAGGTAAAATGAGTGGATTAAAACTGATCAATTCTGAAAGTCAATGAGTTTTCAAAACCGAAAGGGAGTTTTATAGGTTTTCAAGTCTAACCCTTTTGTTTTATAGAAGAAGAAAATGAGGTAGCTAGAGGTAAAGTGACTTGCCTAAGATCACACAGCTACTGAATATCTGAATTTCAACCCAATTTGTTAACACTATCCATCACAAAAACTGGGTTTAGAATGATCTGGACCAGAGTCAAAATTACTATAAAATTCAAAGGGAATAAATTCAGAGTTCTGCATTGAAAGGTTTGTTGTTTTTGGAGGCAATTGGGGTTAAGTGACTTGCCCAGGGTCACCCAGCTAGTAAATATCTGAGGCAGTATTTGAACATAGGTCCTCCTTGACTTCAGGCCCAGTCTTCTATTCACTCCATCATCTAGCCAACCCTGCATGTAAGTTGTTTGTTTGTTATTTGTTTTGTTTTGTTTTTGCAAGGCAATGGGGTTAAGCAACTTGCCCAAGATCACACTATTAAGTGTCTGAGGCCAGGTTTGATTTCAGGGCCTCCTGACTCTGGGGCTGGTGCTCTATCCACTGCATCAGCTAGCTGCCTCTATAAGTTATAAAAATCAGTTGCACAATGTTTAACCTATAACAGATCACTTTGCTGTCTTGAGGAAGAGGGAGAGAAGAATAAAATTTTACAAAAAAAAAAAAGAATGTTGAAAACTATCTCTACAAATGAGTGAAAAAATATAATTAAGATAAATTGCACAAGTAAAAGATAGGGAATCAATCAGCAAGTATTTATTAAGCTTACTATATGAAAGAGGGCAGCTAGGTGGTACCATAGTGGATAGAATGCTGGGCAGTATGGTGGGGACACTGGGTTCTGCAGTCTCTGATTGGTGTTATTGTTTATTCTTTGTTCTTGAAGAAGAACATCAGGGAGGTGATGCCATGACAAGAATTGGATTTGAGTGGGGGGTTGTGCCAAGTCACCAGCCTCACTTTCTCCTCCAGAACCAGCAGGGTCCAGGTGTCAGATAGGAATCAGGACAACTGGGGAGATAGTCCTGGATGGGCGGCCAATCAGGGTTAAGTGACTTGCCCAAGGTGGCCTAGTGGAGTCAGGAGGATGAGGTGGGGAGTTTGAATCTGACCTCAGGCATTTGATCCTTTCTAGCAGTGTGACCTTGGATTACAAGAAATTACAAGTGGATTACAAGAAATTTCCTGAAGTTCCTGAAGAAGCCCTGAAGTTTTTCTCAGTTCTAAGATTTTAAGATATAAACCTGAGTCTATGATTCCTACCTTGTAAAAATGTTGCACCTTGTGGATCTTGGGACCTTTGGAGGTGAAATTGAGGTACAAAGTGGAATTTTCCTGGCTGTTAAAGAGAGAGAAAATGAAAATGGTAGATATGTACAACTAGAGAAGGGAACATTGGGTATCACGTCCTAAAGAGCTAGCAGGTGCTTTGTAAAGAAAGAGGACGCCATCATTAAGCTTAATGGCTACCTTCCAAAATAGAATATATGCAAAGTCTTGCATTTAGGTTTAAAAAATCAGTTACACAAGTAAAGGATGGGGAAAGCATGACTTAAAGAAACATCAATAAGCATTTGCTAAGTACTTATTATGTGCCAGGCTCTGTAGTTAAACACAAGTTAATATAAGCCAATAGTGGGCATGGCTTCTTAACAAAAATTAAAAAAGCTAATTCTGCCTTAGATTGCACAAAATAAAATCTAGTACTCAGATATACTTGCATATCTTCACCAGCTCAAAGGGGATCAAGAACATGGTGCAATATAAAAAAAAAGTTCTAGAGTGAGGAAAACCTAGGGTTCAGTGCTGACTCTGCCCCTTACTACTTATATATTTATAATACATCCTTTCCCTTCTCTGGGCCTCAGTTCTCTAATATGTATTATGAGGAGGTTTGAAGGACCTCTAAAGTCCCTTCCAGCCCTAAATCTATGCTCTAGTGATTTTTATTCCTGCCTACTCCAGAAATTTGAGACAAAGACTCTTAGAGGCAATGAAGAATGGATTAATATCACCAAAGGTATAACACAAATGAAGATACAATATGGCCCCCTGAAGCAGAGGTATCAAACATTTGTCCTATGAAACTTCCAAGTGTGATCTGAACCAGATTAAAATGTACTTGGAAAATATTAAACCAAATAATAATGATAGTATAAAAACACAGATATTATTACATTTTTAAATTAAGTCACTATATAGCCTACAGGGATCCTTGTGTAGAGATCAGTGGTCCAATTTCTATTTTAGTTTGACATCATTGTCCTACAAGGTCTCTTAGTTCTCCCCAGCCCTTATACTTTGTGTTTTTAAGGTCTCTCAAATTTTACTTTCCAGTGTCCATTTTAGTTCTGGAATTTCACGTTCCAGAAAGTTATTTTTTTGCAAGGCAAATGGGGTTAAGTGGCTTGCCCAAGGCCACACAGCTAGGTAATTATTAAGTGTTTGAGGGCAGATTTGAACTCAGGTACTCCTGACTCCAGGGCCAGTGCTCTATCCACTGCACCACCTAGCCGCCATCAGAAAGTTTTAGGAGTACATTTCACACCCTATGCTCCATGTTCAATGGTTCTGGAATTCTGTGTTCTAATGTTCCTTTCAACTCTAATGTCCATGTTTTAATGAAGAGTGGGGTTAGAATGGGTTTTTTCTGTATATATGCCCTTTGCTGTTCTGTATCGCCTTCCTTAGAGAAAAACACAGTCATATCCTCTGGGTTTTCTTGGTTCAATATCTCAAACAATTGACCAAACAATTTTCTAGGTGAGAGACCAAAGAAACCTGAGGTAAAATAGAGCAAAAAAAAGCAAAACTGGTGAGTCCAGTTAGGTAGGGATTCTTAATTGAGTTTTTCATCTCATCTTAGCTTTGTCTTCTGGACTTACTGAGTATATAGCTCTCTCCTTCAGATCTTTTGATTCTCCCAAACAAAGCTTCCTAATAACCACCATGACCCTTCCCTGCTCAAGGGCTTTTGATGGCTCACTGTTACAGATTACATAGTTTTTTTGGTAAATAATATTTTCTTTTTTTCCAATTTACAGGTAAAGATAGTTTTATATATTAATTTTTATAAGATTTTTAGTTCCAGTCCCCCCCCTCTCTTCTTTCTCTCCCTTCCCTCTTCTCCAAGATGTCATGCAATCTGATATAGATTATATATTCCACATCATTTTCAAAACTTGGCTGAGAAGCATGTTGTATAGTGGAAAAGGTGATGTACTTATTATAATCATTAGATCTATGTTCATAGTCTGGCTCCAACTAAAAGTATAGGCAAATCCTTCTGTCTCCCTGAGTTAAAGGATTCTCATATAGATAACAGAGTTAATAATTGTACTCCCTTACCAGGTAGCTGACAGGGGAAAAAATCTTTAATCCATATAGTACCCTAAAAATGTAAACTGTTCTCATTTAAGAACCTGGAGATTATGGAGTACCTTAAATATTAGGCAAAGATTTTGACATTCATCTGTTTGGTAGGTAATGGAGAGAATTTTGGGATTTTTTTAAAAGAGGAAAGAAGGAATGACTAGATCTATTCATAAGGAACATTAGTCTGGTAGGGGTGTGAAAGATGTATTGGAATAGGAGAAATTCTGTCTGAAAGCATGAAGATCTGTTAAGAAGCAATAGCAATAGTTTGAAACAAGGTGATGGGTCCTGAAGTTGGGATTGGGGGAAGATCAAGACGAGCAGGCCCTTAAAGGGACAGTCACAGGGGAGGGAATTTAGGAAGCCAGGAGAACAGAATCCTAGACTCTTGGTGGACTGAGAAAACATACTCTTCAACCATCACGTTGACAGGGAACAGGATGGGAATCCTCTTGGTGGCCAAATTGTCATTTAGTAGCATGGAGTCCTCGTAGTCACTGCAGACACAGATCAATTGGTCAATCAACATGCATTTATCAGTCACTTACTATGTGTCAGACACTAAAGAAGCAAGCAAAGGAAAAACAATTCCTGCCCTTCCTTGCATTCTAATAGGGGGAATGGCATGAAAAATAATAACATACATATCAGATATATACAGTGAAAATAGATGGTAATTTTAGATGGAAGGGTCAGACAGGGGAGACCAAAGGAGGACTCCTGAAGTAGGTGAGATTTGAGCTGAGCCTCGAAGGAAGCCAAGGAAGCCAGGGAAGCCAGGAAGGAGGGAGAGCTCTGTGGGCACAGGGGTCAGACAGTACAAATGTACATCAACTGAGCAGAATTGCATAGGGGGCAATATTGGGAGTAAGCTGGGAAAGGAGGAACAATGCTACTGAGCCTGGAGAGATGCAGAAGACAAAGAAGGGAACTTGAGAAAAGGCATGCCTAAATTTCATTCACCTGCTCACATTAGCTTTCACCTCCAGGAAGTCCCCCCAAGAGCTGTTCAACAAGGTGTCAAACATTATCTGGATGCATACCTGGGATCAGGGAGGCACCAGGGAGGATTAGATGCTGCCTCAGAACTCAAGGACCATGTCACCCTACCTCCCTTCTTCCTCCTTCCTTCTTCCTTCCTGGGGCACAGACATTCCTCTTCCTTTACCCCCAGTTTAATCGTCCCTTTCCATTCCATTTTATAATCCCTTCCCAGACCTGCTGATCCCCCAACTTCTCATTCCAGACTTTTGGAGTCCCTGATATAAAAGGATCTTACCGTACTGCCTCCTTTTAAGATGGGGAAGCTCACATTGCAATTCAGAGTCCAGGCAGAGAGCTGAACCTCGTGATTTCCTTCCTCACAGCTCACAGGGACCTGACTCTGAGGTTATAGATGGTGGAGAAAAAAACTGAGGTGCCAGTTTGGTCCCTAAAGGACAGAATTATTCTCCCAGACATCAGTCTCCAAGAGCTTAGGAACATACCTTAAGCAGGACAATTGGACTTAATGGAAAGAGCCCTGGATGAGGATCATAGTTTATGATACATATACTTTCTGAGCTGGAAGGAACTTCATAGGTCATCAAATTTCATGCTTTCATTTCACAGATGAGAAAACTGAGCCAAGGGGAATTAGATCACTTAGCCAAGGTCACACAGATATTAAGTAGCAAAGTTGGAATTCAAATCTGGGTCTTTCTTATTCTAAATTCAATTAGTCCTTTCTCTATTCCATCCTGCATCTCAAGTTCCAATTCACTATGTGACCTTGGTCAAGTCACTTTCCACTCTGGCCCTCAGTTTCCTTCTCTATAAAATGAGGCTATTGATCCAGATGACCTCTAATGCCCTATTCAACTCTGACATTATCTGAATCACAAATTTCCCCTTACAATTTTTTTATTTATTTAAGGCAATGGGGTTAAGTGACTTGTCCAAGGTTACACAACTAGGCACTTATTAAGGGTCTGAGGTCAGATTTGAACTCAGGTCCTCCTGCCTCCAGGGCTGGTGCTCTATCCACTGTACCAACTAGTCACCCCCAACTATTTACTAATTTAAAGTACTTTTTTCATCCAAGAACTTAAGGGTTTGAAGACTCCCCCCTTTCTTGACCTTGATTGAATTTTTCAGTCCATTAATCTTTTAAGGTAGGAAGAAGACAACAGAATCTGAGAGAAAACAGTCAAGACTTTTGGGACCAGGGCACTCACTGCCTTCTTCTTTACCTGGAGCATGGACACTTTTCTGAAGGAGAGGCCCTGGGGAAGAATCAAATCCAAGTGAACCTTGTAGGCATCTTCCTGAACATTACTCAGTTCCAAAATGACAGAGAAGTTGGATGAAGGGGCCACATGTAACTCAGGAGATCTAAGGAAGAGGTCAAGGAACAGGGCCAAGGCCCCACCAATCAATCAATAAACATTTATTACATGATTACAATGGATGTCTTAGACACTGTTCTAATCAGAATCAAGGAAGTGGATTTGGTTTGAGGAAAGTATTGGAGGCTGGGCTCAGAATCACTACTGATGCAAAGGGATAAAGGTCAGAGCCTTGGACATACAAACCCTTTGGGATGAAAATTCAGCTTCAGATTGGCTTCACACTTGTTGTCATCTCCACAGTTCTTCTCAAAAGGAATCTAGAGAGAAAAATACCAACAGGGATTCTTTCTACCCACCCCTAAAAACATCTTTCTTTTCTCTTTCTGGCCATCTCCCAGTCTTTCTTCTTACCTCTTTGCTCTTGGAATGTGTGGCAGGACTCATCGTAGGCTGTATTTTCTTTCCAGGAGAAGAGTAATGAGAAACCAGGAGGCAGAGAGGGGGAAGAAGAGATCATTCAGATGAGAATTTTCAGAGAACAGTTAGACTGGGTAATACCTAATTATGCTCTCTGCCCCTTCCTTCCCAGAGTCAGCTCTACTTCTTGCTGCACAATCACTGCTCTTCTCTCCCTACTTTGCTGTTGCTCTTAAAAGTAGAGAATGGAGTGTGCTACTCATCTCCTATTAAGAGGTAACAGACTCAGGATGCAAAACTACTCAAGTATTTTTAGACATGGCCAATGTAGGAATTTGTTTTGCAAAGACTGTACATATCTTTCTTTCTTCCTTCCTTCCTTCCTTCCTTCCTTCCTTCCTTCCTTCCTTCCTTCCTTCCTTCCTTCCTTTCTTTCCTTCCTCTTCCTTGTCTTCTATTGGAGGAAGTGAGGTGGGAGCAAGAGAATCTAAATGCTAGTGAACTGAAAAAAAAAAGTGGAGGATGATGCCGCAGTTTGAGGTCTACCTTCTGGGCAATGTGTGAGACCCTTTGGGGACAGTAGGTGCTTAAAAACAGACATTAATACAGACCTAATACATACTTGTTGATTGGGTGCTTGATTTAATCTGTAGAGGAGGTTCCTCTGATATCATTGCTCTATGACCCCAGAAAGTTTCTAATGCTGGCAGTTGCCTCCTAATTAGTTACTCTACCTCCAGAAACCTCTTTCCCCTGTTCCTCCAGAAACCTCTTTCCTCTGTTCCCCCATTTCATCCTGAACACCTACCCAAGACTCATTTTGTGATAGAGACAATGTTTAAATTTCTAGCTCCACAAACTAGTGCCTCATAATTTCACCTCTAAGCCTCAATTTTCTCATTTTTAATATAAAAGGTTTGACTAGTCTCAAAAGTCCCTTCCAGCTCTGACATTCTAAGTTCCTAAGGTTCCTGACAGCAATAAGTTGGAGATTCTAAAATCATATAGTATTGAATTTCCATTCCCATCCCATACCCATCCCTGCAACTCCCTCTTACATTAGATCCACCTTCAAAAAGAGAAAAATTCAGGGAGACACTGATGGGGGAGTTGTAGTCATCAATGCACATCTAGAAGAAGCAAGTATATTAATATTATAGCTATCTGTTGAACTTCTCCTTCCCCAAGCTAGTAACTCTTTAGGATTACATTTAGCTGTCATATTTTCCCTCCCTAGAACCCAAATCCCTAGTTTCCTCACAGGAAAATTAAACCACTGTTGGATGCAGGACTTTTTAGGGGTGATAGTCATGTTTCCTCCAATTTCCTGTTTCCCTCCAGGGAAATAGCCCCGACTTCTGGTCAGGTGTCCATCCAGTTGTAGATTATATGTGAGATTAGCCTCAAGAGGTCCTGGACAGAGTAAAGAGATTTGGGAGGTTGGGATGAAGGAGGTCTGAATTCTGAACAGGAAAATAGTATAATGGTAGGAACAATAGCAATGGAATAGAGAAATTGGGATTGCAATAGAGAAATTGCTCTGCTACTAGCAACAAATGTAAGAGGTGGGGAAGTGTCTTAGCTTCTCTATGCCTTATTTTCCTTATCTGTAAAATAAAGAGATTGACCTAGATTAAGGAATCTTAATATTTTTTGTGTCCCCCTTACAGTCTAGTGAAGCCTACAGACCCTTTTTTAGAAGTGTTTTTAAAAATGCATAAAATAAAATATAAAGGATTACAAAAAAACCCCACAATTATCTTGAAATGCAGTTATCAAAATTAAAAAAACAAGTTTATGGACCTTGGTTAAGAAGATCCCTAAAGTCTTTTCTAGTTCTGAATCTATGAGACAATGAGATCAAATGGGGCTAGACAGTGGGAGGAGAAGACTGTTTTTTGGGAGGAAAGATGACTAAACAGTACTGACCTAGGAATTTGGGGGTAAGGTTCTTGACCCAAAAGCATACAGTGATGTTGACTCCAGATCTCTTTGCATTGGTCTGGTAGGAACATTCCACTTCCTGCACTGGAATTTCCACTGGGGAGAAGTCCAATGAAGAGATGATGTCCAAGACTGGACGAGAGCTGGATAAAGGGAGGTAAAAAGGAGAGGTAAAATCAAGTGAGAATTCACAAAGGAAGGTGGGGCTCTGAATAATATTCAACTGTGACTTTTCCTCCTTCATTGAGCCATCTACCCCTAAGCTCTTTTAGATTTCATGTTTCTTTCTCTGTAGACCACTACCTTTGCTCTAGCTTCCATTTTTCAAAAGGGTAGTTCCCAAGTTGAAATATGATGGATGTAGGGAGGGGGCTGTCATTCTTGTTCCCTCAGAACAATCTCCCAACAATAATACCCAGGCATCAGTTTTTCTATCTCTTAAATCCTCAAAATTGGTGTTTTCTAGATAGAATTCAAAGGATCCCATGTCACCTTACCTCAGCATAATCACTTGGCCCTGAGTCCCTACAAGCACATCTACCAGTCCATCTCCTCCAAGGTCCATGACACCATGAATGGATCGCCCAAAGTACTGGAGTCCTGGGGATACCTGGATGCCCTCTATACGCTAGGACAAAAAAAAAAGTGGTCCCACTAAGTCAGAAACTCTGATATCAAACAACTGGGAAGGAACAAGCTTTGGGAAGCTCCTCACCTGGCTTGGGTGGGAACTGAGACCTCCGGGCTTTCCATTGAAGATATAAATGGCCCCCCTCTCCTCCAGTGGGGCTCCCACAGCCACATCTGTCAAGTTATCCCCATTAATGTCAGTCAGAGCAGAGATGGCTGCTCCAAAACGACCCAGGGGATATCCAGTTTTCCCTTGAAGCTCCATCAACATTTGGAAGGTCAACTGGGAGCAAGGAGAAAGGATCACACATTCATTCATTCACTCATTTATTACCTTCAGAAGTGCTTCCTGAGCACCTACCATGTGCAAGACATTATTATCAGATACTGAAATTACAAAAGAAAAATAGCAAATGAGTAATTCCTGGAATCTTGGCACTAGAAAGCATGTTAGATCTAGAAGGGACCTCAGCTGATCATATCATGTTTAAGATAAGGAAACTGAAACCCAGAGAGGAGAAGCCTTTTGCCAAAAGTCAAATATTGATTTAGTGACAGAGCCTAGAATAAAACTCAAGTCTCCTGAATCTCAGTTCAGTGTTCTTTCTCCTTTACATCCCATCCTCAAAATTCTTACACTCTGAATAGGAAAAAAAAAGATTCACATTCTTGAAAAAGTTAAATTGAAATAAAATGCAGTGAAATTGGAGTACGGGGCGGGGGAGCTTCTTTCGATCTGTTAGATTAGAACATGGGCTCTTTTCCCTTCTGATAGGCTCCATGATTAGGCATAAGTAGAATGATTGATAATTACAGTTAGGGTAGTAGTATAGAGAAGAGCAATATTAACTCAAGATCATGAAGGAGGCAAAACTTGGACTGGGCCTTAGAAGAAACAAGGCTCTCCTTTTTCTCCTTTTACATACTTCTCTTGTGCCTTATAATCCCCCCTACACACACACAGAAACACACACAAAACACTGTGGCTTTCTACCTCATTCTTATGGTAGACAAAAACACGGCCTCCTCTTCTCTCCCCATAGAATAAGGGTGCTCCAACCAATAGTAGCTCCATCTCCCCATTTTGGTCCATGTCAATCCCACACAACTCCCCTCCAAAGTAAGAGCCAACCTATATATATATAGAGAAAGGTGGTATAATGATGATCATGCATGTTTATATAGCACTTTAGTTTACAGAACACTCTGCTTACAAGAATTCTGTGAAGCTGGACAGCATAAATAATATGACCTCCACTTTTCAGAAGAGGAAACAGCTGTTAAGAGACTTGCCCAAGATTTAACAACTAAGTAAATGTCGGAGCTCAGGGAATGACAAGTGATATTTAAGCAGCACTTTATGGTTTATAAAACACTTCACCTAAGTGCTCTTTTCATTTCATTAGGGTCTTGGGGATGCCTAAGTCCCCATCTTATTCAGGTTTTTCAGTGTCTCACCATTACACACCTTCATCTTCACTTGCAGTCACATATTCTGCTCACCTGAGTACCTTCAAGTATTTGAATTTGGCTCCAGTTTCCTCCTTTGCTTTTTGGTTCTAGGAAGAGTAGCACCCGACCTACATGCTGATATCGAGGAGCACCTGCTGCCAATAGGTTCCTTTTTCTCTTGGAAAGCAGCCAAGTCACTGTATAGCCTGTGGAGGGAGCCAAAGACTTGGGGACAAGAGCTTATAGGGCTGGGTAGAGGGCCAAGAGGTCAAGGATCTCTGGAGCAAGGCACTTACTTGCCTTTTAACCAGGGAATTAGGGGGGGAGGGTAACAAGACAACCTTACCCAAGTACCCATTCTCTGCCTCCTGGTTCATGGGTTGGTTACCCACAAATGTTTCATGCTTCAGATCTTGTTCCATGTCTATAAACCCCCCAGCCCAATCCAGAGCCCCAGCAGCTCCCACCAAACTGCGGCCCTGCAAAAGGAAAGACACTAGGGGCAGATCAGCTATTTTTGTGCCCTTCCTCAGAAACAACTGCATCTCTGGGTTTTATTCAACTACTTTTGGTCCTCAAATCACCATATGGGACCTTCTCACTCCAAGGTTTATCCTCCAAACAGATGTTAAAGTGATTTCCCTAAAGTATAGGTCTGTGTCATTCCCCCTATTCCATAAACTCCTGTGTTTTTCTACTGCCTTTCTTCAGTTCTCAAACCTACCTGAGTGAGGTCAGCACTGATCCCACTGGAAGACAGCTCCATCTTGAAAGAAATCTTATCTTGCTGTTTACTAGTGCCTGTGAGGATTCATTGAGGGTAAGTGGTATAGTGGAAAGAAAATAGATCTTGAGTCAGATGACATGGGTTCAGATTAAATCACCTTGAGCAAACCTCTTAACCGCTATGGACCTCAGAGATTATATAGTTCAGTGATTCCTAATACTTCTGAGAAGTACTCTTTTTTTAATAGTGGAAAAAATTTGAGCATCACTCCCTCAAATAATAGTAGTTGTACTCTTTGTGATCATTAATTGAGAAACAATAATCATGATGGTAGCCAACAGTTTTAGAGGGGCATTGGTCCTCTGGCTATTCCTCAAACAAGATACTCCATCTCCAAACTGGGCATTTTCACTGGTTGTTGTTCCCCATACCTGAAATGCTCTTCGTTTCCATATCCTGGCCTCCCAGGCTTCCTTCACTTGACAGCTAAAGTCCTATCTTTTGTTTTTGTTTTTTTGCAAAGCAATGGGGTAAAGTGACTTGCCCAAGGCCACACAGCTAGGTAATTATTAAGTGTCTGAGGTCAGATTTGAACTCAGGTTCTCCTGACTCCAGGGCCTGTGCTCTATCCACTGTGCTACCTAGCTGACCCTAAAATCCTATCTTCTACAAGAAGCCTTCTCTGATCCCCCTTAATTCTAGTGCCTTCCCTCCATAGACTTTCTCTTATTTATCCTGTATATGTCTTTTTTGTACATAGTTATTTGCATGTTATCTCCCCCATCAGATTTGAGAGCAGAATCTATCTTTTGACTTTCTATGTATCTCCAGTGCCTGGTATATAATAGGCACTTAAAAATGATTTTTGATTTATTAATGCTTTAAGGTTTGCAGCAAATATCTCATTTTAAGTGAAATTGTATTATTATTTTCATTTTACAGATGGGGAAAACTGAGACAGAGGCTAAATGATTTATCTAACGTCATGTAGCTAATAAATATGTAAGGGTGGATTTGAACTCAGGTCTTCCTGACTGCAATCTAGCATTAAATCCATTGTATTATCTAGCTGCTTCAAATAAACAATGATGAAAAGTTACCATGAATTCAGTAGCCTTTTGGAGGAATTCATATTTTGTGAACATAACAGCTACATATGTTTGAAAAATAATAGCACTTATTGAAATGGGCTTATTCAAATTTATAGAAGGTATATTTTATTGATTATTTGAAATAGGGTCTTTACAACAGCATATAGATTGAGAACCACATAATCTAATTCAGCCTCTTCATTTGTTTTTTCAAAAATCAATTTTCTTGATATTTGTCTTTCATTTTCATCATTTCCCAACTCCCACTACAATCTTTGACCAAAAAAAAAAAAAAACAAACCCAAACCTAATTAAGCAAAAACTTGCTGAAATAGAAAACTTGTCTGATAATTAGAATTTGGCTCTTCTGGTATATGCCTTCCTTTGTATCTCAAGTATTTAATTCAATGTCTGGCACATAGTAGACTATTAATAAATGCTTATTGACTGATACCATAAAATGTGTTTACTGAGTGATAATTTATGCTGTCACTGTTCACTCTCTCATTTAGTTACTCACCTTCCATGAGTTTACTTAATAGCTCTATGTAGATAACTCCCAGATTTGTATATTCATCCCTAGATTCTCTTCTGAGCATCTATCACTACCTAGTTGACATTTCAAAATGAATTTTCTATAGGTATCTTAAATTCAAATTCTGAACAAAACAGAACTCATTATTTTTCTCCCCAAACCCACCCTTCTTCTGAGCCTCTCTATTTCTCTAGAAGGCCCAACCATCCTTCACGTTTCTCATCTACTACCTTGATGTCATCCTCACTTCCTTTCATCCTATGTGGATCTTATACCTTCACAACATCTTTCATCCATTCCTGTCCTAGTACAAGCACCCTCCTCAAAACCTATCTCTTGGAACATTTCAATAACTTCCTAATTGGTTTTTGTGGCTCACGTGACTGTGCCCTCCAATCTCTCCCCAAAGCAACCAAACTAATAATACACCCACATCCTCCATACACACACACACTACCTTTTTTTCCGCTTTACACCCATTGTCCCTCCTATCTCTGGAATGCACTCCTCTTAGAATTTCTTGTTTCCTTCAAGAAATCAAATTCTACTTCTGATATGAGCCCTTTCCTGCATTCCTCAACTGCTGTCACCACCACCACCAGTCCAAAGAAAATGTATTTTGTATTTCTTTTGCATACAATTTCAAATGTATATATTTGAGAGTAGAGATTGTTTCATTTTTATTTTTGCAATTCCACTAACAGGGTGCAGAATAATAATAGGCAGTGAATAAGTATTTGTTGAACAACTGAATGTTTATGATATTCTGTCCCATGTCAAAGCATTCTGCAATGAGGAAAGAGTTAATTTTTTTCATTTTATAGATGAAGAAACTGAAACCAGGAATTGGAAGTGAAGCCTAATATCACAGAAACACTAAGGGACAGAGAGGGCAGTACAGAGGAAAGCCCCACTACCCTGCCCCAAATGATTAAAATTGTTAAAAATAAGAAAGAAAAGCTAACCTCAGAACTCCATACATATAGACACTGCAATGTCACCAAGCACCTCATAACAAAGTTTAGCCCTCTGAAAAATCATTCATTGATTTAAAAATAGATAGATAAATAGATAGATATATTAGATAGATAGACAGACTGGTAGGCAGGCAGGCAAACAGGCAGACAGATAGTTATATAGCCAGACAGACACAAATAGAGAGTTGGGCAGGTAGGCAGACAGACAGATAGATAGATAGTCAGACAGACTTACAGATAGATATACAGAGAGATAGGCAGGCAGGCAGGCAGACAGATAGACAGATGAGCAGACAGATAAACAGACATATAACTAGATAAACTAGATAGATAAATAGACAGACAGACACAGCAGAATAGACAATTATAAAGTGTCAAGGGAGATAAAAAGATAAATACTACAGGCCCCTACTGTTAAGGAATTAGCAATCTAACCTTTCTTTGTGTCTAATAAGAGCAGAGAAGATATAAAAATAAAACAATCACCAGCCCCTGCTCTGGCTCAAAAACTTTACTAGTAAGTTTGAAGACTTATGGACCAAGCTATACCAAGAGCCAGTAGGGCCTCTTGGGTTGAGTTGATGACTGACCCTGGGGTCAGCTCGCCTCAGACACTTGCCAGCTGTGGGATTCTACTTCCTCCTACTACAAATTCTTTCCTCTTTTGGTTTCAGAGAAAACACACTCTTGATTCTCCTTTTACCTCTCTCCTTTGTCTCCTTCACTGTGATTCCTTAATGTGTTTCCTAAGAGTCTGTCCTTGGTCTTCTCTTCTCTCTCTACAATCACTCCTTTAACTTTTATTCAATCTGACAACTTCAATGACCACCTCTATGCTGACCCCCTAGTCTTTATAGCCACAGCCCTGACCTCTTCTGCAACATAACTCCAGTGCATACCTCAATGTATCTCTCTGGATGATACCCTAAATTCAAAATGTTCTAAACTGAGCTTATTAACTTTCTTCCTAGATTTAGTGTACCTCTTAAACTTATTATTTCTGCCTGTGGAATAACCATTCAACCACTTTTTCACATTCAAAACCTTGGTGTTATCTTTGACTCTTCCCTTCTTACCTTGTACATCTAATCAGTTACCTAGTCCTGTCCACTGAGCCTCTGCAACATCTCTAGCATTTGTTCCCTTCTTTTTGTTCCAATTGCGCAGTGAAGGTCCTGTGTTTTTACAGGAGTCCTTCTAACATGTCCTTTAACCTCAACTCTCTAGGCCTGGGTCTGGAGTCAGAATGACCTAAGTTCAAATCTGGCCTCAGACACTTACTAGCTGTGTAACCCTGAGCAAATCACCAAACTCTTGTTGCCTCAATTTGCCTCAGAATAATGATAATATCTAGGATTATTAAGAGTATGAAATGAGTTAATAATTGTACAGTACTTGGTACAGTTATAGGCCCATATAAATGTTAACTATTATTATTATTATTATTACATTTCATTCCTTTCAGTCTGTCCACACAGATTAATCTTTCTTTGTACATCAGTAGAATAATCTCACTTCTCTGTTCTCTTGTGGTTCCCTATTTTATACTAAGTAAAATTCTAACAGCTTTAAATGCAAGACCTGTCATCATCTGACACTACCTTTGTTGTGGTTGTTTAGTTGTTTCAGTCATGTCTGACTTATTGCGACCCCATTTGAGGTTTTATTGGCAAAAATACTGGAGTAGTTTATCTTTTCCTTCTCCAGTTCATTTTACAGATAAGGAAACTGAGGCAAACAGGGTTAAGCAACTTGCCCATGGTCACACAGCTAATAAAATATCTGAGGCCAGATTTGAACCCAGAAACACTCATTTTTCTGACTCTAGGCCCTGCATTCTATCCACTGCCTCTACTCTAGTTTTTCAGATTTAAAAAAAGATTCCTCCCTTCCAGAAACTATGTTCCAGCCAAGCCAGGTCTCTCTAACTCTCTTTTCCTTTCCTTAGGCTATCTTTCTATCTAATTTATATTTATTAATTCTTGAATTCTTACTTCTCCTTTAAAACTCTCTTCACATATCATCTTCTCCATGAAATAAAGTAGAAGCCCACTACCTGGGAAATGGCTAAATAAATGGTGGTACAAGAGGAATATTGTTATTCCATAAAAAACAACTAATATAAAGAATTCAGAGAATCATGGGAACACATACATATCAATGAGTCAAAGTCTTTAGCAGATCTATAGTCAAATAAAAAAATTGCTCTAAATCATTGATTAGAGAAATGCAAATTAAAGCATCTCTGAGATACCACCTCATACCTCACACCTCTCAGATTGGCCAATATGACCAGAAAGGATAATAATCAATGTTGGAGAGGGTGCAAGAAATCTGGAACACTAATTGCATTGTTGATGGAGCTGTGAACTGATCCAACCTTTCTTGTGAGCAATTTGGAATTATGCCCAAAGGACAATAAAAAATGAACCTACCCTTTGACCCAACAATAGCACTACTGGGTCTGTATCCTGAAGAGATCATGAAAAAGGATAAAAATCCCATATGTACAAAAATATTCACAGCAGCTCTATTTGTGCTGGCAAAGAATTGGAAATTGAGGGGATGCTCATTGATTGGGGAATGACTGAAGAAATTGTGGTATATGTATGTGATGGAACACTATTGTTCTATAAAAAACCATGAGGAATGGGACTTCAGAAAAGCCCGCAAAGACTTGCATAAATTTATACTGAGTGAGAGGAGGAAAAACCAGAAGAATATTATACACACTAACAGCAGCATGGGATGATGATCAACCCTGATGGACTTGATCATTCCATCCAATTTTAGGGAATTTGTGATGGAGATCACCTCTGTATCTAGAGAAGGAACTGTGGAGTTTAAATGAAGATCAAAGCTTATTATCTCCAATTTTTAAAAGTCATATATTATGTAATTTTGCTATCTTTAATGTTTTCTTTCTTCCTTTTGTATCTGATTCTTCTCTCACAATCTGTTCGATTTCAATCAATGTTTATCATGATATAAAATCTAAAACCAATATCAGATTGCCTTCTGTTGGGGGGGAGGGAGGGAGGGACAAAAATTGTAAAACTCAAAACCTTATTTAAAAAATGGTTGGTAGAAACTATCATTGTATGTAATTGGAAAACAAATAAAATATTTATATAATAAAAAACTTAAGCAGAATCAAGAAAACATTATATACAGTAACTATAATAATGTAAAGATAATATTTCCACATAATGACCCTTCACATAACAAAAACAGCTTTCAATCCTGCTGAGTCTCCTTTAAGCTAAACATCCTTTGTTCTTTCAACGAATTCATCAATGACTGGGTTTGGAAACTCCTTCCCATAACTCATCAATCATTCCCTTAACACAATTGAGTGAATAATACACATTGTGGAAGCTAGACTGAAATTTAGAATGTGGACTGCAGATCATATGAATTAAAAAGTAGAAACAGAAAGTCAAAAGAAAAAAAAATGAAACCAAAAAGAAATAGGGGTCACTGAAGCAGTTTTTAAAAATATGCACTATAGGCAGATAAATTTATTAGCTGTGTGATCCTGGGTAAGTCACTTAAGGAATCATAGGCAAGGAGAAAAACTTTGATTTTTTTAAAATATGTATATATATATATATATATATATGTATTTTAAAGAAAAAATTAGTTATATATTATAGAGATTTATAGTTCTATATACAATTCCCTTTTATTTTATTGCACTGTATATGGGAATGAAATGTAAAAGAAAACAACTGAAAAATAAACTAGATGCTATGTAATTATAATGATCACACTTGTTCTCAAATAACAGTTGAGAAAATACACTTTCATGTTTCCTTTGTATCAGTGAGGGACTCTTAGTGGAGAAAAAGCAAGTGATGTACTGATTGGATTTCCTGAATTGTCTTTTTCAGCTCCTATTCATTCTAAAATCTTTGTTATAAGGGATGGTTTGTTAGCAGGGGAGATAGTAGGGGCATATTTAAAAATGAAAATGTTTGATTAATTAATTAAAACATGATAAAATTTTTAAGTATCAAAAATCAGGAATTTAATCTTGATCTTCTAAATTCAGTTTCAATGTTCCATCCATTCTCCAAAGAGAATAAATTATTGGACATGAATCAACCAAGAGAGAGGTTTCCACTGAAGAATTCTAAGGATCTGTCTTTAACTCTGTTCTAGTTACCATTTTTTTTAGTTGTTTTTTTTTTTTTGGAAGGCAAAAGGCCACACAGCCAGGTAATTATTAAGTGTCTGAGGTAGAATTTGAACTCAGGGACTCCTGACTCCAGGGCTGGCACTCTATCCACTGCTTCATCATAGCTGGTCCTTCTAGTTACCATTTTTATAAATAATTTAGTTAAAGGCCAAAAAAAGGCATTTTTATTGAGTTTGTAAATTCTATAATGTTAAGAAAACAGAATCAACAATCCTGTAGATTGTGATTAGCTGAAACTAGCAATATGAAATTAAATAAGTAGAAGTGTTAAATACTATACTTATATTTAATAAAACAAAACAACAACAATAAAAAGATGAGGGGAACTTGCCTTGCTTCAAGTGAAAAATGTCTGACTGACCAGAAGTTCAATCTGAAGCATGACATAGTGACAAAAAAAAAAAAAGGAAAAAGAGTGTAATCTTAAACTCGATTAAGGGAAGTCCAACATTGAGAGTAACTGAGTATCTAGATGGCACAGTGGATAAAGTCAGTTAAGACTCTTCAGTCTGAATTCAGATCCAGCCTCAAACAATTGTTAGCTGTGTGACCCTCAGTTTCCTTATCTTTAAAAATGGATGGGAAAAGGGAAATGACAAATCACTCCAGCAGCTCTACCAATAACAAACAAACAAACAAAAAACCCAAACAGTATCACAAAGAATCAGATATGACTGAAACAACTTAACAACATCCAGGGATAGTATCACTTATCACATTATGTCAGGAATATTCGGTTTTTAGCATGTATTGCCAAAGCAAACTGAACACAGTATGTTAAGGGGACTATTGACATGTAAGATGTCTTCAATATTTGATTGATTATTATATAGCATTATGGATAGCTAAGTGACTCGGTGCACAGAGCACCAGGTCTGGAGTTCAGAAGACTCTTCCAGAGTTCAAATCTAGCCTCAGACTTTTACTAGCTGTGTGACCCTGAGAAAGTCTCTTGACCCTGTTTGTCTCAGTTTCCTCCTCTGAAAAATGAACTGGAGAAGGCGATGTCAGACCACTGCAGTATCTCTGCCAAGAAAACCCCAAATAGAGTTTGAAAGTCCGACATGACTGAAAAATGACTAAAGAACAAAATTTTGTAAAATTGTGAAAATTTTTGAATTTTGAAAAGTGAAAAGAGAATAGGACTTGAAATCAAAAGACTTGGGTTAACATTCAGGTTCTGATATTTACAAGCCTGTTGTGACCCTGGACAAGATTCTCTGAGACTCAGTTTTCTCATCTGTAAGATAAGGGTAATAAGGTGATGGACAAAGTACTTTGTAAATCAGTAGATGTTAAACAATTATGTTGCTATTATTATTGTTATGAATTGTCTTTCCAACTAGATTATAAGCTTGTAAAGGGAAGGAACTAAGTTTTTCTTGTTCTTTTTTTTTTTTTTTACATCCCACTCAAATGGAGCAGGACAAATACTTGTTGGTCGGCTAAGCTACTGGATAAAATTGCTATTAAAAAATTCCAAATTTTCAGAACAAATAAATCAGATTATTTTCACTGAAAGTTCTTCTCTTTGTGGTTATATGGTATAGTTGGCAGAGCACCAGGGCTAGAGCCAGAACCCAGAAGTTCATATCCAACCTCAGACACTTACTAGCTGAGTAACCCTGGACAAGTCACTAACCCTCTGTTTGTCTCAGTTTCTTCATCTGTAAAATGGGGATAATATTACCTATCTCCCAGGGTTTTTGTGAGGTTTAAATGAGATTACATTTATAAAGCTCTTAGCACATAATAGATGTAATATAAATGTTATCTATTATTATTGTTTTTACTATTATTACTCTCCTTCCCAGAATCTACCACTCACCTTCAATATCATAGATCTTCCTTTCCAGGTCATCAAACAGTCCCTTAAGCTGGGCATAAGAGGCCAGAATCTTCACAAAATTCTCCTTGGGATATGAGGCAAAGTCAGTAAGTTTATCAGGTTCTTGAATTCCATTCCCGATCTGTGGGAGAGTGAAGAGATCACTTCAGCAAGCTCCCTGACTGATGCTTCAAAGCACTCACTGACCCCACAATAAACCAGGGAGGGATAAGAACAGGAAGTGTGTAGGTTCAAAGAAAGAGCTGAGGCTACCAAGGTAGCAGCCTAGAGGACCCATACCCCAATCACATAGCGAATGATGTGTTTGGCTTCCTCAATGTTTCCATTATCAGTAGCATCCCCGTCTGTGATGATGATCATTACTTGTACAGCCTCAGGGCGGGCACCCCGATTCACATCAAATACATTCTTTCTGTGTCAAAAAATGGAGGAAAGTGAGGGCCTTCTCCCCTGTTTCTCCAACACAGGGCAGTGGACTTCCTTCTGGACTACGTTCCTGCCTTATTATATCATCCTGGTAAAGGGAAAAAAGATCTAGGGATATATCCACCTTCCTCATTTCTTATTCCACGGGATATTAAGCAAAAAATTAGAAATAAAGTGGGGCCATCACCTGGGGAATTGACTGGACATATTGTGGCATATCAATGTAATATATCATTACACTATTAAAATGAGTAGATAAAGTAAAATAAATAAAATGATGAATAGAAGAGATGTTGAGGGACAAAGGAAGATTGGAATGACTTGGATGGGGAGTGGGAAGAGACACAAACTGAATAAATGCAATGATCAAGATTCATTACAGAGGTAAAATAACAATGGATACCAAATGAGGCAGGCACAAACTGATGTGCTGAATGGATCAGTTTTGCCTGTTTTCCTTTTTTATCAGGGAGGATTGGGGAAGGGCAAATCAAAAAATGACTAGAATGTTTAAAAAAAAACCAAAAGACATTCATTTATGTAAATATATGTGAGTGAAGTTGTATAAATACATATATACATATATGCACACATAGCTATATAAACATATTTATATGTGTCTATATATCTATATCTATATCTATATCTACATCCACATCCACATCCACATCCACATCCACATCCACATCCACATCCACATCCACATCCATATCCATATCCATATCTATATCTATATCTATATCTATATCTATATCTATATCTATATCTATATCTATATCCATGTATTTCCAACAGGTCCTAGAGTTGCTGTTTGGAGAATCAATTGAGAGAATGTGTATGCAAGTAGCCCTTGTAGCCCAGAAGACTAAAGAACTCACACAACATGGTTGATGCCCCCAAAGGTATTGGTGAGTTTTTGCATGTGTTTGACATTAGCTAGCAGAGTATCAGGATTTCTTGTCTTGATATAATCTGAGAAGGAGAATTCAGTCTTGGAGGAGCTTGAGAACTGGACAGCTGCAAACTGGATAGAGATGGAGACAGGGGATTTAACTGACCATTTGGTCCTTCCTCCCACCAGTTTGCTCTCCCCTCTCCTAGACCTTGCACCCTTCTCAGGACCCAATAACCCAGCTCCAGTTGCCCCCGCACATGGAATGAAGAATTGCCCAGTTTTCTCATCACATCTTCCATGAATTCCAGGATTTTCTTGAAATCATCATTATTTATGCTGTAGGATCCATCGAACAAGAACACCAAATCAACGTTTGCCTTTAGACATTCTGCAGAGGGGTCAGATATACAAAGATTAGGAGAAGAGACAACCATCATTTCATCCGGAACCATTCCTGTCCCTGTCCCTTTGGTTTAGTGATTGCTGGAATAAAGGGCAAACCAGTTTACTAAGTTGTATTTCTCATTTGTGGTCTTGTCACTTCCCAAAGTGAGAACCGCCATACAAAGGTTGGGTTTCCTCTTACCTTGATAACCAGGACGTGTAAGTATGGGTCTGCCCAGATTTGGGGGGAAGATATAGCAAAAGCCACTCAAATAGAAGTTTTGATCACATTCCCTGGCCAGCCCAGGGTCACAAGCCTGTGTGAAACCAGAGATGGAGGACAGTCAAAAGTCTACCAATCAAGAATTTACCACTATCTGTTGTTATCAGAGAAGGAAGGTTTTTTAGAACAGCTAGCAAAGAATCTCAGACTTGAAAGATGAACGCATAATAGAAAATATGAGAACAGGAAGAGACTTTAGAGCATATCATAGAGAATGTGAAAGCTATCATGAAATTTAGAAAATGGAACACAGAATATAAGAACTAAAAAGAGTCTTGAGAAGATAGAAAGTGAAGGCTGAAGGGAAAAGAAAGAGAATAAAAAGAGAAAGAAGGAAGGGTCACTGGGGTTGTTTTTTTTAAAAACATTCAGAGAAGAGAACAGTACAAAAGCCTGAAGGAATCTCAGCCAAGCAGGATAACTTTGAAAGTTATGTGTGGAATTGATTAAGAAAAGGCAAGATCTACACAATAAAAATTCATCATTTCATGTATATATTCCTCTTCTTTTTTGTTCTGTTTTATATGTATATGGAAATTATTTGACATTAAACTCATAATAAATTGAATAAAAAAATTTTAAAGAAAACAAGAACTTTGGAGCATAGACAAGGGGTTTTAGAATGAAGAAACAAGAATTTCAGAATTGAAAGATGTCTACATGGGGTATCAGTTAGACGAGACCCTGAAACAGGGAGAAAAGAATATGGAACATCATTGTTGGAGTGAACTCAGAACACAGAGCACAGAACATCACAGCTGGAACTTTAAAACACTGAGCAGAAAACACCATAGCTGGAAGAGACCTTAAAGATCATCCACTGAATCTCCATTCCCAGTCTAAGCTCTTTTCCTAATATCCTATGCTGACTGCTTTTTCCTGATTAGTAATTTGCCCATATTTCTTTCACCCTCTTCTCTTCACTCCTCTTCTCTTTTTATTCTAATTTTGTTTATATGATACTTCCCCTCTCCTCTGCCCCCATCAGAATATTAACTATGTTTATAATTGCTATATGACCTGAGACAAGTCACACTCCCTTTCAGATTGTTTCCTCCTCTGAAAAGGGAAGAATTTGTTCCAAGTTCTCTCCTTGCCCTCTGAGAGCAACCTTCTCTGAGAAAGTTAAAACATATTCCCATTCTCCTCCTCAAGTCCATGGTGATTTCTTCTCTGACCATCTCCAGTTATTATTTAACTATCTGAACTGTTAGTTGTCTCCCACATGGAGGTAGATTGTAATCTTGAGTGCAGGTAGTTCATTTTACTCCATGAGTGGAGCCTAAGGCCTTGAGTCTTATGTACTTACTAAACACTGGTTATGGTGATTTACATTTTTAAGGTTTACAAAGCACCTTTCTCATAACTTCTTTGGATGGTAAATAGTTGGAGTATTATTATTCTCATTTTATAAATGAGGAGACAGGCCCAGAGAAGTGAAATTATTTGCCCAAGGTCATAGAATTAATATTAATAATCAGCAGAGATAGGACTTAAATAAACCCAGGTTTATTTTTTATTCCAAGTTAATCCTTCTTTTCTTTTTTTATAAATTAACATTTTATTTTTCTCTGATTTTAAAATTATATAAATTTCCCCAATTTCAAATTAAAATTTTTTTTGAGTTCCAAATTCTTTCTCTCCCTCCCTTTTTCCCCTTCTTCTCCCTCACATTGAGAAATCAAGAAATTTGACACATACTATACATGTTCAGTCATGAAAACTATATTTCAAAGTTAGTTACATCACTTTCTTTTGGGAGAAGGCAATGGGATTTAGGGACTTGTCCAGGTTCACACAGCTAGTAATATCTAAGGCTGAATTTGAACTCAGGTCTTCCTGACTCCAGGTCCAAGATCACTCTTTTCATGATTGCTTGATATTCTCTCTCTCTATGTCTATCACAAATCATCTGACTCTTTGATCTTATCCTTTATCTCTACTTATTTGCCTTTCCTCCCTCCTCAACCTACTGATTCTCTATTTCTCTTACCATGAAGCGTCCATCAGTGGGATCTGTTGCCAAGGTCATGCCTAGATACTTGGAAGAGAAATTGCCATCTGTGGTAAGAAAGAAGAGAAATAGTAGAAGTAACTCAGAAGCCAACAGAAGCTCCCCAATCATGATCAGACCTGTTAACATCATGGTGCTTACCTCTCAGGTCCATAGGCTGGCAGTGTCCTGTGGATGGCTGGCACTGATAGATGTTCCCAGTATTGTTCCCCTCTCCAGGAGCTCCCACAATGACCCTGATGAAAAATGCTCTCTATAAGACAGAGATGCCTGGGTCTTTGGAAACACTGGGATTCCTGCTGTACTCTCATGGTGGGGAGGGGGTTTGGGACTGTAGAGCAAGACCAAATAATGCCTCAAAGAGTTCTCAGCCTCACTACCCACCCCCAAAGTTTGCTGGTGAATCCCTCCCATTTTTCCCATCATGCCTCTTTACTCTCTGGCATTTCCAAAGTTATATATTCAAGATATTATTATGTAAGTTTTTTAAAAGCCCTGGAAAGAGGTCAAAGCAGGATAGCAATTTTTTCTTATTTTATCTAGACTTATGATTCTGCTGATATAAGGAACTCAGGGTGTGGGAAAACCTCTATGCACTTGTATCTTATAGCCTTGAGAGTTGTTGTAGGCACTGAGAGGTTAAGGCACTCATTTTTTTTAAGGTTTTTTTTTTTGCAAGGCAAATGGGGTTAAATAGTTTGCCCAAGGCCACACAGCTAAGTAATTATTAAGTGTCTGAGGTCAAATTTGAACTCAGGTCCTCCTGATTCCAGGGCCAGTGCTCTCATCACTGCGCCACCTAGCTGCCCCAAGGCACTCATTCATGATCACACAGCAGTTATGTGTGTCAGAGACAAGACTTGAACCCAGGTCTTCCTGACTACAAGGCCATCCTCCATTAGCTATGAAAACTTTTCACATATAAGTAAATGCCAGAATAGCTAAAGTCAAGTCTCTGGACTTCCAGGTGAGTGTCCTTCCTTCTTCCTTACACATCAACCACCATTAATGCCTACAGAGTTAGGAAGGTAAGAACCAGGTTCTCCCTCTAGGGCAGTGACCTCAAAAATTAAATAGAAAAGAATCCCTGGGCCAACCAGTATATTGACTTAAAAAATCACAAATTAACAAGGTCTTTACTTCTTTATTTTTCTTAAACATATACTAATTACATTTTAATCCTGTTTTCCATAATGTAGAAGTGTTGCTGCTGCTTAGGGTGTTATTTGACACCTTTCTCTAGGGCCTTACCCATTTCCAACTTGTAGAACCTGATACCCAAAATGGTTCCCAGCATCTTGGAAGGAAAAGATCTGAGGGTGGCTGGTGTCTAGATTATAGCTTGAGGACAATGCTGCAAGAGAAGGATCAGAGAATCAGGACCTGGTAGGGCCTCAAAATATCCCCCTATGTATCTCCCCTACTCACCTACTCCCTTCTCCTCAGTTTCCCTTGACCAGTGTCTCCAGGTATTCACAGATTTAGGACTGGGAATACCTAGGTTGAGAACTAAGAGGAGGCTAAAGCCTCAAAAAAGGCCTAAATATTTCATGTTTATACACTTGTTTTTGGCTGATATAAAGGAAATGGGAAAATGTGCTAGGGGGTGAGGAGGATATGTAAGGTAAAGGAGAGAGAATCCTTTTCTTTTTTTCCTTCTCCCCAGGGGGATTTGGGGTTTTGAGCTCCCAAATTGGAGCCTCTACCAGTGATTAGGACTGACCACAAAGCATCACATTTCCTCATTCTAGAAGGTCTCATTTCCTTTGAAGATTTGAGTTTCTGCCTCTCCGGACTGAACTCTCCCTTTGGGTTTTCCATTAACATTTCTAGCTTCCATTTCCCCAAGTATGTCCCTTCTAACACCCAAGCTCCTCTCATATCTTGGTTCTTAGCTCTTGGCTCTTGGCTCTCCTGTCCTCTCGAACACCCAACTTCTTCACCCTACCCCCTATTTGATCCCATACTAAACTTCACCTCTGTCTGCCAGAGCACCTCACTCACTCCACCTCAAAAATTTAATCTCAAGTACCCACACCTTCCTAATTTCAGATCCTTCCCACTCAGCACCTCTTGTTTCCACTTACAAAAAATTTTTTGAACTGAAATTTCTAATGCCTAACACAACTGTGTTCCACATCTGTTTCTGCTTCTCTCTCTGTCCCTGATAGTCTTTTTCAATTTTTCTGAATATTTTCTCTTTTTTTTTCCCCTGGGATCTTGAGCCCCGATCAGATTGTCCATGCCTTTTCCTCCCTCTTTGACTGCTCCTCTTTATGACTCAATCCCCTCCCCAAAAAAAACTTCCTTAACCCATACTCCCCAAGCTCCTGTTTCCCCCTTAGTCTCTATTCTTACCTGTTCTCTTCTGAACTTCTGAACTTCTCTTCTGAACTTAACTTACCCCAGAGAAAGGTTCCAAGCAGGGGCAGCCTGCATAAGGTGCAGGCACCCTTCATGGCACTGTGGCCAATGGGGTTGGAGAAGAGGAGACTCAAGAATCTCTAATTCTGGACTCAGAGAATCAGTTGTTAAAGCGAGTTGCCAACCTAAGGTAAAAAGGAGGAAATGACTGTCCTCAGGGCCCCCCCAGTAGCTAAGACGGGGAAGGGATGAGGGTGTCACAGGGTGGTTGATGGAGTTATGAAACCAGAAAGAGCTGAGAGAGGAAGTATAAGCAAGCAGGTTCAATTTCCTGCCCTCACTGCTATCAGCCAAAGCCCAGTTTGATTGCAGCTCTGCATTGCATTAGTTATCTCATAGGCTGGCAGAGCTAGAAAGAATCTTAAAGATGATCTAAACTACCCTATTTTATAGATAGTGAAACTATGACCCAGAAAGAATAGCGAATTTACAATCTTTCAGATTTGGTACAGGGGAAAGAGCAACTGGTTTGGAGACAAGAGATTTGAATCTGACTCCCAGGTCTTCTGATACAAAATCCATCATTCTTTCTTTTTAATTAATATCTTTAAAAAAATCAGAGTCATTTGCTCAACTCATCATTGAACCCTCTCCCATAACAAAGAAAAGAGATTTAATAAAATTGACAATCAAAGCATATGGCAACTTATTTAATATCCTGTATTCATAATCCATCCATCCCAATGTTCTTTCTAATGTACTGCAATATCATTCCTGCTTTAGGTACTCACTTCAACAGAAAATCCAAAGAGAAGAAATAAGCTGAAGGAAGTAGGCAATGGTATGCTGGAACTGGCTTGCAGAGAGACTCAAGAGGGAGCTGGTTATTAAAGTTTCAGTGTGAACAGTTATGCCTCAGAAATCAACAAAGTTAACTATCAGGGCTTGATTTATCATTATATTGATTGCCTAGAGTTAACAAAGTGATGGAGAAAATATCAATAATGAAGATCAAACTTTTAAAATTATGTCATTAGCATATCCCAAAGACACACACATACACACAAACAGTCTCACACAGGGCTGGTTGTTAAATATTTACTATCATTTTTACCATCAAACAAGGATAAACACCAAAAAAACTCTCATTTGTACCTTGTGATACATATCTGTATTTCTCTGATCTTCATACCTACATGAGTATCTCTAAGCACATATAAACATTATTACTACACATATAGAAAAATTGTGAATTAGTCTTGACATTCCAAAAAATAATTTGGAAATATATCCCAAAGTTCAGTAAACAGTGACTTGTATGCCTGTGCAACCTGGACAGTTTACCAGTACCATGCCAGGAAACTGAATCGCTTCCATTTAAACTGTCTAAGGACTGAAGATTTCCTGGCAAAATAAAGTCCTAGACACTGAGGTACTTTCTCATTCTAAACTGCCACACATTCAAAATCTACCACAAAGAACACAATTCCAGGGGGACTGGTCATGTTGTTCAAATTTATTTGCCTAAAAGATTTTTATAGGAAATTCACATAGGACAGGCTCTCACATAGTGGTCAGAAAAAGAGATACAAGGACTCTTTCAAAGTATTTTGGATGAACTTTGGAATTGATTGTGAAACATGGGAGACACTGGCACAGAACTTTCCAGCATGGTGTGCCTGCATCAAAAAGGCTCTGTGCTCTAGGACCAGAATTGCAGTAGTTCAAAAGAAATGTGAGTTGTGCAAATTTAAAGATCTCTCCATTCTAAATGTTTATGGATTATCTGTGGTAGAGCCTTCTCAGGTTCTTGACTCCCACATTATGTCATTTTGGCACTCTTCAAGAACCGGGAACACAATCTAACTGACCTGACCCAACAATACCAATATTAAATTTAAACTCCCCTCCCCCCTAAAAAAAAAGGTAAAAGATGAAAAGGATCCCAGTAACTTTTTTGTGTATGTGTGATGGCAAAGAACTGGAAACTAAGAAAGCAATTTGTCTAAACAATTTTTGGTAAACGTATATAATGGAATACTATTTGCTTTAGGTAACGACAAAGGAGATAGACATCTGAGAAATCTGAAAAATTTGTATGAACTGTTTCAGAGTAAAGTGAGAAGAACCAGGAAAGCAATTTATACCATTTGTGAAGAAATATAGCTTTGAAAGACTTAGAAACACAATGCTAACCAAAATTTCAGAGGATTAATGATAAAGCATGTTATCTACTTCCTAACATTTAGTTATATATAATGTATAGACTCTCAGAGTGCATAATGAGATATACATGCTAGTTCCAATGCTTTCCTCTGTTCTTCTGTGAATCCTGAAGAGTGGAAGACTTATGAAACCCAAGTCATATAAAGAACCAAAGCATGGACTAGGTCAGGGATTGCCAAACTACAGTTGGCCTGCAGACTGTTTTTGTACAGCCCTAGAGCTAAGGGTAATTTTTACCTTTTAAAATACTTACATTTTGGGGCGGCTAGGTGGTGTAGTAGATAAAGCACTGGCTCTGGAGTCAGGACCTGGGTTCAAATCTGATCTCAGACACTTAATAATTGCCTAGCTATGTGGCCTTGGGCAAGCCACTTAACCCTGTTTGCCTTGCAAAAACCTAAAAAAAAATTATTTACATTTTAAAATGCAAAAATCAATCTTAGCATAGGGGATAAAAACAGGGGACAAATTGCTGCTCCCTAGACCAGACTGTAGGCCATGAATAATAATTTAATTCAATAGCAGCATCAAGTGTGTCATTCTGTCCTGTCAAGACCACTTTATTTTTTTCTTGCAATTTATAAACACAATATTAGGAACCAATGGTGTAGGGATGGTCAGAAAAGACTAGTGCTTCTAGTGTGAGGGCTGTTCAGGACAGTTCCTTCACCTTTGGGGTCCCTCTGATTCATCTAATTTTTATCAACTTAGATGGGCGAAAACCAGGTTGCATACTACTGAGGAGCCTCAAACCCACTGGTGAATTAGGGGAGTGCTACCCCAAGCATGTGAAGACTTTCCTGGAGAATTGGAGGATGAGAACAATTTGTTCCAATGCCCATGAAGGTGGTTGAAGTGGCATTGTTGAGTGCTTAGAGCTCGGTTAGACACTGAAGATGCCAAGTTTATCCATTGCATCCTGGTGTCTTCTCCAGTCATCTTGTCTTTTGACTTGCTGCTGGATTTTGATGACTCTGGAAGAGAGATGCCTTTGTGCAACTTTACTTCATAAATCCAATTTACTCAAAAGTCAAACACATCAGCAAATTATTTCATTTTCATCTTCTTTGAGGATGAAGAACAACCAACCAATTAGAAACACCACAGAATAAAAACCTAGGTCATTTTTGATTCTTTGTTGATTGAATGAACATTAGCAAAACTATGCCTTGTCCTGATTCTCTTTTTTTTCCTGATTGATATTTAATTTTCCAAATATATGTTATGAAAATTTCCAACATTCATCCACTTTTACATTTATGTTACACAATTTTCTTCCATCCTCCCTTCCCACCCTCCTCCCCTCAGCGGTGAACAGTCTAGTGAATATTGTACCTGTACATTTGTGTTTAACATATTTACATATTAGTCATTTTATTTGAGGAATTAGGACTAAGGGAAAAGAAGACCAAGGGATAGGAATAAAAAGCAAAAGAAAAAATTTAAAGAAGTGAGCATAGTGTTCATTCAGATTCTGTGGTGATTTGTTTTGTTTTTTTCATCTGGATGTGGATGATATTGTCCACAACAGGTCTCCCAGGGTTGTTTTAGCTCTCTGAAGTGCTGATAGAAGCTGCATCCATCAAAGCTGATTAATTCATAATGTTGTTGTCAATGTATGCAATGTTCTTTTGACTGCTCCCTTCACTCAGCATCAGTTTGTATGATTCTTTTCATGTTTCTCTAGAATCCAACCATTTATGGAGTTTTTTTTTGGAAGCAATGGAATTAAGTGACTTGCCCAAGGTCATACAAGTAATTATTAAGTGTCTGAGTCTGGATTTGAACTCAGGTCCTCCTGACTCCAGGGATAGTGCTCTATTCACTGCGCCACCTAGCTGCCCCTACTTATGGTTTCTTATAGAACAATAGTATTTCGTAACATTCATATACTATAACTTGTTTAGTCATTCCCCAACTGATTCGCTGTTGAAACATGATCAGAGACTTGAAGTTTCACCTAGTTTCTTTTTTGTGAAATTTCAAGCAGTAACACAACTCTATATTTCCCTTCTATGTTTTGATTTAAGAATAAGCACTGTGAATAAAAGTAGTTGTTGATTAACTAGGAAGCTCTATCTCCACCCCTCCCTAGTTTGGTTTGTCCTTTTTTTATGATGAGGTTAATTTCATTGATTAGAGTAACCAATAAGCTTTATTTCAGATGATGTTTGCTAACCAAGACTAACTCATATGCTATAGATGGACAGGCTTGGTTCTATGAATAAAATCTCCAACATATAACATCACAACCTTCTCTAGTATGGTGATTCTGCTGTTAAGTGTAGATATCTTCCTTTAAGAAATGTTTGTGACTCTTTTGTATGGAATGTCTGGATATTCTTCTGTACTTAGTAAAATATTTTTATGATAAAAGAAATTATCAGACTTCTTGAAAACCTTTACTGACTACAATGAAATCAAAAGTTTTGGGGCATGGTTTTCGAGGATAATTGAGAATCATAAGTGATAACTAGATATATTTATAAGAGTCAGGGGAGGGGCGGCTAGGTGGCACAGTGGATAGAGCACCAGCCCTGGAGTCAGGAGGACCTGAGTTCAAATCCAGTCTCAGACACTTAATAATGACCTAGTTGTGTGGCCTTTGGGCAAGCCACTTAACCCCATTTGCCTTGCAAAAAAAAATAAAAATAAATAAAAATATAAGAGTCAGGGGACAAAGTGAAAATAAAAAGCATCTACTGGTCACCTCTTAGAAGAAATCACAAAATGAAAACTCTCAGAAATGACATAGCCTTAGTCCAGAACTTCTAGGTCAAAGAAAAAATACTGCAAGCAGACAGGATGAAGAAATGAAGGACTGAAGAATTACTGTCAGGAACATATAAGACCTAGCAGCTATGACTGTAAAAGAAAGAAAATATTAGAATACAATATTCGAAAAGGTTTATAAAAAAAGAATGATTTCTTCTGAAACTTCAAGTCAAAAACCATAAGGAAAAAAATAGTTATTTAATGGACCAGAGGATTTCTAGCAGTCTTGATCAAAAGACCAGAGCTGAATTGACTTTGAAATATAAACGTGGGAATCAAGAGAAGTCTAAAAGGTAAATTCAATGGAACAATTACAAGAGGCTAAATAATGATGGAAAACTTATATTCTAATACAAGGAGAAGAAACTGAGCTCTAGGGTTGTATATCAGATATTGGGTGTGGTTTTGTTCTGTTTTGATGATTTTTAAGGGAAGAAAGAAAAAAGGAAGAAAAAAGGAATTCACCAATGAAGAAATGAGGAAGAAGGGGATAGGAACTTGCCATTTCCCATAACTGTGGTTTAGCAGAAAAAAAAATATAAAAATAGAGGAAGGGGTTAGGGGAATGAGCATCACATGAACTTCATTTTCATCTGAACTGGATAAAGGAAGGTTGAACACATTCATATTCATACACAAAGTTTTCTTTAGTGATACATTAAAGTCAATAGGAAAATAACAGCATTTGTATATCACTTTAAAGTTTGCCAAGGAGAGACTGCCAAGGTTTGTCCTCTGTCTCTGGAACAGGACTCTGGGGCTCTGACCACATTCAGATCCTGATCCCAGTCTAGGCCCCCCCCCCCATAGAACAGCAGGGCCACCCCCACCTCAGCCCCATGACAGAGGGGTGCTCTTGAGGTCATTCACAGACCAAGAGGGAAGACAGAGCTTCACACCAGAGATCCTTGTGGGGGCGGGTATCCCAATAATACTCAAAAGCTCAGGAAGCACCCCAAAACCAGACACAGGCTGGAGAAATGAGTAAAGAGAGATAAAAAAGAGGAACACCATTGAGAAATATTTTGTCTATGATCCCAAGGAGGATCAAAATACTCAATTTGAATATACCATTACTATAGTATATAGTATTATCATTATTTTATTTTACTTTGGGTCTTTTTTTTTTTTTTTTGGTTTTTGCAGGGCAATGGGGTTGGGATGGCTTGCCCAGGGTCACACAGCTGGGTGATTGTTGGGTGTCTGGAGCCGGATTTGGGCTCAGGTGCTCCTGGTTCCAGGGCTGGTGCTCCATCCACTGAGCCACCTGGCTGTACCTATTATTATTATTGTTATTATTTTAATTTTTTCTCTTTCTTTTATCATTCATGTAGGTCTATATTTTGGGGGGAAGGGGGTATTATGTTTACTCTTAAACAAGAATATTTTAGTAATGTATAAAAAAATCATCTGTACAAAAATGAGAATAAATAAATAAATAAGATTCCTCTAGCTCTAGAGCTATGCTCTCATCTGAGCAGCAGAGCAGCAGAAGCTCATCAAGACAGCCTTGCCAGATGAGAATTGCGTAAGAATTAATACCCCCATTTTACAGACGAGAAAAAGTGAAGCATCTTGACAGGTTACCTTGATTATAATCACTTATATAGTAAATGTCCAGGATGAGACCTCTATCTTTTTAATTCCCAAGTTTGCCAGCATTCTATCTTCTCTGCCATACTGTGTCTAGATTAAGAATACTCTAAAACATAGAATGTCACCCTGCAGAAGGACACATAAAACAGAAAATCAAAGAACCAGAAGCAGTCTTAGAGATTATCCAGTCAGACTCCCTCAATTTTACCAAAAAAAAAGGGAGGGGCTAATATCCCACTAGCAGTCCTAAAACTTAATTCCAGTTCTTTTGATTCCCATCTCTAAGGCTCTTTCTTTTCTCCTATATATTGCCCCTCTCTAAAGGAATTCAGAAGTCTATGAGGCAACTGGGTGGTGCTGTGGATAGACTTCTGATTTTGGAGTCAGGAAGACCTGAGTTCAAATTTGGCATCAGACACTAACTACTTGTGTGACCCTGGGCAAGTCGCTTTCTATCTTTTGATCTCAATTTCCTCATCTATAAAATGAGGAGTATAAAAGCATCTACTTCCCAGGGTACATTGTGAGAATCAAAGTGATTTGCAAGCCTTAAAGTATTAATATCATGTGGAGGTTTGGGAAAAATCCTATTGTACATTCTTCCTTAGTCCTCCACAGCCAAGATATATTTCTGCCTGTGGAATCAGCATCTAAGAGTAGTTCTGAAGTGGAAAAGCAGTTATGGAGAGTAGTATGACCTGGGATGGGTGGGAAGGATATATGTGGTGTAAAGAAGTAAGTCTTTATTAATTATAGTCAGAGAACTGGCCCTGGTCCTGGATGTGGGGGATGACGAGATGAATATATATATGGAAGCCTTGGGGTATATTTGGCTTTTTAAGTACCAACTGAGGGTGATCACATGCAGCCTCTAGGGTCCCTGCCCAAGATCCTTTTTCTTCAGCAGTGCTTGGAGTTCAGGGGGTGCTCCAAAGCTTGGGCCCAACATGTACCCTCACAATGTACCATTCCTTAGAAGGGCTATAAACTATATTGACACTGGCCTGGACCAAAAGTCTAACATTGTCTCTTTTCTTTTCTCCATCTAGATCTAAGACCATGTTTGTCCAGGCCAGAAGCCTCAAAGAAGAACCAACCACTGGAAGAGCCAAGAGGGAATAATGAGATTGTACATGCTGATCTCCAACCCATTGGGGAAAAACATCAGTCTAAGAGCTCAGTCCAGTTGAAGGATCTTCATTCTGAATATGCTACCATTCATGTCTAGTAACTGGGACCCAAGAAAAGCAGTTCCAAGGAGGATGGAAGGACCAATTTCCAGAGAATGCTGAGGACTCTCTGTTTTCAGGCAGAAACAGGGAAGTTGAAGATTCTTTCAGGGGTCTGAAAATAAAGCCACGAGGAACAAAAAAAAAAGTTTGCTAAGTAATTTACAAATACTATTTCATCTTAGCTTCACAACAAACCTGGGAGATAGGTACTGTAATTATCTTCATTTTATAGATGAGGAAACTGAGAAAGAGGTTAAGCAACTTGATCAAGGTGTTGTCAAGGTTATAGTTGAGGGGTTGGGGTTGATTTTCTAGGATTGTAGTTCATAGGCCCCTACCAGCATGCATGCTACACAAAAATACACACACACAAACACACACACAATATCAATCAATATCAATTGGTCATATGAATTTAATTAGTTTTCAGAGAGGGTTACTTTACATAGTAAAAACAATTACTACAAAGCATCATTACAAAAATCTATGACACCCTCTCCCACTAATATTTAAAAAACGCAGGGGGAAATGGGTTCAGGCTTAGAAGGTACAGGTGTCAAAGGGGTACAATTCACAGCTTCTAGAAATCCCCATCCTTCTCTTCCTCCCCCAGCATATAGGTTTCTTTTGGACTCTCTGGAGTCCCATAACGTTGCCTTTTTTCAGTGTCTCTATTTATCTTGGCTCTGGATGCAGACACTGCATTAGTTGAGGAAGATATTAAAATGCAGACGAAAATACAAATCCTCAAACCTTCTAAAGTTCAGATGGATTTCTTTTGGGCAAGGGGAGGGAAAGAGTACAAAGTGTTCTCCTCTCCACCTACCAAGTGATTCTTTCTCAGAGGCTTGGCTAGAGATTTCCACTACTAAGCTTCCATACCCTCAAATGCTTGATTTCAACGGGCTTGATTGGTTTTATTCAAGCCACAGAGTTTGATCCAATCTCCTCAACCAATGTAAATATACTTCCTACATGCAGTGCCATTCCATTTCTTCAAATGACTTTCAAGACTCCTAAATTAACTAAAGACATTACAACTAGTCTGAAGTCTCCAACTAATTGATAGATCCAATAACAATTTTGGATCATTTGTATCTATCACAACTATTTGTTCCCATCTTTCTCACTGGAAAGCAGGAGCAAAGAGAGGATATGATGGAAGGAAGCATATATTTAACAATGTGCATTAACTATTATCCTTAATGGAATGAACACAAATATGAAATTAAAAAAGGGAGCAGAATGCATTAAAAATTAGAACCTAACAATATGATGTTTACAAGAAACACACATGAAACATAAAAATTTGCAAAAAATAATAAAGGGGATAGAGAATTTATTATGCTTCACATGAATTTGAAAAAGCAGATTAGCAGTCATCTCAGACAAGTAAGCAATAAAAATATACATGGCTAAAGTATAAACAGGGACATATTATGCTTAAAGTTAATACTAAATATACATACATATGCAATAAATGACATATCTAAATATTTAAAGGAAAGAATAATCAAATTGCAGAATGAAACAGACAACTGAGCTAATAACTGGGAACATTGCCTTTTGACATAGATAAATCAAACAAAAATATAAATACAAAAGAAATTAAGCACATGATTAGAAATTTTGAAAAGTTAGAATTGTTAGATGTCTAGTGATTACCAAATAGTAGCCCAAGAAGGGCTTTATATTTTTTTCAATTATGCATGGAAATTTTGTAAAAAATAAACTATGCATTTATTAGTATACAAAGAGAACCTCTAAGTGGCATGTGGATAGGGTCTAGAGTCAGGAAGACTTCTCTATCTGGATATAAATTCAGCCTCAAACATTAACTGAGTGACCCTGGGCAAGTCACTTAATCCTATTTGCATCAGTTTCCTCATTTGTAAAATGGACCCTTGAAGGAAATGGCAAACCATTCAATATCTTTGCCAAGAAATTCCCAATAAGGCCCAAAGAATAGGACATAACTGAAAAACAACTGAACAACAAAGTTAGTATATAGTTAGTATATAAGTATATGTTAGTATATAAAGACTCACAAGCAAATGCAGAATAGTAGATCTATTATGCAAATTCTTTACTGATCATAATTAGATTAATATTATGATCAATTTTGAAGAAATTGATTTTGAAGAAAAGATTCAAATTAAAGTCTAAGTAATTTTAAAGAATTTTTGAGTCAAAGAACAAATAATTAGAAACAATAAATAAATTTTGTAAATCAAGTTGATGACATTGAGACAATATACCAAAACTTTTGGGATGCCCCAAAGCATACCTGAGAGGAAAATTTATATTTCTAAACATATTTATCAACAAAAGAGAATAAGAACAGATCAATGAATTGGACATAGCAGCTAAAAAAATACTAGAAAAAGAAAGTAAAAAAATCAACATTCCCAAACAAAAAAAGGAGAAATTCTGAAAAATCGAGTAAGAAATTAATAAATTAAAAGCAAAAGTCCATTGAATTGACAAATAAAACTAGGAAATTTTTAAAAATATAACAAAATAAAAAAAACAAACAAAAACCTAACAAAATAGACAAAGTGTTAACTAATCTAATAAAAAAGAGGGGAAATTATCAATTTAAGAAGAATACATGCAAAAAAGTGAAGAGATGAAGGGAATTATTAACAAACATTTCCCCAGCTATATGCCAACAAAATTGATTACTTAAATGAAATGAAATTTATTAAAAATATAAAATACTCAGATGAACAGTATAAGGAATAAAGAATGTAAATAACAATATGAGGAAAGAGAAATTGAACAAAGTTTAAATATTTTTATTTGACTTTTAGCCAAAGAATGGCTAAAAATTTAGAATACATGAATGTAATGGAATAACTGAACTGTAGGAAATTATGTATCTGATAAATACAAAGAAGTATGTATCTATACTTTTTTTTGCATGAACTGATAAGGTAAAGTTAAGCATAACCAAAAGAATATATAAATGATGGTTACAAAGATTAAAACAGAAAGAACAACCACCAAAAAAAATCAAAAATGAATGTTGCAAAATTATATTTTGATGGTGATTTTTGTCTTCTTTTTTTTAAAAATACTTTTATCTAAAGTATTGCTTTCTGGAAAGGGAAAGGGAAATAAAATGGGTAAAGTATGATGATGTTAAGCAAAAAATCAATAAAACTTATTTTTTTAAAGATTAGAACTCTGAAAAGGAAAAAAAATAACTGGTGTCAGAATGTTACCTAAAATTCAAAGAACAATTGATTATAATATTATATAAACCATTTACAAAAAAAATAAAGAAAGGGATATTATCAACTCAGGGGGAAAATCCTAATAAATAAAAAGAAGGGGGGGGATTTTTGAACTAATTACTTAACTGAGAAGGGGGAAAGAAAGGAAGAAGACAAGAAAAAAATTAGTATTTCTTATAAATAGTAAATCAGTAACAAAAAAGAGGAACTCATTTATGTAAAACTCCCCAAACTTGGGAAGGTATTGACAAAGAGTGAGCAATGAAAGAAGAAACCGAACTGTGGGAACAGTATTACATTAAAATTGTTTAAAGAAAACAAATCACAGTGACAAAGTACTGATTTAAGATAAGAAGAGGAAGTAAAAAAGCCTATTTCAAAAAGAGTTAAAAATAAACTACAGGGGTGGCTAGGTGGTATAGTGGATAAAGCACCAGCCTTGGAGTCAGGAGTACCTGGGTTCAAATCTAGTCTCAGACACTTAATAATCACCTAGCTGTGTGGCATTGGGCAAGCCACTTATAACCCATTTGCCTTGCAAAAACCTAAAAAAAAAAAATAAACTATATTCTCATTAGATTAAATGTGAACTATTAAATAGTCTAATAAAACAAAAAATATGGAAGAGTGTATATGAAAACAAACTCCACAATCTCTTGCTTATGAGAAACATATTTAAAAAGCAAAGAGGTATATAGGATGAAAATTGGAAGCTGGCACAAAGTTTACTATACATAGGCAACTCCAAAAAAAGCATGAGTTGTAATCATGCTTTTAGGAAAGGCGAAACCAAAATGTCACAGTTATCAGTAGAGATCATCAAAGAAATTATATTTATGTTTAGAGGAACCACAAACAAACCAATATTAATTTTAAATCTGTATGCATTATATTGTAAAAATACATGGATAATAACATAAGAATAATAGGAGACCTTTCAAAATATGGCAAAATCTAATAGAAAGATAAATGGAAAAATAAAGAACATAAAAATTTTCAATGCCTTCTGAATGGGATGACTAAAGAAAAAATATATCTCAGCATCACATAACTTTTACAATAACACACTATATATACAGGTCCAAAGAAATTTTTAAAAAATTAAAGAAACAGAAATATTAAACATAGCCTTTATAGAGAACAATCCAACAAAAATAGTAAGTACCTCAGTTAGCACAAGCTAAAAACCCAGGTTTAAATAGGACTTAATAATGAAATCCTAAATAATGAGTGTATTGAAGAATGAATCTTAGAAACAATTAATAATCATGTGAAAGGTAATGAGATTAATGAGACAATGTAGCATATTGTCTGAGAAGCATCTTGCGTAGTCTTCAGGGAAAAAATTATATCCCTAAAAGTATATGTTATTATTAATAAAATAGAGAAAAATAGTGAATTAAATGTGCATTTTTAAACATTAGAAAGCTAAGAAATAAGTTCAAAATAAGCACAAAAAATTAGAAAATTAGAAGAGAAATAGATAAGTCAGAAACTAAAAATACTACAGAACTGATAAATAAAACTAAATACTAATGCTTTTAAAAGAATAACAAAAGGGGCATCTAGTGGCACAGTGGATAAAGCACCAGCCTTGGAGTCAGGAGGACCTAAGTTCAAATCTGACCTAAGACACAATAATTACCTAGCTGTGTGACCTTGGGCAAGTCACTTTACCCCATTGCCTTGCAAAATCAAAAACAAAAGAGTGACAAAACTGATAAAATTTTATTTAACATGGTTAAAAAAAGCAGAAAAAAATTCAAAGAAAGAACAGAATGCGATCTTAACAAAGCAAGAACAAATTTTTTAAAGTTACCAAAGCCTACTATATACATTTATATGCCAACAATACTTAGAATTTAAAAAAAATAGAGGATTACCTCCAAAAATTTTTAAAATAGCCAAATTAATAACTTATCAAATAGAGCTCTTAAAGAATCCAGTCTCAGAAAAAAAGAAATTGAAGATGTAGTAAAAGAAACCAATAAAGAAAAAACTCTTGGTCCAGAGGGATTTATAGGAGAATTCTACCAAATTTTTAAAGAATAATTAATACATGTATTATATAAATTATTTCACAAATTGAGAGAAAAATATTCTACCAAATTTCTTTTATGAAGTAAAAAATAAAAAAAAAAGACTATAGGCTTCAATTCCTCTTCCTCCACATAAAGTCCATTCTCAACAAGCAAAGGAGTCAAGCTTGTTTACTGGCCTTCTACCCTCTTGGTGCCTTTTGCTTCTCCCTGGTGTTTCTACTCTCCTAACTTCAGTGGCCTTCAGGCCATCTTCATGGACATTCCTGGCCCAAATGGAGAGGCTTATTTCAGTCTCTCTTGGATTTTCTTGCTGTGTAATATATCTAGTATCATTTTAAGATACTTATTGGTGTATATGTGGAGAGCTGGATTCCCCTAGAATCAACTCATCAATATCTCACCTTCAATGCATTTCCCCCCCACCTAAGCCTGAACCTCGCCATAATGTCTCTGCTTTCTGTTGAAGCAGATGCCTTATCTTCCCAGTGGGCTCTAAGCTCCTTCAAAGGCAAAGGAAATGTCTTTTTTTCATCTTTATAGTTCCTAATGTTTAACCTAAGGCCTTACACACAATAAGAATTTAATGATTTTTTTTGTCCTTCATTCTCGAAGAAAATCATGACATTAGGGAGACATGACAAGCATATGAATTGGATTTGAGTGAGGGGAGTGCTGTGCTAAGTCACCAGTCTCACTTTCTTCTCCAGAGCCACCTGGGTCCAGTGGCCTGATATTAATTAGGAAGATTGGAGATGGCCCTGGATGTGAGGCAATTAGGGTTAAATGACTTGCCCAAGGTCACCTAGCTAGTAAGGGTCAAGTGTTTGAGAATGGATTCAAACTCCTTTCTTCTTGACTCCAGCCAGTGCTCCATCCACTGTACCACCTATTTAATAAATGTTTGTTGAATTGAATGGTACCCAGATGTGTAATCTCAGATTATCTTTGACTTTTCTCTTTCTTGACCACCTCCATGAGTTTTACCTTAATAAAAAATTGAATTAAATATAGTGTTAACCTTCAGAGTTTGTCCTAATAAGAAACAAATGTTAGCCTCCAGAGTTAGCCTCCAGGAAAGAACAAACAAAAAATAAATAAATAAAAAAGAAAGAATGAACAAACAGAATTAGGTTAACCCACACATTTATTAAATTTCTTTAAGCTTGCAGATTTTGCATGAATGAGACCTGACTAGATAAAATGGAGTTCCAGAGGATGAAATTTATAAAATTGCACTGTGAGAAGGAGGGATTTGAAAAAACTGCTTCTGTGCTTGTCTATCAAAGGAACAACCTTCAACTCAGGTTGTGTGTTGTCAGATATGCTTGGGGAAGGGGAGCTAATGTCAGACATTTCATTAGATTAGGAGTGTTAGGATGTCCCTTCCCAACTCAGGAGGGGCCTTTGTGCCCCATTAATCATGCTAACAACCTCCACAAATAATGGAAATATCCTCACTCCTGGACATTGTTACCATGCAATGACCATTGCTAGAATGGAGAAATATTTGTTAAAAGAAAGAAAAACAGATATTCACATTCCCTAACCTTTCACATCTCATCAGGTTTTTCAACCTTTCTTTCTATTCTCACTACCACCATCCTAGTTGTAGGATCTCACTTGAATTGAAAAGTTCTGATTGTTTGCTGAGAAAGAAATAGTCATTGTCTGGTAGCCCTTTGTGCATCTACACAGATGTGTGTGTTTAACATGCTGTTCCATATTTATAAATTCATTCTTCAACAAATAACTATGAAGTCCCTATTAGCATGTAGATGGTGAAATGGAAAAACTGATAAGATTCAGAGTAAGGAAGTCTTAAGTTCAAATTTGGACTCAGACATGTCCTAGCTTTGTGACCTGAGCAAGTCACCTTACCCTGTCATCTATCAAATAAAGATAATAGCACTTACCTCTCAGGAAGTTGTGTGGATCAAATGAAATAGTAATTATAAAAGTCCTCAGCAAAGCTACTGGCACATAACGACTATAAAAATATTAGCTATTAATAGTAGCAACAAGTATAAATTGATGCACTGCATGATGCAGAAGATTAAAAAAATATGACTTGATTCTGGTCTTCAAATTGCTTATAATTGGAGGGGGAGGAAAATAAAACATGAACAAATAAGTATGAATGACAGTGCAAATATTAATGATTCAAATTTACACTGGACTTTATGGTTTACAGAAGACCTTCCTTATATTAGTCCTGTGAGCTGATATTATCCCAGTTTTGCAAATCATGAAGTTGAAAGATAAGTTGTCAAATAGCTACTCAAATTTAAGTGAGGTTTTTTCCTGATTATACCAGAATCTATACCAATAACAATATAGAAAGGGGAATTGGGAAATTCCATAAAAGTAATAACAAGTATCATGGGAGAGAAGAGAAGTAGAACATTTTCAGGCAAGAGGAAAGAGAAAGGTCTTCCTAGAAAGCAAGAAACATAAAGCTTTTAAAAGTATGCTTCAAATAAAATATAATATAAAAAATAAAAAATAAAACTATGCTCTAATCTGCAGTTAGAGTTCATCTATTCTCTCTGTGGAGGCAGATAGCATCATGAAATCTTTGGAATTGTCTTGGATCAATATAGTACTGAGAATAGCAGTTGTTCATCATAAAATTTTGCTATTTCTGTTTACAATGTTCTGGTTCTGCTCACTTCACTCTGCATCAGTTCATTTAAGTCTTTTCATATTTTTCAAAACCATCCTGCTTCTTATTTCTTGCAGTACAATGGTTTTCCATTACAATCATTTAACACAACTTGTTCAGTCATTCTTTAATTGATAGATATCCCTTCAATTTTCTATTCTTTGCCCTGATGACTAAGTTCTGAGAGTAGAAGTTCCATCTACTTTTGAATCAATAAACATTCCTTAAGAACTCTCTGCTTGGACAATTTCAGGAAAACCTGAAAAGATTTATATGAATTGCTACAAAGTGGAGTGAACAGAGCCAGAAAATTGTACATAGTAGTAGCAATAGTGACTCATGAACAACTGTGAATGACAACTATTCTGAACAATACAATGATCCTAGACAATTCCAAAGTACTAATGATAAAAAAAAAATGCTATCTACTTTCAGTGAAAGAACTAATGGAGTCTGAATACAGACCAAAGCATACTATTTTTCACTTTGTTTGTGTGTGTGTGTGTGTGTGTGTGTGTGTGTGTGTGTGTGTGTGTTTCTTGTTCTGTCTTTCCTTTCACATGACTAAAATGGAAATATGTGTTGCATAATGATTGCACATCTCTAATAAATCAAATTGCTCACTCTCTCAGGGAGGGAACAGAGAAGAGAGAGAATTTGGAATTCAAAATTTAAAAAAGTCTTTAAAATTGCTTTTATATTTAATTCAGAAAAATAAAATATTATGTACGTATGTATGTGTGTATGTATGAGAGAGAGAGAGAGAGAGAGAGAGAGAGAGAGAGAAATTGGGGAAAGAGCAATTAACCCTGCTGGATCTTACCTGGCACCCTCCATCAGGTGCAGAGCTCCATGTAGTGTTCAGAAGCTGGGGAGAGAGGAAGAAGTCACCTCCTTCCACAGGATATGTGTGGGTTTGGAAAAGAGGAGAGGGAGAGAAAAATCAAAATGTTTGTGGGCAGGATAGGGTTCAGCTAACTGGTTACTTTTTAACTTACCTTGTTAACTGCTTCCTGCTTCCATTTGGAGGATAGATGGGGTAAGTAGGATGACCTAGTCAACTTGATGATTTCTAAGGTCCCTCCCAGCTGTATTTCTATCATGTCCCAGATCAAAACTGAAAAAATTTGAATTTGCTTATAGAATAAAAACCAAACTTCTGAGATGGGCATTAAATGGTCTCTATTCTGATTTCATCCTATCTTCCTAAATTTGCTTCCCTTTACTATACTTAGACTGTCTTCCAAACAAATAACTACATTCCAAGATGGATCTTTCCTCAGTCACCATTCCATATCACCATCCACCCATTGTATATTTGCAACTGAGTGATACAGCATCTCACATTCCATACAGTCAAAACAGAAATCATTATCCTTCCTCCAGTATCCACATTGATTCTAAACTTTCCTATGCCTATGTAAAGGAATCTTCCAGTCATTAAATTTACAGCCTTGGAATTATTCAACTTCTCACTCTCCCTCATCCCACATATTCAATCAGCTAATATGTCTTGGTCAATTTTACCTCTACAGTATCTCTTAATTGGCTCTCTTCTCTCAAAAACTTCAGGTGATTGTCAGCTCTCTCTTGGACTATGGCAATAGACTTCTCATTGGTCTCTCTAAGTGTTTCTTCCTTCCAATCTATTCTACATAAAGCTACTAAAATGTTATTCCTAAAGCACAGACAGTCCAGATCATGTCCACTCTTCTAGTTAGCATTTTCTTATTATCTCTAGAATGAAATATAAATTTCAGTATTTAGCACTTAGAGAGATCTTTAAAATCTACCCTTTCATCTGTAGTGGAAAAATAATCCTTTACCTGAACTTAAAATTTGTCTTACCTGTTTTCTCCTTTATTTTAATTACTTTATGTTCTAAATGATTTTATTTTGGTTTTGCAAGGAAGTGGGGTTAAGTGACTTGCCCAAGGTCACACAGCTAAGTAATTATTAATTGTTTGGGGCCAGATTTGAACTTAGGTCTTTCTGACTCCAGGGCCAGTGCTCTATCTACTGCACCACCTATCTAAATGGTTTTAGACTAACTTAAAATGCAAAGTTACTATTTTTCTATTTTGAGTTTCTTCTGAGATTGCAAACCTCAACTCTAGTTAATGTCTTTCTTATTTCATACAAATTATATCAGGTTATATTCATTGAGTTTGAGGGATATAGGAAAAATTTCTTATGTTGCATTAGAAATGCAAAAGTGAAATGAAATGGTGCACCAACCTTGAGTTCTTTGACCAGCAAAGAACTTGTTCTCAGCTACAGTGAAAGGAGGAAAGACACGAGCCTCTTTTCGTAGGAACAAAAGACCACAAGATCTCTTTATTGAGTATCCTTCTCCTCTATATATCTTACCAATGCTATTGGACAGCACAAACATATCTCATGAGATAATCAGTGGGAGCCAACCATACAAAAAGATCATAAAGTTGCTTGACTAAATTCTTGTCATACTTCCTTATCTTTACAGTTATGGTATAATCCTGTTACCTCAGGATGAGCCAATTCCTGGGTAAGCACAAAAGTAGGAGAATGAAGATGTCCTGAGATACTGAGCCAGCAGTATTGCAAAACAAGAGGGGCAAGAGGGTCTTGGAGACCTTTGTCCTTGTTATCTCACAGCTGTGGTCCTCAAGGATCACTAATACAAAAGAATTAAGCAAAGAGAAATTTATTATATAAAAATTTATTATATAAAATTATTTATATAAAAACATCATCCAATAGTTAAATATCTATAGTAAGTATTCCATTCCTCTAGCTTTTTTTTAAAGTATAAATGACTGGGGCGGCTAGGTGGCATAGTGGATAAAGCACCGGCCTTGGAGTCAGGAGTACCTGGGTTCAAATCCGGTCTCAGACACTTAATAATTACCTAGCTGTGTAGCCTTGGGCAAGTCACTTATTAACCCCGTTTGCCTTGGAAAAAACCTAAAAAAAAAAAAACCTCACAAAGTTGGCAGAACTATTGTTTTAGCTATTCCACTCTCTTGGGGGTCTTTCAGGAGTTTGAGACCCTGCCTTTTTAGATATGACTATTCTTTCCCTTCTTTCCCAATCATGCTGTCCTGCAAATGCCCTTATCTGGGAAAATGAATTGTATAATTTTGTCTCAAACTCTTATTTCCAGTGCTAGTTTCCTGTACTGTGAACCCCTAGGATGATTTCTAAGTGTGTCCTCAAAACTTTCTCCCCTTTCCCTACTCCTAATTTCACTTAATGCTCCTTTGCTTCCCGGTTTTTTTTTAGAGGAGTTAATATTTTATTCACAAGAATTTATTGAGTAGGGAAGGGCAAGAGCAACATGGTGCTTTCAATTTCTCAGATTTACCATATTGGTACTGATCTTAGCTCTTTACTCTACCTCATTCTACAAATTCATTTGGTTGCCAAATCTTGGCTGCTGCTTCTTCTTTTCTTCCTCTTTCCTTCTCCTCCCCATTCTCTTCTTCCTCCTTCTCTTCCTCTTCCTTCTCCTCCTCTTTTTAAAAAATTTTAACTTTTTGTTTTTCAGTTATATACAATAGTAATATGTACCCATCATTTTTGCAAGGTTCTGAATTCTACAATTTCCCCCCTTCCCTCCCCCCAGAAGTCTGTCTGATAGTCTCTACATTGTTTCCCTGTCATACATTGATGTAAGTTGAATGTTATAAGAGTAAACATAAGAATAAACATAAACCCCCTCCCCTCCAAGAAGATGGGAAACCTCAAGAAGAGAGAGAGAGAGAGAGAGAGAGAGAGAGAGAGAGAGAGAGAGAGAGAATATGTATTTTAGTCTGTGTTCAGATTTCAATGGCTCTGTCTCTGGGGTGAGTTGCTTTCTTTATCATAAGTCCACCAGAGAAGTTGCTTCAATATTTTTCCCTCAGTTGCTATTACTAGCTGTACCTCCACTCTATTTCTCCCCACTCTCATTTATTCTATTCTCTCTCTCCTTTCATCCTGGTGCTATCCAAAAGTGTATTGCATCTGAGTACCCTTTCCCTCCATCTTCCCTCTCTTCTATGACCTATTCCCCCCTTCCCTACCTCCATTTCCCCTCATCCCATCCCTTTCCTCACATCCTTCTCCAGGGCAAGACAGATTTCCTCACCCTATTAAGTGTCTATGCCATTTCCTCTCTGAACCATTTCTGATGAGAATGAAAGTTCACTCATTCCCCCTTGCCTTCCCCCCCACTCCATTGAAAAAGCTTTTCCTTGACTCATGTGAAATCTCTCAGCTTCTTCTTCATCTCCTTTTCCTTCCTCCCAGTACTTTCCCCCATTGCCCATTGACTCCATCCCTTTACCACATAATACCATTATATTCTACTCCTTCCTATGTCCTGTTTATATATGCTCCTTCTCACAGCTCTTATAAATGAGAAAGTTCATATGAGTTATCAATATCTTCTTTCCGTGCAGGAATAAAACAGTTCAACATCATCAACTCCTCTACTCCCTCTATGGTTCACCAGTGTCCTGTACTTGGAGATCAAACTTTTTGTTCAGCTCTGTTCATCTCAATAGGAAAGTTTGAAAGTCCCCTGTTTCATTGAAAGTCCATCTTTTCCCCTGAAAGAGGATAATCAGTTTTGCAGGGTAGTTGATTCTTGGTTGTAAACCAAGATCTTTTGCCTTCTGGAATATCATATTCCAATCCCTACAAGCCCTTAATGTAGATGCTGCCAGATTCTGTGTAATCCTGACTATGGAGCCTCGGTTTCTGGCAGCTTTTAGAATTTTCTCTTTGATTTGGGAGTTTTGGAATTTGGCTATAATATTCCTGGAAGTTTTTCTTTTGGGATCCCTTTCAGGGGGTGACTGGTGAATTCTCTTGATTTTTATTTTACCCTCAGCTTCTAGGATCTCAGGGAAATTTTGCTATATTATTTCTTAAAAAATGAAGTCTAGGCTCTTCTCCTGGTCATGACTTTCAGATAGTCCAACAACTTTTAAATTATTTCTTCTGGATCTGTTTTCAAGGTCAGCTGTTTTTCCAATGAGATATTTCACATTTTCTTCTAATTTTTGGCTTTTTTGAAAAAGTTTTATTTCTTCCTGCTTTCTTGTAAAGTCATCAGCTTTCTTTAGTTCCATTTTGCATTTGAAGGAGTTATTTTCTTCAGAGAGCTTTTTTTATCTTCTTTTCCAACTGGCCAATTCTGCTTTTTAAAACATTCTTCTCCCCATTTGCCTTTTGTTTTGCTTTTTCCATTAGGCCTAAACTGGTTTTTAACATATTATTTTCTTCAGTATTTTTTTGTATTTCTTTCACCAAGCTGTTGATTTGGTTTTCATGATTTTTCTGCATCTCTCTCATTTCTCCTCCTAATTTTTCCTCCACCTCCCTTAATTGCTTTTCAAAGTCTTTTTTGGCTCTTTCCCCCTCCCCCAGCCATGGCCCCTGCTCTGCTCTTGGTCCCTGCTGCCTTAGCTTCTTTCTTTCTGGCCTTCGGCACTGGCATAGAATTTGTATGTTTTACATCCTTAAAACTACTGCTTGGGACCTCTATGAACTTGGGCCCAGGTGGTGATGCATTATCGGAAGCCAGTACCAGAGGGCCCAGTCCTCTGGGAAGCACAGTCAGAGCCCTGGGTGACCTGGGTACCTCTTCTCTACTTCGTGCTGCACATCATAGTTTGGCTTCTCATTTTTAGTATCCTCTTGGTTTTTTGACTATCCTGAGCTCATGGGTCTCAAACAGGTATATTACCATGTGTTGGGATTAGGGGAGCCTTTGGCTCTGAAATCTCCTTGGGCACTGAGACTCTTTGAGCACTTGAGACATCCTGTGTGTGTGTGTGGAGCTCCTGACAGTACTGTGGGCTGTGCCCTGACTGGGTCTTGATAGAATTCTCTTGGCTGTACTGCTCATACTCTATCTGGGCCTGGCGTATGGGCTGGACCAGTAAGACTTATGCTACCTCCCAGCCCAGCTTCAAAAAAAGCTTCAGTTACTTGCTGCGCCCCATGATGGAAATGCTGAATGAAAACTCCAAAGATGAAATTATTGTCCCTATCCTCTAAAGTACTGACTACCCCCACCCCCACTCCCACTGCCCATTAAAAGTTCTGTTCCCTGAAAAAAAAAGTATTTTTTGAGCCTCATCCATAGTCTGAGCCCGTTTTCTATTTGTCTTGGAGGTTTGGATACAGAAGCTTCAATTTTGTCATCATCTGAGTATATGTTTTGAATTTCCATGGGACTAAAGTGGACAGATTCTTCTTTTTCTGTTGTTTACTCATTTCCTCAGCCCAAGGCTAATTTACAACACTTCCAAGGCTTTGGGGTTGTGGTTTTTTTGGGGGGGACACCCCATTGGGACCTTTATTCCTCCAAGGTCTTATGCTCTCTAACCTGTGCTTTGATATGCAGATGGACCAGTACTTCCCTCTGCCCTGGGGCTATAAGGAGGGATCCAATTATCTTAGTAAGGAAGTCCAAACCCCAATATGTGAGTGTAGGCAAACAGTAGGGTCCTACCCCAGGGAGAGCAAAGAAATCTCTGCAGATTTCCCTTTATCATCTTTGGGGGTACAGGCTGCTTTCTCCCGATTCTCGCTGCAGGTTCTGCAACCAGTGCTCTTCATTCCATGTTCACCCAGGTGCAGCAGAGTTCTCTCACCTCCCCTTCAAGCTGTTGCCCATGATTACTGGCCTGTGCTAGGCTGAGCTGGGCTGGGTTGGGCTACTCTGCTTTTTTTCCAACCCAGGTCCTGGTGAAGCACACCTTTCTCATGGAAGTTCTAAGTTATCTTGGACTGGGAAAATGTATTACTCAGTCTTTCTATGGGTTCTGCCCCTCTAAATTTTGGCTAGAACCATGCTTTGTTTTTGGGGGGTTTGGGGGATCGGAGTTCTCAGGGAATGCTTCACGCCGCCATCTTTGACTTGTCTCTCTTCTTTCCTGTTTTTTTATACAGGTCCCTAGTTTCTGTTCTTGAGAACAAATCCCAAAATCTGAAATAGGTTTAGAAAGAAATTTATTAGGTTGTTTGGTAGAAGAGAGTGAGCTGGATAGGAGGTGTGGCTCCCTCTCATTCAGGTTCTGTATTGCTTATATTAATATTGGATTTAGATGAAACTACGTGCTCATGAACCACATATACAGATTTAAGCAATTTTACTAAGGCAACTGGAAAGTGAGGTAGGTGGAGATAGATATGAGTAACTGTGAACATTCAATAAATTTTGAGTAAATTCAAAGCACACCTTGGGTGGATCCAAAACAAGCTCTGGGTGTGAAGATCCAAGACAAGAATCCTTTGGGTGGATCCAGGACCTGCAGAGAACCTAAAATTCTTTATAACCATCTCCAATATTCCTATAGAATTACTGGGGTCAGGTGGCATTCTGGGTGTGGACAATCTACAGTATACAGGTTGGATTTAAACAGTTTAATAATTTTTCCTGAATTATGATAAATCATTTTCCCATGTGTCTATAGATGTACTATTATATTTATGCACCATTGCATAATTTATTTTTAATTATATTTTTCAATTAACCAAATATGCCTTTGCTCTCTTCCACATCTTCTCCTGAAACTGAAAAAAAGAAAGAAAATCAAAGTCCTTGTGACAAATATATCTAGTCAGGGAGAAAATATCCCATATTGATCTTGTCCCAAAAAAAAATTTCAGTCTACATTCTGAATCAGTCACTTCTCTGTCATTATGTGGGTAGAAAGTTTCATCATGATTCCTCTGGAATTATGGTTGGTCATTGCAATGATCAGAGTTCTTAATTCTTTTTAAAGTTGTTTGTGTTTATACTATATTTGTATTCATAATATTGCTGTTATTGTTCTCCTAGTTCCATGCACTTTACTCTTCATCAATTCATGTATTTCTTCCCAAGTTTTTCCAATATTGTTCCTTTCATCATATCTTACAGTAGAGTATTCCATCACACCATAGGTTGACCAGTCATTCCATTGAAAGTGGGTACCCCTTCAGTTTCCAATTATTTGTCACCACAAAAAGGTTATGTTTTTGAATGTAGGGAGTCTTTTTCTCTATCTTTTATCTCTTTATTTATAAAACTAGTAAATATTATATGTTTTAGATAGGAGATAATTTTCTTTCTGTAGAGTCAGACTGATCAGAAGATTTTTATCTTGTTATTAAACTTTCATATAAAAGTGTATCTAATACCAACTTGTTTCCCACTCAAGATATTAAACTATAATGCTCTTGAGGACAAAAATCTTAACATTCATTTTTTTTTTAGGTTTTTTCAAGGCAATGGGGTTAAGTGGCTTGCCCAAGGCCACACAGCTAGGTAATTATTAAGTATCTAAGGTCAGATTTGAGCTCAGGAACTCCTGACTCCAGGGCCGGTGCTCTATCCACTGCACCACCTAGCCTCCCCCTTAACATTCATTTTTGTATCTTCTGAACCTCTGAGAATAGTTCTTTGGTCCAAGTCCATTTTTCAGGCTTACCTCTTGTTATCCATAACTTTCTTAGGCTAAATATGAAATAACAAAGTTAGTTTTATAAATGAAGTTTTATTCTCTAGGATCTTACCAATAATCCATGGGTGGGCATCCTTACAAATGCCAATACTAATACAAAATTTTGGGGGGACATTTTATACAGAAAGGACAAAGAATCATAAAACCAGTCAGATAACCAATGAGATTTCACATAGATGACATAGTTCTAGAATATTATCCTCAAAACTTATAATATTTGCTAAAGACTATATCAGATTGCTTTCTGTTGGGGAGAGGGAAGGGAGGGTGGAAGGAAGCAGGGGAGAAACAATTGTAAAATTCAAAAAAGTGATTGCTAGTAACTACCATTGTATCTAATTGGAAAACAAATAAAATATTTATACATATATAAGTGAAAAAAAATTTAAAAACTTATAACATTTGCTTCAAATTTCTATTGATAAGAATCCTACTTAGGCTGGATAGGAAATGTTTACAAATAGTCATAAGATTGCTCATCCAAGACATTTCTTATCTTGTGGTCTGTTGATTTAGGTAAAGGAATTTATTGGTGCTATCACTGAGCTGACAGGTAGTATTGACCTAGGCCAAGTCAACATTTTTGATGTAGGTGACAGGCTTTGTAATAACAGACTGGCATTTTTACACATTGAGACAATATTCAGATTTATAGTTATTAGAGGCTAAGAGTACAATTTTTGATAAGAAATATAGAATTAGAGTATCCAACCTAGACACTCTCATTATTCCATTATTCTACATAGTGGTGTGTCAAGCTTAAATGGAAACAGTGCCACTAGCTGTCCATTAGGATCCCTGACAGTTACATATTGATTCAGTTTTTAAATGTATTATGTATGGTTAATTATACTTTTTAAAATTTTTCTTTCCCAAGAATATTTTAATTTGATACAGGCTGAATTTGATAGTGTTGCCAGCTGGCTATCATCATTTTTTGGTCACCTATGCTCTACACCCAGAGTTAGCTAAACAATGGGGAAGATCAAGGAAAAACTAAACATAAGAAGCAACCCTGGATCTGGCCTGTAATGAAGTTTAGGATTCTAAAAGATGGAGATAAAACTAGCATATTCTAGGAATAGGAGACAATTGGTACAAAAGCACTGGTTATAATCAATATTAATCCAGTGAATGACCGAAACTCCAGTTTGATAGAAAATAGGATATCTGCTGGTAGTATTCTGGGTCATGCCTGAAAGTCTAGGTTTGATGTATCAGACTTGGAAATGGGACAAAATGAGACACCCAGAATCCATGTAACATTTAACACAATAATAACAACAAAAGGTTTACCTAACAGCAATATGAAAAGGCAATTGGGTAAATGTACAACAGTGGTTCTGATGGGTATAGTTTCCTAGTCCTCTGCATTTGTAGTGGTGGAATACCTGGCAAGGTGGGTATGTCAAGTGGAGGGAGTGGATGACTCTTTATACTCTGACCTTTTCTACTTGGTGGACCAGAAAGTTTTGCCAACACCTTGAGGCTTTGTCCCCTAGTCCAATTAAGTTTGAAAATCCAATTAAGTCTCTCATCTATTTTCATTAACTTTTAGGTATAAAGGAGGGATTGACCAAAGAGTCATTAACCTTTCCAAAAGTTCTGCTTTAGGAAATACAGAATCACTTAACCTTCCCATTCCAGCTTCAGAGGATGCTCTGGTATGCTCTCATTTCTATTTGTTTACTCTTTAGTGATGAAAAATCCTTTTAATTGACTGCTGAACTAGAAAAGAACACATACAAAAATTTTGAACAAGCTGTCTCTCTACCACCCAGGCAGCAGAGGGGGAGGGGGCACATAGGAAACTCATGTAACTATCTTATCTCCCCCTTGCTGCTTCTCTAGTTGTCCCTTTGGTGTTTATTCTTTTCTGTTCTTGGGTGAATGAATACTGAAGCAATATGTCATGTTGCAACTTTGTGAACTTCAAAAGACCACAAGAATCATCAGAGATGCAGCAAAAATTCTTTGAAGGAACCTGCCAGTAGTTACTGAAGATAAATCTGTTGAAGAGTTAACCAGTCATGAGAAGTCATTTGCTGACATATCCACTCACTGATTCCATTTACAGGACCTTTGATTATTACTGACTTTTAGAAGCTCAGAAAAGCTTAACCTGGTCTGGTTCGTGCTGAATATTTATTCACATAGGAAAAAATAAACAAAATAAGGGTAGCAGTGAAGCTCCATATGTTGTGGCCACACAAGGTGGAGAGATAAGGCAGTCAAAGCAGATGAATCCTTTATATTAACTCTTGTACTTTCTAGCATTTAAGTAGGAAAGCCATTTTCTGTTCATGCAAACACAAGTTTAGCACCAGTTACTATATTTCAATGCCTAGATTTTTTTTAAAAAAATCATCTCACTAACCTTAGATTGGGTAATGTTATTTGGACAATACAAGTGGAAGCTACCACAGTTTGGAATAATTTGGTAGAGAAGTCCAATCCAATTTTAGAGACTGGTACTAGATAAGGAAGTAGTTGAACAACCGGCTTTCTGTGGGAACTTTCAATCATGATGGAGTTGCCTGTGAAAGTTTCTAAGACAGTCCAAGATAATATGTGGAAGAAATAAATAGCAATGAGAGAGATTTGTAATATGTAGTCTGACATTTATAATCTGAAACCCTATATTTGTATTAGACGATTGTCATTAGCAAGTCAGAAGCCCAGGATGAAGGGAAAAAAGAAGGTTCTCCTTGGGCTGCATGGGCTCTCCAGAGCATTTCATGTTACATGTGGAGAGTTGCCCTGTCTAAATTCTTTCTATGTTACCCTGCAACAGAGATTCTGTTTCATGGGATAGGTAATGCCTACTACAATGTTATTATTTCTTTTTCCTATTACAAAGTAATAGGAAATGATTATAATTAAGATCTAAGAGTATCATCATTGTGAGTAAATAGAAACACATTTGTTGGGGCTCGAGAACTACCACAGTAACTCAAAGGAGAATATTCTCTCACAACTAAAATCCCCAAGAAAATATTAATGTAACTAATTAAAATAGTGCTCCTCTGGGAATCTAGACTTGCCAGTGTGAGAGCAGCTGTTAGAATGCTTGTCAGTGTAGAGAGTGAGTTGGTGTCCATACTTCCTCTGTGAACTATGAAATGTTACAGTGTGGGTGCTCACCCTAATAAAGGATGATGATCTCTATGGGTGCTGAAAGTAAAATGAATGTATGGGCCATGGAACATGCGGAGGTTGATGAACAGGAAGGAGATAACAGTGCATAGATAAAAAGTCACCAAGCATGAGGGTAGAGATCAGGGGAAAAAGGAAAGACAGAAACCAGCTCCAAAACTCCTAAAGAAAGAGGAGAGGTCAACATGGGGAATAGTTGGAGCTGGAAATATCTGGAATCCATAACATTAAGGATTGGCATGAACCTCAAAGAGGATGCTGAATGATGGCAAAGGGAGATAATGAGGAATGAGTGTGGCAGTTACTAGTCTCAGATTTTTCTGAGACTCATAGTGTCATAGTGGGTTCTCTCTGGAAACTCTGAGATACATTCTATGCACTTACTAATACTTGCTAAGACTTTCCAACTGGGACTCTTCTGCTGTCACAGCTGGATAAAAGACATTTTCTGAATGCTGGTATTTAATATATCTGTTTCTTCTTTATCTTTTTTCCTGCCTTCCTCTCCTTTTTTATCTCTCATTCTTCCTGTTTCTTCATTTCTTCTTCCCCTTCTTCCCATTATTCAAGGTTCCCCATAGTTTTCATTCTTTCTGCATTTCTATTTCTCTGAGTTTCTATCTCCTATTTCTCTCTTTCTCTATTTGTTTCTATCTGACCAGTCTCTAGACTTTCTCTTTCCCTCCCTATACAAGGGTATTTCTGTTTTACAACCTCTTACAAATCTCTCTCACATTGATCTGTTTTTCTCTTATTTTTCTCCATTTTTCAATTTCTCTTCATATATCTCCATCTGACTCTCCTTGTCACCCTGTTCAACCTATTTCTCTCTCTCTCTCTCTCTCTCTCAGTCTCTCCATCTCATTATTTCTCCCATCACTCTCCTCATTGTCTCTTCTCCCTTCCTTCTCTTGCTTTTGCTCCTTTTTCTTCCCTTCCCTCCCCAACCCCCTTTAGCACTTCAAGATGCCAGGGAGAAATGACTCATCTGGGTTAGTCTTGTTTCTTAACACTCTTGCTTCTCACATTTATACCAGACTTCCTGTCTTCAGGTGTGAATTGAGAAAGAAAAAAAGTCGTGAGAACATAATTGACTGATGGAGCAGAACCCTGAGAGCTGGAAACAACAATAGAAAGATAATGATAGCTTCAGCTGATTACAAAGTACTATATACATACATACATACATATATATATATATATATATATATAAAATTCCACTTTTATCTTTCAAGACTGTGAAGTACAAATATCATTTATGTCCAGTTTATGCATAAAGAAGTCGAAGCTAATAAAGTTACTATGATTAGCCTATTGTCACATGTACAAGCCATAAAGTAGCAATCAGAACTGAGAGTCAAATTTTCTGACTCTTGACCTAAGCTTCTTTCTATCCTGCATCTTAAAAAAATCAGTGGGAAACTTGGATATCCTCCACTGCAATTTTTTCAGATTGGGGAAACCAGCATTGTAGTAGCACAGATTTAGATCTAAAAGGGATCTCTTCAATCACCATCCCTACCTTCTCATTTACAGGTAAGGAATCAGAAATAGTGATTTCCCAGTCATTTATCCTAGCAAGTAGAAGAACTGGGATTTTAATCCTGAGGCCTAGACTCCAAATATGGAGCTTTCTCCGCCAATCTATGTCCCCAGAGTTCCAAACACAGAATATCAGAACCTGAGTTCAAATTCTAATTCCACCACTTGTGTGACCTTGGTCACTTAACCTCTCTGGGTCTCAATTTCTTCATCTGTAAATTGAAGGACTAGATAATCTCTAGGAAACCTCCCAGTTCTCATTCTATGCTGTCTCTTCACCAGCTTCTAAAATGAGGTTTGACCCAGAATTTAAGGGACTAAGTGATAGGCAAATTCAAGATAGTGTTTTCCTGACCAGTCTTAAGAAATGGAAGCTTTTTCTCATTTATACTCATTAGCCAGCAGACAATGATAAGGTGTGTGTGTGTGTGTGTGTGTGTGTGTGTGTGTGTGTGTGTGTGTGTGAGAGAGAGAGAGAGAGAGAGAGAGAGAGAGAGAGAGAGAGACCCTGGGGAAAATATAGAGTACATAAAGTAATGTAGGAGTAGAGGGAGCTTCAAGTAGGCTCAGATGTAGCCATTCATTCATTCAGCAAATGTTTAATACACATCTTTCTTGGCTTCTGTAATACTGCTTTCTTTTGGACCTATTCTTGACTGTCAGATCTCTCTGATTTAAATTTCCTTTGGGTTTTTTCCCCCCTGTCTATTGTCTTTCTTCACTCATTGGTGATCTTAAATGTTTCCATGGATTCAGTCCTACTTCAGTTGCCTGCTGGACATTCACAGAGAGGATGAATTTCTTGGAAAGAATATACTCCTAAATAAAAGTCTGAAAATTGTGGGTCAGATAGGAGGCCAAACTGAAAGCAAGGAAATGTTAAGATCATGCTAAAATCATTCCTATTAGCAGCTTCAGCTGCCCAGGGTTACATATTTCATTTGTATACCTTTCAGGCTGGTTTAAAGTACACAGCCAATCAGAATTAATTTAGGTAGGTAGGTAACACTTTACACTGAAGAGGGAAAGGTAAAGAAAGGGGAAAATCATTCAAAGGAGAAAAGAGGAATATTTGCTATGCAGCTGGCAGGGTTTGTTATCATAATGAGAAGACATTCACTATTTAAGGGCAGGAGACAAGGTGAGATTACAATCAGGAAACAGGTCCCTTTAAACAAAAACAAGATTTGAAGAAACCATTTAGACCAAACTACATGTGATTTTTATCTAAGAACAACAACTAATTATTATAACATTGGATCAGACCATCCAATTTTTACTGTGTCCTTGCGTAGTTTATTATATTATATACTTCAATAGTGGTTGAGAACTTTCTGTTATTAGGCCATCAGTTGGTTGGAGGGGGAGATCCCTACACTGTTAATCTACCCAAAATGTTGCAAAATGATAGCAGTTCTTATTCCCTACCCCACTCCCAATTCTACCAGAATTTCCTTTTGGCCACCCAAACTTAACATCTTCCTATAAACTTTATTATTTCTGTTGAGAATATCATATCCTTCCTGACTTAGGTTTATAACCTCAGAGTCTTCCCTCTTCCTCATTCCCAATTCTAATCAGGTGCCAAATCCCATGTATTGTTCTCCTTTGCCCTCTATGATATTTCGTCTGTCTATCCCCTTCTCTTCTTTCATCTATGTCAATCACCTCCTGTCTAGAGTATTGGAATAATCTAACTGGTCTCTTTATTCCCAGTCTCTCCCTTCTCCAATCCATGATCCACACAGACAAGCAAGATAATCTTTCTAATACACAGATTTGACCTAGGCATCTACTGCTCAAAGACCTTCAATGGCTCCCTATTGCTATGGATAAATAGCAATCCATTAGCATGATAATTAAGGTCTTCTATAACCTAATTTAGCATAGATGATTAATAAATATTTATCAACTATTTAATTAAACCTATCCTTCCAAATATGTTTTATATTATTCCCCTGCATAGACTTTTTGCTCCAGCCAGATTAGACTACTGGTTGGTCCCTGAACTTAATATTTCCTTTCCTAAGTATATGTTTTCTGTGACTGAATGAACTACTTCTTCTTCTTAGATTCTGAATTTTTATCTTCCTTCAAAGTTCAGCTTGGCGTCTATTTATTCTCTTAAACTTTCTCTGAAATCTCCCCCTCCTCCCAAGGTGTTAATTCTCTAACTCTCAAATTACCTCATATTTACTTACCTATGTAAATGTTGTGGAATATCAGCATAGTTTAAGGGTCCTGCATTCAAATCTCCTCTTTGATACATATTGGTTTTGTGAGAAGTGGAATGGAATAATGAGTGGTAGTGGAGAAATAAGAAAGGAGGGAGTTGCTATCAGCAATGGCAATGTTGGAAAAATACAGAAGTAACTTTTGTGATGGACTTATCATAAAGAATGTGATCCACCCACGACAGAGTTGATGGTGTTGGAACAAAGACTGAAGCACATTTTTTGTTATTATTATTATTTGGGGGAGGGTGCAGGGCAAGTGGGGCTGGGTGGTCTGCCTGGGGCCACATAGCAGGGTGATCTTTGGGTGTCTGGGGCTGGATTGGGACCCAGGTGCTCCTGGATCAAGAGCCAATGCTCTGTCTGCCACCCAGCCACCCCTACTATTATTACTATTTTATTTTATTTTGGGTCTTTTTTTTTCTTCTTTTTGGTTTTTGCAGGGCAGTGGGGATCGGGTGGCTTGCATGTCACATGGCTGGGTGATTATTGGGTTTACGAGGCTGGATATGGACTCGGGTGCTCATGGCTCCAGGGCTGGTGCTTCATCCATTGCACCATGTGTCCATACCTACAATTATTACTATTTTTTTTTATTTTAATTTTTTTTCGCTCCCCCTTACTTTTTTTGCCCAAGCAAGTCTATCTATATTCATGGTGGGAGGGGTATTTTGTTTACTTGTAAACAAGTATATTTTATTAATGTAAAAAAAACATTTGTACAAAATGAGAATAAAAAATAAATTAAAAAAAAAAAAAGGAAGTCCATCTTTTCCCCAAAAGAGGATGTTCAGTTTTGCTGGGTAGTTGATTCTTGGTTGTAAACCAAGATCTTTGACATTCCAGCATGTCATATTTTAAGCCCTATGAGCCCTTAAGGTAGATGATGACAGAATCCTGTGTAATTCTGTCTATAGAGTCATGATAGCTGAATTGTTTGTTTCTAGTAGCTTTTAGTATTTTCTCTTTGAATTGGGAGTTTTGGAATTTGGCTATAATATTCCTGAAAGTTTTTCTTTGGGGATCTTTGTCAAGAGGTGATCAGTGAATTCCCTCAATTTCTACTTTACCCTCTGCTTCAAGGATCTCAGGGCAATTCTGCTTTATTATTTCTTGAAAAATGAAATCTAGAGGGGGGCGGCTAGGTGGCGTAGTGGATAAAGCACCAGCCCTGGAGTCAGGAGTACCTGGGTTCAAATCCGGTCCGTGTGGCCTTGGGCAAGCCACTTAACCCCATTTTCCTTGTAAAAAACTAAAAAAAAAATGAAGTCTAGGCTCTTTTCTTGTTCATGACTTTTAGATAGACCAATAATTTTTAAATTCTCTCTCCTGGATCTGTTTTCAAGGGTGGTTGTTTTTCCAATGAGATATTTCACATTTTCTTCTAATTTGGGGCTTTTTTGGAATAGTTTTATTTCTTCCTGAATTCTCTCAATGTCATCAGCTTCCTTTAGTTCCATTCTGCATTTGAAGGAGTTATTTTCTTCAGAGAGCTTTTTTATCTCCTTTTCCCGCCGGCCAGTTCTACTTTTTTAAGGCATTCTTCTCCTCATTTGCCTTTTGTGTTGCTTTTTCTCTTTGGCCTAAACTGGTTTTTAACATATTTTCTTCAGTGTTTTTTGTATTTCTTTCACTAAGCTGCTGATTTGGTTTTCATGATTTATCTGCATTGCTCTCATTTCTCCTCCCAATTTTTCCTCTACCTCCCTTAATTGCTTTTCAAAGTCTTTTTTTGAACCCCTTCATAGCCTGAGCCCATTTTTTCTCTTTGGGTACAGAAGTTTCAATTTTGTCATCTTCTGAATCTTCCATGGGACCAAAGTAATTTTCCATGGTCAGATTCTTTTTTTTCTTTTGTTTCATTTCCTCAGCCTATGACTTATTTACCATACTTCTAAGGCTTTGTAGGGGTTTTGGGACCTTAATTCCTCCAAGGTCTTATAAGAGGCTCTGAGCCCAAAATGCAGCTTGGATTTGAGTGTGGGCAAACAGCTGAGTTCCCCAACCCACTTACCATCTGTGGGCTGAGAGCTCTGGACATGCTGGGTGGTTCTGCCAATTCCTGCTGCAGGTTCTCACTGCAGGGCTGCTCTGAGGCCGGTGCTTGCTTTGTACTCACTCTGGTGCTGCAGAGTTCTCTCACCACCACTTCAAGCTGTTCCCCATGATCCCAGCTAGGGGGTCAGGAAACTGCCCCCTCTGCCTTGAACCCAGGCATTCAGGGATCTAGTCATTCTGGCTGGCTACACTGTGATTGGATTGTGGCTGTGGCTGTGGCTGCATCTGCATCTGAGCTCATAACAACTTTTTCCAACCCCGGTCCGGTGAAACAGAGCTTTCCCATGGAACTTCTAACTTGTCATGGACTGGGAAATTGTATCACTCAGTCTTTCTATGGGTTCTGCCCCTCTAAATTTTGGCTAGAGTCATAATTTGATGGCTTTTGGAGTTTTTTGGGGAATGAGCCTCTGGGAATTCCTGCCTTCACAGAACCTCTTGAAAGTTTATTTTTTTTTTGCAAGGCAATGGGGTTAAGTGGCTTGCCCAAGGCCACACAGCTAGGTAATTATTAATTGTCTGAGGTCAGATTTGAACTCAGATACTCCTGACTCCAGGGCCGGTGCTCTATCCACTGTGCCACCTAGCCACCTCAAAAGTTTATTTTTAAAAAATAAAGAAATATTTGGATTTAATTGGGTATTTTAATATATAGATTTAATAAATTATAGATGATTTTATGTAAAATGTTCAGTTCAACCAAGAAAGGAATATTGTGGACATTTACAATTTGTATACAAATTATATGAAAAAAATACATTTTTGAATGTTTTAAATTTTAAAATAAATGTCTTATTTCTCTCCATAAATTGATAAAGTAACTTAAAAAATATTTTATTGCTGGAGTATGAGCAGTTTAAGGGGTAAAAAGAAAAGAAAAAGGGATATCTGAGTTATAACAAAGAAAAATTTAGTGTAATAGATTAATTTAAATATTTAATTACTGATTGGCTATTTAAAAATCTTTTTCTTTTTTAGTTTTTGCAAGGCAATGGCCCAAGGCCACACAGCTAGGTAATTATTAAGTCTCTGAGGCTGGATTTGAAATCAGGTACTCCTGATTCCAGGGCCAGTGCCCTATCTACTGCGCCACCTAGCTGCCCCAGCTATTTAAAATCTTAATATACTATAAGGTACCTAAAGAAATTAAAATTAACCCTAAAATAATTTTTCTGTTTGGTCTTAATTAGCATGTTAAAAACTAATAATAATAATAATAATTTAAATTAGAGGTCTCTGTGAGTTACTAATGCCTACAATTCTTCTCTAGTCTCTACTGGCCTAGAGAACTGAGAAGTCACTGGGTTTTTCTTGGGCTTTGAGCGGGGCTAGGCCAGAGTCCCTAAAATCTCACAATACAGGATGCCATTGCACAATTCTTGATCTATTTAAAATTGCCTCCCCTAAACAGTGCTGGTTTGGTGAGTTTTCATGAAATATTCAAGTGTTGGTTTCAGAATAAAGAATGGTAGTTGAAAAATCTTATTCTGATATTAACTGTTGTTCAGTTAGAAACTGAAGAAAGAAAAGATTTTTCCTTTGTTTTGTTTTAAAGGAAAAAAGAGAAGACTATACACATATATATGTGAGTGTGTGTCTATTTCAGGAGTTAAGGACCTCTAAATCCAGATTTGGTTTAATTTAATTCAAAATTTAGTTCTGAAGAGAAAAGTAACTGACAACATAAATTAAGAAATATATTAAAGCCATACGATCACCTTTTTTAATTAGATAACATATATGAGTTGATTTTCTGTGCATTGCAAAATATACCTATTGTATTAACTTGAAAGGTTTTTAAGTTGAAAACACATAATTTTGATTATGATATTGTGATGTTCATGAATGTTCTAATGTTAAGAAATATTGGTCAACAACTGGGAGTTTAAAATTGGGCTGTACAGAAACAAAATGAATGAATTAAGAAAACTACATCTCCTTATGTAGTATTATATTTATTGTAACCAAAGGTTTTTTTGGCTTTGACATGAATTTCTTAAGATTGTTAAGTACAAAGAAAATCTTATAATCATAAAAAAAGGGGTTTTTAGAATCTTCAGGTCATAAATCTTTATCTAGAATTTTCTGTAAGGAAGTCTGGTAGGCATTTAACAATTTTAGCCACCTGATTTTGGTAATTTTAGTTAACTCAATTGCTAAAAATCAGTTAATCATGTGGTGTTACTCTTTAAAGTCACTATTTGAAAGGAACTTGACTTAAGGTTGTTTGTAAGAGCAATTTAGTTAGATATTTTTCTCCCTGTCTTAAACCTTCCTTTTTGTAAACACCCTTGAGTTCAAGGAAGGTGGTACTTAGAAGTTTGGTAGTATTTGGGGTTAATTGCATGTGAAGAGATTTTGGGGATTTATTTATGAAATCCCAGTTTTGAAGATTTATTCTTGCTATAAGATTTAGCCTAGGAGATACAAGTTCCCAACAAATGTAATGTTTAAAGTTTTGTGATTGTCCTTTTAACTTCAGAAATATTTATTTTTAAGAAAAAGAAATGTTTTGTAATAGCATTTATGTAGTAGGTCCTACTAATTCATTACAAAAATGTGATGGTATTGCTTATGGCAATACTGAATCAATTAAGCATTGGGATAATATTAGAAACATTTAAGGTTACTATAATAAGTGCAAGAAGAAAGGATTTTGCTGTTTTAAATCTAAATTTGTTGCTATTCCATGGCATAAATAAGAGTTACATAAGTGTTTTGAAATTATGATATGTTTAAGATAAAATTCTTGGGGGTGGCTAGGTGGCATAGTGGATAAAGCACCGGCCTTGGAGTCAGGAGTACCTGGGTTCAAATCCGGTCTCAGACACTTAATAATTACCTAGCTGTGTGGCCTTGGGCAAGCCACTTAACCCTATTTGCCTTGCAAAAAAAAAAAAAAAAACTAAAAAAAATGATAAAATTCTTGAAGAATCTTATTTTCTTTTTTTTTTTAAATAGGAGTTAATTGGGATAGAAGTAAATAAGCTTGTAAAACTAAAAAATGTAAAAACCCATTAAGATAAGTTTAATGTTAAGAAACCTTTTTTGGTGCTTTGTTTTTGGGAATAAGATAGCAGCATGGAAACTTTGTGTTTAGTGAAGGTTAATAATTTTTGTATCATCTTATTTGGAATCTAATGAATCTTAGGTGTGTTACATCTGGAATTAAGAACTCCTGTATAACTATATGCAAACTATTTGAGAGTCATCTAAAGATGTTTTAATTGTTTTAAAGGTTTCTGGAAGTAATGGTGTTGGTCATGTTTATTGGACATGGATAATAAGTGAGCATATTAACAGAGAAATTTGCTCCTATAGACTCTGTTTCTATATGTAAATTCGGATTATTGTAGTTAAACATCTCAAGCTCCAATGCAACATAGAAAATAATTTGAGATTTTTCTGTGATAATATCTTGCTATTTCTAATGTAAGATTATAATTGGTATTTAATCCTTGTGAACTGAATTCACTTGAAGTTCTGATTATCTGGTGTTTTGCTATTTAAAATCTGATGGGATGATTGAATTGGAATTATTCTGTCTGACTCCAGGTATAATCAGCAAAGGAAATGCCGTTGGATCAATGTTCTTTTGAAGTCACAAAATCCAATGTGGGGTTGAATACTAGTACAGATGACAGGTTCATTGGGATAAGAGTTGAAAGAGTGGGTTTTCAGTGTGAGCTGAGGTTAGACTTTGTCTGACTTGGCTTCCCAAATATGACATTTGGAAAACATCTCACCTGGCAGATTTAAAGTCTGGCACAAGGCATTTGGCTACTCACATGATCTCTGCCTGGAGACTGACATTTAAAATTATATATATACACACATATATATGTGTGTGTATAAAACTTTACATATACACATATTCATTATACATACGTATCATTTTATATATACATGTATAATTTTACATATGTACATAATTTTACATATTATATTCATATATATGTATATATATGAAGGAATTTTTCTTTGATGTCCTGGATCTTTATAGTAAACTACTTTGATCGAGTAGGTAATTAATATTAAAATCAGGTATAGAAATTTTGGGTCATTTGACCTACACTTATCTGTATTCTAATAGCCAGATAGGCTAGTTTTGTGAAGCCTTGGCATCTATTGTCAGTTATTTGTTCCTATGAGAATTACTTTTAATACTAAGGGGACATATAAGTAAACCAATGAGAAATTTTTGAGCTGTTTTAAGGAAAGGGATGTGAGTCAACTGAGTATATCAAAAGAAGAATAAGGGGCAGCTAGGTGGTGCAGTGGATAAAGCACAGGCCCTGAAGTCAGGAGTACCTGGGTTCAAATCCGGTCTCAGACACGACACTTAATAATTACCTAGCTGTGTGGCCTTGGGCAAGCCACTTAACCCCATTTGCCTTGCAAAAACCTAAAAAAAAAAAGAATAACCTATGGTATATTTAGAAATACTTTGAGGAGAAAATTTCATTTTTATTTTTTTAGGTGCTTTTTTTTAGGTGTTTTATTTTGTTAAGTGGAATAGCATCTTCTAAATGGGGGAATAATAAAAATGATAATATTAATTAATCTCTGTAACTGAATATTTTGGTGGATATTAACTTGACAATTGACAAATCAAAGTGTAAATCATCATGATATAAGAGATTCCAGAATTTGACTTGTTTTTGACGTTTTTAAAAAAATGTTACAGGGGTGGCTAGGTGGCACAGTGGATAAAGCACGGGCCCTGAAGTCAGGAGTACCTGGGTTCAAATCCGATCTCAGACACTTAATAATTACCTAGTCGTGTGGCCTTGGGCAAGCCACTTAACCCCATTTGCCTTGCAAAAACTTAAAAAAAAAGTTACATTAAGAAGTTCTTTCATCAGAAAGGAAAATCTCTACTAGTAACCTGAATTGAAAATTCTCTGAAACAACATCCTAAGCCATATTATTGCTTCAGATGACTCCAGAAGAAATGGATCTGAATTTTTCCCTTTGCTTTTTTGCAATTTTTTTTATCTGTATTGTCTATATATTCAAAAGGGGCCCCACCCTGCTATAGTTTTTTTTTTTTGACATTGCAATTGTATCACACACTTATATGTACTTTTTCGGATTTTACATAGCTTGCTCATATCTCTTGACAAAACCTAGGTCCCAGAGATCTGTCATTTTCCCTCCAAAATGTCCTTCATCTCCCTAAATCTTTATTTGATTGATCTATAGATTTGATTTATTAACATCACTTAGATCAACTGATACTCTTTAATCCTATATATCTAATCAAAATTGGTTTCTCAGCCTCCAACTTATAGCTATAAATCTGAATGTTGTCTCTTGTGTAAAAATGTCAATCTGCCATGTCAAGGCCGGCCTGTCTCCTCCATCTGAATGTTGACTTGGCCTTATTAAGGGTCAGCTTTGCAATAGCACCAATAAATTTCTTCACCTGAGTCAACAAACCACAAATAAGAGACAACTTGGATGAAGAGAGAGTAATCCTATGGTTACCTGTAAACATTCCCTCTCCAGCCTAAGTGGAATTCTTATCAATAGGAATTTGAAGCAAATATTATAACTTATGAGAGGATAATATGTAGAATTATGTCACCTATATGAAATCTCATTGTTTACCTGACTCAGTTTTATGATTCTTTGTCCTTTCTGTATAAAATGCCCCCAAAATTTTGGATCAGTGTTGATCTCTAGATCATTTACCCATGGATTTCAGTAAGATCTTAGAGAATGAAACTTCATTTATAAAACTAACTTTTGGGGTGGCTAGGTGGTATAGTGGATAAAGCACCGGCCCTGGAGTCAGGAGTACCTGCGTTCAAATCCAGTCTCAGACACTTAATAATTACCTAGCTGTGTGGCCTTGGGCAAGCCACTTTAATCCCATTTGCCTTGCAAAAAAACCTAAAAAAACCAAACCTAAGTTTGTTATTTCATTTTCAGCTTAAGAAAATTATGGTTAACAAAGCAAAAAGTCCAAAAAAGCTAGAACAGATTTTAAGGAAAACTAAGGGATACTAGTCCTGACTTTGCCACTAACTCCCTGAGTAACCTTTCCCTCTGGAAAGGTCAGAGGGACATCCTCGGTAAAATAAAGTTGTTGGATTATATGATTCCCAAGGGCATTTTCCAGTCCTAATGTTCTAAATTACTACAGCATTTAGACTTAGATAATAGCTACCTTAGAGTTATTTTTGACTCTTCCCTCTCCCTCATCCCTGCTTTACCTCTACTACTTCCACCCCTGTAGCCAGTTGTCAATTCTACCTCCAAAACAGTAGTCCATTTCTCTGTATTCATGGGGCCATACTTTACCCTCCTCATCTAAGTCATCTTGTCCAACTTCATCCAACCACCCAAATGATATTCCTTTTTTATTTTATATTTTCCCAATTATGTGCAAGAATAGTTTTCAACATTCATCATTTTGCAAGCCTTTGAGTTCCACATTTTTCTAACACCTCCCTTTCCTCCACTCTCCTTATTGCAGCAAATAATCTTACACAGGTGATACCAAATGATATTCTTAAAGCACAATTCTGACCAAGTTACTCACCTGCTCAAAAAGCCTCAACTGCTCCCTATTGCCTCCTCAGTAAAATACAAACTCACCTGGCATTCAGAGTTTTATGTGGTTTGCAGTCAATTCATCTTTCTTAATTGAATTCATCTTATTTTCCTTAGTTAGGGTCATCCACTATAGCAAATAGAATGAGGACTTTCTGAATTCAGAGAATTTTTACAAAAAGAGACTTGATTTTTTTCTTTTACCCATTAAAATTTCTCTGTTTGGTAGTAAATACCTTTCTAAAAGAGTGATTATGTAGTAATCAAAGTTTCTGCTAAAGAAAGAGAGAAAGGAAGTCCATACATAAGAAATACTTGCCCCCCAAAAAAATTACTGAAGACAATTATTTACAGGAGGTGAGGAACAGGAATAATGGACTTCCAAATCTGTGTCCAGATTGGGTTAATGGTTTTGGAATTCTCCAGACTAGGTTGGTCTGGCAGCTCAAGAAATGGTTTATTAATCAACCCTTTTTTTTAATGGGAAAACTCTAATTTTTGATGTGTGTTAGAAATGTCTCCTTCTTTTAGGGGGATTCCTGGAGAATGATTGGTGGGAAGTATGATGTTGTCTGCTATCTCTGCATCCAGACCTATCCTATAGGATCTCTGAGTACAGTACTTGATTAAAAAAGTTAAGAATACAGGTTTGTAATATATTCTGATTGACCCAGGGCACAAGGAGGAGATGGAAGGTCTGATCTACTTTTCCAGGAGGATGACAAAGAGAATGTCTGTTTCAGGTCAGGTCTTAAATGACTTTAAAAACTAAACAGAAGTGTTTGTATTATATCCTTGAGGCAAAAGGGAACATCTGGACTGACAAAGTTGGATCTTTACTTAAGTGATGGAGTAAAGGCTCAAAAGGAGAGACTTGAACTAGAGGTGGGGGGAGGGTCTCAAGAAAGGTAATAGTTCACTATTCAGAAAGGAGGGGGTCATATTTGAGAGATGTTGCAGAAAGTTAAATGGCAAGATTTGGCAACTGATTAGACAAAGGGTTAAGGGAAAATGAGGTGTCAAATAAAATCTCAAGGTTATGAACTGGGGAGACTAGAAGAATAGTGGTGCCTCTACTCTCAAGGGAATTTATTCAAATTATCATTGACCATATAAAATGCTATAAGTCATTATTAATTAGAAGGATATTCAAATAAAAGCAATTTTGAGTTCTTATCTCATATCTAACATTGGCAACAGGGACAAAATGGTAAGTTACAAATGCTGCAGGGACTGTAGAAAAAAACGCATAATTATTAGGTGAATTGTTCCAATTTTCTGGAAAGGAGTTTGGAATTATACACAGTTATCCATATATAGATGCTTGCAAGCATCAACCAGTTTGTATAGGCTTTTCCTGATTTCCCCCAACCCAGTTATTAATGCTTTCCCCCTCCACAATTACTTTGTATATCATATATATATATATATATATGTATACTTTGTTATATGCTGTGTATTATATATATATATATATATTTATATGTGATCTCGGCATATCTGTGAACACTATCAAGGGGAATTTATTAACTGTTTAAATGGCCCATAGACCACGCTAGATTCTGGAACAGAGCTTCAGTCCCTGATGCCAAAGAGCTTCCATTCAACCAGCACGGTGGGAGCGGGGACCAGTCTGGGTAGCGGCAGCAGATGCGGGGAAGCCGCGGGCATCCCAGGCGCAATGGTCATGGGACTTGATTGCTGTGGCCCGGGCAAAAACGGAGTGGGCATGTGGGGGCGCGTCTGGACTGGCTCAGCCCTGGTCCACGCAGCGCACACGTGACGCGGGGCACGCCGCAGAAGGTCAATAAACGCGTGTTGACCCGTTGACCTCAGGGCCCCTCAGCCAGGGATAGCGTCTTGGGAGCCTATTTCTTGGCGCCATCTGGTGGTCAATCCGGGAGTGGCCACCCTGGCCCAGTTTCCCAGGTGCGGCCTCTCTCCCCCTCCCCTTTGTGTATCACCTGGTACCTAAGGCTTAACGACTGGCCCTTTAAGAGTTCTTGCCCCTCCCTCCGGAGTCGCTCCCCGACCAATTCTGGACCAACCGCAAGGAATTTAGGCACCCCTCCCCGCGAGAGTCAGAGCGTGAGCGCTTTGATTGGTTCAAGTGAGGGCCCGGGAGAAAAGTCGGGTCACATTATTGGCTCCTTCTCCGGTCTCGTCCCGCCTCCGCCCCGAGCGCTCCGGTCTGACTTCTCATCTGCGCCGGCGCAAAGGGAAAGCGCTGGGGGGCGGGGCCGGAGCCCGGGACACCCCGGGCGGGCGGGCCGAGCGGGGCGGCTTCACGTGGCCTCGCAGTGAGCGTCCTCTCCGCCGCAGCACCATGCCGGGGGGCGGCGACCTCGAGGCGGCAGCGGCAGCGGCGGGCGGCGCCCCCCGTTTAGCTTCAGCGCGGAGCCCACGCTGGAGGACATGTGAGATGGCCGCGGCCGCCCGGGGGGAGGGACGGGGGCGGGGGCCCTGCCTGCGCGGGCTGCCTGCGAGCTCCGGCCGCGAGGAGAGAGCCGCGGCCGGGAGGCGGGCCCCGGCTAACTTGCCCCGGCTCGGCCGCAGGATGGGGAGGCGGCCCGGGGGGCCGTGGTGTTGGGCCACTGCCGACGCGTGGCGGCCCCCTCGGGCTCACGCGCCTGCGCAGTCCCCAGGGCTGCCCCGAGCTCGGGGCTTCCCGCCGCCAGGACGCACCGCCGGACTCGGCGCACGCGCCGCCCGGGTGACCCCGGATGGGGACCCCGGGGTCAGGAGGACCCGAGTGCGGCCGCGGCCGCAGACCCGGAACAGCCGCCCAGCCGCGTGGCCTCGGGCGGGTCCCTCAACCCCATTGCCCCGCAAAACCTAAAAAAGCGAAAAAGAGCCACCGTGAGGAAGGCGTGTTTACATGGAGCGGTGCGCAGTGTGTGTGCGGCCCGGCCATAGGTGTGCCATAGGTATGGCGCTTTCTGAGGAGCAATTCCTACAGTGTCTGCCTTTGAACTGGGTATTGAAAGGTTAGTGAAGAAAGGGGACAGGAAATGCTTCCTCAACTCGTAAAGGAAAGAAAACCACTTAGAACTAGGGAAAAAAAACACAACCACAGCCGCCTGCCTTTGAATCCTGTTATTGCTCCGGGTGGCTTTATTATATATTTAGTATATATGTGTAAATATATTTTCCCATTATGTCACTTCCCCCTTCTTGCTTCAGTTTGTTTAGTCCTTTTTCAGCCACATCCAACTCTTAGTTACCCATTTGAGGTTTTCTCGGCAGAGATAAAAATTGGGGGGCTTTGACATTTCCTTCTCCGGCTCATTTTACAGATAGGGAAAATGAGGCATCCAGGGTTAAATGATTTGCCCAGGGCCACACTACTGGTAAGTGTCTGAGACTGTATTTACTTTCAAGAGTTAAGTTTTTCTGACTCCAGACCAGGCCCTCTTATCAGCTGTTCCGCTTATCTGCCTGGCCTCATTTTACTTCTCTGTACAAAGAGGGTTTGAAATACACTCTTAAGATCCTTTCTAAGGGGCAGCTAGCTGACACAGTGGTTAGAACACCAGCCCTGGAGTCAGGAGGACCTGAGTTGAAATGCAGCCTCATACATGGAATAACTGCCTAAATGTGTGACCTTGGGCAAGTCACTTAACCCCATTTGCCATAAAGAAAAATTTAAAGATCCCTTCTAGTTCCGACAGTTAATTCCTTGCTTGGTTATTGCTTCCCCCTTTCTTCTCCTCTGTAGCCGTCGTCTCCAGACGGAGTTTGCAGCAGAACGAGACTGGGACCAGTTCCATAAACCAAGGAATCTCCTCCTGGCCCTTGTTGGGGAAGTGGGAGAGTTGGCCGAACTCTTGTAAGTAGCTGGAATGGTGGGAAAGAATGGATGCCCTGAGGCCTTGAATTAATCCGTGGGGTTTTATTTTAGCACTGTGTTGCAGTGGGTTTTGTAAAGACAGGCATAGACCCAGAATTCAAAGGATGTACAACCTAATAGGAAGAATGAAGAAAATGTGTATTTTCAAATGCTCTTCACCTCCAGAAAGAGAACTCTGAATACAGATTGAAGCATTTTTTGAACTTCTATGTTTTGGTATTTTTTAAAAATGTTTTCTTTTGCAACATGGCTAATGTGAAATATGTTTTGCATGTCTTCACATGTAGAAGTGCTGTCAAATTGCTTGCCTTCTCCAGAAGAGGAAGTGGGAGAGAAAGAGGATTTGGAATTCAAAAATTTTTTAAATAGTGTTTTAAAACTTTATATATTTTATTGGAAAATATTTAAATGAAATAAAAAAATTTAAGACAAAAACATGAAAATACAAGGCAGATTTTGATAGGTGCATAGAAAGGTACAAAGTACTATTGGAAACAGAGACTTTGAGGAGGAGGCTTCATAAAGAAGGTGTTGTTTGAGCTGGGCTTAGAAAGCTGGATAAGTAGAGTTTTGCTATGTGGAAAAACGGGGGTGGGTAGAACCCCCAAATGCCAATAGCATCAATAAGGGCAGGAAATAATGAGGTGTGTCATAGGAATGACAGTGGTCTAATATAATAGAAGAGAGAGTAAAGGAAATTAACAGGAAATAAAGCTTGAAAAGAGATAGTGAGTCTTGCTTGCTGAGCTAAGGATTTTGGATTTTATCCTAAATAAGGAGGAAAGCCATTAAAGGCTCTGAACAAAAGAGATGTGATGATCATTAGACCTGTATGTTAGGAAATTACTTTAGTCAGAGCAGGAAGGATGCATTTAGAAGGAGGAAGAGACTGGAGAAAGGGAGATCAGATACAACATTATAGTAGTCAGGCAAGAGGTGACAAAAACTTGGGAGTTGTGTGACCTTGAAAGGGAGGGGACTGTTGGAGGCTGAAGGCATTTCAGAGACAGTGGATGGAACTTAGTCTCATTGTAGAATGTAAGGGGGAAGGGGATATTAAAAGATGAAGGAAGAAAAAGAATATTTAAAGACTGGGAATTTTGATTAGTCATAGTTGCAGAGGAAAGGTGGCAATTATGGCAGTCAAGAACAGATTAAAATGTAATTGGGAAATAGTAAACAAATTAAAACTACAACAGAACATAAGTAATATTAACAGTATGTGTTGTACAGGGATCCTTTCTCTTGCAGTTTAGTGAACATGTTTCTATTTGAGTTTGACACTGTTCTTCTGGAGAATTCATAATGAAACACGCCACCCACATTCTCATGGACAGATTATGAACTCTTAAGTGAAAAATAAAACATTTTCTGGACAAAACCAATGCAGGAATTTGTTTTACTTGACTACACATTTATAACAGGGTTTTTGTTTAATGTGTTTGCTTTCTCAGTGGCATGGAGGTATTCATTTGAAAATAAAACTTAATTTTTAAAAAATACTGAGGTTTCAAACCTGAGGAAAAGGAAAAATTCAAATTGGGATGATACTGCCCTGAACATCAAACTCACCAACTGAAAATGAGTTTGCAGTTAAGAAGCTATCCATGGGGCAGCTAGGTGACACAGTGAATAGAGCACTGACCCTGGAGTCAGGAGGACCTCAGTTCAAATCTGGCCTGAGACATTTAATAATAACCTAGGTGTATGACCTTGTCACTTAACCCCATTGCCTTACAAAAACCAAAAAAAAAAAAAAAGCCTTCCAAAGAGAAAGAGGGTGAGGCTGTGGTTGTGGGTGCTTGGATATGGGCTCCTAGCCAAGGTGCAGTCTAATGTCTGTCTCCATGTGTCTGTCTTGTTTTCTCCTCAGTCAGTGGAAGCCTGATGGTGGACCTGGACCTCTGTCCTGGTCTGAAGCAGAACGAGGGGCATTAGGAGAGGAGCTCAGTGATGTCCTTATCTACTTGGTAGCCCTGGCATCACGATGCCATATTGACTTGCCACAGGCTGTGCTGGCCAAGATAGAGACCAACCGGCGCCATTACCCGGTCCACCTTGCTCGTGGCTCTTCCTGCAAGTACACAGAGTTGCCCCATGAAGACATACCGAAGACTGAGAGCCTTGCCCCTGCCCCAGGAACTTCAGAATGTGCACCTGCCTCCAAGAGAGGGGAGGGGACCAACTAAAGAACAGGAGCTGTGGACAAAGACAGGAGTATGGGCCTGGACAGGAACTGCAACTGGAATTCATGGGGCTGACTCCAGCAGTGCTGGTGAGGGACAGTCTGGAATGGGAGCCCACTGGAAAACAGGGACGCAAAAACCTTCTCAAATCCTCCTTTAGTTGTGTTACTAGATCCTAGAAATGAAAGTCCTCTACCCTCCTTAAATCCTACTAGAAGAGGGTCCTGGGTAGGACATTTGAATGGAGGTCTTCTCAGGTTGTCATTTTTTCCTTCAATAAAATGGTTTGTGATGAAGTGATTCTTGCTATTATTTGGATGGGGGGGGACTTTTATTAAATTATGACAGGGAGGGCTGCTTCTAAGACACCCACCCCCACCCCTGCCCAGAGAACCTCAGGTTTATATAATTACTCCTCCTTGTTTTCTCTAGAATGTTTCCTTGGCTTCATGAACTTGGACAAATCACTGTTCTAATTTCCTTACCTGTAAAGTGAAAAAATTGGATTGGAGGATCTCTGTCAAATAGACATTTGCTTCTTAAAATATGGGTGAGGGAAGTAGGATTGTTACCTATTTCATTTGACAGGGGAGAAAGGTGTCATCCACTCTAGGGCCTAGAGGTTACACAGCTAATTGTTGGCAGAATCAGTCTAATTAAAAGTGCATCTAGGTGGTGCAGCAGGTAGAACATTGGAGTCAGGAGGACCTGAGTTCAAATCTAACCTCAGACACTTAATAATTACCTAGCTGTGTGACCTTGGGCAAATCACTCAAACTTACTGCCTTGTAAAATACCCAGAATCAGTAAGAACACAAAGAAAAGACTCCTTGGGGAGCCCTGGTCCTGTCTTTGAAACATTACTTGTGGAGCCTGGATGTTAACCTGAGTAGTAGTGTCATCCTCCCTCACTCAATAAACTCCAGTGGCTCCCTATTGTTTCCCGGAGCAAATGCAAAATGCTCCATTAGGCATTCATAATGCTTCATACCCTATCTTTCATACTCTCCCTTTTCAGTCTTATACCTCACTCCCCAATGCATACTCTAATCCAGTGATATTGGCCTCTTGGCTATCCTTACATTTCAGCTCTGGATATCTCTGGTGGGTCCTCTTGCCAGAAATGTTCTTCCTCTTACATTCCAACTTCGTGGCTTCTTTAAAAGAACCAACAAAAAAAAACCCCCAACAAAAATCCCTTTTTTTTCCTGGAAGGCTTCCCAACCTTTCATTCCAGTACCTTCTCTCTTAATTATTTCCTATTTATCCTGTAGCTTACTTTGTATGTATTAGCTTGCACATGGCCTGTTAAATTGGGAGCTCCTTGAGGGCCTTTTGGCTTTTTTTTTTGATCCCTAGCATTATTACAGCTTTTCACCTAGTAGGTATTTAATAAATGTTGGTTAATTGATAGTGGTGGGAGTGTAAAGATATCATACTCGAGTCCCAAGACCCAACTGGTCTTTTGTTGATGGCAGAGCATAAAGATGGTTGAGGTAAGGCCTTTAGGGCCTCTATTTTCCAAATGGACTGTTTCTGCTGATAGCTCTTGTGTCCAGCAATCCAAAAGGCTAAAAGAATGATAGCATGATGTGGTGGCAGGTTTACTTTGTGTACTCACAGGCATTATTCCTGATAGGATGCAATCCCTTGAGGGCAGGAATTTTAATTTTGTTTTTGTCATATTTCCCACATTGTAAACTCTCAGGACAGAGAGCACGGAGTTTGTAGTCAAGACCCTTGAATTTGATGCCTTGAAGTAGTCACTTTACCTCTGGTCCTTTCAAAAACCTGTTCTGTCTGCTTCCCCAGATGGTATAGAAAATGCTTTGTAAACTACAAAATGCAAAAGAAATAAAAGCTCTAGTTCAGTCAAGGGGGTGCGAAGATTAGCTTGCCTAAAAGTTTCTGGGGCAAATCTTTTTTAGTTCTGGAACATGCTCAGGTTCAGGGAACTCAGAATCACTGCTTCCAAATACAGAGATGTAATGCATGTTCAGCAAGCTTCACAGGGGGAAAGGGCAAGGCCTAGAATAGAGGATGGCCAAGACTTCATTTCACAAGGGAACTAAATCAAAGCCAAGGAAGGGGCTCATTTCCTTTGTGATCATAACAGAAGAAAGGAAGAGAGGAGCAGAAACCAGAAAACAAAGAAGGGTTGAAACTGGGTTAGGTGGCACCCTACTTTGCCTCCCTATCCCCCTTTCACTCTACGAACTTCATTATTTCTATTTCTTGTCCTTCCCTCTCCTAACTCCAAGGGTCAGTGAAGTTGAGCATTCCAGGGTCGAATCCCAGCACAACTTGGATGATGGCAACTGAGTCATTTCTTTTAATAGGTTTCAGTTACCCACCCTAGTGAAAGAGAGGGTTGGACCGGATTTGAGGTTGTTTCCAGCTCTAAATCTGTGATTGGGTCTAAATCCTGGTTCTTCCATTTAGCACCCCCACCTATAAAGTGGGGCCTTCATATGATGTCACAAGACTCAAATGAAAACGTGAATATAAAAGATTTTGTAAACCTGTCTCACCGGAAGAATGTTTGTCCTGAATCAAGTACCTTCTCCTCCATGAAGCCTTTCCCATCTTTCATTCTCCAGTTTTCCATACATAACACTTTTAATTAAACAGCAAAATTTTCGTTCACAAGATGTGTCTGTTATTCAGTTGTGTTTGAGTTTTCATAAGCCCATTTGGGGTTTTCCTGGCAAAGATACTGAAGCCTTCTCTCCAGCTCATTTTACAGATGAGGAAACTGAGGCAAACAGGAGGAAGTGACTTGCCTGAAGTCACAGAGCTAGTCAGTGTCTGAGATCACATTTAAATTCAGGAAAATGAGTTTTCCCCCCTTCAGGTCCTGTGTTTTATCTGGAGTGCCACCCAGTCTGCCTCAATCTGTGTCTTAATTTTTTTTAAAACTCCTCTAGTACTAAAAAATTGGGCTTTGCATACAGAAGCTGCTTACCTAATGATCAGACCTGAAATGCCCAGCCAGCAACCTGGATAAGGTACTGGAAAGAAGACCCAAGTTCAAATTCTTCCCCAGAAAGTCTAGATGTATGACCCTGGGCTTGTGACTTAAAACTTTGCCTCAGTTTTCTTATTCGTAAGTTGGGAGTAATTATAGCAGCTCTGTGCCAGGATTGTTGAGGATCAAATCAAATATCAAATGAGACATTTGTGAATGCATCTAAGAGATACATTTTCTGAGGTGAGTGGTGGTTCTAAAATGTTATTCATTCATCAAGACATTTGAAGTAGAGGACTATGCTATGTACTAGGGATTCAAAACAGATCTGGTTCTCAAGAAGCTTACACTGGGGGCGAGGGGGGGTGGGAGATAAGCAAGGATATACCTAGTGCTACAACAGGATATGGAGCAAGATATTTAACAAAGGAAAAGTCTCAGTGCTGGGTGAAATCCTGATTTGACCATTTCCAGACATGTTGCAGAGGGTTGGGGGAGGGATCATGTTTTGGTCAGAGGTTTGAGTAGATAAACTTTAAGGTCCCTTCTGGGGATTTTGTGATTCCGTGATTCTAGACAACATGGAGACAAGGGCAGATGGGGGAGGGAGAGGATTCCCATAGGGGGTGGCCACCAGTCTCACCTTCAGACACATCACAAGACATAGCAGGAGGATAATACTTTATTCACGAACACAGGCCCCAGTGTACATAGGACTTAGGAGGTGGGGCAAGTTCCTCCAGGTAACACAGGCCCCTGACCTCCTCCTCCCCTAGGCTGGAAGCATCCCTGGGAGCCCCTTGGCTCATAGGACCCCAGTTCTTCCTTCAAGCTGGTTCCCACCTTTCTCCCTTCAATTCTACATTTGCAAAGTAAAGAGCAAGAAACTGAGAAGAAAGGGAAAAACCCTGGTAGGCAGGGTTGGAGGGCAGGGGTCTATCCTAGCTGCATCCACTGCCTTAGAAATATTCTAGGGGCTTCTGGAGACAGTGTGCTGCTTCTGACTCTCTTCCCATGACAGATGCAGAACTTCTCCTCCCAGAGTTCTCCCCACGTGGTGGAAAGGAATCTCTCTCTCTCACTGTTCCCTGCCTTGGGGAGTGGGGGCCTTTTCTCCTGCCCCTTCCCAAAGGATATGTGTGCCAGCCCCCCCCCAGTCTCTGTCCTCAGCTCCCCTCACACTCGGGGCACCGGTCGGTTCTCTCATTGGCCCCAACTCTGCCTACACCAGAGGCTAGCTTGAAGCCACGGCCACAGCCCTCACAGATGTAGAGGCGCCTCCTCAGATGGGCCCGCCGGTGGCGGATGAAGTGGGAGCTGAGGCGGAAGCGGCGGCCACACTCCGGGCAGGGATATGGCCGCTCACCGGTGTGGGTGCGGGCGTGTTCCGCCAAGTTGGAACGGTGACCAAAGCCCCGGCCGCACACCTGGCAACGGTGGGGCTTCTCACCAGTATGCACCCGCCGATGCTTGGCCAGGGCCGAGCTCTGGGCAAACCTGGTCCCGCACTCAGGGCAGGAGTAGGGCCGCTCACCGGTGTGGGTACGCCTGTGCCTGGCCAGGCAGGAGCTGCCCCCAAAGCCACGCCCGCAGTCCGGGCAGGTGTAGGGCTTCTCCCCGGTATGCACGCGTAGATGTTGAGCATAGTTGGAGCTTTGGGCAAACCGGCGCCCGCACTGGGGGCACGCATAGGGCTTCTCTCCTGTGTGCCGGCGGCGGTGCTGCCTCAAGTTCGAGGCAGCCGAAAAACGCTTTTCACACTCTGGACAGGCATAGGGACGCTCTCCTGTGTGGGTGCGGCCATGCTTGGTCAGCGCTGATTTCTGGGAGAAGCGGCGCCCACACTCTGGGCAAGGAAATGGCCGCTCGCCGGTGTGGGTGCGGGCGTGCTTGGCCAGTGTGGAGCGGCGGGCGAAGGCACGGCCACATTCTGGGCAGGCGTGGGGCCGGGCTGGGTCTGCTGGAGGCTCAGGGGCTGTGCCTGGGACCTGGGGGGTGAGATAAAGACAGGATTAGCTAGGAGGGAAGAATCAAAAAAAACTGGAGAATGTCAGGGCTGCAAGAAAGCCAAAAGAGCATCTAGTCCAATGATCTAACCAAAGGAATAATCATAAACCAGCCCAGCTGAGGAATGACCTCAGGCCAGGGTAAAGCCCACCATTGATTGAAGGCAAAAGAATTCAATAGTTCCAACTCCTGCCTTCTGGCAAAGGGAGAAGGCCTCCCAACCAAAGTCACAGACACCCCAGAGAGGGCAACCAAAAATTTCTGATGAAAAGAACAGAGCTAAGCAGAAAATTTGGACATCAAACAGGAGGTTCGAGACACATGAAAAGGTAAAAAAAAAAAGGGGGAGGTGGCAGTAAAAGAAAAAAAAATACACCTAGCCAGAAATGATGGACATTCATGACCTATCCATGAGACTACTTACTATCCAATGGGATGTAACTGGCTTTAACCCCACTTGGGAGAAAGATTCTAATAACTCTCAGGAATGTTGACTCTATTCAATAGAATATACTGAACTAGAAGGGACAGACACCCAGAATTTTCTATGACCTAGATAGAATGATCTAAAAAAATACACTACCTCCCTAAAAAGGGGGACAGGAAAGAGACAGGAGGAGGGAGGGGATTGAATGGGACAAATCTCATTACACTAAGAGGTACAAAAAACCTATGGTAATAGAGGGGAAGAAGGGAGCAGAGGAGAAACACCTGAATCTTCTCATCAGACTTGGCTAAAAGTCAACCTACACATACTCAGTTAACTTATAAAACATCTACCCTTTCAAGTATTAAAAGGGGAAAAGGGGAGGGGGGATGGAGAAAGGGAAGGGGAGTGGGGGAAATAAGGGGAAATAACAAAAGGAAGGGAAGGGAAAAGGGAAAGAAAGGGGAGGGTGTGATATAGGAGGGCAAACACACTGAAGGGGGTGGTATTCAAAAATAAAATACTGGGGAATATGGATAAAAGGGGGAGGGAAAGGGGGGGGAAATACAAACAGAGGGAAGATAGCACAGAGGGCAATAAAGAATTAGTAATCATAACCTTGAATGTGAATGGGATGAACTCTCCCTTAAAATATAAGCAAATAGCAGAGTGGATTAAAAACCAGAATCCTACAATATGCTGCTTACAAGAAACTCATTTGAAGCAGAAAGATACATATAGAGTAAAGGTAAAAGGTTGGAGCAAAATAGATTTTGCCTGAGCTGAAGTAAAAAAAGCAGGAGTAGCAATCCTTATCTCAGACAAAGCAGCAGCAAAAATAGAAAGCATTAAAAGAGATAAGGAAGGAAACTTTATCCTCCTAAAAGGTACCATACACAATAAAGTCATTTCAATATTGAATATATATGCACCCAGTGGGACAGCACACAGATTCTTAGAGGAGAAGCTGAAAGAATTACAGGAAGACATAGACAGCAAAACTCTACTAGTGGGAGACCTCAGCCTCCCACTATCAGATCTAGATAAATCAAATCATAAAACAAACAAGAAAGAAATTGGGGAGGTAAATAGATTGTTAGAAAAATTAGATATGGTAGACTTATGGAGGAAACTGAACGGGGATAAAAAGGAATATACCTTTTTCTCAGCAGTACATGGAACTTATACAAAAATTGACCATGTACTAGGACACAAAAACCTAATAATCAACTGCAGAAAGGCAGAAATAGTGAATACATCTTTCTCAGATCACAATGCAGTAAAAGTCATATGCAATACTTGGCCAAGGAGATACAGACCCAGAACAAATTGGAAACTGAATAACCTCATTTTTAAAAAATGAGTGGACCAAAAAACAAATTATAGAAAGAATTAACCATTTTATCCTAGATAATGACAATGATGAAACAACATACCAAAACCCATGGGATTCATTCAAAGCAACTCTGAGGGGATATATTATAGCTCTAAATGCTTATATGAATTAATTGAAGAAAGAAGAAATCAATGAACTAAACATGCAACTAAAAAAATTAGACAAAGAACAAATCAAAAATCCCCAATCAAATACCAAATTAGAAATTCTAAAAATTAAAGGAGAAATTAATAAAATTGAAAGCAAAAAAACTATTGAATTAATAAATAAAACCAAAAGTTGGTATTATGAAAAAACCAATAAAATTGATAAACCTCTGGTCAATTTGATAAAAAAAATTAAGAAGAAAACCAAATTGCTAGTATTATAAATGAAAAAAGTGAACTCACCACCAATGAGGAAATTAATAATTCAAAATTATTTTGCCCAAATCTATGCCAATAAATTTGATAATCTAAATGAAATGGATATATATTTACAAAAATATAAGTTGCCCAGGTTAAATGAAAAGATTAAATACCTAAACAACCCTATCTCAGAAAAAGAAATTCAACGAGCCATTATTGAACTCCCTAAAAAAAAATCTCCAGGGCCAGATGGATTCACAAATGAATTCTACCAAACATTTAAGGAACAATTGGTTCCAATCCTATATAAACTCTTTGGAAAAATAGGGAAAGATGGAACTCTACCTAACTCTTTCTATGAGACCAACATGTTACTGTTACCTAAGCCAGGAAGAGTTAAAATAGAGAAAGAAAATTATAGACCTATTTCCCTGATGAATATAGATGCAAAAATCCTAAATAAAATCTTAGCAAAACGACTACAACAAGTCATCACAAGGATAATACATTATGATCAAGTAGGATTTATTCCAGGAATGCAGGGATGGTTCAACATTAGGAAAACTGTTAGTATACTCAATTATATCAACAGCAAACCTATCAGAAATCATATGATCATATCAACAGATGCTGGAAAAGCTTTTGACAAAATACAGCATCCATTCCTATTAAAAACACTAGAGAGTGTAGGAATAAATGGACTGTTCCTTAAAATAATTAGCAGTATCTATCTGAAACCATCAACAAGCATTATATTCAAAGGGGAGAGGCTAGAGGCATTCCCAATAAGATCAGGGGTCAAACAAGGGTGCCCATTATCACCACTACTATTCAATATTGTATTAGAAATGTTAGCATCAGCAATTAGAAAAGAAAAGGAAATTGAAGGAATTAGAATTGGGAAGGAAGAGACAAAACTCTCACTCTCTGCAGATGACATGATGGTCTACCTAGAGAATCCCAAGAAATCATCTAAAAAACTACTGGAAACAATTAGCAATTTTAGCAAAGTTGCAGGTTATAAAATAAATCCTCAACTTTTCTATATATGTCTAGCAAGAAACAGCAGGAAGAGCTAGAAAGAGAAATCCCATTCAAAGTAACCTCAGACAGTGTAAAATATTTGGGAGTCTATTTGCCAAGACAGACTCAGAATCTTTTTGAAAACAATTATAAAACACTTCTCACACAAATTAAATCAGATTTAAATAATTGGGCAAATATCAACTGCTCGTGGATAGGGAGAGCTAATATAATAAAAATGACAATTCTACCAAAACTAAACTATCTGTTTAGTGCCCTACCAATCAAAATTCCAAAAAATTACTTTAATGAGTTAGAAAAAATTTTAAGTAAATTCATATGGAGAAATAAAAATTCAAGAATTCCCAGGAGCTTAATGAAAAAAAATGCAAACAAAGGTGGCTTAGCACTACCGGATCTAAAATTATATTATAAAGCATCAGTCATCAAAACTGTTTGGTATTGGCTAAGAAATAGAGTGGTGGACCAGTGGAACAGACTAGGTGTAAAAGCAGGAGATGATTATAGTAATCTGCTGTTTGATAACCCCAAAGAGTCAGGCCACTGGGATAAAAACTCCCTCTTTGATAAAAACTGCTGGGATAATTGGAAGTTAGTATGGAAGAAACTTAGATTAGACCAACACCTCACACCCTTTACCAAGATAAGATCCAAATGGTTACAGGACACAGACATAATAAACAATACTATAAGCAAATTAGAAGATCAAGGACTAGTCTACCTGTCAGATCTATGCAAAGGGGAAGAGTTTATGACTAGGGAAGAGTTGGAGAACATCACTAAAAACCAATTAGATGATTTCGATTACATTAAATTAAAAAGCTTTTGCACAAATAAAACCAATGTAATCAAGATCAAAAGAAAAGTAGTAAATTGGGAAACAATCTTTACAACTAATGATTCTGACAAAGGACTCATTTCTAAAATATATAGAGAACTGAGTCATATTTTTAAAACAAAAAGCCATTCCCCAACTGACAAATGGTCAAAAGATATGCAAAGGCAATTTACAGATGAGGAGATCAAAGCAATCCATAGCCATATGAAAAAATGCTCTAAATCATTAATTATTAGAGAAATGCAAATTAAAGATTCTCTGAGGTACCACCTCACACCTCTCAGATTGGCCAGTATGACCAGGAAGGATAATGATCATTGTTGGAAGGGATGTGGGAAATCTGGGACAATATTAAACTGTTGGTGGAGCTGTGAACTCAACCAACCCTTCTGGAGAGCTATTTGGAACTATGCCCAAAGGGCAACAAAAATGTGCATACCCTTTGACCCAGCAATACCATTACTGGGTCTATACCCTGAAGAGATGAGGAAAAAGGGTAAAAACATTACTTGTACAAAAATATTTATAGCGGCCCTGTTTGTGGTGGCAAAGAATTAGAAATCCAGTAAATGTCCTTCAATTGGGGAATGGCTTAGCAAACTGTGGTATATGTATGTCATGGAACACTACTGTTCTATTAGAAACCAGGAGGGATGGGATTTCAGGGAAACCTGGAAGGATTTTCATGAACTGATGTGATGCTGAGTGAGATGAGCAGAACCAGAAAAACACTGTACACCCTAACAGCAACATGGGAGTGATGTTCAACCTTGAAGGACTTGCTCATCCCATCCGTGCAACAATTGGGAACAATTTTGGGCTGTCTGCAAAGCAGAGTACCATCTGTATCCAGATAAGGAGCTATGGAGTTTGAACAAAGTACAAGGACTATTCCCTTTAATTTGAAAACAAAAAAAAACAAAACAGATTATCTTATTGTCTGATCTTGTTAACCCTGAGAATTCTATTCTCTTTAAGGATATGATTTCTCTCTCATCACACCCAAATTGGATCAAGGTAAAACATGGAAACAAAGTAAAGACTGACAGAGTGCTATATGTGGGGTGGGGGTGGGGGAGGGAAGCAAGATTGGGGGAAAATTGTAAAACTCAAATAATAGCTTTAATAAAAATAAATAAATATTATTGAGACTGAATGTAGAACAAAGTACACTATGTTCACTTTTTAAAACGTTATTTTTTTTTTGGTTGTTTTCTTATGACTTTTTCCTCCTTGGTTCTAATTCCTCTTTCACAACATGACTAATGTAGAAATATGTTAAACAAGATTGTATATGTACAATTTTTACCAGATTGTTTGTTGCCAAAACTGGGGAGGGAAGGGAGGGTGGTAAAAAAATGTGGAACCCAAAAGCTTGCAAAAGGAAGAATGTTGAAATTATCTTTGCATGAAATTGGAAAAATAAAAAACAGAATTGCCAGGACAGAGAGAAATTACATGACTTGCCCAAGAAACTAGCAGGTGTCAGAGGCAGGATTTTAACTCAGGACTTCTTACCTCCAAGGTCAGCTCTGTATCTACCACACAATGCTGCCTCTCTGATATCTAAGATATATATGGAATTGACACAGATTTAGAAGTTTAAAAGCCACTTCCCAATTGATAAATGGTCAAAGATATGAAGTTTTCAAAAGAATAATCAAACTATCAATCAATACACAATGATCCAGGGAATAAGAGAAGGAAATATGGTTTTGCATCTCACCCTGCTATGTAGCAGACATTGTGCTAAGGTGCTTTACAAAGAATGATCATCTCATCTGATTGTCATAACAATGCTGGAAGGTAAGTGCCATTATCCCCATTTTAAAGTTGAGGAAATCATGACAGGGGTTAAGTGACTTGATCACCCAGCTAGTAAATGTCTGAGACTACTCTGGAACTCAGGTCTTCCTGACTCCAGACCCTGTGCTCTTGTTCACTGTGCCACCAGCTGCCTCCAAAATATTATAATAATAAAGAAAATTTAAAATGAAAACAATTGAGGATTCATCTCATACTTTAACTTAGAAACATAATAAAAAACAGAAATAGTTCATTTGGAAAGTCTATGTGAAGACAGACATATTAATGTCCTGTTGGCAGAGTTGTAAATTGGTCCAATTGTCCTGAAAACCATCTAAAATTATTCAAAAGAAGTCTTTTCTCTTTTCATGTTCTTTGACCCTGTAATTTTACTAGTGGGCCCATATCTCAAGGAGGTCAACCAAAGCAAGGTCATATTTATTCCAAAATATTCACAGAAGCACTTTCTATGGTAGCAAACAAACAAAAAGGGTGCCTAACAATTGGAGAATAGCAAAAGAAATTGCAAGTATATTAATGTAAAGAAATATTACTGCACCAAAAGAAACACTGAATAGACTTTAGAGAAACATGGCAAGATTTCATTTGAACTGAAGCAAGGTGGAAAAAAAAAAACACAGAAGCAGTGAAACTAAACATTGACTCTAAAAATGAAAAAACAAAATGTCTGAACTAAGATTGAAATCAATGATCATATTTGTCTGGTAATGAAACTTGGCTGTCCCTCTGTCTGTCTCTCTGATGATGTTTGTCCTTTTTAATGGAAGAAAACCATGACATCAGAGAGGTGATATCATGTCAAGCACAAATGAGATTTGAGTGAAGAGGTGCTGTGCTAAGTCACCAGTCTCACTTTCTCCTCCAGAACCCACTGGGTCCAGTGTCCAGATATGGACAACTGAAGATAGTCCTAGATGCAAGGCAATTAGGGTAAAGTGACTTGCCCAAGGTGTCTGAGGTAAAATCTGAACTCAGGACCCCTGACTTTAGGACCAGGGTTCTATCCACTGCACCATTATGGAGTCAGTCCAAAGGACAGCCACTCCTCAAATTCAATTCACATGCATGTCATGGCATCACTTCCCTAATATCTTGGTCCTGGTCTTCTCTCTTCAGATAGAGATATAGAAATATATAGTTACAGATATATATACACACACATATATTTTATACACATAAAAAATGTAGGCATATTTTATATTTATATATGTGTATATGTAAATTTTCTTCCTGTGTTTCCCCTCTCCTCCCTCTGTCTCTCTCCTCTATAGAAGCAGAATGTTCCATATCCTTGTTCGATGTCACCATGTCAATATTTTGTTTTACTGAACTGTTTTTTCTTTGTGATGCAGGAAGGATTCTATGGGAAGAGAAAAATTTGGGGGCATGTCCTATAGTGTAAAAAACAAAAATAGCAGTAGTACTAATAATGATAAGAAGCTTCTATAAAGTGCTTTAAGTTTGAAGTTATCTCAAATGGGCACCACAATAATCCTATGAGGGAAAGGTTATCACCCCCATTTTACAGATTAAGGAAACTGAGGCACATAGGTTAAAACTGTCCAGTGCTCTATCCACTGAGCTCCTTAGTTGCTTCTGGATCTCTGATGGTAATTTGAACCCTGGTCTTTTCGTGACAGGCAGGAACACTCACCAATATACTTTACTATACTTTAAAAACAAAAATAAAATAAGAGCCTCAGAGAGATAAAGGGACATATATTTTTATCTATTTATTATCAGATCACATGACCTGCCAATGGTGAAGCCAAGACTGATTCCTAATCTAGTGCTTTTCCCCTAAAACATGTTGCTTCTTTCTTTCAAAAGCATTTACTATATCTCATGGCAAAAGCTCTGTTGAGCCACAGAGTTCAAAGCAAAAAGGCAAAGATAGGCGGCTCAGGAAAAATTATTTGTAACAGTTAACACGAATTCAGTTGAGGAAAATAAGAAAATTAAAATTAAAATTAGTTTTCATTAAGTATAATAAAAACAGGCAAAGGGATCTCCACACATGGAAAAAAGGTCTAAAGAGCCAGGCACCCATCCAGAAATATTCAATGGTCTATAAACAGACCTTCAAGAGCATCTGAAAAAATATGCTGTTTTCCCAGACATCACCAGAACAGGAAACAAATAAACAAACAAAATCAGGTTGTTAATTCAAGAACTCCCTTCACTACAGAGAATGAAATTGCAAATGAGAAGAACAAAAGAAGTGCAAGTTGGGCCAATTTTAAAAAAGGAGAATGGTAAGGAAGAAGAACTGGCTCCACAGGCACACAAGCAAGAAAGCCAGTGCAAAAAGAGAACTGAACCTTGCCAAGAGCAGGAAAGCAAGAGCTAAATACTTTTTAAGTACTGTACTGGTCCACATAAGCTGCACCTATTTCCCAAATCTGAATTTTTGGTTATCATGAAGTCTCAGATTTGGCTCCTAGGACATAGAATTTGTGGGTTTATTTGGTCACATTTTGTGGGTGAGAAAACTGGACTTGAGAAGGGAAAATGCTTGCCCAAAGTCACATGGCTACCAAATCAAAGGATCATAGATTCTGAATTGGCAAGGTTCTAGAGATTAAATCCAACCCCCTCATTTCACAGACATCTAAAGAGGAAGCTGAGATCTAAAGAGATTAAAGTAATTGCAAGTCACTTAATTAACCTTGTTTGCCTCAGTTTCTTCACATGTAAAAACAAAGCTAACAGCACCTACTTTCTAGGGCAGTTGTAAAGATCAAATGATGTAATAATTATAAGTCACTTTATACCAATGCCCAGAGTCCATAAATGCTATAAAAATGTTAGGTATTATTACTGATGACAATGATGTTGCCTTGGTTGATCTTTGCAATGGCAGCTGAACCAGGAAAAACATCCTCCCCGCCAGGGGAATCATATTGGAAGGACGCATGCTGGGCCTTTCTGATGCTGTCGGCACAAGATCAAGGAAACAGATACCTAATGAAGGCACGATCAGTGATTGCTTGAATCCCTTCCCTGATTCTCTTGAAAACTGCAGAGCTCAAAAATTCAGTATCTTTTTCCAGGCTTTCCCAGGTTAGAGAAATCCAATAGAGATGAATGGGAAGGAGAGGATGCCCTGGCAGTGCCTTCCCCAAAGAGTTTGTGCCTTGTCTAGTAGATGGCATTTGCCTCCTACTCATAGAGAGATGATCTCTAGGGTTCTCTGCTCAAAGCTACGGAATCAACTATGCGGATTCCACAGGGTAGTGGGGATTTCCAAGCTTTGCAACTGAGTGAGGTGCTGGGAGTGAGGAAAGATGAGAGACTGGCCTGTCTGTGTTATTTTCCTCCTCCTACTCAGCTTAAAAAAAATCCCAACTTCCCACATGATTTCAACACTCCAAATTTCTCTAAATGACAGATTAAAACCTATCTTTGTCAGTTTAACTAGGCTTTAACCATATTTTTTTTTCAATATAAACTTAATACAGGATTCCTTGACAGATGCAACAACATGCTAAATTTCTCTACTGTCCTGGATTAAAACCTGTCATTGTTGGTTTAACTAGGTTTTAACCATATTTTTTTCATTATAAACTTAACAATGCAAGATTCCTTGACAGATGCAACAACAAAGAACTTTGTTCCACAAGCCTCCAATTATTAAGTGAGGCATAAAACAGGACGAGACAGGCTTGCCAAGAATGTTTGCCACTCTCAAAGAAGATTCTCAAACCAGAGCCTAAGTGGAAGAGGAATTGTTTATAGATGGCAAGGCCCTCCATATGTTCCTATTTACCAATGAGACTGGGCTCATTACATCAAGCTTGGGAACATTTCAGAACCTCCTAAAAGAGGCCTGTAATCAATGGCAGTTTATTTATACTTGACAAATCAAATGGATGAAGAGTCTCTATAACTCACAGACATGCACTTGGATGGACAGATCATAAAGCTGAACAGATTTCTTGGATGAACCCAATTGACTAAGAAACATTCATTGATCACCCCTACTATGTGCCAGGGCACTATGTTTTAACCAGACTGGGAGGAACGTAGACTGAATTGAATTTGAGAAACAAAAGTCCATCTTTTTTTAAACAACATTCTTTGCACAGTATCTAAAGAATTAAAGTTGTGAGTCAATCATGGGGCAATGAAGAGACAGATGATAGGTGTAAATAACTATTACCAGTATTATGAATGAAGAATTGCACAAATGCAGCAGCATAAAGGATTTTATGGCAAAAATATCTGCCCAGAAAAGGTGACATAAGAGAAAAGATAACCCACAGATAGCCCACATTCTTTACTGGTATCAAGAGATTTGGAGGAAGGACTCAGCACCCATGGAAAATTTTTTAGGGAGGACCCAGGAGAGTCACCCTTGGGTGAGAAGATACACTTAGATTACAATCTGCACCCTTGGGAGGGTAGTTATTTTGATAAAAATTCAGATTCACTTAAGAATCAAAGTAGAAATTTAGTCAGAAAAGTATCATGGAGTGGATAGAGAAAGGGCTGATCCTGAAGCTAGAAAGAGTTAGGTCCCTTAATGCTAAGCTTCTTAGGTAACTCTAAAAACTGTAAATTTCAGAGAAAGGGCCAACATGCACTGGGAAAGGTAGTTCTGGGAGTTTCCTTACCTGGAATTTCCAATGAAATCTCCCAGATCCAGTCCCTATCTAAACTTATTATAATTTCATTAATGAAAAGGCAACATGTCATCTCACTGGTCAAATAATGAATTTAATTTTGTAATGACAAATGATGCCTTACATTTTTGGCTATGAGAAATTTATATATTTAAAGAGAAAAATGTCAGAGCTTTTAAAAAAATATGGAAATTCCATGTAAATTTTTTCAGTGTATACCTTTGCTAAATAATATTTACAAAAGCTCATGTCAAGGGAAAGATAATGGTTCTATCTTGTATAAAAATCCAACCCACAATCAAGAAGTCTATAAATTATTTATCACCAGATACCCCAAGAATTTGTGGTGATAGACCACCTTTGTGGTCTCCAAAATGGATAGACATCTACACTGGAGACCCAGGGCTCAGCCACCATAGCCTCTCTCTTTTTTTTTAAAGTTTCTTCCAGGCAATGGGGTTAAGTGGCTTGCTCAAGGCCACACAGCTAGGTCATTATTAAGTGTCTGAGGCCAGATTTGAACTCAGGTACTCCTGACTCCAGGGCCGGTGCTCTATCCACTGAGCCACCTAGCCACCCCCCATCATAGCCTCTTGATACTTTCTAGCAGAGACTGCCAACAACAAGTGAGTTAAACTTCCTGAACCTCAGACTACCCTCCAAGCCTTTTAAGTCCTAAGTTGCAAAGTTACAAAATGGACAGAACCTACATCAACAAAATCAAATCCTTGAAGAATTTAACTATGTTGAAAGTCCTTCTGTAATATGAAGGTGCTCCCTGCTGGAATATCATGGTCTCCGAAGAAGTGAAATAGCAGACCATTAGAAAAAAGCAAACATACCAGGAAGTCTGTGAGTATGTTGGCAGCAAATACTCTATGTATGATTTACAGAAAGGAACAGACAAAAATTATACAGTAGTGTGTCCTCCCTAGCCTGCCCTGGCAGAAAAGAATGCATACACTGTAAGAAGAGAACTAAATAAATACTTTTTACTACAATCAAGGATTCTTAACTTGGGGTCTAGGTTTTTTTTTTACTATATTTTGCTAACAACATAATGTCCATGACACATAAAAAAGTTAAGAAACCCTAAAATATCAAGGATATTTGATTTCTTCAATGCCTGAGACCAAGAAGGAAAAATCTAAACAAAATTACCTACAGCTTAATAGGTAAATGTTGAGAGAACTTCCTGACTCTCAAAGATTAAGTGATTTGTCCATGGTCATATGGCTAGTAAATATTCAAGGCAGAACTTGAGGACTTTTTTCTCATGGTGAAATAAGTATATAAGTATATATTTCATCTCTATCCTTTGAGGGTTAGGGTTCTCAATGCTTTAATCCTGCCATAAGGCTCACACTCTCAACCCAAACAATAGAAAGGAAAGGAAAGGAAAGGGGTTCAGGGGTCTCATCAGTCTGACAAAAAAGTCGGTGTCATCTCAGGCTCCATTAATGAAGCATAAATTCAAGATGAGATCGTTGATTGAACCTCCCCCACTCCCAAAAGTCTAGCTAACCACATTGGGAAGCTGGCCATCCTTTAGAAAGGACACTCATTGGCTAGAGCTAATTAGAGGTGGATGACCAGGATCAGGTGGAGGAACTGAAGATGTTTGGGATGTTAGAAATCTTCTTTTGTTCAGGTTAAAGAGCTTTGGGGGAGTGGGGAGGAGAGTTATTTTCAAATATTTGAAGGGCTCTTTTGTAGAAGACCTGCTTTTCTTGACTCTGGAGGGCAGATGTAGGAGCAAGCAATGGAAACTGCAGAAGGAAATATTTCAGGATGAAATAAAGAAGTAATTTCCTAACAATTAGAGTTGGCCAAAAAAAGTGCAAAGTATTGCCTTGGGAAATAGGGATTTCTCCCCACTGAAGATCTTCAAGAAAAGATTGGGTCACATAGCCTCTAACATCCCATCCAACTGTGAAATTCTATGATTCTCTGACAGAACAAGGATCAAGCAAAGAGAAGGCTCCATTTAATAGGAAGGCATAACATCTATGAGAAAAATAGGCTAAATATATGGGTATCCCCAAATATCAACTATATCCCTAAAATGAGAATTAAAAAAAAAGAAAACATGTGTATGTGTGTGTGTATATATATATATATATATATAAATATATATAAAATCTGTGTATATAATATTTCTCTAAATATAGACTAAAAGTAAATTAACCTGTACACACTATATATATCATATAAATGATGTAATTTTGTTATATATAAAAATGACATATCTACACACATATACATTTTGAACAAGATTTTTTTTGGTAGAGAAAATATAGTATATTTTCAAGCCAGTATAGATCTACATATTTGCAATCATTTCAACTTATTATACATTTATCAAGCTGAAGGAGACAAAAAATGTTTAGTTAAAACAGTCCCTGTTCTCATCTGTACTTCTAATTCAGTTCTCATAAACATAGTTCTCATAAACATAATCTAGTTCTCATAAACAATGCATGAGATAATAGCAAAACAACTTAAAAGAGGAGGTGGAATTTGAAGTGGGCTTTATGGAGTGAGCAAATTTTCAATAAGTGAAATTGAATGGAGAAAAATAATCCAGCCTAATGGGGAAATGTGAGCTAAGGCCCAGAGCAGGCATGGAAGTATAATAGAGAATAGTCCAGTATGACTATAATATATGAAGGGGATAATCTAAAATAATGCTAAAAAGGTGAAAGGAATATCAGATCGGGGAAGCTTTGAATGCCACACAAAGGAATCTAAATTTTAATAGGCAGTAGCAAGATTACTGAAAGTACAGGAGAATGTAAAGACCCAAGCTCTGCATAAACATTACTGTAACGATAAACTGAAAGGAGGAAGAGAGATAGATGGTGAATATCTGTTAGGAAGATACTACAATAATTCAGGAAGGGAAAGGAAAGTGTTGTAATTAGAGTCTGAACCATATGTAGGCAGTTGGATCAGTGAGGAGGGAACATGAGAGACATTGAGGAGATAAGGTTTGAGGTGAGAGATATTATGGAAGACCTGGTGCCACCTGCACAGACATGAGAAGTAACAGAGAGCGAGGGAAAAATCAATGATAAAATCAAGGTTCTCAAAATGCCATTGGATTGGAGTACCACTGACCAACACAATCAAGTCAAAGGGATAAGCAGTTTTAGGAGGAAAGATATTAAGTTTGAGGCATGTTGAACTGAAGTGTCAATGAGGCAACCTATCAGCCATTTAATGAATGAATTCTGTTTAAGGAAGAATTTAGAAATATAGAAAGAGATTTGGAGATCACAGTGGACTTCTAGAAGCCAGAGAAATGTCAACACAATAGTAGAATAAATTAAAAGATATAAAGTATGATATCCAAGAGCTATTGTTGTGTCCAATATGGAATTCTCACAAGCCTACTGGCCTAATTGCCCCCCCCCCAAAAAAATGCCCTGCTCTCATACCCCTGGATCCAGGTGCCTCTACTGATTGGCACTGGCCCAATCAACCTGAGATCTTTGGGAATGAGTCCCTTAGGGGGCTGGTCAGTATTTCAAGGATGGGACTAGACCTGGGATTTCACTCCCTCAATCAATTCAGGTCAGCATCTTTTCTTCAATATATAGTCTTGAGATAGTGACCTAGGACACCAAGACATAAAGTGATTTGCTCTGGGTCACTCAGCCAGGATTTGAACCCAGGATCTTCCTGGTTTGAGGCCTGTTCTCTACACTATTTCACAATACAGATGATATTTCACAAGATCCCTAATTTAGATATTGTAGATACACCCTCTAACAATATCAACTACAACTTCTTCATGCCACAATAGACAGTCTTCATGGGTAACTATGGCCAGAAAATTAGTCATCCTTCGGCCAGTCTGCTGCCTCTGAGCCTCTCCAAAGCTGGACCACAGATATACAATCTGTCAGTAGGCCTGTCCTTATCAACTTTCCAGTGTAGCATCTTCTAGAATTTGCATGAACACTCAGGGCCTTTAAGGACTCAGGATCAGTTCCATGCCACAATGAGATATCCAAGGAGGAACTGGCTACAAAAGGGACCCTCTTTCTTCTTGCCAGTGTTCCGCATCTGTTGTCTGGCCTGTTTCTACCTAGTGCCAGATCTTTACTGCCTAACTATTCTTTTCCCTTCAGTCTTGCCTCTAATCTCAAAAATCTGCTGAGTTCATCCTGCCCTCATGGGACCTCCCCTGGACTCTAATTTTCTTAATCTGCTCTGACTTAATAGTAGTTCCTATGATTCCCCCTCTTGAGTATCCAGCCCTGCTGGTCACCTGGCCTTTTTGCTTAGAATGACCCAAGTTTTAAAAATGTAGAGGGTTGATGAAAAAATAAGTCATACTGAAAACCAGGCTATCCTGTCACCATCCATCTCAGTCATAAGAACATAGATTCAGAACTAGAAGTTACCTTTGAGGTCACTCAAGTCTAGCTCCCCTCGTTTAAGATGTTCAGAGATGAGATTTGCCTTGAGTCATGTAACTTTTTTTTTTTTATTTCGTCTGGATTTGGATGGTATTATTCATAACAGGTCTCCCAGGATTGTCTTAGCTCTCTGAACTACTGAAAGGAGCAGTATTGATTATAGTTGATCAGCACACAATGTTGTTATTGTCTACAAGGTTCTCTTGGTTCGGCTCTCTTCACTCTCTTCCCCATAATGGAATTCATTCCATGCTTCTCCAGAGTATGACATTCATGGTTTATTATAGAACTATAGTATTTCATAACATTTATATACCATAACTTGTTCAGTCATTCCCCAATTGATGGGCATCCTCTCAATTTCCAATTCTTTACCACTACTGCTATAAATATTTTGGAACATGTGAGACTCCCTATTTCTTATGATTTCTTCTGGTATTAGGCCTAGTACTGGTATTGCTGGGCCAAAGGGTATGATCTAATAAGTGCCAGAGAAAGTATTTAAACCAGATCTCCCTAACTCCAAGTCACTGTATCATGCTTCTCAGTTTTAATCCAGAGGCCACCCTGGTCAACACTCAAGAGAAGCAATAACCATGTCCCAAAGAACCATCCTCAGGACAAAACATGTTCAAATTTGAAAGGAGCAATGGACCAGGAGTTAGAAGACCTGATATCCATTGTATGTGTCATTAAACTTGATTAATGTACCAGCTAGATTTGCTGACCTGCTTCCCCCTCATTTCACTTTTATTTGACATGACAATAAATGGTTCTCTGAGGAGATACATATTTGGAAAATGAAGGTGATGCCTTCTGACAGAGAAGTGATTGAGTCAGGAGGCAGAATGACACATATATTTAGGGTCAGACCCAAAGTTCCAATTCATTTTGCTTGACAATGTGTATTTGTTACAAGGGCTTTGTTTTTACTTTAAAAGAAAAGCAAGCTGTACATAATACAGCTTTCATATACAGTCCACTTTCTGTTCTACTGTGTATGTAGAAATATCCATTTTTATTTGGTATTTGTTACATTCAGAACACAAATTTTTAAAAAGAAAATGAAGGTGATATAAAAACAAAATATATTGATGAAAGAAAATTTTTGAAAGAAGTTCTGGGTTCTAACCCCAGCTCTTTTCACTGACTCATTGTGTCCCCTTTCTGGGTCTATTTCCTCTCCTCCATTTAAACTCACTGAGTCCTCTCTCTTAGCTGACAGCATATTTTCCAGGAATATATACATAGATGATGAGGTTGATGCACACATTGCCAGATTGTTCTATCTTAGGGAAACTCTGAAGGTAAGTATGGAAGAGATGAGGTATTAGACTGCCTACCAAACTGAGGGTCTATAGAGTCCTTGTGCTGACTTTATTATATTATACCTGTGAAACCCAGACAGTCAATCAATGCCATGCCAGGAAAATGAATCACTTCCATTTGAATTGTCTTAGGAAGATTTTGAAGATCAAGTGGAAAGATAAGGTACTAGACACTAAGGTTCTTTCTAGAGCTGAACTGTCAAGCATTCAAAATTACTGCAGGGAAGGATGTTTGCCTTAAAAGATGATTTTATGGAGAACTCACTCATGGTAAGTGCTCACACAAGGGTCAGAAGAAGTGATAGAAGGACATATTCCAGTTCTCTTTGAAAAACTTTGGAATCAACCATGAGACATTAGACAGGACTCATGTGAGATATGAAGCACTAGCACAGGACTGCCCAACATTGATGTTTGAGCAAAGCAGAATTGCGGTAACTCAAAAGAAACATGAGATACACAAATTTAGAAACACAACTCTAATCCAACTGTACAGACAGACTACATATATCTGATCTGTGCTAGAACCTTCTGAGCTGGTTACTGGGTCTGATCAGTCACAGTTGAACACACTGTACCTTGACCCCAACATAGTGATATCATTTTGGTCCTTTTCAGTGACAAAGGACAACTGCCTTCTCCTCTGTAAAATGAGGAGATTAAACAAGGTGCTCTCAAAGAAACCTTGCAGCTCTAAAGGGTGACCCATGTTGTCTGGGAAAAAATTATTCTAACACTGTCATTAGAGACTTCCTCGATTCAAATGGGTAAGTGCTAATTAAGCATAAGCAGTGATTACACACAAGGTACTATATTCAGTGCCCAACCTCTAGAAACAAATAATGTAAAATGGGAAAACATATGATTATGATATTAGGGTTTTATGATAAAAGATAAAGAGAAATGCGGGCAAAATGTTAAGAGAAATTTGAAACAAGAGAAATTGTTTTCTTTAAAGGGGAGAGGGAGAGAATTAAAGAGTTCAAAGATGAGAGAATGAGTTGGTCCCTTGAGGAAAAGTAGGAAAGAACAACTCTGTCTTTTGACAGGCAGAGAGAAGGGGAGTCCATTCCAGTCATAGAGAAGAAAGATGGCAGGATATGATCAGGAATGGAGAGTTGTCCAGTTGGGCCAAAATGTGGAGAACATTTAGAGTACTAACAGGGGATCAGACTGGAAAGGTAGACTATAGAGAACCTCAAAAACCAAGATCAGGTGTTTATATTTTATTCACAAATAATGGGGAGCCACTGAAGTGTTTTGTTTAAGGAAGGGAATAACAAGAAGGGGAGTAACATGATCTGAATGGTGAATTAGACTCTTCAGATAGTGGTAAACTGTAGAAAGGAAAGAATGAGGTTGGAAGACATGGTAGGAAGCTATCAGAATAGGTAATTTAGCCCAGAATTCCACTGCCAGACACATGTCCCAAGGAGGTCAAAGAAAGAAAGAAATGTCTCCTCTATATCAAACTACTGAAGGCAGCATTTTTTGTAGTAGCAAAGAACTGGAAATAAGGTAGTTAGATGCCTGTTAACAGAGGAATGGCTAAACAAACCATGATATAGCTTGGTATGGGAACATACAATATTTATATTTTGTAAAAAAGTGATGAAAATGAAGAATTCAGAAAGGCATGGACTTGTGTGAAGTGATGAAAAGTGAAGCAAGAAACACAAAACATACAATATAAAGAACAACAACAACAAAAAAAGAGTGCTGTCTAATTATAATGACCAGGCTTAAACTGGAAAAAAAATGAGAAAATGTACCTCCTTGCCCTTTCTTTGGAGGGGGAGGCAGGGCAGTACTTTAGGTATGGAACATTGTATAATCTCTCAAAGTTGATGTGTGTATTAGTTTAACTGAATTGATTTTTTTTTTTAAGGATTTTGCAAGGCAAATGGGGTTAAGTGGCTTGCCCAAGGCCACACAGCTAGGTAATTATTAAGTGTCTGAAATCGGATTTGAACCCAGGTACTCCTGACTCCAGGGCCGGTGCTCTATCCACTGCACCACCACCTAGCCGCCCCTGAATTGATTTAAAAAAAATTGTATTCTTTAATATGAAGGATGGCTCTCTGGATAGCAGAGACATATTTGGAAAAGAGGATAAAACTATGTTTTAGGTCCAGCTCTTCAAGAACCCTTTTTGGGATTTCTTGGCAAATACTGGAGTGCTTTGACATTTCCTTCTCCAATTCATTTTACAGATGAAGAAACTGAGGCAAACAGGGTTAAGTAGTCTGCCAAGGGTCACACAGCAGGCACGTGTCTGAGGACAGATTTGAACTCAAGAGGAGTCTTCTTGACTCCAGATCTGACACTCTATCCATTGTGCCACCTAACTGCCCCCCCAAAAAAACCCAAAACAGAGAAGATATCAACAATTTTTTCAAAAATCTGGGCAAGAGGTGATGAAGACTCTGGGCTAGAATAATTGCATCTTAAGTAGAAATAAAGGTATAACAACGAAAGGTGTGGCTATAGCTAAACTGAACAAAATCTAGGTGTGAGGTATGAGGGAGAGGGAAAGGTCAGAGATAATTTCAAGGTTTCAAGCCAAAATGAATAGGAGGATGAAAGTGATTTGTGTGTATACATACCTATGAATTCCTATACATTAAAGGATGGAGACTGATTAGAAAGTTTTTGAGGGAGGGAAATTATAAATTATAAATTGAATTTTGGACATGTTGAGTTTGAGGTTTCAATGGGAATAGCCAAGTGAAGATGTTTAGTTGGCAGATGAAAGATGAACATTCTTGGAAGAGGTTAAAGAGTAGAGATACAGATTTGGGAAAAGGAGAAGGTCAAAATAAGGATTAATGGACTAGAAAAACAGAGACAAGGAGAGATTGAGTTATAAAGAAATGTTAATGGGAGAAGTAGTAGAGAAGGTGGAAGGATAAGAGATATTATTGAAAATGGTAATTTTATAGCTGAAGATCTTAGAAATGGAATACTTTATAGAGTGATGGTATGACCACACTATTGGGCAAATCTTCAGATGATAGTAAAGTAGAAAGAACAGTTAAGTCCATGGATGACAGATTTGGTATTCAAAATATCTTGGACAGGCTTGCTGAACTAAAACTAAAAAAATTGAACAGATCTAACAATTAAGCCTTATTCTTCTTAGGATCAAGAAACAAATAAGTATAGAGTGGGAACCACAGGCATTCCTATGAAAAAGATCTGAGTATGTGAGTTGACCTTATGGTCAAAATGAGTTAAAGAAGTGATGAAGCTGTAAAAAAGTGAACTTAGGCTATGTTACTATAATGTCTAGATGAAGTGCAGTGACAATCCCATTGCACTCTGAGGTGGTTAGATCATGTCTGAGTATGACAGAAAAATGGATATGAACAGGAATCAATCAAAGAGTGCTTCTTGGAGGGAGGTCATGAACTGGACCTTGAAGGATGAAATCTTCCATCTGAAGAATTACATTCAGTTCTAAATGCCATATTTTAAGGAGTGAGCTATAGTCTAGAGAAGAAAAGTCTCCAAGGACAGTAAACTGTAGACAATAGGTATTCAAAAGTATTGATGAGGAATTGTTAAACAAATTATTAAAGATGAATGGAATAGAATATTCCAATCCTATAGGAAACAATGAATATGAAGAATTCAGAGACACAGGGGAAGATTTATATGAACTGATACAAAGCACATTAGGAAGATTAAGGAAAAAAGTCAAATGATTACTACAATCTAAATAGAATAAAGCAAGAAAACTGAATGCTGTGTAATTATAATAAAAATGTTTAATTCCAAAAAAGTATTGAAAAAATGCATCTCTCTCACCTTTCATAGGGAGACTTGAATGTGGAGTACTACAAATACTGCATAACTATCAGATACAATCAATGTTTTGGTTAGTTTTGCTACATTTAAAAAAAAAAAGCTTTATTACAAGAGATGGAGCAACGTGGGGCAGCTAGGTGACACAGTGGATAGAGCACCGGCCCTGGAGTCAGAAGTACCTGAGTTCAAATCTGGCCTCAGATACATAATAATTACCTAGCTGTGTGACCTTGGGCAAGCTACTTAACCCCACTGCCTTGCAAAAACTAAAAAAAAAAAAAAAAAAAAAAAAAAAAAAAAAAAGAGAGAGAGAGAGAGAGAGAGAGAGAGGAGACAGAGAGAGAGAGAGAGAGATGGAGCAATGGGTAGGACAAAGAAAAAGGATATATTCATGAATAAGGGTACTGTAATAACAAAAGGTTATCAATAAAATAATAAAAGATTTTTTTAAAAATGTGACAGATATTACCGGATAAATTTATACTGTAACCTTAAAAAAAAAGATTGTTAAATTGAATGATAGTTATTTTTAGCATCTGAAGGACCATTTTGTGGGAAAGGAGAATAGATCTGTTTTTCCTGGCACCAGAAGGCAGAACTAAGGCCAACAAGGGGAGGCTATAAGAAGGCAAATTTCAATTTCATTTGGACTGACATTTCCAATTGTCAAAGCTGCTGAACAATGGAATAGATTGCTTTGTGCAGCAGTGAGTTCCCTTTCAGTGGATGTGTCCAAGCCGAGTTTGATACCCATATGTGAGGGATCTTAATATAAAGGAAATTTCTATGTGGGCAGAAGGTTGAACTAGTTAAGAGGTGACAACTCCGCATCCAATTAAAATAAAAATATAATAGAAAAACACAAATGAACATTTATCTATATTGTAAGTCAATATGTAAAGACTTGGATCCTTTACTATTTTTGAATTTGACACTACTGGACTAGCTCATGGATAAAGTTGAAACCAAGTCTATGAATACAGATAGGGGAAAGTCTACTTTGGTTATAGTATATTCTAGGAGCTCACTACTAGACAGTATTCTCTATGAAACCAAGGACTGAGTTTACTCTAAACTGATTACTCAGCTAACACTATGTTCTCTCTCCTCACAGGAAGTGAATTCTTGACTGTAGACCTCTTCCCTTATTCACAGAGCCTAGAAAAAGAACAATGGATCTAAAGGTACATGATCTGGGTCCCATTTCTGACTCTGCCACTTTTTCTGTGTGACCCATTGTTCAGCCATTTCAATTGAGACCAACTCTGTGACCCCATTTTCTTGGCAAAGATACTGGAATGGTTTATCATTTCCATCTTCAGTTCATTTGATAGATGAGGAAACTGAGGCAAATGGGATTAAGTGGGTTGCTCAGCCAGTATCTAAACCCATATCTGAACTCAAGTCTTCCTTATTCCACGTCCAGTACTCTATTCAATTTGCCATTTAATTACTACCTGAGTGATACTACCATTCCCTTAATTTATTATTCCATATCTCTCCTCACATTTACAGCTAAACTCTTAAAAAAAAGCTGCCAATATTCATTACTTTCCCTTTCTTGCCTCCCACTTATCTCTTGCAACCTAGCTTCTGTCTCTATTACCTGACTAAAGTTGCTCTCCCCAAAGCTACCAGTGATCTCAATTACTAAATCCAGTGGACTTTTCTCAGCCTTTATCTTTCTTGACCTCTCTGAAGTGTCTAACTCTAGGAAGAGCACTTCCTTCTGCATACTCTCCTCTCCTAAGTTTTGCAACAGTTCCTATTTCAGGATTCTCATACCTGTCAGTCTATTCCTTCTTTGTCTTCTTTTAGGTCTATCAATCCATCCAACTCTTACTCTATCTTACTCTATCTCCTATTCTTTCTCTATATTCTCTTATCTGGGTCATCTCATTGTGGAGTCAAGCATCATTTCTATGTGATGGCTCTTATATCAAAAAATATTTATTAAGCATGTTATGTGCAAGAATGGGCAAAAAAAGTATGGAAAAACACAGTTCCTTCCCTCAAGGAGCACACTTTCTAATAGGGAGACAAGCAAATAACTATGTACATACAAGATTTGTTCAGTAGTTTCAGTTGAGTCCAAATCTTTGTGACTCCATTTGGGGATTTTTTTTTTTTTTAGATTTCTCAAGGCAATGGGGTTAAGTGGGTTGCCCAAGGCCACACGGCTAGGTAATTATTAAGTGTCTGAGGCCGGATTTGAACTCAGGTATTCCCGACTCCAGGGTGGGTGCTTTATCCACTGCGCCACCTAGTCGCCCCCATTTGGGAATTTCTTGACAAAGTTAGGGGAGATTTGCCATTTCCTTCTCTAGCTCACTTTACAAATAAGGAAACTGAGGCAAATAGGTTTATGTGACTTACTCAGGATCACACAGCCAGTGAATGTCTATGAACTCAAAGAGAGGAGTTTTCCTGACTCCAGGCCTGGTGCTCTATTGCACCATCTGGGTGCCCCACATATAAAATACATGCAATGTAAATGGAAGGTAATCTCGGAGAGAAAGCACTAGTAGGAATAAGGAGGACCAATAAAGGCCTCCAGCAGAAAGTGGGATTTGAGATGAGTCTCAAAGGAAGTTAGAGAACCAAAGAGGCAGGGGTAAGAAAAAGAATATTTTAGGCTTAGAGTCAGTCACAACAAATGCACATTCAGGAGATGGAATGTGATCACAGCTAGAGGGACCTAGCTGCAACAAATATATTGCTGGGCCTGGATGAGGAAGATGAGTTCAAATCCAGCCACAGACACTGTGTGACCCTGGGCAAGTCATTTAGCTTCCATCTGCCTCAGTTACCTCAACTGTAAAATGAGGATAACAGAACCTAATATCCATGGTTCTTGTAAAGCTCAAATGCTATTTGTAAAATGCTTAGCACAGTACTTCTTTCCTGCCTTCCTTCTTTCCTATAAAGCCCGCCCTCAACTCTCTGCTGAGCTCCAGCTCTACCTCTCCAACTACCTGCTTGACCTTTCTACTTAGACATCCCATAAGCACCTGAAATTCAATATGTAGAGAAAAGAACTCACTATTCTGACCCCTAAATTCACCTCTCCTCCTTATTTCTGATTCACTTTAGGACCACTCTTCCCATAACTACCAGGGTTCACAGACAAGGAATCACTTCCTCTAACCCTACATATCTAGCCAGTGGCCATAGCCTGTAAGTTCCACTTTCTTGACCTCTCTCCTAGCTGTCTCCTTTCTAATCACAATAATCACCCTTCTTTAGGTCCTCATCACCTGGACTACTACTACAGATTCAACTATTCTCCCTTGACTCAAAGTCTCTTTTTCTCTTTAATTCAACCTCCACCTGATCCTACAGGTCTGACTGAGTTCCTCCTCCTCAAGAAACTGCAGTGGCTTCCTTCTGCCCCTAAGATAAAATACAAACTTTTCTGTTTTGGCACTTTAAAAGCCCCTCAACTTGCCTATATATTTTAATAAAATGCTTGTTGATTATTATTATTAAGTCCCATGCCCTCTCTGGACCTCAATTTCCTTCAGAAAGGGTCAGATTATATGATCTCAAAATATCCCTTTCAGAAGTGACTTTTTAAGATTGTTCCTATTTTTCATGACCCAGTTCATGGTCTACCCTCTCTAGGGAATTCCTCTTGAATTGTTTCCTCATATCCTTTCCAATGATATGTGTCTTATTTTGTTCTTTTTGTTCTTTAGTTACTTCATACCTCAATTCAAGAAATACATATTAAGTGCCTGTTGGGTACAGAATATTATTATGCTAGGGGAAAATACAAAGTTTAAATAAGACACAGTTCCTACCCTTATGCAGCCAGCATCCAGTCTAAGAGGGAATAAGAGAGATGAGTAAGACATACAAAAATACATGCTAAGAGCTTCAGAGAGTTGCAAACAAATGTTTCATTTGCCTGTCTTGAATCTCATGAAGACAATTAGTAGCATCCCCTTCCCCCCACTTCAGGGTATGAGTATGTCTTATCTTTCTTCTGTTTAATTCCAGAAACTCGGTATCAGTAGTTCCTCACTCCAGCCATTATCACTCACGCCCGGATGGTAGCCAAGTCTCTCCCACAATGCTTAGTGAAGGGTCAGGCTAATTAGGGAGGCTCAAAACACTTGCTGATTGACCTTCCCCCAGGGCAAAGCAGGATAAGTAGTCCTGCTGACTACAGCAAGATAGACTGAAGTTAGACTTCAGGGTGAGAGTTAATAGGTTGTAAACCCAAGGTGTGGGAGAGGTCAGCCAAGGCAGCTGGCCTAGGCCCCAAGATTCAAAATCAAGCACAAATTAAGTTAAACCTCAAAGATGTGGCTAAAAGGAAAACAAGAACCTGGTTCAACTCAGTCAATTCTGCAGTCCTCCCCAGGAGGCCCTCCCAGTGGGGTACCCAGACAACATCTCCTTAGTCTCTGGGCCCCAAAGTGCAATGGAGTAAAGAGTTAGGGAGAAGGATACGAAGACCCCTGGAAGTGAGGAAGGGCCAGGCCTGCAGGCTGGGGGGGGGGGGGGGGGGTTGTGTGCCGGAGGACTCACCTCCTTGCCATCCATTGGAATCTTCAGCTTGACCACTTCATATTTCTCTTCACCCTCTTCTTCCTCGCCCTTCACCAGCAGCACCATCTCTTCTTGCATCTCTCTCTCCTCCTCTTCCTCCTCTTCCTCCTCCTCCTCCTCCTCCTGCTCTCCCGGCATGGCCAGCCCCTGAGAGGCAGAGGACGGGGCACCAGACATTCAAAAGCAGCCCACCAGGCTTCCCCTCCCCCAGCCCTCAGGTCGTCTCCCGCTCCCCTCCCCCTGAACTCTCCCCGCCAGCTCCCCACTCCGGACTCACTCCAGGCCCCTCCCCCTTCTCCCCACTCCCAGAAGACCCTCCCTCCCAGGGCCTCCCCTCCCCCAGGGCTGAGTCACCCCCCCACCCCCGTCCTTCCCCTCCTGGCTTCCCTCGGCCCGCGAAGGTCCGCCCCGGCCCCGGAAGCGGGGCTGCAGACGCGGCCGAGGCCAAGGCCAAGGGCCAGGGGGCGGGGGACTCACCGAGCCGCCGCCCACTGCTGCTAGCGCGCGGGGAGCCCCGGCGGCGGCCGGGAGCACGCGAGGCCGCGGCGACAGCGGCAGCAGCAGAGGAGCTGCGAGCCGTCCGGGCAGGGGGCCTGGGGCCGGGGGCCGGGGGCGGTGCCGGGGGAGGCGCTGCCGATTGGCCGCGGCGCCGGGCCCCGCCTCCCCCGGCCCCGCCCCGCCTCGCGGGAGAGGGCGGGGCGAGGGAGGAGCGCGCGAGGCCGCCCCGGCCCGGACCCGGCGGCCGCTCCCCGCCCCTCCCCTCCCCCTCCTCCCCCCTCCCGACCTCAGCGCCACCCGGAGGCCTCCCCTTCGGCCCTCGCCCTCCCAGCGGGGGGTCCTCCCTGGGTCCCCAGCCCGTGACCCGTCTTCCGCAGCAGCCGCCGCGGCCCCGGGCCCAGGCTTATGTGCCCTTTTAAAGGGCTGGGCTGGCAGACCTGGGCCCCGGACACCCTTGTGACCTTGGGCAAGTCACTTGCTCACTTGAGACCAGACAGATGACCTCTAAGGTCTCCTTCTGGCCCTGACATTCCATAGCTGTGACCCCACGGGACCGGGGCATTTCAGCCTCTTACCTTCACTTATAATGCACCATTCCTCCTTTTCTCACCTCAGTCCATCCTAGCCCTCCTATTTCCTCAGTTTCATCTCTCCTTTTCCCTCTAACAACCTTCCTTTCCTCTCCTCAGTGCCTCCTTTCCCCACTTCTAGCCCTCCTTTTCTCAACTTCATCCCTCCTTTACCTTCCTCTATCTTCCATCCCTTCTTTCCTTTCCTCCAAAATCTCCTTCCCCCTCTTCTAGCCTTCCTTTCCCTTCTTCCATTATTCCTTTCCCACTTCAATCTCTCCTTTTACCACCTCCATCCCTCCTTTTCTCAGCTTCATTTCACTTTTTCCTTCCTTTCCCTTCCTCCACCCCCCTTTCCTCAGGTTCTTCCTCCCTTTCCCCTCTTCCATCTCCCATTTCTTTTCCTTCATCATTCCCTTCCTCCAGTCTTCCTCTTTCCTTTTCCATCTTTTCCTTCTCTAGCTCCATCCATTTTTCCCCTCCTCCACACTTCCACCTCCTAGCTCCCTCTTCCTTATCTAAGCCCTATCTACCCCTCCTTCAAGGTTGCAGTTCTTCACTCAGTGCTTATATTCCTTCTTTCTCTGCACTCTACCACTACTTGTTTCTTCTACTGATTTGGCAGAGCCCCTGCACCATTATATCATGTGATGTTATAAAAAAAAATTCATGGGCTTACAGTCAGAAAGATCTGAGTTTCACTCCTGAATGTCTGAAAAGTGACTATTTTTTAAAAAATTTTAATTGAGGTCTTTAAAAAAAAAGTATTTAAGGCAATGGAATTAAGTAACTTATCCAAAGTCAAAGAGCTAGGCAATTATTAAGTGTCTGAGATCTCATTTGAACTCAGGTCCTAATTACCTACCTCAGATCTTTTAGTTTCTCATCTGTGAAGTGCAGGTAATTGCTCTTGCTTTGTCTTATAAGGAGCTAATAGATTTGTATATTTATCATATTATTGTGTATCATAGATGTCTCTACTATAACTTTAAACTCTCTGAGAGCTAGTAGTATATCTTTTCAAAGTCATATCTCACTGGATGTGTAGCACAGTCCTCTGATCCCAACTGATGCTCAATAAATACTGAAAAATAAATATTTCAAAATTACAAAGAACAAGCTTGATCCCAAAAGAAGACCTCCCCTCATTTCTTGGGGGAGGGAGTTGACCCATAGGTGTGGAACATTACATATATTGTCAGATTTTTTTCAATGTATTGATCACTTTTACTAGTTTTCTCTTCCTCTTTCTTTTGGAAAAAAAAAAAGTCTTTGTTATATGGAATGGTTACCTGGAAATGGAGAAGGGAAGGGATTTAGTGGGTAATTTGTTGTTCAATTATTTCAATCAAGTCTGATTCTTTGTGACCCCATTTGGAATTTTCTTGGCAAAGATGCTGAAGTGATTTAACATTTAACATTTAACATTAAGTGACTTTCCCAAGGTCACTTTGCTAGTAAAATGTCTGAGGCCAGATTTGAACTTGGGAAGAAGAGTCTTCCTGCCTCTAGGCAAAGTAGGGGAAATTTAGACTGGGTAAAAACAAAGGATTTCTATAAAAGTTTATTTAAAAAAATACTCTTTGAATTTGAGAATAAATTTCAATTTCCAAGGGTAAAAGATTTTTTGAAAACTGGGAATTGTGATATTTCCCCAACTATATTATAGGATCCTCTAGGCTAGGCCTTGACAACCTCTGTGAGTTTGGCTTTAAAAAAAATTAAACGTTTTAGCCTCTAGAGTTGTCCTAATAAGGGACAAAAAAGAACAAATATAATTAAGCTAACATACACATTTCTTAAAATTTCTCTAAACTCACTGATTATGCAAGCATGCATGGGGATCCAGCTAGGAAACCAGACCCAAAATGAAGTTTTGGAGAGAGGGTTCTTTTAAAATTTTACTATCAGAAGGTGGGATCTGAAAAAAAACTTCCTTTAGAGTCCATCAAAGGAGGGACCCTGAACTCAGGATGGAGTTGGGTATCAGACAAAGGTATGTCCAGGAGGACAAGCCAGGAGGAAAGACACCCCGCCCCCCACCAACTCAGCATCTTTGCCTCTAATTTGTTTGCTAAAACCAACATAAAGCAATGATACAATCAGGAAATTCATATTTGTTATTAGAGGTCAATGATCTCAATAGAGCCCCACCCCCTACCAAACTCAAATCAGATTAGAAACTCAATCAAATCCATCCAGGGTCCAGATTACACAAATCAAGTAATGAGAGAGAGAGAGAGAGAGAGAGAGAGAGAGAGAGAGAGAGAGAGAGAGCTAGAAACCTTAAATCCCAGGTAATCATTCAAAAAAGTACTTGGTGCAAAAGTTCTGCAAAGTAGGTTGTGTAATCTAAATAAATAACAAGTATTATCATCCCCATTTTCTAGATGATAAAACTGAGGTGCAGTAATGTAATACAACTTCACACAACTTGTGTCATAATTGAAAACAAAGATTCCTAGTTCAGCTCTTTTTTACTATATCAACCTTTAAAGAAGCTTAAAATGCCCAATGAATAAATGAAAACAAAGCATTCAATAAGTACTATATACCAACCACAGAGCTAAGAATTAGAGTTATAAATACAGAGTTTACATTTTTATAGAGGGGAAATAACACTGGGAGTGTTAAGAAAAGGAATGCCTGATTTTAGTGAAAATAGGAATTGCAGCAAGCACGGCACCCTTAATTTTATTTTTATAGTAGTATTTTATTTTTTCCAATTACATGTAAAGAAAAATGTTAATACTCACTTTTTAAAAATTTGAGTTCCAAATTTTCTCCCTCCTTCCCTCACCTACTTTGATATAGATTATATATGTGAAATCATGTAAAATTTATTTCCATAGTAGTTGTTGTGAAAGAAGAAACAGACAAAAAGGGGAAAAAGTACAAAAAAAAGTGAAAATATTATGTTTTGTTCTGCATATCAGTTCTTTCTCTGCAGGTAGATAGCACTTTTCATCATGAGTCCTTTGGAATTGTCTTGGATCATTTTATTGCTGACAACAGCTAAGTCATTCTTAGTCTATCATCATACAATGTTACTGTTACTGTGTACAATGTTCTTTCTTTTGGTTCTGCTCACTTCATTTTATCTGTGAGGAATGTAGGATGTTGGTCTTCACAGGGTGTGGAGGGGAGCCCTTAGAGAATCCATTACAAAGGGGGAATGGCCCAGCCAATCACAAAACCGGGAGAGTTTTCCTAATCCCATTCCAGGGGTAGCAAACCCAAAACTGGTTCTCAACCAGTCAAGAGTGAACTAGAGGTCTTAATCTAATGCAACTGAGTTTAACTGAGTTTTCACAATTAGGTAATTGAATATTAATCCACACCCCCACACACACCTAAAGATTTGGGTTCATTAGCATATCATTCGTGGTAGGATGTGGGGGAGGTCTATTAGGAGCATGTCATGGAATGGGTGGACCTGTTAGATTGTAACTCAAACTCTGAGAGTCTATGAAAATCCAAGAGGGAGAAGAGTTTCTGAAGACTAAAAATTACCTGATGTTCCAAGACCACTTCTGCCTCAGGCCAGGTAGGTACAAGGTGTATCTTGCAAGGTTCGTGATTAAAATGTACAATTGTTCTCTCACTCTAGCAGGTTTTTCTTTTCATTCATTTATAACATGTCAATTCACTTAACCTTTAATTTTAGAGAGATGTTTAGAATTCTAAGAGGTTGACTTACCCAGGCACACCAGTAATTGTGGGTCAATGAATGGTGTGTCCTGAGCCCTGATCTTCATCCTTCTGAGTCTGTAACTCTTAGTCCTCCAAGCTACAGCTTTGTCTGAATTGATGCTGGAGACAGCTGATGCCCCTTTTCCAGAAACTAGGGTAGTGTTGATTTGATTATTCTGTCTAGAGCAAGAAGTGAATAGCAGACAGGTAGATTGGGAGAAAGGAGGTATAAATACAGCAAGCAGCAAAGCAGGTGGCAAGATGAAGTATGGTTTAATGGTTTGGTTTGAGTCCAGTGGAGTTCTTCAGTAATCTGGAAACTTGGATCCTCCCATTCCAAAAACTGAGTGCATTAATTTCTCCAGAAACTGAAGTGGTGGAAGGGTTGATCATTTCTGTTGGGTTAGGATTTGAAGTGCTGTTCTAGGTTGAAGAATATGAGCCAGTGGGTTGAATGGATAACAAGATGGTCTGGGTGGAATATGAAACAGTCTGATTGATCTGAGGTCTGAGACCTAATTATTAGGGGCTAGTTGAGTTGCTCAAATAGATGATTCAAAAATAATAGGGGATAAGAGTTTCAATCCTTGGGGTGGGGGGGGGACCACTGGAATCAAAATAGGCCTGAAGAATCAGAGTAGCTGAGACCTTCTAAGTGCTACCCAGGCAGGAAAGGCACTGTAGGAATTGCTGGAAACAGATAAAATTGAATGAAAAATAGTCCATCTTTCAGGGTTCAGTTTCCTCACCTATAAAATAAAACCCATAGTCTAATAGTCTGTTAAATTTCCTTTTAACTCTAAATCAGTTTTGTTTATGTGAGGGGGGTATTGTTCAACAGTACTTTCCCCTATTAGTACAACTTATCAGTTCCATGCTAAAGAGTAATTTGGTAGGGGGGAAACATGTCTATGGAAAAACTTTTACTGGGAGATGGTGCTTGCACTAAGCTTTGAGGGATACTAGAGATTCTAAGAGGCAGAGGTGAGGAAGGACTGCAATGTAAGCTTTGAGGGATGGTCTGTGTAAAAGTCTCAGAGGTAGTTAATGGAATAGTTTTAGTGGAGGAACAGCAAGAAGGAAGAAAGAAAGAAATAATTAGGAGGGGGGGAAAGGCAGGTGGGAGTCAGGTTATGAAGGACTTTAAAATGCTAAACTGAGGAGTTTGCATTTGTTCTAGAATTGGTGATCATAGGAAATTATTGTGGTGTTTAAAAAAACAATTGGTGACCATAGGCAATTATTGTGGCATTTAAAAAACAACAAGGAAAAGTACCTATAAATCTTTAAAAATAAATTAAAAAGGGGTGGCTAGGTGGAGCAGTGGATAGAGCATCAGCCCTAGAGTTAGGAGTACCTGAATTCAAATCTGACCTCAGACACTTAATAATTACGTAGCCTTGTGGCCTTGGGCAAGCTACTTAACCCCATTTGCCTTGCAAAAACTAAAAAGTAAATAAATAAATTGATTAAAAAAACAAATTCTGGCACATGGATTCTGAAGTTTACAGTTTATTGAGACAGAATAGAAGGGAGAGAGGTAGTAGACTCCAAGTTAAGAGCACAGGAACTGTGGCAGTGGCAGTTTTGCAAAGGTAAATAGATTTGAAGGGGAAAGATCTTTGAACCTAGAGAGGGACAGGACTAGCTCAGGGCTAGCTAGTGTAGGTTAAGGTTCAGTAATCAAGAAAGTAACAGAAGGTGAAAGACCTGTTTCTGCATGCAGAGGTTCCTGAGGATTGGCTTCAAGAAGACTTTGGGTACTAAATTTTATACCCTTTCATCTACTGTAAGCAAGTTTATACCCCAAAGTGATCAAATAAGAACCTCTAGGTACAGAAAATATCTATTGCTGCCTCTTTCTCATGGTGAAAAAGAACTGGAAACTTAGGAATTGCCTATCAATTGGGGAATGGTTGAACATATGTATGGTCTATGAATGTGATGGAATACTGTGCTAAAAGAAAGGACAAAAAGGCTCGGAAAAACCCAGGAATACTTGCATGAACTGATGCAAAGTGAAATGGGCAAAAATAGAAAAATAGAATTCAACAGCTGTTGCAAGACAAACAATTTGAAAAATTGAAAAAACAACAGTAATGACAAACCAAGATTCCAGAGGATCAATGATGAAGCTTGCTCCTTATTTCTTGACAGAAAAATAATGGATTCAGGACACTGAATAAAACCTATATTTTTGGACATGGCCAACAGGAAGGATTTGTTTTGCTCAACTATGAATATTTGCTATAAGGGTTTTCTTTTTCTTTTCATAGTGGTTGGATTAGGAGGAATTACAATGGAAGATGGGAGAGAAATAAAATAAATATTGGTTAACTAAAATAATTTTTTTTTAAAAGCTGGAACTCAAAAAACCTTCCTCAATTAGTGAGACCCCAATTCAAGGTTAAATCTAAACAGGATGTTTCAGTGGGGACCTAATCTCAAATCCAAAAGTCACAGGACTACAGAAGTATCCATAGAAATTCCAGGGATAGGGGTGGCTAGGTGGCTTAGTGGATAAAGCACCCACCAGCCCTGGAGTCAGGAGTACCTGAGTTCAAATCCAGTCTCAGACACTTAATGATTACCTAGCTGTTTGGCCTTGGGCAAGCCACTTAACCCCATTGTCTTGCAAAAACCTAAAAAAAAAAAAATGTTAAATCTAATTGAACTAAACAAAAAAAGGGGGGGGGGAGAATCTAATTGAACCCAAAGATTCCAGTTTCTGGGATAAAAACTCATTCTTTGATAAAAACTGCTAGGAAAACTAGAAGATAGTATGACAGAAATTAGGCAGACAATATCTCATGCCCCATACCAAGATAAGCTCAAAATAGTGTTTGAATGCAGACCATAACTTATCTTCAATTTTAAAAAATTGTCTTATGGTGTGGTTAGGTGGTGTAGTGGATAAAGCACTGGCCCTGGAGTCAGGAGTACCTGGGTTTAAATCTGGTCTCAGGCACTTAATAATTACCTAGCTGTGTGGCCTTGGGCAAGCCACTTAACCCTGTTTGCCTTGCAAAAACCTAAAAAAAAAAATGGTCTTATGTATTATCTCTTTTTTCTAATGTTTTCTTCCTTCGTTTGGATATGATTCTTCTCTTTCAACATGTTCAGTATTGACCTATGTTTAGTAAGGTTATAAATATAAAGTTTATATCAAATTGCTTTCTGGGGGGGGCAAGGAGAAAAATTGTAAAACTCAAAACCTTGTAATGAAAAATGACTGGCTAAAAACTACCATTGCATGTAGTTGGAAAAAACAAAGAAAATATTTTTTTAAAAGAGTCTAATTGAACTCTACAAACATCCTTAGCCTACTGACTTTTTTTCAGATTCAGGGTTGGGAGTTTCATTAGATTGAGTGGCAGAAGCCAATAAACAGGGCCAGGTTTGGTTCTAGCCTGGGTCTCCACCCCAAGGCAGTCTGACATTTCCAGAAAGGCTTTATCTACAGCATCACAGAATCTCAGGACTAGAACTGTATTTTGATATAACCTTCTCACTTTGGAAAGAAAACTAAGGCCCAGAGCGGGGCAATTAGGTGTTGCAATGAATAACATTGAGCATGGAATCAGGAAGACTGGGGTTCGAATTCGATCTCATACATTTAATTAGCTATGACCTTGGGCAAATCACCGGCTAGGGGGCCTAGTGGATGGAGCACCCGCCCTGGGGTCAGGAGTACCTGGGTTCAAATCTGACTTCAGACACTTAATAATGACCTAGCTGTGCGGCCTTGGGCAAGCCACTTAACCCCATATGCCTTGCAAAAACCTAAAAAAGATAAAAATAAAAAAATAAACCTCTGTCTCAATTTCCTCATTGTCAGGTGGGGATAATAGCGCCTGCCTCCCAGAGTCGTAGGCCGGCACATGGCGGGTGCTCTGTAAAGGCTAGCTCTTATTACTTGAGCTGGGATAAGAATTCTCTTCTCCCTATTCCGCCTCTCTGCTTGGGTTTCTGACTTTCAAGGTGCAGGAAAAGCAGGAGACCTGCTAAGATGCGGAGACTGACCCTTGGTCATCCTCACCCTGGCTCCGGCCAGAAACCGGAAGTGCGCCAGGCACTCTGGGGGACGTAGTCCCTGCTTTACCCCCGGCAGCGCGCCTGGTCTGCCTGGGCTCTGGGACGCCACTGGCCGACCCGGGCCCCGGCCGGAGCGGGGGCCGCGGGCCGGAGCGAGACGAGCAACGTGCGGGCGGCGGCCGAGGGTTTGGCGGTCCCGAGTTCGGGCCTCCCCGGCGGGGGCTTCTGATGCAGGGCGTTCATTCCCTTCCCTTCCGAGCGCCCCCGGATCCCCGCCGGGCAGGAGGGCGCCGGCCCCGGGGTCCGCCGTGCCGCGCGCCGCTAGCTCTGGGCGGGTCTCCGGGGCCCCCCGGGGTGAGGAGCTGCCGGCGCGGCCGGGCACCGAGCCGGGCGGGCAGAGCCCAGTGAGCCCCATGCTGCCCGGGCGGAGGCCGGCCCCACGCTGCGGCCCGCGGCCGAAAGCACGGGGAGAGCTGCAGGCAGGAAGCCGCCCAGCCGTCAAATTAAGTGAGAGAGGAACCTAGAATGGGGGCGGCTGGGAGGAGCGGGGCCACTGCCCCGGGCAAATGCAGCTTCTAGCAGCGCAGGAACTTCTGGGCAATGATTTTCATTTCGTTTTTGTATCCCAATCCCCTACCTTGAAACTCCAGCCCTTGGCGAATGAATGCCTTCACCGTGTCTCCAAGCTGACTTCCACAGAATGGGAATGGGAATGCTACTGCAGACCAGGCAGACGCATTGTACCCCCCCCCCCCCCGCACTTTCTGTAGTGTCCAAGTCAGAGGATTCGTATTGTTTCCAGAATCTTCCCCTTCCCCTCAAGCCCTGTATAAAAGCCACACAATTTCAAGACAAGAGACAGTTTATTGGAGATGAGATAGTATCAACAGAGATCCCAGAGATAAAATCCTTATTGCCTACCTAGCCTCTTTTTTGGGGGGAGAGGGCAGTAAAGGGGTGGGGAAGGGGGGAAAGGTCTCCTTTACACTTCATTCACATTGCGAGGCCTCTCCTCTGGTGTCGGTGTACCCGAACCCTTCTTCCTTCCTGGGGACCGGACATTTCTGCTGTCCTTCAACATGTATGTAGAAATGACTCTAGAGACCTATCAGCCGCAGGACCACTCGGTAGACTGGCAGAACTATATCCCGATCTAGTCAGATCCCCTTTCATGTAAGGTCAAGAGGTTGTGGAAGGTGGCTGGTTGGGGGGGTGGCCCAAGTTTACTGGCCCAACCAGGACTGGTCTGGCTTCATTGGAACACTATCCTAACTCTGCCCCCAGCTAATGGTTTAGAGGAAAAGCCCTGAATTATCAGTTAAAGCCTAGCTGGCAAGGAAGACAGGACCCATACCGGTTCTCCCATGGCAGTGTATCAGGAGCTCTGATGTCACCAGTGAGGAATCGGGGAACCTGGGGTTTGAGAAGCCCTACACTCCCTGATCTCCTCTTCTCTGGCTCTCTGCTTCCTGCCTCTTCTTTCCCCATCACAGACAACAGCAGATCCCCACCCCCATCCCCCTTTTGGATCCATCTCTGGCTCTATCACTCTAGTCCAGGTTCCAGCTCCACTTTGGGGGGCTGGGCTCTGGGCCCTGCTCCATAGGGCCGTAGTGTCAGGTGCCCACGCTGGTGCTTGATTCGGGCCGAGCTGTCCCCAAAGCCCTTGCCGCACTCTGCACACTTGTAGGGTTTCTCGCCTGTGTGGGTACGCCGATGCTTCACCAGGTCTGAGCTTCGAGGGAATTCTTTCCCACAGTAGCCACAGGTATGAGTCCGGCTTGTGCCAGGAGGCCTCCCCCGAGGACGAGGAGTGGGGGCCGCTGGGCCGGGAGGGTTGTGGGGACAGAGGAGGGCCGCTGGGGGGGTTGGTGCCGGTGGACGAGCCCGTTCACCACGGTGGGTACGCAGGTGCTTAACACGGGCTGAGCTGTCAGCAAAGCCTTTCCCACACTCAGGGCATAGGTAGGGCTTTTCACCTGTGTGCACACGATGGTGCTTTACCAGGTCTGAACCTCGCCGGAAACCTTTCCCACACTCGGGACATTTATGAGGCTTGTCCACTGCTGGAGGGGGTGGTTCTCCAACCTGGGGGCCCTCCGGCTCTGGCTCTAGACCAGGGAGGCCAAAAGGGCCTTCCCCAGGATGGGGAGGACTACGTGGGACAAGTGGGGGACTGGGGCCATGAGGAATTGGTGGAGGACTTGAGCTGGTGGGTGGGCTGGGGCTGTGGGGAGCCAAAGGGTACCCATGAAACCCAAAGGCCTGTGGTTCCAGATGGGTGAGGCGATGTCGCAGGAGCGTAGAGCCCAGGCTAAAGGTTCGGCCACACTCGGGGCAACCGTGAGGCCGCTCACCACTGTGTGTGCGAAGGTGTTTGACGCGGGCTGAACTGTCAGCAAAACCCTTGCCACACTCAGGGCACAGGTAGGGCTTTTCACCTGTGTGTACACGCAAGTGCTTTACGAGGTCTGATCCACGGGCAAATTCCTTTCCACAGACATCACATCCAAATGGTTTTGGCCCCAAGTGGCTGCGCTGGTGGCTCAGGAGGCTGCAGCTCAACACAAAACGCTTCCCACACTCAGGACACATGTGGGGTTTGTCCCTGGGTCCAGCTGATGAACCCTGTGGGATGGAGGAAGCAGCCCGGGCCACTCGCCGGGAAGCGACTGTGCGTGGAGGTCGATCACCCCTGTGTGTCCGCTGGTGCTTAATGCGGGCTGAACTGTCCCCAAAGCCCTTGCCACAGACAGCGCATTTGTATGGCTTCTCACCTGTGTGTGTACGTTGATGTTTCACCAGGTCTGAGCTCTGCCGGAAGCTCTTGCCACATTCACCACAAATGGTGGGGCGCTCGCCAGCAGGAATCCGAGGTCTCGGAGTCCTAGGGGGACCTGGGGCTTGCGGGCGGGGCCGGTACGGCTTTTCACCACTGTGTGTTCGCTGGTGCTTGATGCGTGCGGAGCTATCCCCAAAACCCTTACCACACACCCCACACTTGTAAGGCTTCTCCCCAGTATGTGTGCGCTGGTGTTTCACTAGGTCTGACATTTGCCGGAAGCTTTTCCCACATTCACCGCATACAGGTGCCCTCTCCCCAACCTGGGCCCTCCGTGTTTCTGAAAGAAGTCCGGGAACTTGAGAACGGGGTTTCCCGTGACCTGCACTTGCCCATATTTCTTCCCAGGTCCCCTCAGGTTCTAATTTGATAACGCTATTTCCATTATCCTGGCCTGAAGCCACATCTCGAGTTTCCTTGAAACCCAGGCCAGATACCTGTTGAGGGTCAACCTCAAAATCCAGGCCATCGTGCTGAGGGTGAGCTTCATTCTCACCTCCCATACCTGTCAAGAGAAAGGGGAAATTGCAGACCTGCCCCTTAGCCTTCAAGCCCAATTGCTGCATACGCATCTTCTCTAAGAATCCTTCCTTGACTGGAAAAACAAGAAGGAATCTTTCCATACTCTGACCTTCTGCAGTATTTAAACTTCAGAATTTTGTGTGTGTGTGTGTGTGTGTATGGGTACCCTCCACTGAGGCAGATCACAATCTCCCTTGCTACACCTTAGTAAATAGTCTTCAATTGTTAGAGCTGAAAAAAATCCATCATCTGGTAGCCAGTCTCTGGTGATGAATTTCTCTTATATGGTTGTCTTATAGCAGCTCTATATCTATGTCACCAGGCTGATATTTAATAACTGACAGTAATATTACATGCCTATTTAACACTTTAAGGTCTATAAGGCACTTTCCTTAATAGCTATTACATGCCATGGTGAAACATTTCTGGTTCCTAAGGACCTGTGTGGAGCTGGTGCTCCATCAGCATTGCTTTCCACAACCCTTATGATACAATGAGACATTACATTAGTATTTCAGTGTTAAGATAAGGGGTTAGGGGTTATTTTTTTGGCATTTCCCATCTTAAGTGGACTGGAAACCAATTAAGGGAGGGGCCTAGTCATATACAGTTTTGTGAATATTTGACAAATAGTTGATGCCATGTTACCTTCACCTGTTTGGTTGCTTCTGAGGAGCTCCCTCTCCTCTGAGCCTTGAAGATCTTGGTCCCATGGCTCAGCTCCTTGCTCCATCCCAGGGAGGATAGATATCCTGGAGAATTAAAAGAAAAAGTAATACTCCTTAGGGGTTGTACAGCCCCATTAATTTCTTCTGCTGCTCAAACTGATAATTTTATCCTGACCAGGGAAGCAAGTTCTTTTTTCCATAGTAGTAATTATATATTATCAGATGCACAACTCATATTTACATAACACTTTAAGATTTAGAAAACATTTCCTTCACAATAGCAGCATGAGGTCATTCATGCACATATTATTAATCCACATTTTAAAAATGGGAAATGGAGAGTCAAAGTTTTTAAGTAATTGAGGATGAGAGAATTTGGAGTTGGAAAAGATCATCTAATCTAGAAGTTCTTAACCCGAGGTCTATGAATTCTCAAAAAATATGTATCTTGAAAATTATTTCATTAGAATTGTTAGTCTTTGAAATCTTATGTATATTATTTTATGTATTTAAAAACATTCTTCTTTCCTCTGTGACCTTGGACAAGTCATCTCTAATCCTCACTCATTTTGCCTTCATCTGTAAAATGAAGCGGAGTCGACAAGCATTTAATAAGCTAAATGGCAGGGAGGCAAAAAACAGTCTCTGACCTCAAGGAGCTCTTGCTCTTCTGAGATCTGGCCAAATTACAGACAAACGAGACAGATACAAATAATTTGAACATAATGTTAGAAGCTATTAACCATAAGGAGTTCTAGAAAGGGTTTCATACAGAACCCTTAAAAAATAAAACTCAAGCTCACTGAGTTGTGAGAAAAAGGCTGTCATAAACCTGAAAGCTCTAGTGAAATGTGAGCTGCTATTTTTATTCCCATCTGGACTAGGCTACTAGTTCTCTTCAGTCTCATTATTTGCAAAATGGAGGTTGAACTAAAAGGATACCAAGGTACTAGTCAGTGAGGATTTTACAATGCTAAGTTCTGGGATGGGAACTTCTCGAAAAAAATCCAACTTTACTTATTTTTTAAGTCCTAATACATTTTGCGGCCGGTCACTAAGTGCTTCCATCCTCACTGACTGACCCTACCCATCTCCACAAATTCAGGAAGCTGAAGTTCCCAGTTTTGCCTAATGGACTCAAAAGTGAGTTTTTCCTTATGCGGATTTTCTATGCATACTTGGAAAGTGGACATTAAAACCCCTCCTCAAAACCACCCGGAGTCAGCTATGTGGCAGATGCCGTGCAGCCGGGGCGGGGAGCAGCCCTGGCCCGGGGCCAGCCTGGAGACAAGACCAATGTTAACCGCCGGGCCTGCGCCGCGGCCCCACAAGGCGGAGCTCAGCCGGCGGTCCGGCTGTCTGTCCGAGCGTCCGCACACCTGCGCCGGCCCGGAGCGGAGAGGGCAGGCCCGCCGGAGCGGCCCCGAGCCCGGCCGGGGAGCGTTCAGGGAGTGCCCGGCCCCGGCACAGAGAAGCGGGGTCCTCCGGCCCCGCCCCGCCCGCTCCGGCCCCGGGACCCGCTCACCTCGCCTTGGCCTCCGGGCGCGGCCGCGCGTCCACCCGCGGACCCCGGCGGTCCCGCCGTCTCCTGCTCCCCCGCCCCCTCGGGGGTGGGCCCTCCCCCGGGTCCCCGCCCCCGGCCCGGGTGGGGGGGGGAGCTGGCGGAGTCGGAGGACAGGTCGCCCCGCCGGGCCCAGCAAGCCGGAGCGCGGAGGCGAGCCGGCGGCACCGGGACCCAGCCGTCCGGCGGGGGGCGGGGCCGGGAGGCGGAAGCGGAAGTGCCTCCTCTCCGCGGCGGGGCCGCTCTGGGAGCGCCGGGCGGACCGGCTCGCTGTCCTGGGCCGGGCCGGGGCCGGGCGCCGCGGCGGGCGGCGCGATCCGCCCCGGGGAGGGCGGGCTCCGGCCGGCGCCTTCCGCCCACCGCCGGGCCCCTCTAGGCGCCGGGGGCGGCCCGAGCTCGATGGGATTAACCGATTCACTCCCGCAGCTGCCCCGGGGAGCCGGAGCTGGGCCGGAGGGGGCGGGGAGGAGCTCAGCCTCCCCGGCCTCGGGGGTCGGGGGTGGGGTGGGGTGGGGTGGGGTCGGGTGGGGTCGGGTGGGGAGCTCTCCAGGAGAAGCGGCCAAGAGACCCCGAACCTGGGAGAGAGTCAGAGAGACAGACAGACAGACAGAGATGGAGAGACAGAGAGAGAGAAAGAAGCAGAGACGAGAGAGACAGAGACAGAAAGAAGAGTCGAGAGACAGACAGACAGACAGGCAGGCAGGAGGAGACAGCCCGGGGAACTGGCAGCAAAGAGACAAAAGGAGACGGAGTCCGAGAGATGGGAAAAGTGGGAGTGGGAGAGAAGGAAGGGGTGGAGAATCGAGGGAGATAAGGATGGGGATCGGGAGACGGGGGAGGCAGAGACAAAGGAAGGAGACGAGAGACAGACCCCGAGCCCAGGACCAGAGGAAGGGGGTGGGGCGGGGGACACCGACCGACCGACCGACCGACTGACAGGCAGGCAGGCAGGCTGAGACCCGGGGGAAGAGGAGACAGACAGACGCAGGCGGTCGGAACAACTAGAGACCCGAGCGAAGGAGAGGCCGGGCAGAGACAGACAAAGGGAGGAGACAGAGACTGAGAAGGAGAGACATGGGGCAGGAGGAAGGGGGTGGAGCTGAGAGACAGAGACAAAGGGCGAGGGAGAGACGGAGAAGCTGGCTTCGGCGAGAGGCAGGGGAGGGCAGAGACAGAGACAAAGGGAGGGGGACGGGCAGAGACAGAGACTGTCAGAGCAGAGACGCAGAAGACAAAAGAGAGCCAGGGAAAAGGCGAGGAGAGGGAAGACTGAAGAATGGACTGCAAAGGACCAATCCGAACGCAGACACTGAGTCACAGAGATAAGAGAGACAAAGATCCACAGGAAAAGAGGCAGAGACAGACAAAGGAAGTTCTGGAGACAGAAACAGAAAGCCAGACACCCAGAGAGACTGAAAGGATAAACTGGCTTCCCAGTTTAGTCAGATGCATGCCTTGTCCTCTGATCACTTGGCCCCCTGGAACTAGGATCGGGGAAATGCCAGCCCTGGCCTTTTTTTGTTTGGTCTTGTTTTGTTCGGAGTGGGGTGGGAGGGATTTTAGTGGGTGGATGTTTGAGACAAATAAGTATCCTTTAGAAGATAAAATGATATAATAGATGGAAGAAACTTCAGATAAAATGTTTTAAAAATTATTCTTCTGCCAGATATTTATGGTTATGATTGTTCTCTGTGAATACACACATGTTCCTGCATGTGGGGGAGGTGGTCAGGCTATTGTTAATACTAGAACCAAGTTGTCCAGCCCATAATGCTCCAGGTTAGAACCGGAGTGGATAGCATGAGGCTCTGGAAGACCTCAGACCAGAAGCTAAGTGAGGCTACAACTGGCCCTTCCCTCTGCACTGGACTATCTGTGATGGTTTTTCTGGAAATTTGGGGGCTTTTATCTTGTAGCCATTTTAAGGTGGGCAAAAGGCTGCCTTGAATCCCATTTCCCCCTCCCTTGCACCCTGTCAAACTTGAGACTATGGCATCCTTCCAACCCCACCCCCCCCCCACTTTGTACCAGACTCCAGTACTGAGGGTAAATTTTTCTTCCTTTCAATTAGGATAGGCCAAGACAGTTTTTAGAAATACTTAAATACCTACCATGAAATGGCAGACAATTTAAAATAAACAATACAACCTTTGTGATAAGGCTGAGCATACAAAGACAAATATGATACAACCCATCTTCAAGGAGAATACATTTTACTGGAGAATATGTAATATGTAAAATATGAATATGTAATATGTAAAAAAGAAAATGTAAATATGCAAGTATAAGCAAAGTAACTTCAAAAAGAGTTAAGTAACTGGAAGGTATCAGGGAAGATTTCATGGTATAAAAACTGTCACTGTCTTATGCTTGGATCAAGATAGCTTTTGTAAGGAAGACCTGGATTGTCTAGTCTCTTCTCTCCCACCACATCAGGACATGATGGCGGCTTCCCATTTTCCTTCTGCCTGTATGTATTAAAATCTGTCATGCAGAAACCAGCTCAAGTCCCATCTCCAAGAAGGCCTCACTGACTTTGCTTGTATCTACCTAGGACCCTTTATTTGGGACTTAGCATTATGTGCTCCCTAATATTATCATGTGACACCTGTGTGCCACACTAAAGTTCATATGTGACTAGAGATACTCTTGCAAACAATTCTTTTACTACCTTTCAAGCCCAGAGATTGGTTATATGCTCCTATTTGTCCAGTGAAATGGAGTAATGATTCAATTGTACACCAGGAGGCACTATATTCAAGCCACCAGCCAAATGGCTGCTTCCAAGACGCATGCATGCAGGCAGGAGGGCTGAGCTCAGATTAGCTGTCCCAGATCTAAATTTAGACTAGAGAACAAGGATTTTTAACTTGAGTTGAGGGGGGGTCCATAGAGAGATGTCAAACGGGAGTCATGAATGAAGATGGGGAAATTGCATCTTTATTTTCATTCAACTAAAATTTAGCACTTCAATTATTTAAAAACACTATTTTGAGGAGGATACACAGGGTTCACCAGACTGCCAAAGGGATCCATGGTATAAATATCAGTTAAGAACCTCTGATCTAGTAAAGGAAGCAGGACAAAGAGAATATTGTAAACATTAACAACATTGTGAGTTGATCAACTTTGATGGATGCAAGCTCTTCTCAGCAGTTCAGAGAGATCAAGGACAACCTATTATGGATAATACCATCCACATCTAGAGGGAAAAAAAAACAAAAAAAAACCCTACGGAACCTACATGTATACTTATATGTATATCATTTTTTCTTTTTTCCTTAGTCCTAATTCTTCTCACAAAATGACTAATATTTTAAAACACAAATGTACATGTACAACTTTTATCAAACTGTTGATGCAAAGGGGGATTGGGAAGAAAGGGTGGTGAAAAATGTGAAACTTTCAAATCTGCAAATGAATGATGAAAAACGGTACCAACGTATGTAATTGGAAAAACATCAATTAAAAAAAGAACCTCTGAATTAGAGGATAAAATATTGCTTAATATTTTTTAAATGAGAAAATCTGAGGCTCTGCCTCTACATCTGGGCTTTCTGTTGAATGACCTTCCATAATCATTAGATATGTGATCAATATGTTGTGATCCAATAGTTAATGAAATATAGGGAAAATGATTAAGTGCTCCCCCTGTGAAATCTAATATCTACTGTCTTTCCAAACTATTTACTATCTCCAATCTTCAAAGATCTACAATCTTTAGTGGTACCTGGGGAAAGTTCCTAAACACTCAATAGCATAGAAATGCCCCTGTGGTTCCCAGCTCTAGACTTCAGAGTTTGAACAAGTAATGCAAAAGAAATTTAAAGAGAGAGGAGGTTTTTCTCTTCCCTGCTTATCATCTCACCAGAATTCATAACTGACAGACACCAGTACTTGAAGGCTTCTTGCTCCAGTCCCCACTTTTTGCTCCCCATCTGGAACGCTTACACAGCTCAATGCTTTGTACTGATTCTGAATGCTGAAAGTTGAGGTTCTGGCTGGACGTGGCTGTCAGCCTTGGTATGATCTCAGCTCTCTTATTTTCATCTTTAGTGCCTGGCATTTGGAAAATATTTAATCAATAAACATTTACTAAGTCTTTACAGTGTGTGTCAAACACTGTGCTGGGTGCTGGGAATACAAAGAAAGGCAAAAGACAGTCCCTATTCTCAAGGATCTTATTCCTCTACTGAGGAATGAGAGAACATGCAAACAACTAAGTGCAAACAAGATACATACAGGATAAATTAGAAATAATTAATTCCATTAAGGCACTAAAATTAAGGAGCTCTGGGAAAAGTTTTTGTTTTGTTTTGGGTTTTTTTTTTTTTTTTTTTTTTGCAAAAGGTGAGACTTTAGTTGAGACTTTTAAGAAAGCCAGGGAATTCCGGAGACAGAAATGAGATAGAGCTTTCCAGGTAAAGAAAACAAAAATGCTTAAATTTCAGGAGACAGAGATCCTAGTGTCCTAAGATCACAAAAGGTAAGGAAGGAGTAAGGTGCAAGTTACCTTTCTTAAGCTACCTTCTTGGTTATGTATTCTTTGAATCTGAGTGTTAGACTCCTCTGAACTCTGTACTGTTTCTAAAGGCTAATTAAGTCTGGGTAGTTCATTGATAACCATGGATAATTATGGAGGAAGCACTGAATTTATAGCATTAGAAGGACATCCTTCCATCAGTCCTACAAGGTTAATCTAGAGCTTTGAGGAAACCCAGACTGCCAAACTAAGTGGGGTTCCATAGCATGTGCTACAAATATATTGAAAGAATGATTTTTTTTCTTTCTCATATTAATAATCAGTTAATATTGGGAAGACCCAGGATTTTTTTCCCTTCCTATTTCCTCATTTTCTGCAGAGTCAATTCAGACTGAAGAATAGAGTTGATGAAGAAATTGGGTTTTAACATTCTCCTCAAATTTATTTATATCCTACCCAACTAGGGAAGATTAGTTCTGATTAAAGAGTAAAAAGAACTTAATCTAGATGAATTCTGGCTCATTGTATTCTACATAGGTTTGGATGATAATGGAGTAGGGCTGGAAAGAGATCCTTTATCCAGATTGCCCAGGATGGGTTGTAGTCTGGGAGGAAGAGAGACAAAATAAAAGTCCTCCAATCCCCTGTTAAAATAGACCCACCTCATGATAGTCTTCCTCTCACTGTTAACCAATCAGAGTTGATTGCTGTCTATCGGGAACACCCACTCCTTCAAGGGCATAAAAGCATCAAGAGGCCACCATAATCCATCCTTGGTTTACTGGAGACAGTCAAATGGCCATCCTTTTGTTGATTATTTGCTAGCCATAATAAATCGGTTAATTACCCAGAAATTGTACCTTTTGAATTTTTTATAGGTCACCATATGTATAATAACATTAATGTAACCTTTTTTGCCGGGAAGTCTAGTTCTAAAATGTGTACCTAAGTAGCACATTGGAGAGAACACTGGGCTTGAAATCATAAAGACTCATCTTCATGAATTCAAATCCAGACACTTCCTATACTACTTCCTGAAATTGGGCAAGTCATTTCACCCTGTTTATCTCAGTTTCCCCCAGTATAAAATGACTTGGAGAAGGAAGTGCCAAACCACTTCAGTATCCCTGTCAAGAAAACCCTAAAATGGGATGACAAAAAGAATCAGAAACAAGTGAAAGGACTGAACAACTAGTACAGGCAATTGGATGCATCTGCAGTGGTTTCATGTATAAGGCATCTCAAACAATAGACACTTTATATTTGAACAGTACTTAGGGCCTATAAACAGCAAAAAATAAATAATACCATTTAAATAGTGCTTTAAGGCTTGGGAAGTGGTTTAGAAATCTTATTTTATTCTGAAACATTATCTCATTTAATCTTAGTCTACACCATGATGTAGGTAATGTGGGTATTATCATTCCCATTTTGTAGCTGGATAAATGAGGTCACAGAGCTAGTTCCTGAACTCTGACTTTCAGTGGTCTTTCTTCTATCCGCATTACACTAGCAAACAAATTCCAGAATTATTTTCACTACTTTAGCTCTCTTGTTAAAATTAGGAAATTCCTCTGTCTAATATCTATCCTAAACATATTTTTATTATATTTATGTGCCTATCAACATAGACCTTGATTAACTCCATGTAAAAGAAGACATAGGAGAGGACAATATAAGGTATGTTGGAAAATATGGGTTAAGACTGAGAAATGAAAAAAAAGACTAATCTGTTACTGAGTGTGAAACCTCATAATAGGAATAGTTTTTCAAAAAGAAAATCAGACAAGCACAAAATAATACCATCTGGAATGAAACTGACTACCTCAATCAAAAGGAAATTCCTGGTTATGAAGGCATAAGTCTTTTCAAAAATGGTTCTACAGCTTTCTCTCTTTTTTCTTTCCTCTTTGCTGGATGGCCACTTTCTCTCTCTAAGCTAGAATCACATGCTTTTGGGAGAGCCATGGCCTCCACTCCATGTGGCCAGACACACTTGAGTCTAAGCCCAGACAGCTCTCATGGCTGCTTTCTTTTCTCTCTTTCCCTCAGCCACTCTTCCCTAGAACTTTGTTATTCAGCCTGTCCTCAAGAAGCTTACTATCTCTCCAGGAAAAAGTTTTAATTTAAAAAGTTTAATTTTTTGCAGGCTTGTAAAATAAGAAATTCTGAGCTTTTCTACCTCCAGGGCTAGTGTGAGGTTTTCACTTCAAGAACTCACTTTTATGACAACACCCCAGATTTCTTCCACATCAAAATGACTTGGCCAGTCACATGACTGCACCTTCTGCATCAGTTTTATTTTGTGGATCCAGTGTAGTAATGTATGTAGAATGTTTTGTAAACCCTAAAAAACTAAATAAATGCCAGTTACTATTCAGATTTAGATTGACTGTTTTTGACTATAAGTCTAATACCCTTGGAACTAGATGATCTGTCAGATTCCATGACTTGAGAATGATGTCACTTTGCAGTTTAGGATGTAGAGTTTGATGCTTATTGATCCATTGGGTGTGAGCCTAAAGCAATAATTTGGTGACTCTCCAGTGATTCTTACCAGTGAAATGAAGAGCTGACCTCAGACTCAAGAACACCACCTTGATTCAGTCTGCTTTCTGACCCTTTCTCTGTCAAATTTTCTTATTTCTGTTGAGAATACCAAAGAACATTGTAATCATCTAGATTCCCAAGCTTGGAGTCATTCTTTTTTTTTTTGAATTTAATTTTTTATTCTCATTTTGTACAAATTTTTTTACATTAATAAAATATTCTTGTTTAAGAGTAAATGAAATACCCCCTCCCCCCATAAATATAGACTTGCTTGAGCAATAAAGTAGAGGGGAGAGAAAAAAAATTAAAATGAAAAAAAAAAATAATAGTAATAATTGTAGGTATGGCCAGGTGGCGCAATGGATGAAGCACCAGCCCTGGAGCCACGAGCACCTGAGCCCACATCCAGCCCCATAGACCCAACAATCACCCAGCCATGTGACATGCAAGCCACCCGAACCCCACTGCCCTGCAATAACCAAAAGGAAGAAAAAAAAAGACCCAAAATAAAATAAAATAGTAATAATAGTAGGGGTGGCTGGGTGGCAGACAGAGCATTGGCCCTTGAGCCAGGAGCACACGGGCCCAAATCTGGCCTCAGACAACCAGCGATCACCCTGCTATACGGCCCCAGGCAGGCCACCCAGCCCCATTTGCCCTGAATCCTCCCCCAAATATTCATAATAAAAAATGTGCTTCAGTCTTTGTTCCAACACCAACAACTCTGTCATGGGTGGATCACATTCTTTATGGTCAATCCACTGCAAAAGTTACTTCCATATTTTTCCAACGTTGCCATTGCTGATCGCAACTCCCTCCTTTCTTATTTCTCCACTACCATGTACTATATTTTCTCTCTCCTTTCACTTTGACTCTGCTGTAGGGTAGCTGAGTGGCACAGCAGACAGATCCCTAGTCCTGGGGCCAAGAGGCCCTGAGCCCCTGTACCACCCCTTAGGCCTAGCATCCACCTGGCCCTATGGTCCTGGACAGGCCTTCCAATCCCAGCCCCTTGCAAGAAGTAAAAAAGAGAATTTGTTATATCTGACCACTCTCCCCCCCATGGTCCATCCTCTCCTCCTTTATTCACATCCCCACCCCTTCCCCCTGTCCCCCCTTCTCCTTACTCCAGATGTCTATACCCCATTGAGTATGCATGCTGTTTCCTCTCCTAGCCACCTCTGATGAGAGCAAAGATTCCCTCATTCCCCCTTGCCTCCCCCCTTCCATATCATTACAATAACTCATTGTAATAAAGAAAAATCTTATTATAGGAAATATCTTAGCTTATTCCCCCTCTCCTTTTTCTTTCTCCCATTACATTTCCCTTTTTTTTCTGTTGACTCCATTTTACACCATATTTTATCTTCAAATTCAGCTTTCTCCTCTGCTTCTACTATAAAAGCACCCCCTACCTGCTCTTTTAACTGAGAAGGTTCATATGAGTATTATCAGTGTCATTTTTCTATGCAGGAATATATGCAGTTCATCATCATTAAGTCCCTCATATTTTCACCTTCTCCACTCTCTATGCTTCACCTGAGTCCTGTATCTAAAGATCAAACCTTCTGTTCAGCTCTGGCCATTCCAACAGGAACATTTGAAATTCCCCTGGTTCATTGAAAGTCCATCTTTTTCCCTGGAAGAGGACATTCAGCCTTGCTGGGTAGTTCATTCTTGGCTGCATTCTAAGCTCTTTTCCCTTCCGGTATATTATATTCCAAGCCCTAAGAGCTTCCAATGTAGTTGCTGCTAAGTCCTGTGTGATCCTGACTGCAGCTCCACGATATTTGAACTGTGTCCTTCTGGCTGCTTGTAGTATTTTCTCTTTGACTTGGGAGTTCTGGAACTTGGCTATAATATTCCTAGGAGTTGGTTTTTGGGGATCTCTTTCTCAGGGGGGGGGAATCGGTGGATTCTCTCCATTTCTATTTTGCCCTCTGCTTCTAGAATATCAGGGCAATTTTCCTGTAGTAATTCTTTGAAAATGATGTCAAGGCTCTTTTCCTGATCATAACTTTCAGGTATTCCAATAATTTTCAAATTATCTTTCCTAAATCTGTTTTCCATATCAGTTGTTTTTTCAATGAGATATTTCACGTTTTCTTCTAATTTTTCATTTTTTTGTTTTTGAAGTATTGATTCCTGATTTCTGGTAAATTCATCAATCTACCTGAACTCTATTCTTTGTCTGAAGGATTTGTTCTCCTCAGAGAGTTTTCTTATCTCTTTTTCCATCTGGCCAATTTTGCTTTTTAAAGCATTCTTCTCAATAACTTTTTGAACTGTTTTATCCATTTGACCTAAGCTGGTTTTTAGCATGCTATTTTCTTCAGCATTTTTTTAGATTTCCTTGACTAAGCTGCTGACTTCATTTTCATGTTTTTCCTGCATCTCTCTCATTTCTTTTCCCAGTTTTTCTTCCAACTCCCTCGTTTGATTTTCAAAGTCTTTTTTGAGCTCTGTCATAGCCTGAGCCCAATTTCTGTTTTCCTTGGAGTCTTTAGATGCAGGAGCTTGTGCTTCCTCATCTTCAGACTGAGTATTTTGATGCTTCTTGGGCTCATTTGCAAAATATTTCTCGATGGTCTTCCTCTTATTTCTCTGCTTGCTCATTTTCCCAGTCTAGGCCTGGTTTTGGGGTGCTTCCTGAGCTTTTGGGACACTCCCACAAGGGTCTCAGTGTATGAGGCTCTGTCCTCCCTCCTGGTCTGTGAATGACCATAAGCACCCCCCTCTGCCATGGGGCTGAAGTGGGGGGGGCCCTGCTGTTCTACTGGGGGGCCTAGACTGCCATCAGGATCTGAATGTGTTCAGAACCCCAGAGTCCTGTTCCAGGGGCCAGAAGACAGATCTCTGCAGTCTCTCTTCACTTCCCTCCCTGAGTTCAATGGGCTCATGCCCTGGAGGCTCCTGCTTACCTGCTCAGCCTGCTTCTGTTTCCAGATCAGGGCTGAGGAAAGACCATGCTGCTTGCTGTGTGCACTGAGGGCTGGACTCCACATGCTCGCTCTGGCAGAGGTCCCCTGTTGTTCCCCCACTTTGTGCCTGGTGCTCCCCGGGATGTAGCTCCGGAGATTCCCCCGCTGTTATGAGCTGGGGCTCCCAGCACCCTGGGGCTGCCTCTGGGAGGCTGAAGTTCTTTCACTCTGGCAGGCCACCCCTCTGGCGGGCAGCCCCTCCGACCCTGGGGAGCAGAGCCTTTCTGCTCTTTTCCAGGGTACCTTGAGTAGGAGAACTGCCTCTCTGGGTCCCTTTGTGGGTTCTGTCTCTTGAAAGTTTAGTTAGAGTCCTTAGTTTATAAGTTTTATCAGAGAGTGCCTAAAACTGGATTCCTTCTTGTCAACATCTTGGCTCCACCCTGACCTGGAGTCATTCTTGAATCTTTCCTGTCCTCATTTCTAATCAATTGCCAAGGAAGGAAGGAAAGACACACTTTTTATATCATTTAATCCTTCAGACAATTTTAGGAGTAAAGTTGAGGAAAATGAGGTAGATAGCAGTTAAGCCATGTTTAGGGTCACGCAACTAGTAAGTGCCTAAGGTTGGATATAAACTTAGGTCTTCCTGACTCCAAGCCCCATTGCCCAGTACAGAAAAAAAAAAGTTTTAAAAAGCTTACATTCTAATTGATGAATCTTCCTTGGTTTAAATCTGAGCTCACTTATGAACTGTGTGACTAAGGACAAGTCTCTTAACCTTGTCTGCTTCAATCTCCTCATCAGTAAGGTGAGTTGGAGAAGGAAATGACAAACCACTCCAATATCTTTGCCAAAAAACCCTCAATGGGGTCTTTAAAAAATGGTTCTACAGTCATACCACATGTTAACTAGAGCAAAGAAAAAAAATGATCAAATTAGAAGGAAGGCTAATGACAAGAAGAGACAATTACATTGACTTTAATTTGACCTATTTACATAAATTTTGTTTATGAAAAAAGGAAAATGAATAAAAGCAAGGACATTAACTTTGATCAACACCATGTCTTAAAGAGTTTTTATTGGATGCAAAAGTTATTACTACAAGGAAGCAGAAAAACTTTAGAAAGATCAGCAACCAACTGATAGATTCCTTTGGTATGTGGAGACGTGGTTATCAGAAACAATATAGATTTAGAGTGCAAGTTCATTTGGCCAGAGTTTCAGAAGAGAATGCCCATGAAGTTATTCCTACAAAAGACAGGGAACATCAGTTGAGGAGAAAATGAGCCAGCAGATAAAGTAGAGCATCCCAAGATGAATGCAGAAGGAGGAAAACAAATATATATAAGAAAAAAAATCATACAGGATAAGAAGATATGGAAGAATTTTTATCTGTGCAATTGTAATAAGGAAATAATGTATTTATCTAAGTATAGAATTATGTATGTGTTAAACATAAAACTAAAAACTTTAAAAATATAAAACTAAAATAAAATGACAGAAAATTTGTTAGACATTTTTAAGTTTAATATTCTAGGATCTTTTCTCTAAAACCTTAAGGTGGAGGCCATTTCAGAAAATGACCACACCTTCAACTCAGAAAGAGTTAATTTTCATATAGAAACAAAGAAGAGGGAAAATCATGAGTCTCCTTTGTGGCCTAACCTTGAAAGTTGCACAGTATCGTTGCCCAAAACTGATCTCTTTTCTTCCTGGTGAGACAAGCCTCCCAATATCCTGATCATTGTTTTCCTAAGTTTGTACTTAACATAGGGAGAGATACTCAGGAGCCTTAAGTTCTTATTTTTATGTGAAGACTGAGTACATTCAAAAGAAACCAATCTTTTGAAGGCAGCTAGGTGGCGCAGTGGATAGAGCACAGCCCTGGAATCAGGAGGACCTGAGTTCAAATGTAACCTCAGCCATTTAATAATTGCTTAGCTGTGTGACCTTGGGCAAGTCACTTGACCCCATTGCCTAAAAACAAAAAAAGAAATCAATCTCTTATGAGGATAAGTAATGATTTTTAGAAGTTAAAGGAAGTCAGTGAAACTTTTGTAGTTTACTGTGTACTGATGATGTCCTTCATTCTTGAGGAAGACCATGATATCAGAGAGGTGATACCATGACAAGACATGAATAAGATTTGAGTTGGGGGGGGGGCTCTGTGCTAAGTCACCAGCCTCACTTTCTCCTCCAGAGTCTGGGTCCAGTGGTCAGATATGGATCAGGACAACTGGACAACCAGAGATGACCCTGGGTTCAAGGCAATAAAGGTTAAGTGACTTGCCCAAGGTTACACAGCTAGTAAGCATCGAGTGTCTGAGGTCAGATTCTAACTATGATCCTCCTGACTCCAGAGCCAGTGCTCTATCCACTGTGCCACCTAATTGCCCTTACACTATGCATATTCCTGGGGATACAAAGAAAGACAAAATAGAGTCCCAACCCCCAGGGAGAGTACATTCCAATGTGGGGTGGGGGGAAGAGACAATATGAAAATAACTATGTATATCCAAAATATATACAGTATAAATGAAAGATAATCTCAGGAGGAAGACACTAACTGGGGGGTAGGGGATGGGCAGAGGGCAAGGAAGCTGAGCTGAAAGAAAAGAAAGCCAGAAGGCTGAGTCATAAGGGATGGCATTCTGGGCATGAATTACCCTTCATTGTTATAAGTATGTCTCTAAATTCCTATCTAACCAGAATGAGCTCACTCTCAGAACCTTTCTTCTTTGGGCTTTAGGCCCCTGCGGAAAAATATATATAATAATGCAAATATAACCAGTAAATAAACAGTCACATTTTACATAAAATGAGTTTGCTCATATATGGCCCTGTGTCTGGTTTTACTAGAAGTACTTAGTTGAGTGTTTTGAATATAGTGGGTTCTTAATAAATTATCATTTAATTGCTTTTAATAAGGGCTATAGGAGGTCTCAATTTCACAATGCAAGGAAAATTTTCTTCCTACTGTCCTCCCCACAAAACAAAACAAAACTCATGAAGCAGAATTCCTCATTTCTTTCTTTCTTTCTTTCTTTCTTTCTTTCTTTCTTTCTTTCTTTCTTTCTTTCTTTCTTTCTTTCTTTCTTTCTTTCTTTCTAGGTTTTTGCAAGGCAAAGGGGTTAAGTGTCTTGCCCAAGGCCACACAGCTAGGTAATTATTAAGTGGAGGCTGGATTTGACAACTGTGCCACCTAGCCGCCGCCCCCCTTGTTTCTTTCAAAGCTGAACTCCTACCACCTTCTACTTGAGACTTCTCTCTCTCTCTCTCTCTCTCTCTCTCTCTCTCTCTCTCTCTCTCTCTCTCTCTCTCTCTCTCTCTCTTTAGATTTTTCAAGGCAGCAGGGTTAAGTGGCTTGCCCAAGCCTGGTGCTCTATCCACTATGCCACCTAGCCACCCCTACTTGAGACTTCTCTAACTCTTTTCGACCCCTTTACCTTGTATGTATTTTGTACATGTTTGTATAGAGTGGTTGTACAGAACATACATATTATCTGCTTGTTTCTGGTCAACCATGTAGGAATTTGGGGGCTATGTTTGTCCATGCAGTGAATGGTTGCCAAAAGAACCTGACATTTTAGGATGATATAGAAAATCCTGAATGGTCTTTTGTTCTTTCCCCCACCTCATGATGACAGTAAATGTGGGTCTATTAAAAGAAAGAATCAGATCTTTTTAGGTTATGATTCTCTAGGCAGGAAGATATAATTATAGTGAGAAATGGGAAAGAGTCTTTTTTATTATGATATCCTCTCTACCTGGTAAGTAGCATTAGGGGCTGCAAGGAAGATAACTTATGCCTAGGACTCTGGTAGTCCTTGCTTCTTTCCTTGAGGACATAACCTTTTGAATCCAATAGTTCCATAGATGTCTCATCAGGTTGGTGGTGCCAAGGGAAACTTCTTCAGAGTATAGGCACCAAAAAAGATTGATCAAACTTGGCTATTTGTTTGAATTATCATCAGCCAAGGTAAAATGTAGTTTGCTAGTAGTGTGGCAAAGCTATTTTATGCCCTGATCAGGTTTATCTATCTAAAACTGTAGTTATTAGGTAAATTATTGAATTCTATTCTAATCCTTCTGTTAATGTGTACTGTTGTTCTTTATGCTTAACATTCATTTTTGTGAGTAGAAATAAATTATCCCTGACATACAAAATTCATACTGTACAGTGAGTGCCTTAGTTGCATTCTAGTTTTAGGGATATGTCTAGATTTGATTTAAATTTTTTTTCAATAAACAAAAATCTTTTGTTATTGTGGAAATTATTCTGTTCACTTCATTCTGCATCAGTTCATACAGTCTTCCCAGGTTTCTCTGAAACTGTCTCTCTTCATCATTTCTTTTTTTTTTTTTTAGGTTTTTTGCAAGGCAATGGAGTTAAGTGGCTTGCCCAAGGCCACACAGCTAGGTAATCATTAAGTGTCTCAGGTCGAATTTGAACTCAGGCAGTGCTGACTCCACGGCCGGTGCTCTATCCACAGTGCCACCTAGCTGCCCCTTCATCATTTCTTAGAAGATAGTAATACTCTGTTATATTCATATGCCATAATTTATTCATCCATTCATCATGAATATCCCTTAGGTTTCCATTCCTTTGTCATTACAAAAAGAGCTGTTGTATATATATATATTTTTAATTACATATAAAATCTTTTTCTGTTTCTTTGTTCTTTTGGGAGCATAGGACTACTAATGGCATTGCTAGATCAAGGGTATATACAACTGAAAGCCTAGACTTGTGAGTCATAATTAGCATTATCCCTGGGTTGCCAGGGTGAGGATTAGCAATTATTAGGTACAGGTCACAGAATGTTCCCCATGTACTTGAGTGTTGTCTTGGTATTAGACATAAATGTACACATTGTTTACTTCATATTTAAACTCCTTGAGAGCAGGATCAATTTTAATTTTGTCTTTGTCTCTACATTGCCCAACAAAATGTCTGGCACACAGTCGATGCTTAATAATCATTGATTACTTGGTGCTAGGATCCCTATTCAAGAAAGGGAGAAATGTTTATTTGTTTATTCCAAGGTATACTGATGATGATGTTTGTCTTAAGACCATGACAAGCACTTGAACTGTATTTGAGTGAGGAGCAGTTTGTGCTAAGTCACCAGTCTCACTTTCTCCTCCAGAGTCATCTGGATCCAATGGCCAGATGTGAATCAGGATGACTGGAGATGGCCCTAAATTTTTGCAATTAGGGTTAAGTGACTTGCCCAAGGTCATATACAGCTAGTAAATGTCAAATGTTTGAGCTGGATTCAAACTCCCGTCCTCCTCTCTTTAAGACCACTACACTTTGGCTGCTTCTAGAGGTATACTATGGGACTGGAGAATAAAAGCAAAAAGTAAAAATAGAGCAGGGGAAAGGAAAATAGGAAGGAGACCTAGAAGTTTGTCCTCATATTACTTGGGAGAGATGGAACAGAAAAATATGAGAACCCTAAAAACTGATCTTCATCTTGATTGAAAAACTGCCTGGATGATGGAGCCAGGAAAAGCTGTCAAGAATAGCACAGAGAGGAGCAGCTAGGTGGCAAAGTGGATAGAGTGTCAGGTTTGCAGTCAGGACCTGAGTTCAAATCCAGTCTCAGACACTTGATAGTAGCTATGTGATTCTGGGTAAGTCAATTAACTCAAATGTCTCACAAAAAAAAAAAATTGCACAGAGGGAGGGAAAGAATAAAGAAGAGAGTGAGGGAGGGAGAAACTGCCCTATCTCCTTTCTCTACTTTGAGTGATGGAAAGCAATAAAAAATTGGAGCCTGGTATTTGTCAGAGGAGTCAGATATTCAGGACTGCAGTGATTTGGAGGATTTACATTCATCTTTGATACTCAGAGTTGCTCCCCCACCAAGAGTCTCTGTCTTATTTTCTCCCTTATTAGAATACAAGTTCCTTGAACTCAAGGACCAACATTTCATTTTTGAATACATAGGTTATTTCAAAAGTCTTAGGGGAGTTTTAAGTTTTAATAACATCATCAGTATAAATGCTACAAACATAAAAAATGTCATTTGGAAATTAGTTACTTAAATTTCTTTTATACTTAATTTTATGAATTTTGAATTATAAAATTTATTTTAATTTTTGTACGCTAGGGCTTCATGCCATTCTTTTGAGTGTAACAGTTTCTGAAAGACACTTGCTCAGACTGGTGGATCAGCAGAGGAAATTGTCTTGCTTGACCACTTTAGGTCACCTTATCTTCCTTTATTAGATTTTTTTCCTTGTGCTATTATGTCAAAACTATAATTCATGTACCAGAACCTTGTTCTTTGGATTATTCTAAAGAGAATAATATTACAACTGAAATTCTGATGAAAATTTTTACAGAATTCTAAAATTAAGTAGAGCAATATATAGCATAAGACAGTGGTTATGTTGAATTTTAATAAGAAATATAACAATATTTTAAAATTTTACATAATTATCCTTTCAAATTTTTTTGTAACATTTGTATTTTTTTTTTTTTTTAGGTTTTTGCAAGGCAAGTGAGGTTAAGTGGCTTGCCTAAAGCCACACAGCTAGGTAATTATTAAGTGTCTGGGGCCGGATTTGAACTCAGGTACTCCTGACTTGAGGGCTGGTGCTCTATCCACTGTACCACCTAGCTGCCCCTAATATTTTGGCTTTATTAAAGCTTAATCTGCACTGAGACTTTTGGAACATATTATGTATTCCTAGTGCTTAACACATGGTAGGAATTAGTTTATTAATTAATTGATTTTCTTCTTTAAAAGTAACCAACTTGAATATCAAGGGAATCAATGAAAAAGAGTGAAAAGAAAGGAAGCCTACCTCTACTAGAGCTTAAACTGTATTATACAGTAGAAATCATCAAAACTATCTGGTACTGGCTAAGAAGTAGAGTAGTGGATCAGGGGAATAGATTAGGTACACCATATACAATATTAATTGACCATAGAAATCTAAGGTTTGATCAGCCCCAAAATCTAAGTTTTTGAGATAAGAACTCACTATTTGGCAAAAACTGATGGGAAAACTGGCCAACATCTTATACCATATATCAAGGTAAGGTTAAAATAAGTACATGTTTTAGACATAAAAGGTGATAACATAAGCAAATAAAGGTAGCATGGAAAAAATTTACCTGTCAGATCTGTGGATAAGGCAAGAATTTATTTCAAGACAAGAGTTAGAGAGCATTACAGGATTAAAATGGATAATTTTGATTACTTTAGATCAAAAAGGTTTTGTATAAATAAAGCCAATGATGTCAAGATTAGAAGGAAAGATGAAAGGTGGGGCAAGGCATGGAATTTACAACTAATTTTCTGAACAAGTTCTCATTTCTCAAATACATGGAGAACTAGAGTCGAATTTATAAGAATATAAGTCATTCCTAAATGATAAATGGTAAAAGTTTTCAGATGAAGAAATCAAAACTATCTATAGTCTTATGAAAAACTGCTCTAAATCACTTTTGATTTGAGAAATGCAAATTAAAACAACCTTAAGGTATCACCTTCCTTATACCTATCAGCTTGGCTAATATGACAGAAAAGGAAAATGACAAATGCTGGAGGGAATGTGGAAAAATTGGAACACTAATACATTTTTGGTGGTTGTGAACAGATCCAGCCATTCTGGAAAGTAATGTGGAACTATATCCCAAGGGCTATAAAACTGCACATATCCTTTGACTCATCAATGCCAGTACTACGTCTATATCCCTAAGAGATTTTTTAAAAAATGAAAATGGTCTATATGCACAAAAATATTTATAGCAACTCTTTCTGTGATAGCAAAGAACTGGAAATTGAAGGGATACCCTTAAATTGGGGAATGACTGAACAAGTTGGGGCATATGATTGCGATAGAATGCTATTGTACTGTAAGAAATGAGAAACAGCATGGTTTCAAAAAAATCTAGAAAGAATTATATGAACTGATGCAAAGTGATATGAGAAGACTAGGGGAACTTTGTTCACTATAACAGCAATGTTATGTGATGATTGACTGTGAATAACTCAGCTATTCTCATCAATACCATGTTCTAAGACAATTCTGAAGGACATATGATGAAAAATGCTAGCTACTCCAGAGAAAGAATTATTGTAGTTTGAATGAAGATCAAAGCATATTTTAAATACATATATATATATATATATATATATATATATATATATATATATTTTTGTGGGAGTGGGGGGGGTCTTGATTTTTGTTTTCTTTCAAAATAAGACTAATATGGAAATATATTTTGCATGATTGAACATGTATAATCTGTACCAAATTGCTTGCCTTCTCTATGAAGGATGGAAAAATGGAGGGAAATTGTAACTCAAAATTTTTAAAAATGAATGTTAATTATTGTTTTTACATGGAATTAGAAAAATAAAATATTAAAAAATATAAATGCAACCAGCTCTCTTTTGTGATATTATTACTGTAATGTAGGGCAGCTTAGTGGCACAGTAAGTAGAGACTAATGTTGGAGTCAGAAGGACAGAAATTTCTAATTCATGTGCTTGTCATGGCATAACCTCCCCAATGTCATGGTCTTCTTTAAAAATGAAGAGCAAACATCAGGTGAATATGGGTGCCTTGCAGCCATTTCCAAAGAAAGTAAAAAAAAAAAAATCCAGGTCTTTCCTATATGGAGAGTCTCAAACACAGGAATTATATATAATTTCCCATATCCCTATGGTACTCTTAGCATTGAAAAGCACTTTTAAATCCATTATTTCTTTTGCCTTTTACAGCACTCTCGTGAGTTACTTCTCTTTTTTTTTTTTTGCAAGGCAAATGGGGTTAAGTGGCTTGCCCAAGGCCACACAGCTAGGGAATTATTAAGTGTCTGAGACCAGATTTGAACTCAGGTACTCCTGACTCCAGGGCTCGTGCTTTATCCACTACACCACCTAGCTGCCCCTATGAGTTACTTCTAATCCCCATTTAATAGGGAAAATGAGGCTCAGAGAGGGTAGGTAAATGACTTGCCTAAAGCTTTACTGGGAAGTTGGCAAGAAAGGCAGGACTATAGTCCATATCTCTCAACTCCAAGCCTATTGCTTTCTTCCTATATCCTCTGTTATGACTATTCTAACTAAGAGGTTGCAGTTTATGTCTATAATTTTCCCACAAGGGATATCCGTAAAAGGATGCCACATTTCCTGCTCCTTAGTCCAGATAAACCAGTGAGTGGATCAGCAGCAAATTAGAGTCCTAGTGGATTCCCATACCTCCTCCCTTTAACTCTGTTCTCCAAAGTTCATCAGATGCCATCCAGTTCTATCTCCTCATTGAATACTTGACTCCATCTTTGTCACTTAGGGCTTCATTTAGTTGTTATTCTCCACTCAGTCCTCTAGGTTCCATTCTGACAGATTTAAGTACAACATATTTCTCCAACTTCTGTTTTCTCCCACCAAAGGTTATCATCCCATAGGAAATGAGTCTCTTTAATACCCTCACAAAAAAGTTGATGGGAATGAGGAAGATGAAGTAATTTTGAATATGTAGAGGAGAAAAGGTGAATAAAAAGGTGTGAACTCTCCGGTTTTAGTCGTTGAGTCTGAAGGGGAAGGACTGAGGTTTCCATTTTTATCTCCAAGAGGCTCAGGACTCCCCTGGGAGGCTCAGTTCACAGTTCCCCATCCTCTTTTCGAGGGACAGGTATGAACTTTTCTTTCACTCCCTTCCTCCCCAACACCCCTGCACACCCCCCCCCCCCCCAGATAGGCATACCACTTCCTGCACAGTCTGGTCGAAGCCGCTGTCAACTTCCTCCCTTAGCAGAGGAAGTGGGGAGCGGACCCAGGTGCAGCAAGAAGACACCAGGACTATGGTGAGCCCTTCTAGGGAAGCTGGGCATCTTCAACATCCCTCCTCAACCTTACAGGACCCATAGCCCTATTCCTTAAGTTATCTTTCATGACTATCCTGCCCAATCCTCAGGCCCCCATTCATCTTTCCATTAGCTCCCCCTCTTTAACATCCCCCCAACCTTCTCTCCCCAACAGTCTCCCTATTGATACAAGTGCCTCCTTCTCCCCCCCCACCCCAAGTTCTAGCCTCCTCACTCCCACATCCTCTTCCCGAAGCAGGACAAAGAATACGTGGGCTTTGCAGCTCTGCCCAGTCAGCTGCACAGAAAGTCAGTGAAGAAAGGATTTGATTTCACTCTCATGGTAGCAGGTGAGGAGTCTGGGCGTGCATGTTGGGGTGGGGGGCGAGAACTATTCTCTTTAGAAATGTATGGTCCAGCAGGCACAGGGTAGGAAGGCAGTCCATTTTTCTCTCTTTGACTAGCCTGTTCATCCCATTAGGGGAGTCAGGCCTGGGGAAGTCAACGCTTATCAACAGCCTCTTCCTTACTGACCTCTACAACGATCGATTGATACCTGATGCCAGTGGTGAGTGAGAAGGGTCCCTGGCTGAATTGTGACCTTTATCCCCCTCTCTGTCTTCTCAGTCTCCCTCACACTGGTTCCTTCCTTGATCCTCCAGATCTCTTGATACAGGTGGTTGTCCTCTAGTGGTTAGGCTAGGGTGGGAGGCAGACTGAGAAATACGACCATACTTCAGACCGGAGACACAGGCCATTCCCAGCCCCCTTCTCTCTTAGCCTTTCCTTCACCCTCCCAAGTCACTGTCATTTTCCTCTCTTTGGACTTTCCCCCTCCCTTCTGGTGCCCACTCCCTTCCTTTTCCCTTTTTGGGATCTTCTTGGATTCCTTTCCTGCCCTGTATAGCTCGCCTGAGCCAGACCCTGACCATTGAGCGCAGGGGTGTGGAGATTGAAGAGGAAGGAATCAAAGTGAAACTCACTGTGGTGGACACCCCGGGTTTTGGTGATGCAGTGGACAATGGAGACTGGTGAGTCTGGGGGACATAGAGCATGGGCCATGGGGAGGAGACTCTGACCCATAGCAAGTGCTGTCAGCATTGAAGGTAATTAATAATAGTTAATCCAGTTAGACTGATTTGCTTAAACATCCTGAGAAGGGGAATGGGTCTCAAGCACAGGCTTTCAGGGAATGGGAAAGGTTGCAAAGGAAGAGGAAGCTGAATGAGTCAGATTTCCAGTCCTTAGAGCTAGAAATTCTTATCCAAAATCCTTCCACATTTCAGGGAGTCTGTGAACTTGGATGGGGGGCAAAAATCATATCTTCATTTTCATATGGTTCATGAGCATATGATCTTATGTTTTTTATTTTATGTATTTAAAATATCATTCTAAGAAGAGCTGAGTTTCACAAGAATGCCAAAGGTTTAGAAGACATAAAAAAACTCAAGAACCTGAAGGAGACACAGCAAGGAGAATAAAGGGGAAGAGGGATAGGACTTGGGGCTGGTTGGGGGGCGGGCGGGTCTTGAAGAGGAGATTTGAGAGCTTGTGTCACCTTTATCATTATCTTCCCTGGACTTTCCTGACTAGAATTCCCTAACAGAAGAAGAAAGAGTTATCAACCAGGAACCAATCAGCATCTAATCTGGATACAAGTTAGTTTGAGAACATGAAGATGGTAGGATAGGATCCTTTATGTTCAACCACAGAAAGAAAACTGTCAACCTTGTAGAAATCCTATAGCAAGGAACCTAGAGTGAACTCAGTTCCTTTGACCCGTACATGCATGTATTCACCACCAATGCTGAAACTTTCTTGGCAAGAACATCAAAGTCAAATCTAATCTGTCCCATCCCCTACTCTGAAGACTCTCCAGAGATAAAAATTCTGATGATCTCCTATTCTAGGGTCAATAGGGCTGGCTTCTATTAGCCTCACTCGCCTCATCTGTATAATGGGGATAATAATAGTTCCAACCAAAGGTTGTTTGTGAGGATCAAATGAGATAATAATTGTAAATCATTTTGGAGACCTTAAAGCAGTTCTATAAATGCTAGCTATCATCTTCAGGATCCTAATCCTTATAAACTCAGTTCTAGATCTTCCTCATCTATCTGTTTTCTTCCTCTGACTTCTATCCCTCTCTCTGCCATAGGCTGAGTTTAGCAGATATGTACAGGGCTTGATCATCCTTGGTCTGACAGACTCAGTCTGGTTAAGGGAGCATCACCAGATTCCCATCATAGCCCTGCCATGTTCCTTTCCATGCCTCTGCTCCAGAGTCTGAGCTTCTTCTGCCCTATCCCCCCAATTCTTCTTAGCTGGATGCCTGTGGTTCGATTCATCGAGGAACAGTTCGAACAGTATCTGAGGGATGAGAGTGGCCTCAATCGGAAAAATATACAGGATTCCAGGGTCCATTGCTGCCTCTACTTCATCTCTCCCTTTGGTCGAGGGTAAGGGGAAGGGAAAAGACCTTACAACCCTAAGGGGAGATGGGCAAATGCAGTTTCTGGTTAAAAAAAAAATTTCCCACCTGAGCTCTTTAGCTTTAGGGAGGCTATCTAAAGAGATTCTTCAGCTACTTTAGGCCTTCTTTTTGTTGATGATGGAATTTTGGGGTCATCAATTAAAGATAGAAATTGAAGGTTACTGAAAGACGAAGGAATTCATGTGCTCTCTGGGATTTTAAAACTGCTCAGGATTTTATTACAAATTATTACAAAGTAAACAGGTTAAAACTTTTTCTCTTCCTGGAGAGTCAACAAGCATGTTAGGACGGGGTATATAACAAAAGGGAGAGAACACAGAGACAGAGAGAAAATGATAAAGAGAGGAAGAAAGGGAGAGATGACTGGGCCAGAGTGGCAGCCCCAGTGGAGGCACAGCCCAGGTTTTATAGCCTTATCCTTTATTTGGGCACTGAGGGTAAAAGGGGAAATCCCTCCCTGCCCCTTACATGACTGAAACCAGGTAGAAGGTTGGAACCTGAAGGTTGGGTATGAGGAGACAGGATACAAATTTTACATTTAACAGTGAAACGATAGAGGTCAATTTACATCTCAAGAGCAAAGAACCCTCCACCCTTAACAAGATTTAATATTATTAAAGATTACAGAATTTATTTCTGATTATAAATTTTCTCCATTCATAAATCTCTGCATCATTTTTAGGGATGGAGTCAGGATGGTAAATATTTAACAAATGGCTCTTATCTCTCAGAAAAGAAAAAGGATCAAGGTTTATGCACTTTTAGGTTTAATTTTTGTTATTAACATCTCACTTTCTTAAATCTATAAATTAATAAAATAATAAATGAAACCCTCCTAATGAAATAGCCTTTGATGATTTCTGAGGTATAAATTTCACACTGAAAATTTAACATCAGAGTGACCTATACAAGCTGACTCCACTGGATGTTGGGTAGTATAGTAATTGGAAAGGACTAAGGAACATAGAATTTTAGAACTAACTGGAACCTTATCAATATCTAACCTAACCCTCTAACTTAACCTATTAGGAAACAGGAGAATTCAGAACCAGAAGTCAGGAGAATTGAGCTCTAATTCTTGTGCTGTTATTAATTTGCTGTATGACCTTAGCAGATCACAACTCCTCTCTGGACTCAGTTTCCTCCCCATGTAAAATGAGGAGGCTGGAGATATCATTTTTCATCTAATCTAGCTCATCTGACCCTGAACCCACAGCTCAACCAGGAAGCTTGGGGCATTTAGTCAGAAATACTGAGGGAAGTTCTAATTGGATTGATTGAATTAGACATATTCTAAGGTTCTCCTTCCACCATCGCCCCATACATTTAAGTTTCAATGATCCAATTCTCACCTCAGGCAGAGAGAGATGAGCCTTGGGGATAGAAGAGAAAAAGCTTTTGCCTAGGAAGTTGCTGAGGGAGGGATTAGGGGCAGAGGAGGTAGGGCAGTTAGGTCCCTGGGTGGGGCAGAGGGGAGTAGAAGTGTAGACCCTGACTACCCTTGTGGATCAGACTCCGTCCCTTAGATGTGGCCTTCCTCCGGGCTGTGCATGAGAAGGTCAACATTGTCCCCGTCATTGGGAAAGCTGATGCTCTGACTCCCAAGGAAACCCAGATGCTCAAACAGAAGGTATGTTTGGGGAGGACAATGTGTGTGTGCTGAGTGGGGTTCTAACCTCTGATCTCTTTCCTCCGCCCTAAATAAAACTAAAGTTTAAGCTGATGTTTCACCCCACCTCTAATACCCTCTCTCTTCTTCACTTGGACTGACTGTTTCTTTTCGACTTTTTCTTTTTTCAAGAAAGGATGTGAGCTTAACAATGAATTTCCTAATAAGGAGGAGGGGTATTTCTCAAAGGACCTCGGTGGCTCTTCTGTCCAGGTGGCTTTAAAAACAGATTTGAGTAATGACCCACTCTGGGGTGATTCAGGCACAAGTCAGCTTGAAGGTCAGAGAACAAAGTAATAGATTGAGCCTTGGAGTCTGCCTCAGGCACTTAGCAAATCATTTAATTCAAGGCCTTAGTTGACTATGTATAAAATCTGGATCAAAACACCTGGGTTAGGAAGAGGATGAGGCAAGCTTTTTGTTAAAGGGAAGCTTTGTTCCAATGGCCTCAGGACGGTGATGCTGGTTTGTCATTTGAAGACTCTCTCTGTCTTCTACCAGATCCGGGAGCAGCTGACGGAACAGGGGATCAACATTTACCAGTTTCCAGACTGTGATTCGGACGAGGATGAAGACTTCAAGAAACAGGATGCTGAGATGAAAGTGAGGACCAAGAGGGTGGAGGCTCTTATGAGATCAAAAGTCAGATAGTAGTCAGAGAGGAGGAAGTGAAAGGCTGGGGCGGAGAATGGGATCTGTGAATAAGGTGAGCCCTCTCTGGTAACTGATCTTCCTGGCTTTTACTGCTTGACCCTTGCCTTCCCCCAGGAAAGCATCCCCTTTGCAGTGATTGGCTCCACTACTGTGGTGAAGGATAGTGCCAGCCGGCTGGTGAGGGGTCGACTCTACCCTTGGGGAACAGCAGTAGGTAAGTAGAGCTGCAGGAAAGCTGAGGGCACAGCACAGGAGGAGGCTTTTTAGCCTGGCACCTTACAGTCTTAAGAGGGGGTGTTATACTGACCTTAGCTAGTTAACATACCCTTGACAATGGTTTAGGCAGAGTAGGTAGACGGAGTGCCCTCACAGGTCAGGGAATAGCCAAAAGTGAAATCTTTGTAGAAGTCCTGTATTTGATTTTTAAATGAATGGATGACTGAGTGAATGAATGAATCAAAAAGCATTTATTGGGGCACCTAGGTGTCACAGTGGATAGAGCAGTGGCCCTAGATTCAAGGAGGACCTGAGTTCAAATCCAACCCCAGACATTTATTAATTACCTAGCTGTGTGACCCTGGGCAAGTCACTTAACCCTATTGTCTTGAAAAAAAATTTTAAAGACAAAAAAGAAGCATTAAACCCTTACTAGATGCTATAACCCTGGATATCACTGCATCTTTCTGGCCTCAGGGGTTTCCATTTCCTATCACAGTTGATATGGTCACAGAAATCAAGAAGAATGGAATCATATATTATTAAAGAGGTGTTTAATTGACTATAGAAATTGCCTTCATTTACAGATTACATAATAAAAGTTTGACCAAATGATCTCTGAGGTTCTTTCTATCTCTGACATTCTATGATTCTAAACAGTTTTCCCATTGATTCCTACATTACCAAATGTAGTAATTGTTCTTTTGTTCTCTTCCAACCCTCTCTCCTTCACAATCTGCCAGTGGAAAATCCTCATCACTGTGACTTCCTCAACCTGAGACGTATGCTGGTACAGACCCACTTACAAGACCTGAAGGAGGTGACCCATGACCTGCTCTATGAAGGTTACCGAGCCCGTTGTCTTCAGAGCCTGGCCCGCCCTGGGGCCCGGGAACGTGCCAGTCGAAGGTGAAGGTGGCTTCTAAGGCCACATGAACCCTTCCCCAACCCTGGATTCTAGATGGGGCAAAGGAAGGTGGTATGCAAGTGATTGGTGGTGGGGGGACTTATTTATTGGTAAGTTCCAAATCTCTTCCTTTTTCCTTCCTTCCTTCAGCAAGTTGTCCCGACAGAGTGCTACGGAAATACCCCTCCCCATACTGCCCCTGGCAGAGACAGAGAAACTTATCAGAGAAAAGGATGAGGAGGTGAGTCCCTTTGGCTGCCCTTCCCCAATCCCAAGGGGGACCTGGGCATTCTACCCCATCTCCTTAGCTGCCAGAGAGAGGCCCATCTCACATCCAGCTAAATTTCTCCAAACCTCTTACTCCTGCAGTTACGCCGGATGCAGGAGATGCTAGAGAAGATGCAGGCCCAGATGCAGCAGAACCAGGGGGAGCAGTCTGATGTCCTTTGACGTCTTCTTATCCATTCCTTTTTTCACTCTGGTGTCCTGCCCTATATCCCTAGTCTCTCAGGATCCAGGAAAATTGCTCACCTCTCACTTTTCTGGACTCCTGCCCAAAGCCTACCTGGCTGAGCTCTAACCCTTCATTTATCCCATCCCACTGAGGCTCATTTGCTTCTCCATGGACATCCTACTGACCTTCCTACAGTCTTCTCACCCCCATCTCTCCATTCCCAGATGTCATTTATTCCATCTGATCTTGGGCAACACAATACCCTTCTCCAATTGTTTCTTCTGCTCCTTGTTCAATCAGTCAGTTGTCTAATTGTCAAGGCTGCTCTAAGATGGAGTTGATCTTGTTCTTCACAAGCATTTATTGAACACTTATTGTATACCCCCAATGTCTTGAAATAAATGCTGATTTCTCTAAGGGTCCCTGATCTTTACATTGCTGGGAGGAGCATAGGGACAGAGCAGGGGAAGATGAGGAATGATGGGGAAAGGAGAATCAGGAAAGGTGATCTGTGGTCTGGGAACTACCTATTTAAAGTCTGAGCCAGGGATGAAGAAGAACAGTCAGCCAGAATGCTTCTCTGTAGGTCTAGAGAAGCCCAACCCTGCTACATGCCAGACTGGAATGGGGAGGGGCAGGGACCCTGTCTCTGGTAGGCTGGGACGGGGGGAAACAAGATAGCCAGGTCCCTTAAGGAGCCTAATGAAATTATAGCTCTTGGCTACCATAGAGGGGGAGGAAGGGGAGGGAGAGCAGTGAAGGGCAGAGCTGGACCCCACCCCACCCCCAGACTGAATCCTGATATCAGTTTTCCCTGGGCTAGCCTGAATTAGAGGCAGATTCTTCCCAATGCCCCTTCCTGCAGGTTCCCCCACTCCCCCCCCCCCATTCTCTCCATGGACATACCCTCCTTTGTCCATTTACATCCATCTCCTCATATTCTGTCTAGACTCTCCATCCCCACAAACATTCCTCTGAACATATACTTCCTACTCTCATGGACATACTCTTATGTGTATGTGTATGCGTGTGTGTGTGTGAATGCATGTATGTATGTATATACACTCCTCCCAAATATATAAAACATTTTTTACCATATACATTCCCCTGTTATGTGCTCTTCCCACAAATATTCCTTTTAGACATTCCTCTATACACATATGTACATTTTGTGCTACACCATTATGAAAGTCACACAGGAACCCTCTACACACTCCCTCATATGCATACATTCCCTTCCTTGAAGATGCATGCTCTCCATGCATAGAAAGCATATGCACAATCTCCCCTGTGCATATACAGTTCCCTCCTATGGACTTAAGGTTATAGGATCCTAAATTCGGAGCTAGAAAAGATATTAAAAGTCCCCGAGTTCAGCTCTTTTGTTTTAGCAGTGAGGATACTGAGATCTAGAGATCTTAAAAAAGTCATCTGGAGGAGCTTTGTGTAGTGGATATGGAACCTAAACCTTGAGTCAGGAAAATTAGATTCAAATCCTGCCTGCCTCACTTTTATGGGATCCTAGATGTTATTAACTTCTCTGTGCCTCAGTTTCCTCATCTGTAAAATGAGGGAGGTTGTTCTGGATAGTTTCTAAACTTCCTCCCAGCTCTGTTATTCTATGTGCTCAGAAACACCTACCCTCCTTTCCTACTCATTGCTCTTTGCATCCCTTTTTGTGTCCCAAAATGTACCTGTTTGGTTAAAATTAGAGTCCCTCAAGATCTACTATATGAGGATATGGAGGAGGAGGCAGGAAACTGGGGCCAGGCCTGACCAGGGCTTCCCCAAAAAGACTTTCTAGAAGGATTTCCCTACATGAGGAGGTTTCCAGAGGAGCTTTTTTTTAGTCCTAACCTCCTGGTCTCCAGATTTGTTCACTTCATGTGTAAAGATCCCTTCTCTTCCCCTTAACCTTCCTCCACAGAAAGATAGTGGGAGGCCATCAATAAGAAAGACAAGTTCATCTTTATTTGAGGAACAAAGGGGTTTGGATCCAGAGGAGCTCAATGCTTCCCATTCCAAGGACCAAATGGAGGGAAGCTGAGGCTCTGGAGGCCTCTCTACTCCTGGTCTTTGGCGTCTCCATGGGTGATGACGTAACAGATGTTCTTGTAGTCCACGTTGCCACCTACATCTGGGGGAAAGGCTGCCCACATGTTCTTGATCTGGGAGAGAGACAGGGCAGGTCAGACAGAGGGAATCATCTTCCACATGAACCTCTCCTCTTGCTTTCCTCCCTTAAATAAGTTTTCCCTCTTTCTTTCTCCTCAACTTTCTTCTGCCAAAAATCTTACCTCCTCCTGAGAGAATCGGTCACACTGGGTGGTGAGCAGCTCCTCCAGACTGGGGAGGAAAGAAGAGTTAAAGATAATAAATCAATTTATTTTGGAGAACAGTAGCAACCTTCTTATCCAAAAAGGAAAGAAACCAAGAGACAGGGGAAGTTATAGATGGAAAGAGCTGGGGTTTAGAAACTAGAGGCAGGGAATGATGGGTGGACTTGGGACCTTATAGATAGGGAGAGGGCTGCCTAGGAGCAGACCCAGAAGCCACTACTTACAACTGCTTCTTGATAGATCCCTTCCCCTCTGGGTCCAGGACTTTGAAGGCTCCAGTGATCACATCCTCTGGATCAGCACCTGGGGAAAGGGAAAGCTAAAAGTTAAGTTTCAATGTTTTGGGGGGAAGGGTGTGACCCTGGGGATACAGAATCCTGGAGCCCCCAAGACAGTCAGGTAGGAGGAATGGTATGAATACTCAAAACCTTTCTACCCACCCTTTAATTTCTCGCCAAACATGGTCAAGAAGACAGTGAAGTTGATGGGTCCACTGGCCTCCTTCATCATGGCATCCAGTTCCTCATTCTTTACGTTCAGTCGGCCTATGGGGGAAGATGGGGAGTGGAGAAGTTGAAATTGTGCTTCCAGGGGAAGGCAGACTAATAGTGTGTAGGGAGGAAGCTGGTAGGAGGACCAAGGTGGGAAGGGCTAAGAATGAGTACAAGAAGACCTGGGTATGAATTCCTGTCGCAAAATGGTTGTATAACCTTGGGCAATTCTCTGTTTGCCTTTGTCTTTTATGGAAAATGGGGAGATCAGAGCAGATCCTTCCAATTTTATTTACTGTTCCTACTAACTTTCTTGGATTCTTTGAGAAACTGAGCCAGAAGAACTAAGTCACCAAAGTTCTGACAGAGAACAATGGCTATCAGAAGAAGATAGAGAAGGTTAAGAGTCCTGGGAGCTTTGTGTTTGGATTCCAGAAAGGAAACAATGCATGAACAGGACTTAAGGGCTGAGGAGCAGAGGTACTCTTACCCATAGCTGCAAAGGTGTCCCTTAGGTCTTCCTTGTCAATGATGCCATCTCGGTTTTGGTCAATGACAGTGAAGGCCTAGAGAGGGAGGGGATTATTGAGGAACAGAAAAAAAGAGTTATTGGGGTTCTGCTTTTCTTCCTCATTCCTAGGACTCAATTCTCTGAAGCCCTTTTTCACAGGTCCTCAGCTTTGTACTGTGTTCCATTTCTTCTCTCCCCATCCCAACTGTTCCCCTGCTAGGATAGCCCCTGGAATGAAAGGAATTCTCCCTCCATAACCTTTCTCCCCTACCCCCAGAATGGGACAGGTGCACATTCCATGAAGGGGTGGGGGGAAGGAAAGGAGGGAGAAGAACTCAGAGTTGGAGGAAATCATGCTGACTGACAGCTGGGGGCCCAGGACACCTGGCTTCATGAGGCAACCTGGCACCAGGACTCTCCTCTCTCATCACCTCCCTCATCCCTCCTCCTCCCAATACCTCCTCTTGACTTCTTACCTCCTTAAACTCCTGGATTTGTGTTTGGTCAAACATGGAGAAGACATTGGAGCTGCCACCCTCTGCTGCCCTTCTCTTGGCCTTCTTGGGTGCCTGAGGGGAGATGGGTGGACAAAAGGGTCAGAGATCTAGGAGCTGCAGGTTAGTAAGGCCTAGGAGAATCACTGACTAGAGTTGTAGGGAGGGAATGAGAGTTTAAAGTCCTCAATGGAGGAATTAACATCTGGGGGGAGGGGTCAGGAGCAGAATGTCTGAGGCTCCTAGGGCTGCTTCCAAGAGCTCCTCCCCTTTCCAAGCATCCTTTGCTTATTTGTGGCCTCTGTTGCACATTCTAGCCCCAATCCCTAGAGTATGGGATGGAGAGAGAAGTAGTAGTAGTGATGCTGGTGATGGTGATGGGGACAGGAGATGTATAAGAACATACCATACGCAGGAGAGCAGAATAGCTCCCTTGGAGTGACCATGAACAAATTCCTCTCTCCTCTCCCCGCCCCCCAACTTTCCTTTTAAAACAGAACTCTCTCCCTTTAGTTGGACTGATCAGTTCCTTCTGCTTAACAAAGCTGGGTGACCTGTGAATCTAGCTGGTAGAGGGCTAGATCAAGGTACTTCATGGGGAGAAGGGTTCAGTTATAGTAAAATCAGACCATGGTTAAGTGTTTCTGCTACTCTAGTATGTGCTAGTACATGACTGTTTGGGGCGGGCAGTCTGGGACCATTGAAGATTTGGAAGGAGGAAAAGAACAGGAACGGGGAGCTGTTCCCGCTAGCTTTATAATCTCAATCAAACCATTTACCCTCCCTGGGCCTCATTTCCTCTTCTGTAAAACAAAGGCATTGGGACTGGATGACCTATTTAGAACCCTTTCACCTCTAAATCCTATATCTTATTGACTGATCTGTGGATTCTGCTCCCAGATAAGGGTGTGTGTGTGTATGTGTGTGATGTGCAGGAGGAAAAATGTAGTGAGGATTTCATGATAATTATCTGCAGTAACATTTGACAAAGGTCTTTGTTCCTAGAATAACTCTGTGAGAGAAATGCATTTTCTGACAATTGTGGAGGTGGAGGTGAGGGGGGACTGCCAATCATATCTGTATCCCTATCTTGCAGTAATGCTGATGGGGTTTCTTTCTAGCCTTAGAAGTTACTTGGAAGAGGTCAACCTCTCTGACCCAAAGTACCCTGAGGTCGAGTTGGCAGGTCCCAATGCTTTAAAGATTGCTATTTATATCTCCATGATCACCCAGTCTCAGGTAATATTAGAAGGGAGTGGGGTGGAAATTTTTTCTAGGTGTTACTATAGCAATTACTGTAGTAATTTCAAGCACATCTATGAGGGAACAATGACAGCTACTAGAGTACATAGTACAAGAGTAAGATGATGTTCTTGGGACTGAGATTTCTTGTAGTCTTTTTTGGATGGGTAGGGATGGAAGTGGGTGATGTTTCATCTATTCCATTTTATCTGCTTTTCTCCATCACTCTGAGATCTAGTGTCTGCTCTGTGGCTCACTCAATACAGGACCTTAGGCAAGATATACCATGCCCCTCTGAGCCCCTGTTTCTCTATTTATAAAGTGAAGGGGTTGGACCCAGTTATCTCAAAGGTTACTTCTCCCTTTAACATTTTGATACTCATCATGTCAGAGGTATTCCCCATTTTGTTACTGAAATTTTTTCTAGGAAGTTAAACTTTTCTCTCTTGATCTCCAAGGAACCACTGTATTAACTATCTCACTTCTTCAAAGATTGTTCCTTCCCCAACCTAGAGAAGTTGTCCTCTAAGTTAACAGAGCTGGAGGTCAGTGTCTAGAGGTCTTAGGGTGGGGAAAGGGGAAGAAATCTCACTTACCATTTCTTCTCTCTATGAGGTTGGGTGACGGCTCTGGTGGGACGCTGGAAGGAATAAGAGCAGAGTGACAAGACTTGGACAATTCCTCTGGGGTTATATACCCCACCCCAGGGAACCCTTAACATACCAGGGTAACCTTAGCCGAGTCTTAGAGTTGGGGAGGGGAGGGACTGGATAGAAAAGGAGCCAGGGGCCCATGTGGGGGAGGGATGAAGGGGGGGAACAGATGGCTACCCAAGATACCGAAATAGCTCTAGCTCACAGGCCTCTCCTTTCTTGGAGAAGTAAGGGGGAGGGAAGCAACTGGAGATGAGGAAGATCTTAGGGATGGTTCTAACTTGGGCATGGTCTTCGTGGAGGACAAGTGTACCAGTGTGTGTTTGGGGCAGGAGGGGAGGGAGGCAGAATGTGGGGTGTGGCTGATAAAGTCAGGATGGGATGTTTTTACCTCCCCAGAAAGTATAAAGATTCAGGAGAACTAGACTTGGGAAGGAATGAGAAATCAAGGAAGTCAGGGGTTTCCTGGGCAGTAGAGGAGATACAAAAATGAATAAGACATCATCCCTTTCTTAAGAAGTCCATAGAGAAGCAGAATATTTTCATAACAGGGATGAGCTTAACAATACCAGGAAGTTATGCTAGGTATCACATGTGTGTTTCAACAGTAAATTGAATTGAAATTCAAAGGAAGAAAAGATCCTTGTGGAATGGGATGATCTGAGAAGACCCCACAGAGGAGATGGAATTTAATCCAAGTTTTGACAGATAGATACAAATTAGAGAGGTTGGGAAAGGGCATTGCAAACTGGGAGACCAACTTTGTTAGCAAAGATACCCAAATCTGAATTATTATGTGAGAATTCCTGGCTTCGGAGATAGCCAGAGGTATAGTGGAGGGAGCCCCTGAGTTTGGAGTCAGGAAGACTCAGATTGGTCTTGGAAACTAATCATGTCACTCAGGACAAATGGTTGAACCTCTCCATGACTCGTTTTCTTCATCTATAAAGTGGAGATAATAATAGTAACCACCTCTCAGGCCTGTTTTTGAGGATTAAATGAGACGATATCTGTAAAACACCTGGAGATTAATAAAAACTTAGTCCCTTCACTTTCTTGAAGAAATAGTGGCTAGTTAGGCTAGAAAGGGAAGTTAGACCTAAAATATTGATGGCCTTGAGTGACAGGCTAAATTCAGACTTGATCCTACAGGCAATGGGAAATCTCCTCAAAGTTTGTGAGCCAGAGAGGGGCATGAATGAATGAATGAACAAAGCTATTCTGACAAATAGACAAATAGCTGCCTGCCTGAGAAAATGTCCAGGTTTGGACTCAGGTGTGTCTCTTTCTTGGAGGGTCCAAGGATAGAAAGCCAATGGAAGTGAAAATGAGGTTGGGTGGGGGGTGACACAGGGCTTGAGAGCCGGGATAGGGCCAGGGATCCGTCTCTTTTGTAGGAACTTGCCATTCGGGGAATGCTCCTTGCCTCTGAAAACGCCCCTCCCCCAGGACCGCAGCAATGCCTCTAAGACATTTTCCTTTCTGGGCACTGGGGACGGTCCACCTGTTGTCTCGGATGGGAGGGAGGGAAGGAGTCACCTAAACTTAGCACCAGCTGCCCCCCTGCTGGCCTCCTCACCAACCCTCCCTCCCCCATCCCCTGACTCCAGGGCCCTACTGCCCAAGAGCCTTATATGGGCAACTTGTAGGGGCCCAGAGAGGAGCGGAGAGGGTACTTAGATTGGGTGGGGGGAGTGGAGATGAATTATTTCTGGGGTCTAGCACCCCCTCTTTATGGGGGAGTGGAGAGGAATTATTTTTGGGGTCTAGCACCCCCTCTTTATGGGGGAGTGGAGATGAATTATTTCTGGGGTCTAGCACCCCCTCTTTATGGGGGAGTGGAGAGGAATTATTTTTGGGGTCTAGCACCCCCTCTTTATGGGGGAGTGGAGAGGAATTATTTCTGGGGTCTAGCACCCCCTCTTTATGGGGGAGTGGAGAGGAATTATTTCTGGGGTCTAGCACCCCCTCTTTATGGGGGAGTGGAGAGGAATTATTTCTGGGGTCTAGCACCCCCTCTTTATGGGGGAGTGGAGATGAATTATTTCTGGGGTCTAGCACCCCCTCTTTATGGGGGAGTGGAGATGAATTATTTCTGGGGTCTAGCACCCCTCTTTATGGTTTTAAAAAGGTGGGGTGCTGGGTTGTGCGGAGGGAATGGAATCTCAGAAAGAGGTCCAACGAATATGGGAGTTTCCCAGGTTGGATGTCACCCCGGGGAGAGGCGGGGAGCTCCGGCGCTTGGGGGGCTGGACACGCCCGGGGGGGGCTGGACACGCCCGGGGAGTGAGAGCCAGGCCCCGCGGGGATACTTCAGTGCAGAAGCGAGGGTTCAGGGAGGCGGGCGCCGGGGGGCCTGGGAGGAGCGGACCCGAGGCGGACAGCGGGACCCCCGGGGAGGAGGGGCTGCCAGGGGCCGGGCTGGGCGCCGAGACCCACTCGGTAAGGACAGCGACCTGGAGCCTTAACGTTCGGGGCCACAGATTCCTTCACTCGTTCATTCATTCGTTCACTCGTTCATTCATTCAAAGAACGTGCTTGAAACGCCACGGCCTGCAGAGCGCTGCGAGGGAAAATAAGGGCGCCGACCGCGGCAGGGACGGGGAGGGGGAAGCAAGTGCCCAGGCGCTCTCCTGAGCTGTCTCCGACTGTCACCCGGCATCCGCTCTTCCCGGCCGCCACCTGCCCCGGACTGTCACGGCCTGTCCCCAGCGCCGCCCTCCCGCGGGCCGCCGCGGGGCCTTCCCGGGATCTCCATTGGTCCTCAGGGTTGTCAGTTGCTCTTCTCCGCCGGCGGCTGGAAACGCATTCATTGGCTGAAGAAGGAGAATCCCTCCTACGACCTGCCCGCCCACCGGCGGTCCCTGTCTCCTCGGCTTCTCGGAGGACCTGGGATCTTTAAGGCTTTCAATTGAATGTGCCGGCTGTCAATCAGCGTTCATCTATGACATCACGTCTGTCAGTTTTGACCCCGCCATCCCCTTCTCATTGGCTCACCCGGCTCCTTTTCGCTATTTCTAATAGCTTGAAAACTCAGGGACCCACCTTTTCCTTCTCAGACCCCGCCCCTTCCTTTATCCTTCCGCGGTCAAACTCTCGCTAACTTTTTTCATTGGTCAACAGTTGCCAACACCCTTTTTCGTATTTGGCTACTTTCTTCGACCCACCTTCTTCCGCTTCAGCTGACATTTCGGTTGGCTCCCAGGGCCATTTCCTCATAGCCCCTCTCCTACCTCTGCTTCCTCTTCCCCGCAATCCCGCCTACTTTTCTCTGATTGGTAGGAGCGCCGCTCTTCGTCGCCAAATGATTGGCTAGGATTCCTTCGAAGGCGGGCTAGGGAAGAAGAGATGGGCGGGAGCGGAGTTCACGCAGGCGCTGGTGGTTTGACTGGAGCGCTAGTGGTGGGGGGGAGCGCTCCTCTCAGCTAACGATGCTGTGCGCAGGCGTGAAGACGTCCACTAGCCCAGAGGGGGGAGAGAGTTAGCGCGCGAGCGAGGGTGAGAGGGTGCGAGCCGGACCCCGGCCAGGCGCCCGCCCGGGGCAGCCCCCTCCTCCCCTTCCCCTCCCCTCCCCCCTCCCCGCCGGGGCGCCCGCCATTCGGCCAGGCCGCGCCCTGCGCCCTCGGCCCCCCCCCCTCCCGCCCTCCTTCCCCCCCCCCGGTGGGTGGGGCGGCTCCTCCCCCGGGCCCGGCCTCCGGGGAGGGGGATGTGAGGAGCCGCCGAGCGGGGCCGTCGCCATGGATACAGGCCCGGCGCCCGTGGTGGCGCCCCCCCGCCGCCACGCCGCCTCGGTGGCCCCCTCCCCGCCCCCTCGGGGCTCCCGGGCCGGGCCTGTGCTGGTGGTGGCCCCGGGGCCGCCCGTGACCACGGCCACCTCCTCGCCGGTCACCCTGGTGGCCCCCGGGGAGGCCCGCCCGGCCTGGGTGGCCGGCGGCCGGCCGCCACCTCCGGGCTCCGCGGGGCCCGCGAGGCCGGGCGCAGCTGCGGGGAGCGGCGCCAGCACCGTGGTGCTGCTGACCCTGGAGCCCGTGCCTGCGGGCCCCTCCCCGGGGCAGGACGAGGGCAGGACAGACGGCCCCGGCGCCGCGGGGCTGCCAGGGCCCGGGCCCGGGCCAGCCTCGGAGCCTCGTGGCGGGGTGGCGGCGGACACGATGGCAGCGGCAGCGGGCACGGTGGCGGCAGGCACGATGATGGCAGCGGCAGCGGGCACGGTGGCGGCAGCAGGCACGGCGTTACCCGTTGGCACCGAGGCGGGGACAGACTCCGCTGGAGCCCGGCCAGAGGCAGCCACGGCAGCCCTAGCCCACGGGGAGGCCACCCCTGTAGGTGACTCCCCGGCCACCAGCTCGGGGGGACAGGCTCCAGCAGAAGTGGCGGCCACGCCGGCTCAGGAGCTGGGGCCTGGGTTAGCTGCCTCGGCCCCGGGAGCGCCCGTGTCCACACCTGCGGAGAGGACGGCTCTTGTGCCTGCTGTAACAACTTCTGATGCCATGACAGCCAAACCGCCTGTTGCACCCAAACCAGGAATGGCGGTAGCTTCGGGAACAACTGGACCGGCTGCTGTTGTAACAGCAGGACTGACAACGGACGGGCTAGCTGCTGTGGAGACAGTGGCCGCGGGTGAACCCGTTGTAGCAGTGGCCGTGGCGGGGCCGGCCGTGGCAGTGCCATTGGTGACAGGAACAGAGTCTCCTGCGGTCCGTGAGACTCCAGTGGCCACGGTAACTGTGACCCCAGCCCCTGAGCCAACGGAAGGTTCCCTGGACCTGGGCTCTATGTCTAGCTTAGGTCCTGGAATTCAAGGACCTCGCGGGCAGGCCCCAGACAGCCTGAGCTACCTGGACTCTGTGAGCCTCATGTCAGGTACCTTAGAGTCCTTGGCAGATGATGTGAGCTCCATGGGCTCAGACTCAGAAATCAACGGGCTTGCCCTTCGCAAGACAGACAAGTATGGATTCCTGGGGGGCAGCCAGTACTCCGGAAGCCTGTGAGTACTGGGACCCTGTGGGACCATTCCTGGTATGGGGAGAAAAGGGCCTTTCAGAAGAGGTGACAATCCTGTCCTGTATTTCCTCCAACTTGGGATTCAGACTTAGTGTTGAGGGTTGTTTTGAATTAAACTTCAAAAGAAAGTTTAGTTTGCTTCTACTGACCATTGGTCAATAGCTTGTTATGAAGCATGGTGTGAGAGTAAGAACATTGGGCCTTGGATCATTTGAGTTCTAGTTTCATTTCTGCTTCTAACTTGCACCATTGACCTTGAACAAGTCATTCTATAGTCCATGGGTTTCCTCTCATCTGAAAAAAGAGGGGGTTGGACCAGATCTCTAGGCCCTTCCAATTCTGATTGTTGTTGTTGGGGGACCACAGGTTGGAGGACTGGTCTTATTGACTTAAGAGTTAAATAGTGGCCTGTCAGGAGTAGTATTTAGAAATTTAGCTGGATTATAGGCTGTAATAGAGATCTATAGTCTTATTTAGGCAAGGAAACCACAATGCTCAGTATAATTTAGGTGACAAGGAATTCCTGACTTTAACCTGGAGGGTGGGGCCAGGGTATAATGGAGCCAATTCCAAGTTATTTACTTCTCTCCTGCCTTGATGTGGGAGATCACAAAACGTATAAAGGGGTGGAGTATGATTTAGGTGGGGAGGTGAACAATGAATGAAACTTTTCTGAGTGAGGGAGCAGGGACTTCTAGTCTTCACAGGGGAAAGGGGTAGGAGTGCCTCTTCTCCATTTCCTCATCTCCCCAAGCCCTGCCCTCTTTCCTAGTTCCCTTGCCTCCTAAGGCCTGAGTCACTCTCTCCTGAGGTGTGGGGTGTGACTGCTGTGACTCCTTCCTTCCCTCTATCTGGATCCTGGACATCCTTGTTCCCCTTCCTACTATATAATGGAATAATCCCTGATGCCTCCATTCCCTTGGGCTAGGTCATTATAGATATTGTGGTCCAGCACCTAAAAATTAATGTTTAAAAATGGGAAGTTGTAGAATCCAAGGAGATTTGAAAGGGAGAAGTTTGAGGGTTTACTGAGGAAAAGATGGAGAAACTTATGGTTAGGGTGACATCAGTTGAACTCCATTTCCTTTCTCCCCCAGGGAAAGCTCTATCCCTGTTGATGTGGCCCGTCAGCGGGAGCTAAAGTGGCTGGACATGTTCAGCAACTGGGATAAGTGGTTATCTCGACGATTTCAGAAGGTACATGAAATGGGGAGAGCAAGAGCTGAGTTTGATTTACCCTTTACCTGTAAGAACCTGCAGCCTTTTATTTCTTTTCTTTTCTCTGCCCTTTAACCTTTCCTGTAATAAGGAGGGTGGGAGAAAGCAAAAAAAAAAATTCTGTAAGTTTTTTGGAGAAAATTATGTGTAGGAATAGGATCAGTCTGACAGACTAAATGGTGTGTTACATTATGTGTTTGGGGCATGAAAGTAGCATATGTTAAATATCTAAAGATAAGGCACAAATGCCTTTATTTTGTCTGACATTGGGATAACTCAAGGGCCCGCCCTGAGTAGGAGCTGGAAGCTAGGTCTTAAGATGAATTCTGAGGGGAATGATTGGGCTCTTTTCAGTAGAAGATGGAGCGTCAGGGCTGAATACAAGTCTGTCCTCACTTATGTCATTTTTTCCACTCATGTCTCCTTTCTGCTAGGTGAAGCTTCGATGCCGGAAGGGCATCCCCTCATCCCTTAGAGCCAAAGCCTGGCAGTTCCTGTCCAACAGCAAGGAACTCCTAGATCAGAACCCTGGTAAATTTGAGGTATGAATGACAGCTGGTTGTCGAAGAATATTCATATTGGAATGCCAGCTCTGCCTTATCTTCTGATCAAGACAAGGTTCTCCTTTGTAGGTTGGAGAAGGGTCTAGAGAGCTTTCCCATGAATGTGGGTTGGGGGAAGAATTGCTACAGAGAGATATAACTTCTCCATTTTATCAAAGGAGCTGGAACGGGCCCCTGGAGACCCTAAGTGGCTGGATGTGATTGAGAAGGACTTGCATCGACAATTTCCCTTTCATGAAATGTTTGCTGCCCGAGGGGGTCATGGGTAAGATTTAGGGGTGGATGAATAGTGCACACTCAGAAACAATCTTGAGCACAGTTTTCATTCAGCAAAAATTTTGATAGTTTAAAGGGTCCTTTGTTCAGTATTATGCAGAATACAAAAATGGAAATATAGTTGATTTCTGCTGTAAGACAGGTACAGACTATGTGGAATGTCTTAACTAGAAAATTAGGAAAAGAATCTTTGAAGGGCATTTGAATTGAGCTCCTAACAATAGGCAGAATTCTGATTGGTAGAGAAGGGGGAGGGCATTCCCAATAGTAGGAATAGTGTAAGCAGAAGAGCAGAAGGGAAAATTTACACATGTTCTGATATATTCTAAGTAGTTTAGTTTGGCTAAAGTATCTGAAGAGGGGGAAGAATATAAATCTGGACTTGAGAACCAGACAGAGGAATTTGGACTTTCGTTTCGTGGACAGTGGAAAGAAGTCATTGAAGGTTTTTTGGGGGGGAGAGGGGGAACGACACAATCACAGCTATGTGATGGATGAATCTGGTAGCTGTGGATGTGCAGCACAGATTAGAGCTGAGAAGACGGGGCTAGCGTCATGTGCTGTAGATAGTTTATAAGGGTAGGTTTGGGGCAGTCAGAACAGATGTCTCAAGAACCATTGGATCCCAGTTACTATGGTAACTTTCTTCCCTTTCCCATGCTTGCAGGCAGCAAGACCTCTATCGCATCTTGAAGGCCTACACCATCTATCGGCCTGATGAGGGTTACTGCCAAGCCCAGGCCCCTGTGGCAGCTGTGCTGCTCATGCATATGCCTGCTGAGGTCAGAGTTCAGGGATAAGGACCTAGGGTTGGATAGTGGGAAGAACTTTAGTCTCTGACAATAACCTTGCATGTATTCAGAGAGGTGACTGGACTACTCCAGAACCTTTTAGGGATGGGAAGAAAGGAGTGACCATACGGCTGTCAGTGGTATAGGGAAGGGGAGAAGTTAACATCTTGTTCTTCATTCCTTACACATCCACTCTTCTTTTCCTCTCCAGCAAGCATTCTGGTGCTTGGTACAGATATGTGACAAATACCTTCCTGGCTACTACAGTGCTGGGCTGGTGAGTAACACTGGCTTCGGAAAGGATGTGGAACTGGCTGGAAGGCTGCAGGCTGGAAGGCAGACGTTGGGAGAAGGGAGGTTAGGGAATCTTTTCCCTTCAGCTTGTGAACATAGGTGTCTCTTCATGTCTCTGCTTTACTATTCAGGAGGCCATCCAGCTGGATGGGGAGATCTTCTTTGCCCTTCTTCGGCGGGCTTCCCCTCTAGCTCACCGACATCTTCGGCGTCAGCGCATTGACCCTGTACTCTACATGACTGAGTGGTTCATGTGCATATTTGCCCGCACTCTACCCTGGGCTTCAGTTCTCCGGGTCTGGGACATGTTCTTCTGTGAAGGTACCAGTGGCTAAGTGATACTTCTAACCCTGTGGTTCTCACTCGAGCTTCCTCTCTAGGATTTCTATCTTCAGTCTGCTCTTTTGCTTGTTACTGTTCCATCTACTCCTATGTGAGGGCAAAGCCCTCTCAGGGCCATGCACTGTCATCACTGACTCTCAGGCTGGTTTCAAGAGTTTTCTACTCTCACCACAGTATACCAGCTCTAAAAGGTGAGAGTAAACCTTGGGAGTGGGATGCAGTCTACCTATTAAATAGATTTCTATTAGTTTCCTCTTCTTCTTCAAGTTATTTGTTGTTAGTATTAGTACCCCCTCCCTTCATGATCCTGATCACTTCATATATACCCCAACTCAGAGCCTGCTGAGAGAACTGCAGACTATCCTTGGGATGACAACACATACTTAAACTGACAGCCACTCTCAGAACAGAATGGTTTCTGTAGCAATGGCTAGAGAATGCCATTAATTTTCTAATGGCCAGGGCATAAATCCTCAAGCAAAATTTATCATTTTTTTAAGGTGGGAAAGAGAGGAAGTCATTGAAACCTTGATATTTTAAAAAGAATGAGTTTTGGTCTTCCTCCTAGTAGCCTCTTCTACCCTCTAGACCTCTGACACCATCTTCCCTCAGGAGTGAAGATCATCTTCAGGGTGGCTCTGGTGTTGCTTCGGCATACGCTGGGCTCTGTGGAGAAGCTTCGGTCCTGCCAGGGAATGTATGAAACTATGGAGCAGCTGAGGAACTTACCTCAACAGTGCATGCAGGAAGAGTTCCTTGTGCATGAGGTAGGTGTCTCCTACACTGTCTTGCCTAGGATCTCTATATTTCCTGGAGCCAGCTACTTCTGGTCTGCTGTTTCTGGTACTCTTGTGCCTCATGCCCTGCTCTTCTTGTTTCAGGTAACAAACCTCCCTGTGACAGAGGCCCTGATAGAGCGTGAAAATGCAGCCCAGTTAAAGAAGTGGAGAGAGACCCGGGGGGAGCTGCAATACAGACCATCCAGGAGGCTCCATGGCTCAAGAGCAATCCATGAAGAGCGAAGGCGACAACAACCCCCCCTAGGCCCATCATCTAGCCTCCTCAGCCTCCCAGGTCTCAAAAGTCGTGCCTCCAGGGGTGGAGCTTCTTCTTCCCCACCACCTCCTGTTCGAAGAGCCAGTGCTGGTCCTGCTCCAGGTCCTGTAGTCACAGCTGAAGGGCTACATCCTTCCCTGCCCTCACCAACTGGAAACAGTACACCTCTGGGACAGGTAAAGGAGACCAAGAGACAGGAGAAGGAGCGGCAGAAGCAGGAGAAGGAACTTCAGAAGCAGGAGAAGGAGAGACAGAAACAGGAAAAGGAGAGACAGAAGCAGGAGAAGGAGCGGGAAAAAGAGAGGCAGAAGCAAGAGAAGAAGGCCCAAGGACGGAAGATGTCCCTTCGGCGGAAAGCTGATAGTTCTCCACCCCCCCCCACAAGATGGAGGGGATGGGAACTCAGCAGCTGGGGCACGGCAGGACGCTTACTTCTAACCTGTCCCTTCCATGCTGGGGTGCTGGTAGGGGCACTGGCTTCCCTTCACCGTGATGAACTTTAATGCCTACCCTCTGCACTCCCTTGACCTCCAGACCCAGGGAGACAGCCATAGGTCTTTTATTATTTGGTCAGTGATGTCCTCTCCTAGGGAAGGCTGTGTTTCTCCCTATCTTGGTATAAGCAGCCTTATCCTAACAGGAGCAGAAGGAACTCGTGCTGTTTTACCCCCATCCCTCGGCGGGCCTTGTTCCATCATGTGGAGCTGGCCCGATATTTTCCTCAGCTGTCCCCAAGCCAGCCTCATCCAGTGGGCTTGAAACCTCAAATTAGCAGCATTTCATGGGACAATGTGGAGTGAGCCTTGAGCCCCCTACCCCCCCTTTTCCTATTCTATTCAACCAGTGTTCTAACTTTCCTGACTCCATTAAGTTTCTCCTTTACCTTACTAAGTTGTTCTTTCCCAGGAACAATTGATTTCTCCTTAACCTCCACTTGATTTAACCTCCTCACACCTTCCAGCATGAGTGAACTTTTGATGATGGGTCTTGGCTGTTTCTAAATTTTCACTCTTGGTGGTTCAGCTTCCCAATTCCACAAGGAGAAAGCTGGGTGAGCTTCTCTTCCCTCAAGCCTTAACCATCTTCCTACATCTCCCCCTCTGTGCCAGACTGGGAGGCAGGGGGGCCTCTTTATATTATATATATATGCATATATATAATATATATATATATCTGATGTCTCTGCATTGTAATTATGTACACAGGACCCTCAGGGGTTCAGTCTCTACTTTCCCTCTTGCTCTGTTCACTCGTTTATTTAAGGGGAATTGACCTGCAGCAGGAAGGGTCCCTCAGCTAGACTGCTTGCCTTTCAGTCCTGTTTCTAGCTGCTTTTTTTTCAGATACACTCTTTCCATCACATCTTCTCACACACCCATCTCATTCTTCTTGGGCCCTTTCTAAATTTTTTCCATGTTCTAGCCTTTGTTCCTTGAATCTCTTTTGTTTCCCATTGGGTTGAGTGTCCTCTCTGTTCTCTAAGGGGGTGGGGGGGCTCTCATGTTTACATTCTCTTTCTGCCCCCTCACTTCCCCTATTGCATTGTCCCCTTCTCCCCCAACTGTACAGAGCTTTGTGGAACCAGGAAAGAACAAAAATCTACTGTCCTGCCCTACACTTGTCTCTTGCCTGGTTATTTGATTTTTTTAAGAGGAATGCAATGGATAGGTGTACAGTTGACCAGATGAGTGCTTAGCTTTGGGACTTTTATTGCAGTGTGCTTTGAGGCTATGCGAACCTATCTTATTTTAGTTGTCCCAAGACAATTAACCTTAGTCCCTGACATCCCTGCAAGAGCTCTAGATCAGCCACATGGTCCTCTTGCTTCCTCCCTCACGCAAACACCATGAGGTCCACTTGCCTCCTGGTGGCCCTGGCCCTGACAAGTGCTTGGATCTCTTCCCCAAAACGGCGGTGCAGCTCCTGGAAGCCAGAGGGGGCCGGAGAGCAAGGGAGGCCCGTTAGTCCGTCCTCCGGCGGCGGGGCCTGGGGCTCCACCCCGGCTTCTCGGCACACCTGGCGGTACTGCTCCTGGAGGGGCTGCAGGAGCTTCCACAGCTGGTCCCACCCCGCCCAGCCCAGGGCCTGAAGCCAGCCGCGGAAGTCCTCCTCGCTCTCCGCCGCCAGCTTGTAGCAGCGGCCGCCCTGGGCGGAGGCCTGGATGGCGAAGGCGTAGGGCCCCGCGCTGCTGCGGCGCGGCTCCACCCGGCAGTTGTTGAGCAGGATGAGGCCCAGCGGGGCCCGGGCGCCCTGCTGCTCCAGGTAGTAGAGGAGGTTCCCGCGGAGGACGAACCAGCGCCGCTGGTAGCTGCCATTGTGGGCCCCTTTCTTCAGCAGGGCCCCCTCGCGGTCTGGGCCCCGGGCTCCCGGGCCCCGCAGGTAGCTGAGCACGGGCCTGCGGTGCAGCTTCATGGCGGCCGGACCAGGGGGGCGGGCGGGGACCCGAGCCTCGACGTCCGGGGGCGCCGCTGCAGGGGGGCCGGGCGGGGCCTACCTGAGAGCCGCGGCGGGGGCGGGGGCGGGGCCGGGGCCGTTGGCCTCACCCTGGCGGCTCACACCCGGAAGTCCGGCGGGGCGGGGGCGGGGGCGGGGCCGGGGGCGGGCCGGAGCCGCGAGCGGACGCGGCCCCCGGGTCCTAGAGAGGAGCGCAGCCGCGAGCCCAGGCGGAGCGGGGCCGCCCGGCGCAAAGCTCTCTGCCCTCGGCATGAGGCCAGATGGCGAGGACGACCGGGCAAGCGCCTTGCTCTCCGGCTTCCCCCTCCTTTGTGCCCTGTCCCGCTCTTTGTTTTGCCTCACGCACGACTTCCGCGCTCAACCTTCCTCCAGCCCGACACTACCAGGGGGGAGAGAAGCTACTTCCGACCACTTTGTTGCAACTTCCGCCCTCACTCCCCTTCCCTCGGCTCTCGGCGCGACGTCATTCCCATGCTGTCTAGGGACTTAGTTCCGCCCTCTTTCCCCACAAAGTCTTCCAAGCCGAGTGAAGCCACTTCAGGGCAGGTTCGGCGCCTTCCTGGGAATCTCTTCCGGTTGACTCCTGAGCGATGCCCTGGATGTAGCGCCGGTGCTAGCGCTCTGCCCCTCTCCTCCCCCTCCCCGGAGCCCAGGTGAGGGCGCGCACGCGGAGTGAGCCCCGAGTCCCGCGGGCTTCCCTCGGCGCCCTGCTCATTTACATATTAAGAGGAGGAAGAAGGGGCGGGGGCGCCCGCCGGGGATGAGCGGGGAGTTGAGGCGGGCTTAGGGTAAGGCAGTGTGCGGGCTTGGGGCTCGCCGCTGTGGCCCCCAACCCTGGAAGGGCCCCCGGGGCTGGGGACGGGGCGGCCGAGGGGGGATGCGCGGCCCGGGGCCGACCCCCCCACCCCAAGTATAAAGGGGCTCCGGACAGAAGCCATCCATCCTCCGGGGGGAGGTGCGGGCCCCAAAGGGGGGGGGGCCTTGCATGACAGCCCCGGCATCCCTCCCCTCCCCCACACCCCCAGTCAGGGCCCATGGAAGCTTCCAGGAGGCCCAGAGGCACGTTCTTCCCCGCCCCCCTTCCTTCCCTCGTGGACCACCGAGAGTGAAGCCCCCAGGCCCCGGGCGTGCCCAGGGCCCTCCCCCCCACGGCGCATCGTAACCCGGGGCTCCCCGGGGCTCCTTCTGCGCAGCTCCCGGGAAGGATCCGAGCCCGTCCCGCCAGGCCCACCATGCCCAAGCGGAGAGTGACCTTCCAGGACGTGGGAGCTGAAGAGGATGGAGAGGATCTCCCCAAAAAGAAGGTGAGGGGGCGGGATGCCCGAGATTCCAGGACTCGGAATGCAGAGGACCCCCAAAACGTGGTAGGGGCAGGATGCTTGGGGCTCCAGGACACGAATGGAGAGGACGCCCCAAAAGATGTAGGGAGCAGGATGCTTGGGGTTCCAGGACACGAATGGAGAGGACGCCCCAAAAGATGGTAGGGGGCGGGATGCTTGGGGCTCCAGGACACGAATGGAGAGGACGCCCCAAAAGATGTAGGGGGCAGGATGCTTGGGGTTCCAGGTGAGTGAGGTGGGCAGGGGCAGCCCGTGCGCCTGAGCCCGCTGCATCCAGCCCTGTTTCTGTCCTAGCTGGTGGATCCCGTGACCGGAGCCGGGGGCCCCGGGAGCCGGTTCAAGGGCAAACATTCTTTGGACAGTGACGAAGAGGACGATGATGAGGACGGTTGTAGCAAGTATGTCATCCTGGCCTCAGAAGACGTGGAAGGTGAGACCAGGCCAAGGTTCCTGTACTCTTCTCCCCACGCCTCCTCCGCCTTAGGCTCGATTCTCCAAAGTTGAAGGCAGATTCTTCACGGGATTTTTTCAATAGTTATTCATTTAGTACTCAGCTGCGCCTGGCATATAGCGCCAAGATGTGATGGGGGACGGCAGGGGGATGAGGTACCAAATGTAGGTAAAACGTAGCTTCGACTTTCTGAAAGCCCCCAGTTAGCAGTGTGGCAAGAGTAAGTGGTATTAATGTGTGCATCAAAAAGAAGCATGTGAGGTTCAAGGGGGAAAGCTGTTCCAGACTAGAGTGTCATGGAACGTTTCGTGGAGAAGATGTTGCTGGTGGCAGTGAGCTTTGGACTTTACTCGTAGTCAGTTGGGAAAATAAGGATTTTAGATCAGCAGAGTGACAAGACGAGAGGGTTGAGGTGTCTCTTCCCTTTTTCCTGCACAATTTTGGGTATCCATTCATCCAGGTCAGGAGGCGGCCACGCTCCCAAGTGAGGGTGGTGTGCGTATCACGCCCTTCAACCTGCAGGAGGAGATGGAAGAGGGTCACTTTGATTCAGATGGCAACTACTTTCTGCACCGGGATACCCAGATTCGGGACAGCTGGCTGGACAACATTGACTGGGTTAGTGCCCTCAGGCCAAACGACTTGGGTCCTGAATAGGGAGTGACCCATTTGTGAAATGAGTTTAGAGACCAAAACTGAAAGGTGGTGGGGGTATCTGAATCAGAGGCTGGGATCAGGGAGAGGTGTTATCCAGATCCTAGGATGAAACCAAAATGTTTCAGAAAACAATCTGTCCTATCACATCTCAGGTGAAGATCCGGGAGCGCCCTCCAGGCCAGCCCCCTGTCTCAGATTCAGAAGAAGATAGTCCTGGCCAGACACCACTGGGCCCTCAGGCCCTCCTAGAGGGTCTCTTGGAGATGTTGTTGCCAGGGGAGACAGTTGCTGGGGCACTAAGGCGGCTGGGTGCCCGGAAGGGTGGCGAAGGACCCCAGCGGCCAAATTCCCCACAACGATTAGACCGGCTCTCAGGATTGGCTGACCAGATGGTTGCCCGGGGCAACCATGGAGTATACCAGGAGACCAGGGAACGGCTAGCTGTGAGACTGAAAGCGCTGGGGGGCCGCACACCGGGGCTCCCAGATACAGCACCTCGTCCTGTCCTGGACATGTTTGCTGAAGAGGTTGGGGAAGGGGAGCTGGAGACCCCAACCCCAGCACAAGGAGAAGGTGAGGGATGGAGGCTTGGGGCAGAAACATAGAGACTTGGATGGATGTAGATCTTGAAACCCACCAGAAGGAGACTGGGAACCCGTTTGGAGAGAATGTGGGAACCAAAAGGGGATGTGAAGGGCAGAGTTGAGTGAAGAAAGTATGGAACCTATGGATGGATGGGATTTGAGTATATATGGGGGGGGATGAAGTTTGATGGGATAAGAAAGGGGGAATACAGGAACAAGTACGTGTGGGAGTATGACAGGTGGGGTGCAGTGACCTTGGACTCCAAAGGAACAGGGCAATGTATCTGAGAAGGCCTTCTCTGTCTGTCTAGAAGCAGCTGCCACAGGAGATGGCTTGGCTGATGTGATGTGGGAATATAAGTGGGAAAATACAAGTGATGCAGAGCTCTATGGGCCTTTCACCAGTGCCCAGATGCAGGTGAGGATTCTCTTTCTCCCCAAATCCTACCAACTTTCCCCCCCCCTTATTATCTTTGCTTGTATTAAGTATATTATCCTCAACACCTCTCCTGTACCTCTCTTCTTTCCTTCCCCTAGGCCTGGGCAGATGAAGGCTATTTCCCAGATGGTGTTTATTGCCGGAAGTTGGATCCTCCTGAAGGCCAGTTCTACAACTCCAAACGTATAGATTTTGGTCTCTATTTCTGAACCTGTTTTTATTTTTTGGAGAGATGAGGACTGGGGCAAATATTTTCCAGGTTATGCTTTCAGGAAGAGACCCTGGGCTTGGTCTGGAGCTTGTGAGGACCTTCTTTGGGGTGGGGTCTTGGGGGATGCCATTTCCTGTCTCAATAAAGATCTCTGGTTGTGTAAAAGGGGTGTCCAACATGGGGGGGGAATGGACGTAGTTGCACAAAGAGCCTGATTTCCCTTTGCTCTCCACTACTAAGAGGTGCTGCTTCCTCAGGCTGGTCAGAATGGACCTCTGTCCCTAAATCACAATATCCTGGGCTGTGCAGGGCCTTCCTTCTCCTCTTTTCTTCTCCTCACTTCCTCACTTCCCCTAGATCAGGCTTCCCATGGAATGGTCGTTACTAGGACTGGCATCCAGAAAGATCCCTATCCTCCCAGGAGTTCTGTCCTGATGGCCAGTGTGTCTGATCATGACCATGTGTATATATGACTTCCTCCTCTCTGGACCTGTGTCCACATTTGTGATCCTGGAACTTGTGTCATGCTGAAGGATCCTGTGAGAGAGACCTAAGCTTGAGTCATGATACCTGGGTTTGAATCTCAAATGGCCTGCCTATAGATCTGCCTAATTCTAGTTTTTCTCTGAGCCTCAGTTTCCTTATCATAAAATGGGGATAATCATATAACCTACCTCACAGGGTTGTTGTGGGGAATGCACTTTGTAAACCTTGAAGTGCTTGAGAAATGTGACATTGTAACACTTTAAGATGCTTTTTCAAGGGAATTGGTTTGTTTTTTCATTCTTGTACCTTAATTTGGGTCAGATACAGAAGACTGGGGCAGGTGGAGGGGAAAGATGGGAGGAAAGAACCCTAGTACATTGAATGTTAGATCTGAAAGAGGCCTGTGACCTAAACCAGTCCAATTCCCTCCTTTTATGAACTGGAAAAAAAGGATATCAAAGGCAGAGTAGGGATTTACCCAAGGTTACTCCTTATAAATCCCTGGAAGAGTTGGACCTGATGCTTCCATTAAATCTCCATTCTTTTCCTTCCTCCCTTTAGTCAGAAAATGTTAAAATAATGCCACGGCCTTCTTTTGGATCCAGGGGTCTCCTGCTTTCTGGAGTTGGTAGGGTACACACTCCTGCCTTCCTGCTCCCATTACCTCCAACCCTCCCTTCCAGGATCAGCTAACCCACCAGGTGATGTTTGGTTCAGCAAACATTAAATGAAGCAGTCTTTGCCTTAAAAGAGTTTACATTCTTCTGGGATCAACATTACACAGACTAATACAATATATAATGCCTGTACAATGTAATTGGGGAGGATTAGATTAGAAAAGGCCTTACTTGGACACCTGATCTCAGCCTTAAAGAAAATTTGGAATTCCAGGAGTTGGAGGTGAGGAACATTCTCAGGCATGGAAGTGAGAGATGGAATATGTATTTGGGGAATGGCATAATAAGCAAGAGGAATTAATGTCAAACAATTATAGAACATTAGTCTGGGGTCATATTGTGAAAGGCTTTAAAAAAAGTCTGATAGAGGAGTATATGTTTTATCTAATAAAACAGGGATCATTGTAGCATCATGAACAGAGAAAAGAAGATGGTTTGAGCTGTGATTTCCCCAGATTAATTTGATAACCATATGGGGGTTGTTGGTGAGGAAAGAGACAAGAAGCAGAGAGATCAATTGGGAGGCTTTCAATATAGAATATAGGGGGGAAAGGGATGCACAGTGGATAGAACACCAGCCCTGGAGTCAAGAGGCCCTGAGTTCAAATTTGATCCCAGGCACTTAATTACCTAGCTGTCTGAACTTGGGTAAGTCACTTAACCCATTGCCTTACCAAAAAAAAAAAAAGAAAGAAAGAAAAAGGGAATGAAGACTTGAGCTAGAAGCATGGATCTGTAGAAAACTGACAAGACTGAGCAGTTGGTTAGATATTGGGGCAGAGGGAGAGGGGGGAGGTGGTATATGTTAATTCAAAGGTTGATAACCTGGGAAGGACAGATACTACTAACATTACCATGCTATCCTCTTCCTTCCCCCCTCCCCCCAAAAAAATTCCTAACCAACCAGGTCCCCATAGCTGAAATTTTACCAATGGCAAAACTTTCCTATCACCATTCCACTTTTTAAAGTGCCTGTAATGTTTCCCCCTAACCCCACCTATATAAAGTGGTTATAAGTGTTTTATATCTCAGGGCCTCAGTTTCAGTATTCTTGGGGAAAGAAAACAAGGGAGAAGGAGGGATAATGGCATTGACATGGTAGGGCAAGTTCTACAGGTTATTAAAGATCACCAGCATTACTTTCTCCTCCAGGGCCATCAAATTTGAATCAGGATGACTGGAGATAACCCTGGATGCTAGGTCATTAGGTCATTAAAAAAACCTAGCTAATAAGCTTCCCACAGCTCACAGCTCTTTTGGAATCATGCCTTCGACGACAGTGTTTTGCCACTTATCAAAACTTTTTCTGATCATTGATCCCACAATTAACCAACAAAAACTTGTGCTTGGCATTGGAAATACAAAAACAAAAAACCAAGCCTATCCTTGCCCTCAGGAAACTTGCATTTAAAAAAAAAGGTTTTTTTTGATGTCTTGTTTTCTACATCATAATTCCACATACTATTCTTCCATGGTCAGGAAACTGTCATATAACAAATACTTTTTAAGGACAAAAAGGGTGGAATGGGGGATCAGTATAACTGATTACTGTATGTCAGAAAATAGTGCATTGCACACTTCTGGACCTCCTGCCTTTGCAAAGGAGGGAAGTATCTTGTATTTCTTTTGAGTCATGCGTCTTTTTTTTTAGTTTTTTAACAAGGCAGTGGGGTTAAGTGACTTGCCCAAGGTCACACAGCTAGGTAATTATTATGTATCTGAAATTGGATTTGAACTCAGGTCCTCCTGACTCCAGGGCCCATGCTCTATCCACTGCGCCACCTAGCTGGCCCCTGTTCTTTGTAACTTTGCAGTATACTCCTTTCATGTGATTCTTCTTTCTACTTATACTCATTATACTATTCTTGGATCTGCTTACTTCACTGTGCATCAGTTCATGTAGAGCTTTTAATGCTAACATGTTCATCATTTCTCACAGCATAGTAATATTCCATTACATTCATGTACCACAACTTGTTTTAACCATTCCCCAATCAATAAGCATTTACTTTGTTTCCAATTTTTTTTTTTTAGGTTTTTTGCAGCTTGCCCAAGGCCACACAGCTAGGTAATTATTAAGTGTCTGAGACCATATTTGAACCCAGGTACTCCTGACTCCAAGGCCAGTGCTTTATCCACTACGCCACCTAGCTGCCCTGTTGCCAATTCTTTGCTCTCACAGAAAGTACTGTTAAAAATATTTAATTCTCTGACTTCCTTCAGGTACAATTCTCACAATAGAATCTCTGTGTAAAAGGTTATGGACATTTTAGTTAGTTTATTTGCATGATTTCAACATGTTTTTCAAAAATGGTAATACTGAGTTAGGGAAGCTTACAGAGCAGGGAAGCTTACTTTAGGTAAACTCATACTTGAGCTTGAGAGTACTGTGCCTTCCCAGACTTAACTGGTTTGGGTCCTGAGTTCAGAGATTGGATTCTGGAACCCAATGCCCTGGCCTAGTTTCTGCTCTTCCCATCTTCCAGGCCTAATCTTACACTCTCATCTCACAAAGGGACAATTTTCAAGAATTTACTTACAAGGAGAAAGAACAGAAGTTCAGAAATAATATACCAGAGCAAGGTCATTAGATGACGCTAGAAAAGATCTGCCCAATCCCAGACTGGGTATTTATAAGGAATTTATATCCAGCTTGTGCTTTCTCAGCCATGGGCCCCTAGGAGAGTCATTTTCTATCCCAGAAGGCCCCCATTTAAACTCTTGGGATTGAACTTTTGATTCACTCTAGCAATTCCAGGCTCCCATCAGCCAAGCAGGAAGTCTCCTTAATGGATGATAGAGGTAGGCACGTAATATCTAATCACTGGCTATCTAACACTTCTTTGCTGAGAAACACAGACTTCAACTCAGTAGCAAAATATATCTTTCTCATAAGCCAGTCTTTGACATTGCAGCTCTAAGTGAGCTCTCTTTTCTACAGTAGTTCTTCCTAACCTTTTTTTAACCAAAGTAAATGGTTATAGAGACCTGTTTTTGATATTAATATTTCTAGGATATGTCCATCCTCTTCTATCTGCTCAGGTGATAGCATTGCACCTCTTATTTGGCATTGCATGAAGTTTGTCCTTCATTCTCAAAGAAAAGCATGATGACAGGGGAGGTGATGCCATGAGGAGCACATAAATTAGATTGAGGTGGGGGTGGGGTCACAGCGCTAAACCACCAGTCTTACTTTTTTCTCCAGGACCATCCAATTTAAATCAGGATGACTGGAGAGAACCCTGGATGCTAGGCAGTCAGGGTTAAGTGACTTGCCCAAGGTCATACAGCTAGTGAATATCAAGTGTGAGACTGGATTCAAACTCCCATCCTCCTGACTCCAAGGTCAGTTGCTCTATCCATTGCACTACCTAGCTGTTCCTCTTATTTGAGATAATAAATGTTAAAAGGCTACTTTAAATTCAACCAGGCCATTAAAAAAATAGTATTTTATTTTCTTCCCACTTACATGTCAAGAGAATTTTTAGCATTTAAAAAAATTTTTTTTCGAGCAGTGGGGGTTAAATGATTCATCCAGGATCATACAACTAGTTAGCGTCAAGTGTCTGAGGCCAAATTTAAACTCAGTTCTTCCTGACTCCATATTCAGTGCTCTTAATCTATTGAATCACTTAGCTTCCCCCTTTAGTTTCATTTTTATAAGATTTTGAATTACTAATTTTTCCCCCTTCCTCCCCTTTCTCCTTCCCCTCCTTTCTTCCCCACCCCCCTCCAAAAATAAGACAATTTGATATGTTACACATTTGTAATTTAAAACATAGCTCCATATTAGTAATAGTTGTGAAAAAAGAAACAGATTAAAAGAAAAAAAACAACCATTAGAAAGAATAAAATAAGCAAAAAAAAATGCTTTGGGGGCAGCTAGGTGACATAGTGGATAAAGCACCGGCCCTGGAGTCAAGAGAACCTGAGTTCAAATCCAGACTCAGACACTTAATAATTACCTAACTTGGGCTAGTCACTTAACTCCATTGCCTTGTAAAAACAAAAAAAAAGTGCTTTGATCTTAATTCAGAGTCCATTAGTTCTTTTTTTAAGAAAGATTTTATTTTGAGTTTTACAATTTTTCCCCCATTTTTGCTTCCCTCCCCCCACCCCCCCAGAAGGCATTCTGTTAGTCTTTACTTTGGTTCCATGTTATACATTGATCTCAGTTGAATGTGATGACAGATGAGAGAGAAATCATATCCTTAAGGAAGAAAAATAAAGTATGAGATAGTAAAATTATATAATAATATAATTTTTTTTTCTAATTTGATGTTAATAGTCTTTGGTCTTTGTTCAAAGTCCATAATTCTTTCTCTGGATATAGGTAGTATTCTCCATTGCAGATAGCCCAAAATTGTCCCTGGTTGTTACTGAAGGGATGACCAAGTCCATCAAGGTTGATCACGCCCATGTTGCTGTTAAGGTATACAGTGTTTTTCCGGTTCTGCTCATCTCACTCAGCATCAGTTCATGCAAATCCCTCCAGGCTTCCCTGAATTCCCATCCCTCCCAGTAGTTCTTTATCTGGAAGTGAAGAGCATTTTCCTTTATGAGTCCTTTGTACTTGTCTTGGATCATTGTATTGCTGAGAAGAACTAAGCCGTTCATAGTTGATCATCTTCACACAGTGTTGCTGATAACTGTGTTCAGTGTTTTTCTGGGTCTGTTCATTTCACTTTGTATTAGTTCCTACAAGTCTTTACAGATTTTTCTGAAATCTATCAGTTCATCATTATTACATAATAGTATTACATTATATTCATATGCCACAGTTTGTATAGCCATTCCTCAATAGGAATCCCTTCAATTTCCAATGTTTTGCCACCATGGAAAGGGCTGCTTTAAATATTTTTGTACATGTGGGTCCATTTTCCTTTTTTTTTTTTTTGGCGAGGCAGTGGGGTTAAGTGATTTATTCATGGTCACAAAGCTAGGTAATTATTAAGTATCTGAGATCGGATTTGAACACAGGTCTTCCTGAATTTTCCTTTTTTGGGGATCTTTTTGTGATACAGATTTAGTAGTGGTATTGCTGGATCACAGTTTTATTATCCTTTGCACATAGTTCTAAATTGTTCTCCAGCATAGTTGGATCAGTTCACAACTCTATCACCAATGCATTAGTGTCCCAGTTTTCCTCTTCAACATTTATCATTTTCCTTTTTTTTGTTATTTTAGCCAATCTGATAGATGTGAGGTGGTACCTGAGTAGTTTAAATTTTCATTTCTCTAATCAAAAGTGATTTAGAGCATTCTTCCTATGACTGTAGAGAGCTAGTTTCTTCATTTGTGAACTGCCTGTTCATATCCTTTGACAATTTATCAACTGGGGACCAGCCAGTTTTAAAAATGAAATTGCATTTTATTACAATAACTTCTGTATAATTTGAAAAATAGTAACATAACATGTATTTAATCTACTGAAGGTCTGTTTGTTAGTTTGTCAAACTGAATGATTTGGTGAGATAGATACCTTTGCAATAATCAGCCCTTCCCTTTCCCTCTTCCCTTCCCAAATATCTGCATGTTGAAAATCGGTGGGAACACAGGCTATTCTAACAGCCATGACACAAATCATTTCCAAGTAAACCACCACCTGGACAGTCTCAGGAGCTGGCATGCTGCCCTTAGAGATAAGGTGCGCTGGAGTCCTTGGGAGATGAATATTCCACCCCACAGACCAAGGGCACTAGACACAGCTGTGTTTTATCACCTCCTCCCTAACGTACCCCCTTATCCTGTAACGCAAGATGCTGCACATACACTGCTTGTGTACTCCCCCATTCCCTCATTATTCTTTGTTCTACCCCGGAAGACCTAACAGTATGTATGTAATAGCTAAGAAGTAATAAAATTGAGCTGGAGGCATAAGGCAGTGGTGGCTTGACTCCTTATCCTCAGTTCCCCTCCGGGAGGGAGGTCATTGCTGTGGGCCCCAAGGTGAAGCAAGCCACAACAAGAATCAATGTCCTATAATGCTTCCCAGTTTCCTTCACTTTATGATCTTGGGTAAATCCCTTTCATTTTCTAGGTGAGACCAGTGATGACATGCTAAGGTTCAGGCATGTTTTCCATCAGGCATGATGTTTTTCCAGATGGTGCAGCATGTCTCATGTCTCCAATTAGACTGTGAGCTCCCAACGTTAGGGACACAAGGACTATCTCACATACTGGGCTCCCTGGATTAAATTGAATGAAATTTGCCTAGGTAGGATTGCAAAAGGAAGCAGCCCTTCTAGTTGGCCTGAGCAGTTTGCCCTGCTGTCCCTGAAGTCTTGACCTTGTGCTAGGATGCCATCAGCCACTCTACCTACCTGGGGCTTTAGTCTCCCTCCTACTTAGTCACAGCAGTTTTGGTTACTTAGTTCCTTTCTATATGGAGATGGAGAAATCATACTAACTGAAGGTAGTAGTGATAATTGACCACAATGTAACAACATTAATATCATTTAAAAATTTTTCAAATTGGTTTCCCTCAGAGGTAGATAGTATCAGCATTATTGCACCTTTTTATAGGAAATATTATTTTCCCAAGGTCCCACAGTATGTTTCAGGAAGAGTTGGGAGTAGACTTTGTGTTGTCCAAGAGCCAGGCTTATCTAAGACTCCTATAGCCAAAAGTGACTTTTGAGATTATCTAGCCCAATTCCCTTATTTTACAGATGTAGAAATTGAGGATTAAGTAACTTGCCCAATAGCGCACAAAATAGTAAGTGGCAGTTTCAGGATTTGAACCCAGGACCTCTGAGACCAAATCCACCTTACTAAATTAGAGTGCCTTGGTAGCTGGGGTTCATTTTATATTCCTCTCTGACCTTGCTTCCCAGTTTCTTCTTTCAAAGGTAAATAGGAATCACTAGGATGTGGGGTAAGGGGTTGAGAAGCTGGTTCATCAGCAGTGAGAACTAAGGAATGGGGCAAGGACCGCAAACACAAGAAATGACCTTCCTGACTCTTCTATTTCTGTACCTCAGATGGGCCTAGCCCTCTCCCCCAGTGCAGAGAGAGTTATTGTAGTCCTCAGCAGAGGTGCAGTCAGCTGAGATCCAGGTGTACCTGGTATAGTGGGAACTTTGTCATTAGAAGATCTAGTTTTAAGTCCTGTCTTTGACACTGCTACATGTGTGCCCTTGGGCAGGTCACTTAACTTCTTTGAGCCTTGGTTTCCTTACCTGTAAAATAAGGGGGTTAGACTGGCTTGTTTCTGAAGTTTCTTCCAATTCTAGATGAATAATCTTGCCCTGTCCCCAATTAGCATCCAGGTCCTTCAGCTCAGAAATAGACATTTTTTTATTCCACTTCAGATCCCATCTACCAGCATGGAACCCTAAGATTTCCCCACCAGCTCAGACCTAGACATACCAGTCTTTTAGGTGATATCCAGCTGTTCCCCTAACATGGACACATCTTCAGCTACATTGATAGGTGAAAAGCCTTCTTTATACTTTCACCATTAAGATATGAGCAGATTAAGGGTGCAGGATGTTGAGGGTGGAGCTAGGCCACTTCCTTCCCTTTGGGGGCCCCCAGGCTAAGTCCAGCCTTCTTTAGTTTGAGAAGGATTCTGAACTCAGACAGACTACCAGGTTGCCCCCAGCATCTCCAACCACAGGTGTGAGAATCTCCAACTGCAGGTAAGAATGAGGATGGTTGGGGCATGGTAAGGACTGTGACTGGAGTCAGGGTAGTCCTGGAGAAGGCTGAGGCTATCTTCCTTCAAGATAGGAGAAGGGAGCTGAGAAAATTGGAACAGAAGTAGGTGGAGAATCTTTATCCAAGAGGGTAATAGGAGGGTTGGGGGTTGGGGGCCAAGACTTGATTCATCAGTGGATCTAAAACGAGTGGGGGATCCTAGAAAAAGCCAGATCTAGAGGCACTTAATGAGTGGCTAGGGTATCCATGCTGGGCATCACCCTGATTATTTCTGAGACTGGGAAAAAAACCGTTGAACCACAAGCCCAGCCAGACAGCTGCTGGGGGTGTGGGCAAGATAGGGAGGATGTTCTACCCTCTGCGGATCCCTCGATGTGTCTCTCCTCACAGGTCTTGACTCCCAGACATCCCTTGAGAGATCCCATCGGCTGTCATGACAATGATGTCCTGTCTGTCTCTGTTGTTGCTCCTCATTCTCCCTGAGTGCTTTTGCACTTCAACAGCCATCATAGATTCCCAGACCCTGAATTCAATGCTTGTGCCAACTTCTCCTGCAGAGTTGCCTTTCTCAGTCTCTCACCCGTCCCTGGAAACCACATCCGTACCAGTCTCAAGTTCAGATATGTCCTCCTCAGTCCTGAATACCAGCCCCTTTACCTTGACAACAGAGGCCAGAGATAGCTCTCCTGCGGCTGAGCTGCCATTCTCCACCACTTTGGCTCCCTCAGCCTCTGGGCTGATTCCAGTGAATAAGGGAGACCCCAGTAGTACTCAGGAACTGGCCACACATATATCCACTGTAACTTCTAGAGACTCCAAAATGACTGACACGGGAACAACTCCCTTCTCCATTCAACCTTCCTCTGATGTCCCTAGAGGGCAGGAGGAAACCACCACGACAAGGCAGGAGGATGATACCACCCTTCTCATTAAAGAAACAACTTTCTCCAAAGTTAATTCAGCTAACACGACCACCTCCACCAAGCCAAGTGACCAAGTGTCCCAGACTCCCTCCACAATTACCATTTCATTTACCAAGGTGTCTTCTACAAATAAATTGAAGCAGGATGAAGATAATAACCTGCTAATAATTCTGGTTGTGGTAATCTTGGTGGTAACGCTTTTGATAGCTCTGATCTTGCTATGGCGTCGGCGGCAGAAGAGAAGGACAGGGGCTCTGCTGCTTGTGGGAAGTGGGAAACAGAAAGGAGCTGGGGATGCTTGGGCCGGACCAGTTCAGGTTGTGGAGGACCAGGCTACACCTGGGTCAGGAGCAATGGAAGCAGACACTGGGAACTCTGAAGGAGAGGGGCATAGGCCCACACTCACCACCTTCTTTGGCAAGAGGAAGTCTAGACAGGGTTCTTTGATGTTAGAGGACCTAGAGAAAGGGACAGTTAACAACCTCAAAGATGAGAGTGAGCCCCTTGTGGAAAACATAGATGGAGCGGTAAAGCCCCCTGAAGCTGATGAATCAGGTGCTGATGGGTTAGCAGCAGGAGATGGGAACTTGCCCTCAGCCCCAGTGGCCAAGGTGTGAAGTGACCAGAATCATCAACAAGCATTTATGAAGGTGTTCCATCCAGGTATAGTGCTAGGCACTATGAGGCAAACATGAGATAGAACCTGAAGAAATTTAACTTCCCCATTCTTCACCAATTCTTTTCATCATCTTAACCTTTTTTTTATTTTATCATGATCTCCAATCACTCTGCTTTCATCGTCTCCACAACCACCATTCTCATCATCTTCCTCGTCACCATTACAGTCACCAAGTATTGCCTGAGAAACACAGGCAAAACAAATACTCTCCAGTAAAATCTTGATGAAGTGAAATTTCTGGACTGCCTGATTTTTAAGAAAAGGATATTTTTGACAAGTTCATATCATGGAATTGGCCAAAAAAATCCTCATCCAGGGTCCACCATAGGAGCCATCAGCTTTGCTTCAGCTCAGAACACATTTCCACCCCCCCCTCACCCTGTATCTGTCAAAGATGCCTTCTCTATTCCCTGATTCAATGTCCTAATTAATGACCGGTCCACCTGCTAACATCCTAAGGAGGCTGACCCGAAGACTCGCCCAGTCTGAGGTAGCTTCCCAAACAGGTTCCAGCCTACTTCTCTGAACATTTCACATTACTCCACTTCATGCTCTCTGTGGTTCAGCCAAACTGACTTGTTCCTCACATATATAATGCCATCTCTCATCTCCAAGCCTTTGAACAGGCAGTGCCCCATGCCTGGGATACCTTCCTTCCTCAACACTGACTCTTAGAATCCATAGTTTCCTGTAAAATTTATCTCACATACCACTTCCTATGTGAAGTGTTTTCTGATCTTCAAAGCTGTTGGTGCCTTCTCCTTGCCTAGAGCCAAATCATCTCATATTTGTATACAGATTTTATATTTGCTTATGTATGTATCCACTGTCTTTTTTTAGAATGTAAGCTCACTGAAGGCAAGGATTATTTCTTTTTGTCTTAGGGCCTGGTACATGGTAGGGCTAGAGATAGGAACAGTGATCAGATTCATTGGTACAGAAACTGTTGGGGAGGTGATTGCCTCTACCAAAGTAGGTCAGGACCTTCTCTGCAATGTATCATCCTAGAGAACTGAGACTCACACACACATACACACACACCACAAACACATGCATACAACACATACATATTTACATATATACACACACATACACACTTCATAGGTTAAATTTAAACCCAAGGATTCTTGGTTTTGAGAGCAGCTCTCTTTCTAGCATGCCACTTGTTAATTGATACTTGCAGGTACCACAGCAGTTAGGAGGGCTTAGGCCTTGCTGAGTATTCCCCTGAGGCTTAGGGCTGTGAGAATCCAAATCCCACTGTCCCTGGAGGTATACCCTGAATGGTTTCTCCCTAAGAGCTCTCAAGGATGTAAAGGGACAGGAATGGGCACCAGGAAGAAGCTGGGGAGATAGTAGAGAGGAATGGTATAGAGAGAATGTTATAAGTTACTGGATGTCAGGCAAGTCTTGAGTCCAGGATGATGGAGTTAGGGATGAGGTAAGTGGTACCTCTGATAGCTGCAGAGTGGGAAGAGATGGGAGATGAATGGATGTATCTTGTTTGTGATCCAATAAAGAATTCAAGAGCCAATAGATTCTTGTGTTGTGTGTCTGAATTATTTTTTTCATTCCAGAAGTTTCTTTGATCACTTTTCCATAGGAGTTTATTCCTTTAGTTTTTCTATTCTTTTAATTCCCTTCTCCATTCAGGAGAAGGTGGCACAGTGGATAGATCACTAAGCTTGGAATCAAAAATCACACTAGTGTGACTCTAAGCAAGTCACTTAATCTGTTTGCTTCAGTTTCCTCATCTGTAAAATGAGCTCTACTCCAGTATCTTTGCCAAGAAAATGGGGTCACAAAGAGTCAGATGCACCCAAACAATCAGTAAGATGATGCTACTTGGAGGATCTGCATCTAGGCATCGAACCTTCTTAGTGATCTGGCCCTACCCCTAAACCCCCACTAGCCACTTGGATTGAACTTCATCTGTCTCCCCTAAATGAGCCTTCTCTTCATTGTCAAGCATGCCTGTGTTCCTAAGTGACTAGTTCAGGAGAATAAACTGTAACCTCAAAAGGGAAGTCAGACCAGGTTTGGGGAACCTGGAGCTTTCTTCCTAGTTCAGGGGACTGGCAGAGAATGATATATTTTTTTTTAAAAAAGGGGCGCTAGCTATTCAGGTTGGTTTCAGCACCTTGATCCTAGTTAAACTCAGTCGAGTCCAATCAACTCCATACAAAGTCCAAATCCCAAAGCCCATCCTAGGAGACCAGCTTAATCCAGTCCAGCTCAGTCCTGTTGTGAATGGACATATAGGCAAGAAATGTCTTGGGAGTGTTGACATGCAAGAGGAAATTTGCAAAGAAAAGGAAGCTATTGAGTCAGAGTCTGTGTGGTCTGTGACCCCGTGGAAAGAGAAATAGGCTGTGCAGTTATAGAATTGAGAGGAGGGGAGTGAAATCAGATTGGGGAGGAGAAAAATTGGGAGTCAATTTGAACATTCCAGTTTATAAAATGGTCCTGTTCTGCTGGGGGATGGGGTGGTGGTAGTGGTGGTGGTGGTGGTGGTGATGGTGGTGGTGGTGGTGGTGGTGGTGGTGGTGGTGAAGAATGATCGAGTATCAAGTCTAGATAAGCAGCAAGGACCAGGAAAAGACATCCCAGCATTTCTAGCTTGTGTAATTGAAAGATCTAGCTCCTGACCTAAAATCACCAAGTCAGGTTGTCCACCCTCTACTCTACTTGGAACCAGGTTGAGGATCGTTGTCAGCAGACCCAAGACAAATATCTTCACTGCCATCAAAGTTTTACTAATCATTGACCTCAGCTTGAGGCATGGACCCTTTGACTCCTTCCTGGCTCTGGGTTCTGAGAGATATTGCATGCTATCCCTAATTAACACCTCCCCACCCTTCCCCACCCCACTTCTGAAGCTGTGGCCACTTGAAACCAGATTCTCTAGACTGATAGCTATTTTTGCTCTAGCTTCCTTTTTCAAAATTTCATTTTATTTTTCATTTTGAACTTAAGCACCAAATAAAATGAGCATTTGCATATACATTGTAGAAGAGATGGAGATTATATGTCATTTCCAGTCTCTATTACACAGAACTTGCTTTACTCAAGTATATAACAAATTCAACATGTAACTTTTACAAATGGGCAGCTAGGTTCTGCAGGGAGTAGAATGCTGGGTCTGGAAGCAAGAAAACCTGAGTTCAAATGTGACCTTAGATACTTATCTGTGTGATCTTCAGCAATTCACTTACATGGCAAGTCTAGTATCTTTGCCAAGAAAACCCTATAAAGGGTCACAAAAGACTTGGACACAATTAACAATAGCAACAACTGTTAACAAAGTTGCCCCTCCTTGTCCAAGATTCTTTCTGGTGTTCTGTTCATTTCCCTTTTTGACAGGAAGGGGATCTCTATTCCTAGCCCCTTTCTTCTCTCCTACCCCCCTCTCCCTATACCCATTGGAAAGAAGAAAAGCAAAATTCTTACAACATCTATGTATATCCAACAATAAATCCCTACCTTAGCCACATCCAAAAATGCTTATTTTATTATTCTGCAGCTTGAGTATATCCCAAAATGGGTAATATTCTTCATCGTGAGTGGTCTGGAATCATGGTTGATCATTGCATTGATGAGAATTCTCTAATCTTTCAAAGCTGTTTTTCTTTACAATGTTGTTATAAAAATTATTCTCTAGGCTTTATTTACTTCACTATGCATCAGTTCACACAAGTCTTCCTGGGTTTTATGCCAACCTCTGGTTGATTTTTCTCTCCTGCCCAATAAGGATCAAAGCTTTACAGAACTTTCCCCAAGTTTATTGGGGGATTCCCAGATTTGGACCTTCTAGGTTGGGCTAATCGAAGGGTTCCTCCAGTAGTTGGAGTCTCAGGTTCTTTAGTATGAGCCTTTTCCTTTCTCCTCGTTTCCTCTTTTCCTCCTCCTCTTCCTCCTCCTCCTCCTCCTTCCCCTTCTTCTTCTTCTTCTTCTTCTTCTTCTTCTTCTTCTTCTTCTTCTTCTTCCTTCTCTCTCTCTCTCTCTCTCTCTCTCTCTCTCTCTCTCTCTCTCTCTCTCTCTCTCTCTCTCCAGTTCATTCTTTCCCCTTCTGTCTCTCTTCCCTTCCTTTTCTGTGTTTCTTTCTGTCTCTCTGTCTTACTTTCTGTTTCTCTACTTTTCTCTATCTTCTTCCTCTCTATCCTGCCCTCCTCTTGACCATTCTTTCCTCTTTCTCTACAAATCTATTTCTTTTTTCTCTCTTTCCCCTCTCCCCTACCCCTTCTTTCTTCTTTCTTCTTTCCTCTCCTCCCATTCTTGCCCTCATATGCAGGTTTGGAACATTGGTTAATCAGTCTCTATCAATGAGAAGATTTTTATAAAAAATGGACTTTGAGACTGGTTACATTCCTATCCTAGCCTAACTCTTAGCCAATTAGGAAATTCTGTTCTTTGGGTTTTCTGAGCTGTAAAATAGGAGGTTTGGACAGATGACCTCTGTCCTTTTGACTCTAGAGCAGAGAGAGGTCTTTATCCTGGGGTCTGGGAACTAGTTGTTTTTTTTTTAATCTTGATTTCTATTTCAATATAGTTGATTTCTTTTATTTCTTTTATGCATTTAAAAGCATTCTGCAAAGGAGTTCATGTTTTCACCAGACTGCTAAATGGGTCCATTAGAAAAAAAATCAGGATTCCATTTCTCCTTCCCTTCCATAATCAAGAAAATTCAATATGGAGGGGGATCTCTGGTGGAGTGTTTTTAGGGTTGGACATGGTGAACACAGGAATTAATAATGTGTATTTGTTTTTTTAAAAAGGATTTTGTTTTTCTTTCTGTTTTCAGTTGGTGGGAAAGGAGGAGAGAGAAAAGGGAAGCAAGGAAGATTTTTGGTTACTTAAAAAAAAAGGTTGTGTCATAGATGGATCTTTGAAAGAATGATGTATTTTAACCTGGAGAAGAGAAGACTTGGGGCTCTGGGGTAGGACAGGGCTCGTTGATTACAACCATCAAGTATTTTGATAGATTGTCATCTGGGAAGAGGATTAAGCCGATTAAGCCCCCCCCTTGGTTTCTGAGGGCAGAAAAGAGCAATGGATAGAAGTTGTATAGATTGGCAGATTTGATCTTGATACAAGAAGAAACCTCTAACAATTAAAACTGCTCAAAAGTGGGATGAGCTGCTTCTGAATGGAGTATTAGTAATTCCTGCTTAGATCTCATCCAAGTGGGCTGGTTGACTTATGGGTTCCTTCTGGCTTTGAGAGACAATAGACCTACAAGGAATGGGATGATTATAAATAGCGTTTCCATCACCTCAAATTTCAAGTAATTCCTCTCCCAACACAAATAGTCCTCAAAATTTGCAAAAGAGAAGTCCTTTTCTGACATAGAAATACTTAGAAGACAGACATTCTTACTAATCTCCTCCCACCCCAACCTCTTTTAGGCACACACTGGAATTAGTATCTCAAATGTTGGAATGAGGATGGGGGTGGGGCAGGGGGAAAAGATAGGGATATTCCAAGGAAAACTGAGGGAGGAAGGAACTGGAGTCTTATTTGGAGGTAGAGAGGAGACATCAACAGGACAGTAATAGAAGGTCAGTTATTCCTCCAGGACCTGTGGAGTAGGAGTCTTGGTTCTGGGTGGGGATTGGGCATTACTGGGAGGAGGAGAGAGAGAGGCAAGGTAACCAACAGGCTCTGGAATCCAGGGAAAGGGAGGACAAGGGGCTGTACTTAACCCATTCCCCCACCCCACTTACCAACCCCATTCTTTTATCTTCAGTTGGTTTTTGTGATCTGAACAGAGCAGCACTAAGCCCAGTTCACCTCCATGGACAAGGAAGGTAAGGAATGGCCTCTTCTTCCTCTCACCCCCCTCCAATAATTCTCCTTTTCTGGTCTTTCATCTCCTCCTAAATACCAGTACTTCCTCCCCTCTGGGAGACACCTGAAAAATCTCCATTCTCCTCTCTTTTCTTCTTGTTACTTCCCAAAAGGAGGTATAGAGGAAAAGGAAGTTTCAGGATCTAAAGAAATCAGGAGGAGGCAATAGAGAAGATTTTTGTTTCCTGGTGAGGGAAGCGGACAGAGCTGGTATTTGCAGAACTGTCTTTGAACTTTGCCTTCCAGCTACCAACCTGAAAGAGGAGGGGGCAAAGTTCTGATGAAGCACTGATGAGTGGGGGAAGGGTACCACTGGATACTACTGGCTTTCCCTGAGGTAGGAAGCTAACATGGTTGGGTACATCTGCCCAAATATGACACCACAGGAGCATGGCAACTCATTCCATTTCTGCAAGCGGAAAGAAAAGAGTGGAGAGAAGGAGAACTTAGTCCTAGCTCTGATGTTCTATATGTGTACCCTCTCTAGGACTCAGTTTCTCTTTATGTCAAATGAAGGGGTTGGATCAGGTGATTTCCACAGCCCCATCTAGTTCTCATTTTTTTGACTTGGTTGGCTATCCTGACCAATTGATGGGAACATACCATATTGCTATTACAAAAAATGGTGAAAGATCAGATCTTAGAACTGAAAGGGACCTTAGGCATCATCCACTGATCCACAAACATTATTAAGAGCCAACTTTGTATCAGACATTGTTCTAAGGAGTGGGGATAGAGACTGGACCTGGGATCCACTGAGGGAACCAATAAAGATCACTGCTGCAAGCTCTGCAACTTAGTCTTAGACTAGAATGCTGGGAAATGATTTGTCCAAGGTCATTCAGAATGTGTCAGAAACCAGATTTGGACTCAAGTATTCTTGGTTTTAAGGCCAATTCTATCCACTGTATCATTTTGGGAAGTGACAGTCTCTGATCTAAAGGAACCTACATTCTCTAGGGGGAGACAACATGGATGTGACATCTAGTGAGCATATCTCTTGACTTTTTCAGAGCCAGTCTGGTTACATCCTCTACTCAGGGAGCCAGGGGTTCCCCCTGAGAAACTTGGGTATTTCTTCTCTAGATATCATCCATTCAAGCCCCCTCTGACAGGTGCCTGTAACTTGGTCCCCACGCCTATTTAGTCAATTAACATCAATTAACTTTTCTCTTTTATTTATTTTTTTTCAATTACAAAGACAGTTTTCAACTTTCATTGTTTTGTAAGTTTCTGAATTAAACATTTTTCTACCATTCTTTTCCCTTCCCTCTCCCCAAATCAGCAAACACCCTGATAAAGGTTGTACATGTACAATAATATTGAACATATTTCCATATTAAGCATGTTGTGAAAGAAGAATTAGGGAAGAAAACATGAGAAAGAAAGAAAAAATTAAAAGTTTTAAAAAGTGAACATAATATGCTGTGTTCTGCATTCAGTCTCCATAATTTTTTCTCTGAACTTGGATGGCATTGTCCATAACAGTTCTCTCAGGATTGTCCTTGATCACTGAACTGCTGAGAGGAACAGCCTTCCATCATAATTAATCATCTCACAGTATTGCTGTTGATGTGCACAATGTTCTCTTGAATTAACTTTTACAATTTCTCTACCCAAAAGGAAAGAACAAATGCTTAAGGAAAAGACAGAGACCTGTTTTCAAGAGACTATAAGTTGGTTTCTGAGAGAGATAAAGAGAAAGCATAGGAGCTCTTATCTTCTAGAGCTGTATCTTACTGCATTCCATCAGGGAAAGAGTCAAACTAAGAAAATAAATCCTTTTGAGAGAAACTAATGTTGAAATTGTATTTTGAAGAGCACTTAATCAAAGAGGCCATAGTCAAACAGACTAGAACAAAATATTTACAAATACTCCAAAGTCTCACCCAGACACGTCATCACAACTTTATTGGAGGTAAGCTCCCTCCAACCTCTTTCATGTGGAGAATTTCAGCATATGAGGGGCTAATGCACTCTGCCTAGGTTCATAAGGACTGGACTTGTTGACCAGCCCTTATTACACTGAAAAATAGAAAACTGATTTATTTTATTTTATTTGGCAAGGAGGGCCCTGGCCCAGCAATTGGGGCAATTAGGCAAAGGTTTGTGTAGAAGGCATCGTCTTAGCTAAATCTGGAAGGAAGCTAGCGATTCTAAAAGAACGTGAGAAAGCCAGTTTGAGGGGCATAATTTTTTTTTAAAGGTGAGAGCTGTAGTCTCTAACCCATACCCCTTCTTATTACCAAGGAATAAACTAAGGCTAAGAGAAAGGCTATGAATTGTCTAAGATGACAAGGGAGAGAGCTTTAGTTGAGAATAGAGTTCTTATCTCCTCTTGCTGTTATACTATTATCGACACTGGGTATTTTCTTAGAATAGTAGATTCATAGATTAATAGGATGATGTTTCGTATTTGCTAATCTTAGTTTTTGTAAGCATTAATGTGGACAGAGATCTTTGTTTATACATCTATTTTTTTTGGAAGTAATCAACCTTGAGAGGTAGGTGCTATTATTATTCCCATTTTATAGTTGAGGAAACTGAAGAAGATAGAGGTGAAGTGACACAGGGTCACTTCAGTGACACAGGGTCACTTCAGTGACACAGTGTCAGTTCAGATTTGAACTCAGGTTCCTCCAGACTGAAGGACCAGTGATCTATCCACTGTTCTAACTCACTGTCTCTATTTTTTCATATTTTCATCATTTTCCACTGCATGTAAGAAATCAGTAATGCTGATCTCCTTAAGTTAAGGAAAGTCTCCTATGTGATACCCAGAAATGATAGTCTCCTAAAGTGAGGATGCCATTTTTTGAATGGGACAAATGTGTTTCTTTTCAAATCTGGCCACATAAGGCTTTTTCTATCTGGGATGTTCCATAGAGGTCTTGGCTCTAATCATCTTCTGATTTGTATAAATGAAATGCTGGTAGAGTTAGGCTACATGGCATAGTCCCTATTAATTGATAGGGGAAGCCCTATCTGATTCTGTACTCTTCCCCCACCAACAACAATGAAACTATTTTTGTTGCATTCCTTCCTTCCCCATCTGGCATAACATATATGCCTTACAGATCATGTCTCTTGTGAATCCATCTAATATTTATCTAAGAAAACACATTTTTCCATGCTCCAAAATCTATCTATAGCCCAACTTCTCGCTCAAGCTCTTGGGTCCCATTTTCAACTGTCTCCTGGATATCTATCCCTTGCTGACATGAAAAAACCTCAAACTCTGTAAAGTTTAAGTTACTGTTTACTTTTTGTCTTTTGATCCCAAATATCTAGAATAGTATCTTATACCTTCTTTGTTCATTGTGTGCAAGGCTGCAAATGCACTAGACTCTGGAGTCACAAATAATTGCTGAGAGAATTCAACATGTTCAAAACTGTTTTCATAATCTCCTCCTCACCCTTGACCCCCCACTTAAAGACACCCTCCCCTCCCCAAAACAAAAAATCCTTGACTTCCCTGTAGAGTTGTAATTAAGCTTGAACAACCATAATTACCAGAATTTAGAAGGATTACAGCACTTTTAAGCTGTATGGGATTAAAACACCAGGATCACAATATGGAGGAGGTGTGGTTGACAATATAAAAGCTTATGTGGAAAAGTTGGGGGCAGAGAGGGGTAGTGATATGAATTTCCAGTTATGACTGGGCACTTGATAAAGCAAATCTGATCTTAATCTGGGCTTTTATGAGAATTGTATGAAATATTATTTTTTGATGCTGCATCTATTAAAAACTTCTATAACTTCCATTCTCTGTACCCCTTGTCACTACCTTCACAGAGGGTCTCATTATCATCTGCCTTGACCTCTGTGATAATCTTCTAAAACAGTCTTCCCACCTCCATGTTTTTTCATCTCCAATTTTTCTTTTATTCTGCATCCTTAGGCAGTATGGTCATATCACTTTTTAGCTCAAGAAATTGACTTACTATATTCTGTTGTTCATCAAGTATAATTCAAACTCCTTTGCCAGGCATTTGAAACCCTACCTAATTTAGCATAGTATTTCTAACCTCATTTCATGTTACTCTTAACATATCCATTATGTATTTTATGCTCCAGACAGATTGGAGCTCTAATTTCAAATTCAAATTCAAATCTAGAGTTCTTTCTTTCTCTTTTCTGAGTGAAATATCTCAGTTTAGCCAAGAGAAGGATCCTGATATCATCTAAGGGGAAATTCCCCAGTGTTTAGGGAAACAAGTTGGAAATAGGGGGATATATTGAACATCTTTCTGCAATACATTTGCTTTTCAAAGTCTGATTGTCCCTCCTTCCACTTCTACCCCTGCCTCTGACTCTGGCTCTGGCTCTGGCTCTGGCTCTGGCTCTGTCTCTGTCTCTGTCTCTCTCTCTCTCTCTCTCTCTCTCTCTCTCTCTCTCTCTCCCTCTGTCTCTGTATCTCCATACACAGTGCTTGGAGCTGATCCCCAAGGGTATGAAAACCTATTTGCCTTTCTTTCTTGAAGCAAGAATAAAGAATATTTTTTCTCTTTAAAAGTATTACATCACCTCTGTACACACTCAGACATCTTTCTCTTCAATTTTGAGAGTCTTATGCAAAATCCTCTAGATTTATCTGGAAACCCAGGTTACATTTACTTATCTGTGTACCTGTTGTCTCATCTACAGACTGGAAACATATCAAGGACAGGTATTTTATTTTTGTCTTTGTATTTCCTCTCACTAGCACATAGGTGTTTCATGATTGCTAACTTATTGATTGTTTACTACCTGGTTGGTCTCTAGGTATGGCTCAAAATCTCAAAAAAAGAGCTTAGAATTAGGAGTCATTTGCAAAGTTAAAGTTGAGGATAAAATGAGGTTGTCAAACAAAGGAATGTGTTGAGAGAAGACTATTGAGGATAGAACCTTAAGGAAAAGTTACCCTAAGGATTTGGAGAGGGATTGGCAAGTCAGTGATGGAGAAAAAAGAAGAAATGGAGTTAGACTTTTGTTGCCAAGTTAAAATAGAGATTCAAACAGAGAAGAATCTGTCAAGAGTTCAAGGAACATGAAAGTTGAATAAAGATAATTGGATTTGGCTATTGTGGGGGTAGGGTCACTTATGACCTTGGAGGAAGTAACTTTGGTAGAGTGGTTGGGCGCAAATCAGAATGTGAAAGCTTTGAGACCAAGGGTTGGTGAGGAAGTTGGGCCCGTGAGAATAAATAACTTAAAATTTTGACAGTAGGGATAAGGGGCAATGGCAGAATTAGGGAGAAAGGTCAAAGAAAGATTTTTTTTTAGGACTGGGGAAATATGAGCATATTTACAGGCAAATGGAAAGGGGAAAATTTATTTTTTCCTTTACATAATCTAGATTATGTCCTTTAATAGAATGTAAACTCCTTGAGGATAGGGAATGTTTGATATTTTTTGTATTTGTACCTCCTATTCCTAGCATAATGCCTGTTTGTGGTGGGCATATAATACATTTTTGTTGAGTTGAATTTAAATGGAGAAGAGTGAAGATTTTGAAAAAGAGGATGTTGCAGAGAGATTTGGTGGGGGGAGAACAGTGCATAAACTATCTGACTTAGTTGATACATTTATTAGTTTTACTGAGAATTTTCTCTCTATTTAAAAAAAATAATTATTTTAACATTCAGTTAAACATTTTTGAGTTTCTAATTCTCTCCTTATAGCCCCTCCCAAACCCATTGAGAAGACAAGCAATATGATATAAATTATTTATATATAGTCATGCAAAACATATTTCCATATTAGCCATGTGGCAGAAAAAAAAAACAAGAAGAAAAAGTTTAAAAACTCATGTTTCATTCTATACTCAGAGTTAATCAGTTCTTTTTCTGGATGTTGATAGCATTTGTCTTTGTTAGTATTTTTGGATCATTGTATTGATTAGAGTAGCTCAGTCTTCCATAGTTATGATATATTGTTACAATGTTGTTGATGTTGTGTACAATGTTCTGGTTCTGCTCACTTCACTTTGCATCAGTTCATTTGTGTATTCCTAGGTTTTTCTAAAGCCATCATCCTCATCATTTCTTATAGTACAATAGTATTTTCCCCTCCCCTTCACACTTCTATTTCTTTTTATCATTTGTTGGCACAAAGAGAGAGTGATGAGGCATGGTTAGGTTTGCATTGGGGACTTTGAGAAGAAGTTAGACAGGAAGTGTGGAGGTTTTGAATAGATGAATCAATTCTCTCTAGGTATGGTTCAAATTCTCAAAGAAAGAGATCAGATTTGGGAGTCATTTGTGAAGTTAAAGTTAAGGATAAAATGAGGTTGGTTGTCAAACAAAGGAATATATTGAGAGAAGATCATTAGGGATAGAACTTTAAGGAATAGTCTTAATGATTCTAACCCTACAGTATTCTTGGATCCATTCTCTGGCTCAATGGAAAGAGAACTGGATTTGGAGCTAAAGTACCTACTTTGAATCCTAGTTCTGCTCCAGTGTGACTATGGGGAAGTCATGCTTCCATATTTATAAAATGAGGGATTTGGACTTTGAAGTCCCATCCTCTTCTCTTCACTTAATTGGCCATCACATTAGTTCAGATTTTATCACCTTTCTCCTGGATTGTCCAAGTGATATTCCTTTTTTAAAAAAATTAGTTTAATTTTTCTAATTACATGCAAAGACAGTTTTCCATATTCATCCATTTGCAAGTCAAAGTGATATTCCTAAAGCACAAATTTGAACATATCCTTCTGCTCAATAAACTTCAGTGCCTCTCTAATACTTTTAGGCTCAAGTGGTTGGTTGGTTGTTTTGTCCTTTGTTCTAGAAGAGGACCAAAATGATATCACTGGGTTGGGGTCAAGATATAGTGTGGATCTGTGGCTAAGTAGACCAATACCAACTCGGAAAGCTCTACCACAGGTTGGGCACAAATAGTTCATGTGAAAATTGAAGTGAAGCTATTTCTAAATTTTAGCCTCTCACATTTCATTTGAGCTACTGCATTTCTGCTTTGCTTTGTACCTTCTTTAATCAGAACACAATATGCTGGATGGTCCTGTGCCAGTGTCTTCATCATCTCACAATCGATTCCAAGTTCTTCAGAAAGACTTTGAGTGTGTTCTTGTATTGCTTCTTCTGACCTCTGTATGAGTATTTGCCTTGTGTGATCTATCTGTAAAAATAGTCTATTAGGCATTTGGCATTCAAATAATATGATCAGCCTATTGGAATTGAGCTGTCTGCTGTTGAGTTTGAATATTAGGAGGTCAGCCTGAGAGAGGAAACCTTAATGACCTCCTAGCATTTCTCTATTTCTTGCAAAGAATTTGGAGTGGAGATGTAGTGGCAGGGAGATCTTTGTATTTTATTGACATATTGATATCTTTGATATTAATATTATTTCTACTAGTCACCAAATTCTGGCTCCCCCTGTATATTTTGTATTTGCTAATATGAATATTTGTTGTCTTCTTGTGTATACTACTTGAGGGCAGGATTTTTTTTTCTCTCTTTGTATTCCTAGTATCTAGCACAGTATCCAGCAAATAGTAGGTGCTTAATAAATGCTTATTGATAAACTGATTAGTTGATTTGAATGTCAGAGTTTGAAGACAGAAGTCCAGATTATTGGACTGTGAATTAGAATAACTGGATCCAAATCTGGACTTGGAAACTTGCTCTTTTTGTACACATATATGAAATAAAGTGATTGGAAATCTCCAAAGGGGCTTATCAGTTCTGAAAAGATATTTAACTCTTTGGAAAGAGGCCTGAACCTTGATGGTGATTGTTGGGTGGGGGCTGGAAGATGATTCTAGGATTTGATAAAGGTGTGAAGCTACTAGGAGGAGCTAGGTCATGGGATAGCATCCTGGACTCAGATCACTATCTTTCTCCCGGAGGAAAAAAATAAAAGGTTCAGATTTTCTAGTTAAGTCTTGACAAGATTCTCAAAGCCTGGTCCTTGGACTTCTAAAGGTCTCTGAGACTCTTTCAAGGGAGTCCATGAGATCCAAACCATTTTAATGATAATATTAAGACTTTTATTTTTGCCCATTAACATGCTCTTCTCTTTTTTAACTACATACTATGTGAGACCAGATTTTCTTCATGTATTTAAAGCAGAACAATGTATCACAAGAGGTTGAGTGCAGAATTGTTCATGAGAATCCAGCTATCTTCTACTAAACTAGATTTCCCAAATATGAGAAAAATGACATCTTCTCATGAATTTTTTAGAAAATAGTTATTTTTCATAAAATGTTAACATGTACTGTATTTGTTATTGTTTTTAAATGAATAAAATTTATATTTAAAATTTTCTCACTTTTATTTTCTATTAAGATAAATATGATCTACATAAACAAAAACTCCTTGGGGGAAGGGTCTCAATTTTTTAAAAATGTATTTATTTATTTTCCCAACTACTTGAAAAGATAACTTTCAGCAATCATTTTTTGGTAAGAATTTGAGTTTCCCATTTTCTTCCTCTTTTCCTTCCCTCCCCCCCCCGACAGAGAGCAATTTAACATAGTTCATACATGTATAACTATGTTAAACATATTTTCATATCAGTCATGTTGTGAAAGAAGAATCAGAACAAAAGGGAAAAACACAAAAGGAATAAAACATAAAATATAAAATCAATTTAAAAATTTAAACTAATAAACTTTTGTCTGCATTAATTCTCCATAGTTTCTTCTCTGGATGTGAATGGTATTTTCCATCACAAGTCCTTTAGAATTGTCTTTGATGATTGTACTACTGAAATGAGCAAGTTCATCATAGTCGATCATCACATAATGTTGTTGTAAATGTATACAATGTTCTTCTGGTTCTGCTCACATCATTCAATATTAGTTCATTCAAGTCTTTCCAGGCTATTCTGAAGTCCTGCCCCTCATGATTTCTTACAGAACAATAGTACTCCATCACATTTACATACCATGATTTGTTCAATCATTACTATCCCTTCAATTTCCAATTCTTGGCCACTATAAAAAGAGCTGCTATGAATAATTTTTGTACATGTGGATTTTTTACCCTTTTTTGTGATCTCTTTGGGACACAGACCTAGTAGTGGTATTTCTGGGTCAAAGGGTAATTCCAAATTGCTCTACAGAAAGGGTTCAGTTCACAATTCCAGCAACAGTGCTTTAGTGACCCAGTTTTCCCAAATCCCTTTCAATATTGATCATTTTCCATTTTTGTCATATTGACTAATCTGATAGATGTGAGGTGGTACTTCAGAGTTGTTTTAACTTGCATTTCTCTAATCACTAATGATTTAGAGAATGTCTTTATTTGACTATCATTAGCTTTATTTTCTTCATCTGAGAACTGCCAATTCATATCCTTTGACCAGTTCTCAATTGGGAAAATGACTTGTATTTTTATAAATTTGACTCAGTTCTCTATATATTTTAGGAATGAGTTCTTTAGCAGAAAGTCAATCATTTTTAAGAGTATAAATAGGGTCCTGGGTCTAAAATGTTTGAGAACTTCTGTTTCACCCCAGAAAGACTCCTCCAGTGCTGTGCTAGGCCTGGGAATATACTTACTGGTATTCCAATTCTTCTCTCTGTCCACCAGATGGCAATATTGTAACAACTCAACACTTGGTCCCCTGGTCACTTTGGTCACTCTGGTGACTATTTCCTTTCTCTTCCTCTCTCCTAGATCTTGCCCTGCTTCTGCCCCCCAGGACCCTGGAGGCCCTGGCAGATTCCTGGTTACGGGAAGACTGCCCTGGCTTTGACTATGCAGCCCTGGTGGTCAAAGCAGCTCCTTCCCAAGCTGTCCTTTGGGCTAAGTCCTCTGGGGTACTGGCAGGGAGACCATTCTTTGAGGCTATCTTCTCCCGGCTAGACTGCCAGGTGACCTGGTTCCTCCCCGAAGGCTCCCACCTGGTTCCAGTGGCCCGAGTGGCTGAAGTCCGGGGCCCTGCTCACCACCTGCTCCTGGGGGAACGAGTGGCCCTCAATGCTCTGGCTCGGTGCAGTGGGGTGGCCAGTGCTGCTGCAGCTGCTGTGGAAATGTCCAGGGCCACAGGTTGGACTGGACATGTGGCAGGGACCAGGAAGACCACTCCTGGCTTCCGATTGGCAGAGAAGTATGGGCTGCTGGTGGGAGGAGCCATGGCACACCGCTATGACTTGGGGAGCCTCCTGATGGTGAAAGACAACCATGTCATGGCAGCTGGTGGTGTGGAAGAGGTATAGTTCAAGACTTTATACTGACCCATCTCCAACTGTGCCAATCCCTCCTCTCTCTCAAATCCATCCAAACCCTAACCTTAATTATAACAGATAAAATCCCAGACTAATTTCAACTTGAAATCCATGATAACTATAATCACATTCCCAAATGGCTTCAAATCTTTGCTCTGACTTTTATAACCTTCATGACCCTGAAAATGTTCTTTTACTCCTATGAGACTTGGTTTCCTCATATGTAAGCTGCTTGAAGGTAGGATCTATTTTTTTGCCTCTTTTTGTATCTCCAATACTTAACAGTGTCTGAGGTCTCCTAGGCAATTAATAAATGTTTTTGAATTTAATTGAATTTGTAAGATGAGGGGAGGTGAAATAAAATTTACATAGTCAGCTGATTGCTCAGTGGATAGTGCTCTAGGCTTGAAGTCAAATCAGGAAGTCAAATCTTTCCTCATACATGTCCTAGCTGAGTGACCTTGGGCAAGTCACTTAACCCCTGTTTGCCTGAGTTTCTTTAACTTGTTAAATGGTGATGATAATAATATTACCCACCAGAGTTTTTGTGTGGATCAAGTGTAACTCAGGAGGAGCTGAGTTCAAATCTGACCTCAGACACTTAATAATTACCTAGCTGTGAGACCTTGGGCAAGTCAGTTAACCCCACTGCCTTGCAAAAACCAAAAAATAAAAATAAATAAAAGTAGGGAAAGACAGGGCAGAGGGAAGAGCTAGATAGACTGAAAAGCAGACTTAGTACAGAGCTTTGGGTACTTTATCAGCCTTAGTTACAGAATTGTGTTGTTATAATTATTATAATTTTTCTGGTTCTTCCTATTCCAAGTCATTGCAACCAAACCAATCCCCAACTACACCCCCTTTTGTGGGCTCTTGTCCCTAAGCTTCATCCTCCACCATAGGCTGTTCACAGGGCTCGGAGGGCAGGAGACTTTGCCCTGAAGCTGGAAGTTGAGTGTAGTAGCCTGCAAGAAGCCCTGAAGGCTGCCCAGGCAGGTGCTGACCTTGTCTTGCTAGACAACTTCTCCCCTGAGGTGAGGCTGGGACACTCCATGGTGGGTTCTCTGCTGGGAGGGGAGTTATTGGTTAGGAAGCTGAGATTGGTGGAAGCAGGTCTGGTGCTTACCTCCACCTTTCTTCTCTCCAACAGATGCTGCACCCCACAGCAGCAGCAGTGAAGGCTAAGTATCCCCAGGTTGGGGTGGAGGCAAGCGGGGGCATCACCTTGGACAACCTTCCCCAGTTCTGCGGGCCTCATATTGATGTCATCTCTCTGGGAGCCTTGACTCAGGCAGCTTCTGTGGTTGACTTTTCCCTCAAGCTGTTTGCAGAAAATGACACTCTGAAGCCCTCTGACATCAGATCTTAGTGAGCAGGAAAGGGAATAAGGAGGGAGGGTAATAAACTGGCTTATTTCTGTGCTCAAATTTATCTCCTTTTTGGAAAGGATGGAGAGGAAGATTGGTTGAAAAACAGTTTCTTTTACTGTCCCTAGGCAGTCAATGAAAGAGGGTACCTTGAAACAGTGATGGGGTTTGGATCAAATTGAGGTGGGAAAGGATTCACATATTCCCTTTTCTCCCAGGAAGCATGCCTCATAAACAGTTTCCCAATTGCTTTATGAGTGAGGTCATTTTTAGCACCATTTCTAAATAACAGTTCATCAAGTTCATATTCATAAGTAGCATCAATATGGGATGAATTCTTATTTCAGCTATCAAAGGTTGGGTCCTAAGTTACTCCTTGATCCTGAGAACATCAGTGTGGATTTGGATACAATACAGCATAGTCACTGGGATGCCCAGACTACCTGTCTATATATGCTTCAAGATCTCTTTATTACCCTAATAATTACAGCTCTGGAAATATGCTTCTTTACCTCCCAATATTTATTACACACATATATCTATACATACATGTATAAATATGTAGGTATTTATGTATAAACCCTTCTTTATCCACTGATGTAAACGTTAGTTCTTTGAAGAAAAGAACTATTTGATCTCTGCCTTCCATTTCTTTGGTACAAAGCAGAAAGAGCCCCTTCCTCTCCTGGACAGGTCATTCCAAAAACAAATCACAAGAGTAGAGTTTATCTTGTTGCATGGGGTTGATGGGGGTTGGGAGAAGGAAGGCAATCTTTAGGAGAACTATGCAGGTTTCTGGCCTGGGGGTTCCAGACCTTAGTAAAGGCAGGTTAAAAAGATAGGATGAGGCCTTGGGCAAGCCACTTAAGGCCCTTTGCCTTACAAAAAAAACCTAAAAAAAAAAAGAAGATAGGATGAGAATGGAGACAAAAAATCAAAACTGGCTGCAGTGTAGAGTACAAGAAAGAGAATAAATTGAAATAAGACTGAAAATGACACCTAGAATTCACATTTAGAGAAAAACTATGGAGTCTGAAATGAAAGTCAGAGAATACTATTTTCACTTTTTAAACTTGTTTTATTATTTTTCTTTCTCATGACTTTTTTTATCCTTTAATTCTGATTCTTTTTTTATAACATGACTAATATAGAAATATATGATTGAACATGTATAACTTATACCAGATTACTCTCTGTCATGGGGAGGTAGGAAAAATGTGGAATTCAAAAACTTACAAAAAGATGAATGCTGAAACCTATATTTGCATGTAAATAGAAAAAATAAAATAAAATAACACTCAAAAAAATTGAATTTTTCAAAAAATATTTGCTAGCAATAGATTGTGTAAGGTCTGAAATGTCAGCAGTTTATTTGACAGTGCTGAAACAATGATTTTTTTTTCATAATGAAAAGATGAGATCAGAGCTGTGTATTAAGAAGATTATGTGAGGAATTGTACAGAGCAGTGGGTTCAAATTCACATCAAACTCAAATAGGAACAAAGGTCACTAAACTATACATAAGGATCCCTAAGAGCTGCTCATTGACTTGGTTTTTAAATGTAATATCTAAGTTTTATCCTATTTTTATTTAATTTATTAAATATTTTCCAATTATATTTCAATCCAGATTGGGTACAGTTTGGGAGGATTGAGCCAGACATTTCTGGTACAGAGGATCCTTTAGGGGAAAGCATGGATTGGTAGCAGAAAGGATACCAGTTAGGATGTTATCATAGCAGCCTAGGTTAGAGGTGATGAAGTCCTAAATTAGGGTGGTGGATGAGTAGAGAGGTCAGGAGAGTTTCAAAAGAAACTATGAAGGTTAGAACAAAGATTTGACAATAAATGGGATATAGGACTGAGGGAGAAAAAAAGAAACAAAAATGATTCAGGTTATGACCCTGAGTTGAAGAATATTATTTTAGACATTTTCATTCCATAAGCATTTATTAAGTGCCTACACTGTACTGAGTGGGGATACAAAGAGAGGGAAAAGACCTCAAAGAGTTTGCAAGCGAATAGACAGAGCCAACATGCAAACAAATATAGAGTTATACGCAGGACAAATAAGAAAAAAATAACAGAGGAAAGATGTTGTAATTGGAATTTGGGGAAGGTAGGAGAGAGGGATTTTAGTTGGGACTTAAGGGAAACCAAGGAGGTCAATAGTCAGAGTGAAGTATAGAGAACATTTCAGGCTTGGGGGACAGCCAGAGAGAATGCTGGGAGCTAAGAGATAGAGGGTCCTCTTTGTGGAACAGTCAGGAGGTCAATGTCACTGGACAGAAGATAGAATTGGGGAGTAAAGTGTAAGAAGATTGGAAGCACTATGAGATTGAGGTGCCTATGGAACATCCAGTTAGAAATATTCAGTAGTTGATACAGGTATGAGGAGAGGTTGGGGGGGGGGGGTGAAGATAGATTTAGAAGCTATCTGCATAGAGGTGTTAAAGTTATGGGAATGGATGATTTCAACTGAAAGGGAATATAGATAGTTCTTGCTTTATGTAAATTTGGATTTAATTAAAGAGATAATTTGGAGCTACTTTGCCAAACTATATGCCAATAAATTGGATAACCTGTGTGAAATGGATGAATATGTACAAAAATACAAACTGTTCAGATTAATAGAAAAGGAAATAAATTACTTAAATAACCCCATTTCAGAGAAAAAAAATTGAAGAAAAATCAATAAACTCCCCAAGAAAAAAATCTCCAGGTCAGATGGATTTACAAGTGAATTCAATGAAATTTCTATTCTACATAAACTATTTTTAAAAAATAGGAGGAGTTCTACCAAATTCCTTTTGTGACACCAACATGGTACCCTACCTAAAGTAGGAAGAACCAAAACAGAAAAAGAAAATAATAGACCAATCTCCCTAATGAATATTTGGGCAAAAAATCTAAATAAAATTTTAGTAATTAAACTACAGCAAGTTATTACTAGGATAATACACCATGATCAGGTTTTATACTGGGTAGGCTGGGATGGGTCAATAATAGGAAAACACTCATCATAATTGAACATATCAATAGCAAAACTAACAGAAATTGTATGATCATCTCAGTACATGCTGAAAAAGCCTTTGATAAAATACAGCATGGGTGGTTCCGGCCAAGATGGTGGAGAGAAGACAAGCACAGTTCTAAAGTCTCCTGATCTCTTCCCCATCTATCACATCAAACAAACCTCTTAAAAGAATTCTGATCCAGAAAACCCAGAAAGAAAAAGAAGATAGCTACGTCAGGGTTTGTCTCCCGCAGCAGCCTTGGACAAATCCAGGCGGGTGAGTCTGGGCTCCAAGGGATGACCGTCTCCAGATTAGCCAGATTAACAGCTAAATTGGAACCGGAAGTCTGAGGGCCCAAGGGTGGACCTGCTGGATCAGCGGTGGGGCTGCACGAAAGGGGCTTGGGTCCGCGGGGAAGCAGAGGCGCTGGTGTTGGTGCTGTCCCCCTGGAGCTCCGGGACCAGGCTGGGGGAAGAGTTCTGGTGCAGGAGAATGGCAGACACCATCCCTAGGCTTCTCGGGTCTGAGAAACTCTGAGGGCACATCTCCATTGCACCGAGGCCTCTCCTCAAACAAAGGCAAGTTACTTCTGCCTCAGGCCCAGGTGTGTGAGCAAAAGAACCAGCCCAGCTGAGGAATGACCTCAGGCCAGAGTAAAGCCCACCATTGATTGAAGGCAAAAGAATTCAATAGTTACAACTCCTGCCTTCTGGCAAAGGGAGAAGGCCTCCCAACCAAGATCACAGACACTCCAGAGAGGACAACCAGCACCTCCTACTGGCCAGCCAGAGAAACTGCACTCAGTAAAGCCTTCAGCGATCCCAAGCCCAGGTGAACCAGCGCCCCCCCAACTCAAGGTCTTAGCATAATGAAGACGGGTCAGCGGAAAGGCGGATCCCCAACTCAGAGAGAACTGGAACCCCTGAGGAGAATACAATCTAGTCTCCAGCACAGAAAGACTTCCTTGAAGAAATAAGGAAGGAGCTTAAAAATTTGGGGGAGACAATTAATACCTTAGAAAGTACAATTGGACAAACACAAAAGGAGAATAAATCTCTCAGATCATAAATTGGACAATTACAAAATGAGAATAATTCTCTCAGTTCCTCAAACGAGCAAATGCAAAAAGAAATTAATTCTCTCAAAACCTCAATTGGTCAAATGGAAAGCTCTTTCAAAAGTAGAATTGACCAATTGGAAAAGGAGTTGCAAAAAGTTGATGAAGAAAACTCCTCCCCCAAAAAATAATGGAGTCTACAGAAACTAATGACTCCATGAGACAGCAAGAGTCAGTTAAACAAAATCAAAAAATAGAAAGAATAGAAGCAAATGTAAAATACCTCATAAACAAAACCACTGACCTCGAGAATAGATCGAGGAGGGGCAACCTGAAAATTATAGGACTTCCTGAAAACATTGAAGAGAAAAAAAGCCTGGACTTAATATTACAGGATCTAGTGATGGAAAACTGCCCTGATATCATGGAATCAGAGGGCAAAGTAGTTATTGAAAAAGTACATCGATCCCCACCAGAAAAAGATCCTAAAATGAAAACACAAAGGAATGTTGTGGCCAAACTGCAGAACTATCAGATAAAAGAGAAAATCCTGCAAGCAGCCAGAAAGAAACAATTTAAATATCAAGGAGCCACAGTAAGGATCATGCAGGACCTGGCTGCATCAACTTTAAGGGATCAAAGGGCCTGGAACAAGATATTTCAAAGAGCATGGGAGCTTGGAATGCAGCCAAGAATCTACTTTCCTGCAAAGCTGAGCCTTCTCTTCCGGGGGAAAAAGATGGACATTTAACGAAATGGAAGAATTCCAAAAATTTCTGATGAAAAGACCAGAGCTAAACAGAAAACTTGGACATCAAACAGGAGGTTCAAGAGACACATGAAAAGGTAAAAAAAAAAATGGGGAGGCGGTAAAAGAAAAAAAATGCAATCCAGTAAGTTGAAATTGGCTAAACCCCAGCATGGGGGTAAAAAAAAAAAGATTCCCATAAACCTTGAGAAATGTAACTCTAACAGAGAGAATACACCTAGCCAGAAATGATGGACATTCATGACCTATCCATGAGACTACTATCCAATGGTATGTAACTGGTTTTAACCCCACTTGGGAGAAAGACTCTAATAACTCTCAGGAATTTTGAATCTATTCGACAGAATGTACAGAACTAGAAGGGACAGACACTCAGAATTTTCTATGACTTAGACAGAAGGATCTAAAAAAAAACCACTACCGCCCTAAAAAGGGGGACAGGAAAGAGACAGGAGGAGGGAGGGGGATTGAATGGGGTAAATCTCATTACACTAAGAGGTACAAAAAAACCTATGGTAATAGTGGAGAAGAAGGGAGCAGAGGAGAAACACCTGAATCTTCTTCTCATCAGATTTGGCTTAAAGTCAACCTACACATACTCAGTTAACTTATAAAACATCTAACCTTTCAAGTATTAAAAGGGAAAAAGGGGAGGGGAGACAGAGAAAGGGAAGGGGAGTGGGGGAAATAAGGGGAAATAACAAAAGGAAGGGTAGGGAAAAGGGAAAAAGGGAAAGGGGAAAGAAAGAGGAGGGTGTGATATAGGAGGGCAAAAACACTGAAGGGGTGTTTTTCAGAAACAAAAGACTGGGGAATATGGATAAAGGGGGGGAAAGGGGGAACAATACAAACAGATAGCACAGAGGGCAATAAAGAATTAGTAATCATAACCTTGAATGTGAATGGGATGAACTCTCCCTTAAAACATAAGCAAATAGCAGAGTGGATTAAAAACCAGAATCCTACAATATGCTGCTTACAAGAAACTCATTTGAAGCAGAGAGATATATATAGAGTAAAGGTAAAAGGTTGGAGCAAAATATATTTTGCTTCAGCTGAAGTAAAAAAAGCAGGAGTAGCAATCCTTATCTCAGACAAAGCAGCAGCAAAAATAGAAAGCATTAAGAGATAAGGAAGGAAACTTTATCCTCCTAAAAGGTACCATAGACAATAAAGTCATTTCAATATTGAATATATATGCATCCAGTGGGACAGCACCCAAATTCTTAGAGGAGAAGCTGAAAGAATTACAGGAAGACATAGACAGCAAAACTCTACTAGTGGGAGACCTCCTCAACCTCCTGCTATCAGATCTAGATAAATTGAATCATAAAACAAACAAGAAAGAAATTGGGGAGGTAAATAGATTGTTAGAAAAATTAGATATGGTAGACTTATGGAGGAAACTGAATGGGGATAGGAAGGAATATACCTTTTTCTCTGCAGTACATGGAACTTATACAAAAATTGACCATGTACTAGGACATAAAAACCTAATGATCAACTGCAGAAAGGCAGAAATAGTGAATACATCTTTCTCAGATCACAATGTAATAAAAGTTACATGCAATACAGGGCCAAGGAGATATAGACCCAGAACAAATTGGAAACTGAATAACCTCATTTTAAAAAATGAGTGGACCAAAAAACAAATTATAGAAAGAATTAACCATTTTATCCTAGATAATGATAATAATGAAACAACATACCAAAACCTATGGGATTCATTCAAAGCAACTCTGAGGGGATATATTATAGCTCTAAATGCTTATATGAATAAATTGGAGAAAGAAGAAATCAATGAACTAAACATGCAACTAAAAAAATTAGAGAAAGAACAAATCAAAAATCCCCAATTAAGTACCAAATTAGAAATTCTAAAAATTAAAGGAGAAATTAATAAAATTGAAAGCAAAAAAAAACTATTGAATTAATAAATAAAACCAAAAGTTGGTATTATGAAAAAACCAATAAAATTGATAAACCTCTGGTCAATTTGATAAAATACAACATCCAATTCCTATTAAAAACACTAGAAAGTTTAGAATAAACAACCAAATAAATAAATAAAACCATTAACAAATATTATATATAATGGGAATAAACTAGGAGTGTTTCGAATAAAATCAGCTGTGGTATTAGAAATGCTAGCTGTAGGGGGTGGCTAGGTGGCCCAATGGATAAAGCACTGGCCCTGGAGTCAGGAGTACCTGGGTTCAAATCCAGTCTCAGACACTTAATAATTACCTAGCTGTGTGGCCTTGGGCAAGCCACTTAACCCCATTTGCCTCGCAAAAACCTAAAAAAAATTGCTAGCTGTAGCAATGAGAAGAAAAAGAAATTGAAGGAATCAGAATTGGCAATGAGGAAGCAAAACTTTCACTCTTTGCAGATGATATGATGGTATACTTAGAGAACCTGAGAAAAGCACCTAAAAACCTTCTTAAAATAATGAACAAATTCAGCAAAGTAGCAGGATATAAAACAAACCCATATAAATCATCAGCATTTCTATGTATGAACAACAAAGTCCAAGAGCAAAAGACAGAAAGAGAAATTCCATTTAAAGTAACTATAGACAACATTGAATACTTGGGAATATACTTCTCATGACAAACTCAGAAATTATATGAACACAATTATAAAGTACTCCTCAACCAAATAAAGTCAAATCTAAATAACTGGAAAAATATCAAATGCTCATGGTTAGATTGAGCTAATATAATAAAAATGACAATTCTAACCAATTACTTATTCAGTGCCATACCAAACTACCAAATAACTACTTTACCGAGTTAGGAAAAAAAGAGTAACAAAATTCATCTGCAGCAACATTGTAAGAATAGCAAGGGAACTGATGAAAAAAAATGTGAAGGAAGGTAGTCTAACTCTACCAGATCTAAAACTATACTACAAAGTGGCAGTCATCAAAACTGCCTGGTCTTGGTTAAGAAATAGAGTAATGGATCAATAGATTAAGATATTTTGAAAGAAACTACAGTAAATGACAACAGCAAACCCAAAAACATCAGCTTCTGGGATAAGAACTAACTATTTAACAAAAATTGCTGGGAAAAATGGAAAATAATATGGCAAAAACTAGACATAGATTCACATCTCACATCTTATACCAAAATAATGTCAAAATGTGTACAGGATTTAGACATAAAGGGTGACACTATTGATAAATTAATAGACCAAGAAATTATCTATCAAATCTATGGAAAGGGAATAAATTTATGATCAAGCAAGAATCAGAGTACATTATAAACTGCAAAATGAATGATTTTGACTATATTGTTAAAAAGTTTTTGCACTAATAAAATCAATGCTGCCAAAATTAGAAGGAAAGTAGAAAGCTGGGAAACAATCTTTACAACTAGGAGTTCTAACAAAGGTCTCATTTCTAAAATATATAGAGAATTGCATCAAATTTATAAGGTTACAAGTCATTCCCCAAATGAAAAATGGTCAAAGGATATGAATAGACAGTTTTCAAATGAAGAAATTAAAGCTATATATAAAATTATACAAAAAAGTGCTCCAAATCATCATTGATTAGAGAAATGCAAATTAAAACAACAATGAGGTATCACCTCACTTATCAAATTGGTCAAGATGAAAAAAAAGGAAAATGATCAATGTTGGAGAGGTTGTGGGGAGGTTGGACCATTGATGCATTGCTGGTGGAGTTGTGATTGGATTCCATCATTTTAGAGGGCAATATGGACTATGCTCAAAGAGCAATAAAACTATTCATACCCCTTGACCCAGTAATTCCAATTCTAGGTCTATATCCAGAAGAAATCATAAAAAAATGGAAAAAGTTCTACATTTTTCAAAATATTCATAGCTCTTTGGGGAAATGGCTAAACAAGTAATGGTACATGAATACTAAGGAATATTATTATTCTATAAGAAACCATAAATGGTCAAACTCTAGAGAAGCATAGAATAACTTATATGATCTGATTCTGAGTGAAGGGAGCAGAGCCAAGAGAAAAATGTACACATTAACAATATTGTGAGATGAACAACTTTGACAGAAGCAGCTCTTCTCAGCAGTTCAAAGAGCTAGGACAACCTTATTAGATTATCTATGGACAATATTAGCCCCATCCAGAGGAAGAAAAACAAAACAAAGCAATCCTTCTTCTGAAGGGCTTTGTTTTTGTTTTGCAAGGCAATGGGATTAAGTGACTTGCCCAAAGTCACACAACTAGGTATTAAGTGTCAGAGGCTGGATTTGAACTCCTGACTCCAAGGCCAGTGTTCTATCCACTGTGCCACCTATCTGCTCCTATTATTTTATTTTTAACAATATATTTTTAAGATTTACAAAGTCTACTAAAAGGTCCATTTATATAAAGCAAGAACTAACTGTATTGAAAAGAAGCAGATGTGATATATATTGATATATATATATGTATATGTGTATGTACACACACACACACATACATATATATATATATATATATTCAGCTAAAGTGAAAAGAAGGCTTGATAAGAGAGGTAGGAAGAGACCATTAGAGCAGTATTTCAAGCAAACTTAAGCAGGAGATGGTATCATGGAGAAGGTCCATATAGTGGTTTACAAGGGTACTTGATAAAGAAGAGTCAAGGAATAAGAAGAGAACAGAAAAAAAAGATCATTGTATTTAGTCATGAGGAGGTCATTAGTGATTTTGGAGACAGCTGGTTTTTAGTAAGTGCCGGGGAACCAAGCCAGATTGGAAGGAGTTAAGGAGTGAGTGGGTAGTGAGGAAATAGAGGCAGAGATTGTACCCAATCTGGCAATAAGGCAAAGCAGAAGGATTGGACTTGAGCTTGTTGCAGAGTCAGAAAAAGACTTTCTTAAGGATAAGGGACACTGGGGTTTGTTTATAACTGAAAGCAGGATCACTCAGAAAGAGAAAGATGGAAGATTCATGGAAGATAGGAAATAATGAAAGAGTAAGGTTATTGCTTGTGAGTTCATTAAAGACAGGGACTATCTTTGAGTCTTTTTGCATGTTTATCACTTACCACAGTGCATAGCACACAATTTATTGTTGTTGTAGAGTCATTTGAGTTGTGTTCGACTCGTCATGACCCATTTGAGTTTTTCTTGGCAAAGCTACTGGATTGGTTTGTCATTGCCTTCTCCAGCTCATTTTACAAATGAGGAAACTGAGGCAGAGTAGAGTGACCTGCCAAGGGACACACAGCTAGTAAGTGTCTGAGGTCAACATATTTGAACTCAGGAAGATGACTCTTCCTGACTTTAGGTATAGCATTCTATGCACTTCACCATCTATCTTGTTTTGAGTCAGTGCCAAAAAAAATGCTAACAAGGATCTGGACAATTTTAAGAAAGAGAGGTGATTGTTGAATGATGGTGGTAGAGAACAAAGGAAGGATACAAGCATGTATTAGGCCCTTACTATATATCCTAAGACCTGTGTTAAGCAATTTACAAATATCTTTTTTTTTAATCTTAGCTATAGCCCAACACTTATGGAGGTAATTGCTCTTATTATTCCCATTTTACATTTGAGGGAAATGAGACAGAGAGTAGTTAAGGGACTTGCCTAGAGTCATACAGCTAGGAAGTTTTTGAGGTCATATTTAAATTCGGTTCTACCTGACTCCAGATCCAGTATTCTATTCACTGAACTACATAACTGTTTAAGAAACTCTAAAAGGGGCAGAGGAAATAAAGGTGTAATCCAACTTCTTGTCCTCTCTTTGGATGTGAGAGGAGGTATCAGTCTTGGAGAAGATCTCAAAGACATCTTTAAGCATCTTCAGAAGAAAGCTACATTTCAATGAACCTCCAAAGATGGAAAGTCCTGATTTAGAGTTGGAAGAAAATTTAGAGGTCATCAAATTCAACCACCTCATTATTATTAGTATTATTTATTATCATTATTTGTTAAGGCAAATGGGGATTAAGTGACTTGGCCAGAGTCTAAGTGGTAAAGTGAATAGTAAGCTAGGTGGTTAAGCAAATAGTAAGTATCTGAAGTCAAATTTGAATTCAGGTCATCCTGATTCCAGGGTTGGTGCTCTATCCATTGCACCATTTAGCTGCTCCAAACCACCTATTTTAAAAAAGAGGAAACCAAGATCCAGAGAGGTTGTCTCCACAATAAGAAGCAGAACCAAGATTTGAACTCAGTTCCTCAAACTGTTAAGTCCATTGATATTGCCATATATAGAGAGTAAAATGAAAAGCAATACTAGGGGAGCATAATTGCTGTAAGAGAACTAAGTTTTCCATGGAGGATGGAGGAGCATAGGGGAAGCAGCATCTGGTGGGGCCAGTATAGAGTTGTGACCTTCAAAGTGGATTCCCAGAACTAATCCTATGCTGAGCCTTGGTATCCTGTGGGAGAACAGTCTGCTGCACCAGTGGGAAGGCACTCTGTAGATGTAAGCCTGTAGAATATGGGAGGCAGAGAGCACTGGGCTTTCAGGGATCTGGTGATGGAGAAAAAGTAGAATGGGAAGTGTACCTTCGAAAGGAGGAATCACACTCTCTTAAATTTTATTTTATTTTATTTTATTTTATTTTTTTACTGTAAAACAAGTTTATTCAACAACTGTTAAATTTAACTGGTAGGCATTTCAAATCTATTCTGATAATTCTTTTAACTAGACACTATTGTCATCCTTAAGATACAAAGGATGGTAATCATTTAAAATTTGAAGCATTTATTCATACAGTAAGTTACACAATGATATATCTAGTTATCAGAAGATTTGTACTTGTGCTACTGGCCTTTGGCAACAAGATAAAATCTGAAGCCAACCATTCCAAGCCAACTCAAATTTTTATATTACATTTAATAGGCTTGACACATAAAAGGGATTCAAGATGCATAGTTAAGTAGAGAGAGGGTAATGCCATAGGTCTGACAGAAATGAGGGACAGCATTATTATTTAAAACAATGGCTAGTTTTGTTACCAACAACTGAAGGGGAAAAACATTTACTTTTAATTGGTCTTTACCAAAGGATTAGTTATATGAAAAAATGCAGGTTACAAAAAGGTTACTAAGTACAGATATTTTATGGTTTAAATGAAAGCATCAACCTTAATTAATTTAAGTGGGTGAGGAGAAAAGAGACCAAGAGATTAGTAGACTAGACAATCTAGAAAACTTCATTGTTAGTGTTTTAATCCTTGAATAAAATCTTATTTGTATTGTTACAAATTGAAAAATCAGCAACATAGTATTGCACCTTAAGGAAAGATAGATTGGATTAAGGATATTAGCAACTGATGACAATTTCAAATAGCAGTTGGTGGTTTCTCAGTAATTCAACTATTAGTTTTGTATACTTTATATTCTTGCTAACCAAAACAAATTCTAGCCAAAACAAATAAATTTTGGCTTTATTGTTTCTTTTCTAGGTTGTAAGTTTGAAAAATGTCTTCCTCAAGAAGTCCTTGCTGTCTTCTGATTTACAGGTTGTGAACTTTTAATTCCTAGGGGATCAAATGTAATTGTACAACACTCCCTAGATATTCCAATCTATTAGTGAAGCTCAAGAGAGGCCATTAACTAATGCCATTGGTGTAATCAAAGTCATGAATCATTTAACATTATAAGTATTTACCTTAGGTAGACAATAACATACTAATTTCTGATAATTCCTAGTGCTCCATGCTCAGCTACTCTGTACATTTGATTATACTTTGGCCTCCCTCTTCATTTGAAATACTTCAACATTAAGAAACTTGATTATTCTTCCCCCATTCCCTTTTTCAAAGTTGCTGCTTGCTTCTTTCTCCTTGACTGATATTAAGAGTGCACGATTCATTCAACCAATTTTTTAAAATAAAAATAATGGAGAGATATTTAAATTAGTCTTAGAACCTTACAATCTACTAAAGCTTAGCTATATACCAAATCTTGGGTATTAACTATGCTAACCACTCTATATATTAATTTATCAGTCTGTAATTTATATAGCATTTTAAACTCTGAAAAGACTATCTTATGCCACTGATGAGAGAGTAATAATCTTCCCACTAAATCAGAAAATGTTTTTCAAGCAACTCGTGGAAACTGCAATAGTCAAATCTGAAATTCATATATTCAAGGGTCAACCAATGAATTTCAAATTTCTTTTTTCTAACAGTCTTCATGGTGCTCTATTTCTGTTCATTTGCTTCACTGTCCTGTTAAAAGCTAAATATTCATTGCTTGTCTACCAATAGTATTTTCTTTGATATGTATATACCTGGTGAATCTGCTCTTATCCTCCTGGTTTACCCTTGAGGTACCAGCTACCCACTTTTCAGATGAATGAGTTAGATCTTTGCAATGAGTCAAAACCATCTCATGTATTTAATAAAGACCTAGTTCTTAATTACCTAGTTGTGTGGCCTTGGGCAAGCCACTTAACCCCCACTGCCTTGCAAAAAAAAACTAAAAAAAAATAGACCTAGTTCTTCCACTATGATAAATGTGCCAGCTCCATTATATCTTCACTGCTTTCACCTTTCATTTATGCCTTCTTCATATTTCAGACCAAGAAAACCTAATGAAAATGTTTGAAGATGGTCAAGCTTGTTTTAGGTTGTTTCTATAGCAATGAAATTTAACAGAAAAAGGCAAAAATATCTGAAAGTCAAATCAATCTTACAAACTCCAATGGAAGACTGTTAACACTCCTCTACTTTATCTCTCTCACTAGCATCATCTACTGAAACTGTACAAGGAACAATCTTCCCAGAAACCTTCCTCATATTCAAAATCTCTTTCAAAATAAGTCTTACTGTCTTTTTATCTAAAGATAACTTTTCAGCCATCATTCTCACAGTCAATCGACTATTTGACCAAACCAAATCTCTGACCTTTTCAACATTTTCATTGGTTCTGTGAGTGATTGGGCGCCCACTTCATGCATCATCATGGACATCATCCCTACCTTCCTTAAACCTTTTGTGCCAGTCAAAAACTCTTGCCCTCGACATTACTTCATCTCCATAAGCTTCTTTTAACATTTCAAGTGTCTCACTGGCAGATTTGTTTAGCTTTACACAAAGCTTGATATGAATTCTTTGTTCTAAATAATAGTCACTCATTTTTCCACCAACAGGAAGCATGCTTTTCTATACTCTATAACTACAGAACTGATTCAGGGACCTTGAAAAGTATTTTTTTGCAAAGTGAAGCATGTTCCACTAGGGTCACTTCTCTCCTTCCAATTAAGACAATAAACACTAGTCTCATATAAGGATCACACCTTGTGAATTATACAGCAGTAGATAAAAAGATTTTGGAAGTCTCAGAATCAGATCATCCCAGCTTGTATTTTTCCTACCTGATACTGCAAAATCACATATTAACTTTCAATTTTCCAAGGCCACGAAGACTCGACCTCAGGAGCTCTCTCAGGGCCTGCCTAGTCCTAGGGCAAATGGGTGCTCACAGGTGACATGTTCCAAGCAGCAACAGCGCAGCCAGGGTGGGCCTTCCGCGAAGCACCTCTGGCCCTGGCGGCCACCCACATCCTCTGCCCGTCACTGAGAAGAGAGCTAAATTTTAGAATATAGAGCCAAGCCTTAGTTATTCTGAATCTTTAAAATAAAAATTTTTTTTTAGGTTTTTGCAAGGCAAATGGGGTTAAGTGGCTTACCCAAGGCCACACAGCTAGGTAATTATTAAGTGTTTGAGACCAGATTTGAACCCTCCAAGGCCGGTGCTTTATCCACTACGCCACCTAGCCGCTCCTTATTCTGAATCTTAATTCCAGTTGTATTGGTTTTCAACCACTAAGGTGTCCCTAGATGGGGTATTTGTTGGTAAATGTGATGACCACCTTCAAATGTTTCAGAATGGGGCATGCTTGGTGTATGTTAAGTTTTGTAATTTATGTGGTCTATTATGCTGATTATTTTCCCAAGATTGAACCATTCCTGCATAGTTGGTATAAAATATGATCATCTCTTTGCTAATCATGTATTTGAAATTTTTACATCAATATTCATTAGGGGGATTGTCCTATAGTTTTCTTTGTTTTGGCTTTTCCTGGTTTAGATATTAGCACTATATTAGTGTCATAAAAGGAATTTGACAAAACTCCAACTATTTTTTCAATTTATAGTTCTGACACTTAGTAGTTGTGTGACCATCAACAAATTACTTTGTTTATCTGAATCTCAATTTTTTTATCTGTAAAATGGGGATATCTGTCTTCATACTACTACCCTTACACTGTTGTTGTGAGGTGAATCACATGATAGGTTTGTCAGCCTTAAAGTTCTATAGAAATGTGAGTTTTTCCTAGCTAGTGGAAACACTTGAGAAAGTAGTTATACAGCTCCATAGATTTAGATGAAAGAAGGAAAGACTAAGGAAAAAATGCAAGCCTATTGAGAAAAGTATTCAGTTACTAAAAATAATTTTTTTGGCCTCGAAAACTGAATTCTGAAGGGGGAAAAACTTGCCTGATTTTCTTTTTATTTGAAAAGAAGGACCATCTTTTTTTTCTCTCAGCATCAATATTCTTCCATGGTTGTTGTGGCCTAGTAATCATGGAATACCCGAAACCCCCTAGAACTAAAGTTGAAGATCATTCAGAGAACAATGGAGAGGCATATGGATGATGAGCAGACTGTACCATATTAGGAATGAAAAAAAATAACGTAGGAGAAGTAATGTAAAAAATATTATTGGGGAGATTTGTCATTAGAAAAGGAGGATGGGGCAGTCATGCAATGAGTGAAAGAAAGGGAAAACTGGTAAGTAGAGTGTGTGTGATCCATTTGTGTCATCTAATGTCAAGGTATCTAACAGAAGGTCCCTAGCATTCTATGCAGAAGCCCCCTTAGAGAACTGATGAAGAATTCAGACAGTAGTTGTATGGTATGAGGTGGTTTGTAGTCTATACTCTTATATGGATAGTTACACCAGTGTCTTTAGTCTGTCCCCTTCTTTCTGTTTACCCAGATCTTTGTTCAGGTCCTTGTAACTACTTAGGTTTTCTTTTTTTTTTTTTTTTGTAAGGCAATGGGGTTAAATGGCTTGCCCAAGGCCACATGGCTAGGTAATTATTAAGTGTCTGAGACTGGATTTGAACCCGGGTACTCCTGACTCCAGTGCCCGTGCTTTATCCACTGCGCCACCTAGCCGCCTCTCCTTGTAACTTCTTGCACAACCTCTTGCAAACTTCTTGTCTCCTTGATAGTTTCCTCACCTCAGTCAGTTCTACTCTCTCTTCCATACTCTATAGCTGTCCAAGTGACATTCCAAAAAACACATCTGTCCCTCTTTTTCTCAAAAAGATCTGAGTGCTTTTCAGATCAAATTTTAAGTTCTCTTTCTGGCCTTAAAAACCTGTTCTCAACATCCCTTTCCAGCCTTATTGTATACTCTTGTCCTTTATGTTCGTTCTCTCTCTCTCTCCTCCCCTTCCTCTGGATATATGTGTGTGTGTGTATATATATATATATATTTTTTTTTTCTTATTTTCCACATATGCTATTCCATTTCCTAACTTTGCATAGAAGGCACTCCTATCTCATATCCTTTTCTTAGAATCTCTCTCTTCCTTCAAATAGTAACTTTTCTAATCATCAATAACTGGTGCTGGGTCCAAGGGGCTGGGCATCCTCTCCTTCATTAAGGGGTCCACCTGCTCTAGACCCAGGCATGCCTAGCAACTGGCTGTGGTACTTCAGGAGGACCTTAATATCTAAATGGATCAGACTCCTCTTCTGTTGTTCTTTTCTATACTGTTCATTAAGGCCTTAATCTGCTTCCCTGGGAAAAACTGCTTAATAATTAAATTTTGGGTCACATCTAATGTTTCCCCAAAGTGGAAAGAAAGATTCTCAATGTAAAATACAATTCAGATATGGGTCAGGTGCTTTTATGGATAAAACACTGGCCAGCTAGAGAACATAATAGATAGAATACTGGACCTGGGGGGAGAAAAGCTTATCTTCCCAAGTTCAAATCCAGCCTCAGAAATGTATTTGCTGTTAGATCTTGAGCAAGTAAGTCACTTGACTATATTTCTCAGTGCCTCATCCATAAAATGATATGGAGAAGAAAATGGCAAATCTCTCCAGTATCTCTTTGCCAAGGAAATCCCAAATGGGGTCACAGAGAGTGGAACACAACTGAAAAGAACATTTTTTTAAAATGCTAAGCATACTTGTGTTTTGACACAAGTATGAATTCACAGAAAGACTTTAAAAAGTATTGTAACTTAATACTGTTATATTCCCCCAGGTATCTGAGGCTTAAATCTTATCATAACATTTTGAGGGAGCACTGAAAAGGCAATTTCATTTCAACTCAACTCTGAACTGTCTCCTCAAGGTTCATTATTTTTTGGACATCTAGACCTCCATTGGGGCTATCTTCTCTAATGCAGAAATATTGCCTACCACTAGTCAGCTCTAGTCAAGGGCAGCAGGATCTCCATATCTCTCAGATTCATTGTATTGCCATCAAGCCAAGGGTCAATATCCACTCTTCTATACTCAGGAAAGAGGAAACAGTAGAGACAGCTCAGGCTGTAAAATCTAGTCCCAAGTTTGTCTAGGCAGAATGTGGGCTTGGTTGCCATGTACCCATGGCTGTATAGTATCCAGCATGGAGAAAAGAGTGAGCTGCCTTACACAACCTCCACCCACTTATCTATCCACCCAAGGAAGTCTCAGAATTATAGTATTCCACTTGCCACGTCCAAGGAAGAGAACCAACAGTAGACTCACTTCTTTTTCCTAAAGGTCCACTTGATTAATACTTGCTGTTTAGTAGCCACTAAAAACGATTGCTTCATTATGCCTAAAATGCTTTATCAATGAGCAGGAACATGTGATTGATTGGAAGGAGGATAGGAAAAGCTAGCAAATTCTATGTGTCATCCTACCCTCCATTTTTTATATTTTATACAAGCATCACTGCTTGCATGGCATTCTCCTTATTGGTGGATGAGGGACAGAGTTGATGAGAGCTTGAGAGAGGAAAGGCCTTGGTCTTCTGGTTTTAACTTCAAGAAAGGAGATACACTCTCATCAGATACCACACTTCATTTCCTGAAGGGAAAGAAAGTCTGACATGAAAAGGAGTAGACACATCAGTCATGTCCTTAATCCCTATTTCTCTTGGTTAAGGTGAGATATCTTGTCCCTGATGGGAAAGTTCTTTCATTTTCTATACTGCCTGATAGATAGGTAGATAGGTAGGCAGATTGATTAGATAGATAGATAGATAGATAGATAGATAGATAGATAGATAGATAGATAGATATAGATAGATGACAGACATTCATCTGTATAGCTTCTCTGATTTCTGTTTGCTATTGACTGGATAAATAGGCTCATTTGTTATTTACTATATGTATTCATTGTGGAACTGGCATTAGGTGAGGAGTCAAGCTTTAGATAAAGAACTTGAGGCATTCCCTTTTTTTTTGATGGATTTTTAGGTAGGGTGGGGTGGAATATCTGATTGTATTATATAAGACATAGCAGCTCTGGAGTAAAACTGAATACATTTTGAAAGGATTTTTTTTAAAGTTCAAAAGATGGTATCAATTTAGTTTCATATATAAAATGTTTCCATAAAGTTATTTTTCACACTTCAGTTTGAACATCTCACTTAAATTTATTGATTCAAAAGGAAACCACAAATGGGTATGAACATAGCCAAAACTTGAAACAGAATATCAACTTTACTATGACCTTCTGCAAGAGCTGATAATCTTGTCAGCTGTACTGATTTGAAAAACAAATGACATCTATATATTACAGTTAAAAGTAAATTATCTTTGCCATATTTGCATAAATAAGTTCCTGGTAAATGTGTTTCAAAACAACTTAAGAACATCAGGAACTGTTAATCAGACAAATAATATGCTAAACTATACATTCATTCCCTATTAAGGGGACAATAGCAAACAAGAACTCAGCTTGAACCTAAAAATACTCTTCCCTGCATTTTCAATATTTAAGAGGTAGATAGATAGTATTCTAATCTGGTACTCTATCTCTGTAGAGAGCAGAGTGACCAGCCTCTGGCTTCAAACTCCTGCCTCCTCTTCTAGAACCAGTCTCCCAAAGAGAAAAGTGTGTGGAGGACTCTAGGATTTATTTTAGATCCTAGCAGATCCTAGATCCTAGATCATGTTGCTCCACTAGTCATATCTAGGCAGATCTATAATGCATACATAACTTCCATTGGCAACAAAATATATCATACCTCCCTTTACACTTGTATATTTACTGTCTCCTCCAATAGAGTAAAAGTTCCTTGAGGGCAGACATTACTTAAAATAAAAATCACCCTCAAGAAAAATGTATGGGACATTGTAGATACCCAAAAAATGCTTGATTGGTTTCCATCGCAGCTTTGTGGAAGCGCCCAAGTTGAAAAGAAGGAATTTTTTGCATTGACTTCAAAGTTCTTGCATATCAGAGCAATGGTTTTAGTCTACCTGATGTTTTGGGCTGTGGATATTCAATTGTGAATTTAATTATAACTAATCTCCTTTAATAGTACAACTTTCCCTTGTGATATTGAACAGACACCATTCTCAGATGTGAATTGTTCTTTGCTTGATGCAAAACTCAAACCAAGGATAATATAAAAGGCATCACTGAGGAAATGTAAGACTGAAAATAAGGTGGGCTGGTGTCAATGAAAGAAAACAGATGGAAAAACTTTGTCTTACAAACTTAATCCAGGCATACCCTGAAAAATGTTACTCTACAGGCCAGGCCCACACACAGTTTCAACTCCTGAGGTCCCTGAAAGGGGGAGTTAATAGCAAGGAAAGCTGAAGGGGCACATTTAGGCAGAACTAACCTACACCATCCCCAGTGATCATAACTTTTTTTCTGGTTCTTAGTTTTCTCATTTATAATATAAGATGGTTGGATCAAATAATTTCTGGCACCTCTTCAAACTCTGACATTCTTTGTTCTGAGTTTGGAGTGGTAAGAGAGAGTTCAAAGGATTTCTTTTGATTGTGATCTGGGAAGTCTTGGAGAGGATGCAAATCATGAAATCTGGTCATCAATAAGAAAATGGATAAACCAAATCTTTTTTTAATCAGGAATATATTTAAATGTATTGTTTTTTGGGGAGCTCATCTGTTATATGTAGCAGGTGTTGTTTTTATTATTACTAATTTTTTTAAGTTAAGCTTTCTGGAACCAATCACTGTACCTTCATCATGCATTTCAGATGTATTTGTTTCACTTATTGACTGATTCAAATTGGGATCTTATCTCATGAACAAAGCCTGTCATTCCCAATAGGCTTTCATAAGTTTATTAAATGATACAAACTATTTGATCTTACTGTTTTGCCCTATCTCCTTCAAATTAATGGAATCCTTGTTTTCAGTCTTTCCTGACCTCTTCCTTGGCCATGGTGAATGGAGAAGACACTATTCAAGTGAAATTCTGAAGGCTCAGATGCCATTATTTTTCAGGGGCCATAATATGGTTAAAGTTATGCATCCTCCAGTTGGTCAGAATGGGCCAGACTCTGTCTAATGAGATCTGAAAGAAAATGTAGTGCAGTAGTGTATCATGATTAAAGGGTCAGGTTTGGGGTCAGGAAGATCTGGGTTCTGCTTTTGACAAATAGCTGAAAAGGGCATCATAACATAAAATACCTAGAAGAAAACTAAAAAATTCAGAAAGGGAATGTTTTTGTTATCAAATTGTTAAATTTAATGTATATCTTTAAAAAGTTTTTCTTAATTATCAAAAATCCTCAAGGACATGATTTCTCTCTCATCACATTCAACGTAGATCAATGCATACCATGGAAACAATGTAAAAACTAACAGACTGTCTTCTGTGGGGGGTGTGGGGAGGGAAGCAAGATTAGGGGAAAAATTGTAAAACTCAAAATAAATAAAATCTTTCTAAAAAAAATCTTCCTCTTCTACCACCTCCATTGAAAAAGGAAGAAAAGCAAAATCCTTGTGACAAAAATGCCTAGTTGGTAAAACAAGTTTTTTTAATTGACCATGTCTAAAAGTATTGCACATTTTTGAAAAACAATGGTTTATAGTTTCATATATTATCTTTTTTATTCTTTGTATGTTTGAATGTTTTAGTTTGTTGATGATTCATAATGGCATCTGTAATAAAAATGTACAAACCAACACATAAATTCCAAGTCAAATAATATCTGTTAGACCATAATGGGCAAACCATTTACCTTCTCAGTCCCATCAGGCAACTTTCCATAACTATCAGTTGCAGACAAATGCCAAATTAAATCATAGATCTAGACCCAAACAAAATGTTGGAAAACTTGGATGCTGAGACTTATTTCTATATTATCCTGTTGTATTTTTACTAAATTTATATATTTCATAAGGGGTTAGTTAGTTGGGTTCTAGGATGGATTATACCCATCCAGTACTCTATACCTCCAACTTCTGCTAGAATGTTTCCCATGAATAATTAGACAATAGACACATGTTTTGTCTCTTTGTCAACTCTTACCTAGTTCTTTGTCACTGAATGGACATGTCTTCAGACAAAATGAAACCATTGCTTCCTGGGTCATCACTGGTCATATTGACTCTTGTCTGGCCAGTGGTCTTCGATGACTAAAGGAGATTGTGGAACTGAGGACTTTGCACAACTCTGTCTAGCTGAAATCCAGTTCACTCACAAGTCAAGACATCACCCTAGACCTGCTCTTCCATGCACAGTTTGACTCTATATTGCTAGGGCAGACTCTTTCTTGAATCCGCAGCTAAGCTCCCTTTTCTGCTGGCAGAGTACCCACTCTTAGAAGCTGCTTCCTCCCTTGAATGATGCCTATACACATCCATATATGCCTAGAGTGTGTGACTCTACTCTCCACTGAATACAAAGTCTTTTGCTAATTAAGTAGCTCTCTTTCAAAGCTACAGAACCAGTGAAGGTTAGGAGAGGAGAGAAAAATATCTTACTATTATCTTTGTCAGGGTCTTCTCTCTATTTTGTTATAGTTAGTTTTTCTATTTATTTTAAGCATAGTAAAAAACAAATTTTTGGGGGAGATACACTTTAGGAATTCAATGGCAAAAGGTACAGTTCCTAAACTTAAGGGATATTATTCATTTAAAAAAATTAGATACTGGTAATTTGGTTTTCTTCTTTTTTTAAATCTAATTAATCAAAGGGTTATCTAATTTATATTTTTTCTTGAAACCAACTCTCAATTTTATTTATTAGTTCTATAGTTTTCTTAATTTTGATTTTATTATTCTCTCCTTTGATTTTCAGAATTTCAAATTTGGGGATTTTAAATTTGCTCTCTCTAACTTTTTTACTTGCATACCCAATTCATTAATCTCCTCTTTCTCTCTTTTATTCATGTAAGCATTAAGACATATAAAATTTTCCCCAATAACTACTTTGGTCGTATTCTGCAAATTTTGGTATGTTTTTCCTTTTTGTCATTGTCTTGGATGAAATTATTATGTGTATAATTTGCTGTTTGACCCATCATTCTTTAAAATTATGTTGTTTAGTTTCCAATTAATTTTAGTTCTATCTCTCCATGCCTCTTTATTGCATGTGATTTTTATTGCCTCATGATCTAAAAGGGATGCATTTAAAATTTCTGCCTTTCTGCATTTGATTGTGAGGTTTTTATACCCTATACAAAGTCAATTTTTGTGCAGGTGCCATGTACCTTAGAGAAAAAGGTATATTTCTTTCTATCCCCATTTAATTTTTCCCAGAGGTCCATCTTTTCTAACTTTTCTAACATTTTATTCACATCCTTAACTTCTTTCTTATTTATTTTATGATTAGATTTATCTAATTCAAAAAGGAGGTTGAGGTCCCCCATCAGTGTAGTTTTACTGTCTATGTCTTCCTCTAACTCATTTACCTTGTCTTCTAAGAATTTGGATGCTATACCCACTTGATAAATACATGCTTAGTATTGGAAGTATTTCATTATCTGTGGCACCTTTTAGGAGAATGTAGTTTCCTTCCTTAACCTTTTTAATGAGATCTGTTTTTGCATTTGTTTTGTCTGAGATAAGGATGGCTTTTGCACAGGATGTCTTAACCAGTGCAGGGAAATGAAATATTAATCTGCCCAGAATACAGAGGAGTTATTGAATATAGATTTTGTGCCCAACAAAAACCTACAGGATCTGTCCATCACTGTCAAAATGCTCAGATTTCATCAACTGCAATCTGTTGTGGATCTGACCATCCATGATCAACATGGAGAAGAGAAGAAGCTCTTTTGTTTGGAAGAAGACCACAGAACTCTGTGATTCCTGAGCACAAGGATCATCAAGTCCTTCCTTTGGATAAGGTTGCTGCCAAGTTCAAAGAGAAGCTCTGGGAAACACAAAATATCTTATAGGAAAACGAAGAAAGTTGTGAAGTGTGATTGCAAAATGTAAGGAGGACATACTCATTTTTTGACTGTTAAGTTATGTCCAAGTATGACAAAATACATCAATTTTTATGTCAATCAACTCAATAAAATAATGGGTTATTTTTTTAAAAAAGTAGTGCCCCAGAATTTTTAAAATTGTTATTTGCTTATGTGTATTTACCACCAGATATCAAGGGAAAGAGCTAATATTATTTCATTTTACTTTTTTAAAAATATTTAATTTATTTTTCCAAATACATGCCAATTTAATTTTCAACAATCATTTAAAAAATTTACTTATTTAAGGCAATGGGGTTAAGTGACTTGCCCAAGATCACACAGCTAGACAATTATTAAGTGTCTGAGGCCAGATTTGAACTTAGGTCCTCCTGACTCCAGGGCTGGTGCTCTATTCACTGTGCCACCTAGCTGCTCCTACAATCATTTTTGAGTAAAGTTTCGAGTTTCACATTTTTCTCCCTCCCTCCTTTCCTTCCCCCCCCCGACAGAAAGTAATGTAATATAGGCTATACATGTTAAACATATATCCATAATAATCATGTTGTGAAAGAAGAATCAAATAAAAAAAAGGAAACAATGCTAGAAGGAAAAAACATAATGCATAAGACAACTTTTAAACATTGATGATAGTGTTAACCATAATTTCCTTAGGTTAAAATGAAGCAATAAAATTAGTTTTATAAATGAAGTTTAATTCTCTAGGATCTTTCCAAAACCCACAGGTGGATGGCATCCTTACAAATTTCAACATTGACACAACATTTTGGGATCATTTTATCTAATTTGAACAAAGAATAATGGTGGTCAACCAATGAGTTTCACAGATGATATGGTTAAAATATTTTTCTTTCAAATCTTATAATATTTGCTTAAATTCCTATTGACAAGAATTCCATTTATGCTGAAAAATAAATGTTTACAAATAACAATAGGATTTTCTCTCTGCTCATCCAGGATATCTCATCTTAAAGTTTGTTGAACAGGTACTAACAATGAGATAACCAGATAGTATTGACACCGGTTTAGTCAATATTGCAGGAAACAGGCCTTACAAAGCAGATTGACATTTTATAACCCTTAGTAAAAGTTTAAGAGACTAATTGATCAGAAACTTATAAATCAAGAAACATTAATTCCATTTTAAAGAATATCATATTAGACAATAGTAAGCTTTAGTCTGCATTCAGTCCATAATTCCTTCTCTGGATGTGAATGGTATTTTCCACTACAAATCCTTTATAATTACCTTTGATTATTGCATTGCTGATTTGATCAACTACATCATGGTTGATCATCACACAATGTTGCAGTTTGTATGTATAATATTCTTCTGGTTCTGCTTATTTCACTCAGCATCAGTTCATGCAAGTTTTTCCAGGTTTTCTGAAGTCCCATTCCTCACAACTTCTTATATAACAATAGTACTCCATCACATTCATATACTACAATTTGAAGTATTCCCCAATTGATGGCTATCTCCTCAATTTCCAATTCTTTTTTTTAAATATTTGTTTATTCTCATTTTGTACAAATAATGTTTTTTATACATTAATAAAATATTCTTGTTTTAGAGTAAACAAAGTACCCCCTCCCCCCAAAAAATATAGACTCGCTTGAGCAATAAAGTAAAGGGGAGAGAAGAAAATTAAAATTAAAATTAAAAAAAATAGTAGTAATTGTAGGTATGGCCAGGTGGCGCAGTGGACGGAGCACCAGCCCTGGAGCCAAGAGCACCCGAGCCCAAATCTGGCCCATACACCCAACAATCACCCAGCTGTGTGACTTGCAAGCCACTCCAACCCCACTGCCCTGCAAAAACCAAAAAAAGAAAAAAAATACCCAAAATAAAATAGTAGCAATAGTAGGGGAGGCCGGGTGGTGTACGACCACTGGCCCTTGAGCCAGGAGCACCGGGGTCCAAATCTGGCCTCAGACACCCAACAATCACCCTGCTATGCAGACCTAGGCAGGCCACCCAGCCCCATTTACCCTGTACCCCGCCCCAAAAAATAATAATAATACTAAAAAGTGTGCTTCAGTCTGTGTTCCAACACCACCAACTCTGTCATGGGTGGATCACATTCTTTATGATAAGTCCATCACTAAAGTTACTTCCATATTTTTCCACCATTGCCATTGCTTATCACAACTCCCTCCTTTCATATTTCTCTACTACCATGTACTCTATTTTCTCTCTCCTTTTGCTCTGTCTCTGCTGTAGGGTAGCTGAGTGGTGCAGCAGACAGATCCCTGGCCCTGGGGCCTGGAGGCCCTGAGCCCCCATACCATCCCTTATGCCCAGCATCCACCTGGCTCTATGGTCCTGGCCAGTCCATCCAATCCCAGACCCTTGCAAGAAGTAAAAAATAAAATGTGTTATATCTAACCACTCTCCCACCATAGTCCATCCTCTCCTCCATCATTCACATCCCCACCCCTTCCCCCTGTCCCCCCCTCCTTCTTACTCCAGATGTCTATATCCCATTGAATATATATGCTATTTCCTCTCCTAAGAACCTCTGATGAGAGCAAAGTTTCCCCTTATTCCCCCTTGCCTTCCCCCCTTCCATATCATTGCAATAGCTCATTGTAATAAAGAAAAATCTTATTATATGAAATATCTTGGCCTATTCCCCCTCTCCTTCTTCTTTCTCCCATTATATTTCCCTTTTTTCTATTGACTCCATTTTTAAACCATATTTTATCTTCAAATTCAGCTTTCTTTGGGGAGGCTAGGTGGCACAGTGGATAAAGAACCGGCCCTGGAGTCAGGAGTACCTGGGTTCAAATCCGGTCTCAAACACTTAATAATTACCTAGCTGTGTGGCCTTGGGCAAGCCACTTAACCCCATTTGCCTTGCAAAAGCCTAAAAAAACCCAAAAAACAAATTCAGCTTTCTCCTGTGCTTCAACTATAAAAGCTCTTACCTGCTCTATTAATTGAGAAGGTTCATCTGAGTATTATCAGTGTCATTTTTCTATACAGGAATACATGCAGTTCATCATCATTAAGTCCCTCATATTTTCCCCTTCTCCTCCAATCTCTATGCTTCACCTGAGTCCTGTATGTGAAGATCAAACCTTCTGTTCAGCTCTGACCATTCCAACAGGAACATTTGAAATTCCCCTGGTTAATTGAAAATCCATCTTTTTTCCCTGGAAGGGGACATTCAGTTTTTCTGGGTAGTTGATTCTCAGTTGCATTCTAAGCTCTTTTGCCTTCTGGAATATTATATTCCAAGCCCTATGAGCTTTTTTTCTTTTTTAAAGTTTTTTTTTTTTTTTTGCGAGACAAATGGGGTTAAGTGGCTTGCCCAAGGCCACACAGCTAGGTAATTCCACCTAGCCACCCCACTACGAGCTTTTAACATAGTTGCTACTAAGTCCTGTGAGATCCTGATTGCAACTCCACGGTATTTGTATTGTATCCTTCTGGCTGCTTGTAATATTTTCTCTTTGACTTGGGAGTCCTGCAACTTGGCTATAATATTCCTGGGGGTTGTTTTTTTTGGATCTCTTTCTCAGGGAGATTGGTGGATTCTCTCCAATTCTATTTTGCCCTCTGCTTCTAGGATATCAAGGCAATTTTCCTGTAGTAATTCTTTGAAAATGATGTCAAGGCTCTTTTCCTGATCATGACTTTCAGGTATTCCAATAATTTTTAAATTATCTTTCTCAATCTGTTTTCCATATCAGTTGTTTCTTCGAGATGTTTCACATTTTCTTCTAATTTTTCATTCTTTTGGTTTTGAAGTATGGAGTCCTGATTTCTTGTAAATTCATCAATCTCCCTGAGTTCTATTCTTTGTCTGAAGGATTTGTTTTCCTCGGAGAGCTTTCTTATCTCTTTTCCATCTGGCCAATTCTGCTTTTTAAAGCATTCTTCTCAATAACTTTTTGAACTGTTTTATCCATTTGACCTAAGCTGTTTTTTAGCATGCTATTTTCTTCAGCATTTTTTTGGATTTCCTTGACTAAGCTGCTGACTTCATTTTCATGTTTTTCCTGCATCTCATTTCTTTTCCCAGTTTTTCTTCTATCTCCCTTATTTGATTTTCGAAGTCCGTTTTGAGCTCTATCATAGCCTGAGCCCAATTTCTGTTTTTTTTGGAGTCTTTAGATGCTGGAGCTTATGCTTCCTCATCTTCAGACTGAGTGTTTTGATCTTTCTTGGGCTCACAGGCAAAGTATTTATCGATGGTGTTCCTCTTTTTTCTGTTTGCTCATTTTCCCAGCCTGAGCCTGTTTTTGGGGTGCTTCCTGAGCTTTTGGGACACTCCCACCAGGATCTCAGTATGTGAGGCTCTGTCCTCCCTCATGGTCTGTGAATGACCATAAGTGCCCCCCTCTGCCACAGGGCTGAGGTGGGGGGGCTGCTATTCTATGGGGGGGGGCCTAGACTGCAATCAGGATCTAAATGGGGTTAGAACCCCAGTGTCCTGTTCCAGGGGCAGAGGACAGAGCTCTGCAGTCTCTCTCTCTTCACTCCCCTCTCTTGCCTCAATAGGCTCATGCCCTGGGGGCTCCAGCTTACCCGCTCGCCCAAGTTGTGCCCGTGCCCAGTGCTCCCTGGGGTGTAGGTCAGGAAACTCCCCCCGCTGCTGTGAGCCAAGGCTCCCAGTGCCCTGGGGCTGCCTCCGGGAGGCTGAAGTTCTTTCACTCTGGCAGGCCACCCCTCTGGCAGGCTGCCCCTCCAACCCTGGGAAGCAAAGCCTTTCTATTCTTTTGCAGGTTACTTTGAGTAGAAGTGCCTCACTGGGTCCCTCTGTGGGTTCTGTCTCTCAAAAATTTAGTTAGAGTCCTTAGTTTATAAGTTTTATGAGAGAGTGCCTAAGAGACGATCCTCTCTTGTCACCATCTTGGCTCCGCCCCCCTCGAAAATCCAATTCTTTTTTTTTGGTGACAAATTTTTTCATTTCACTTTTATTTACCTTCTAATGTCATATTTATTCTCATGTTATAAGCTTTTGTTTCTTCAGTTTCTTCTGGGATATCTTTTTCTTTTGAGCAATTTCTGGTTTAGGATCAATTTTTTCCTTTTCAGTAAGTCATGTCAATATGGCAAGAACTCATGTATGGGTTGATTCGACCATGAGGCCTGTAAGTACACCATCTCATTTTGGGATCCTTGTTAACCTGGATATGCTCAATGACAAGAGAATCCACATCCAAACCCTTTAACTCAGTGTTGCTCTTTACATTTTTAAGCATATGCAGCAAGAACTCAGCACTCTTTTTTGGCCAAATCCTGCTTAGCCTGGGCATACCTGCCAATGCCACCATTATATTGACAGAATGGAAGACATTGTTTATTCAACATGACATCTTTCAACTACTTGGTAGCTTTTCAGATATGCATGCCCTTGATGACTTGGGCTGTTTCACAGGTGTTCTTGAAGTGGACCCAGAGATTTGAACCCCTTGACTTGCCTGATTTTGTGGGGGTCTCTGGATCAAGAGAATACCTCACCATTTTAAATGATTATCTAGAACAGGTCAAGGGAAGAGTCAATTTCCAATTCTTAAGGAGCTACTATAAATATTTTTGTACATGTGGGTTTTTTTCCCCTTTCTTATGATCTCTTTGGCATACAGACCTAGTAGTCATATTGCTGGATCAAAAGGTATGCACAGTTTTATTGCCCTTGGGGCATAATTTCAAATTGCTCAGAAAGATTGGGTTACTTCACAATTCCACCAACAATGCCTTAGTGTTCCAGTTTTCCCACATCCCCTCCAACATTGCTCTTTTTATTTTTTAGCCATATTGACCAATCTGATAGGTGTGAGTTGTTTTAATATGCATTTCACTAATCAATAATGATTTGGAGTATTTTATCATATGACTATAGATAGCTTTAATTTCTTCATCTGAGAATTGCCTTTTCATATCCTTTGACCATTTATCAATTGGGGAATGACTTGTATGCTTATGAATTTGCCTCAGTTCTCTATATATTTTAGAAATAAATTGTTTATCAGAAACACTAGTTATAAAAAATTGTTTCCCGACTTACTACATTTCTTTTAATCTTGTTTGCATTTAATCTTGGTTGGTTTTATTTGTGCTAAATCTTTTTCAATTTAATGAAATCAAAATGATGCGTTTTGCATTTTATAATGTTCTCTATCTCTTATTTGGTCATAAACTGCCCTCCTTTCCATAGATCTGACAGATAAACTATTCCATGTTCTCCTAACTGGCTTGTCATATCACCTTTTATATTTACTTCTACTTTTTTTTTTTAGATTTTTCAAGGCAACAGGGTTAAGTGGCTTGCCCTAGGCCACCTAGCCACCCCACCTTTTATGTTTAAATCCTGTACCCATTTCAACCTTAACTCAGTATAGGAAAGAACTAATATTATTTATCCAGAGAGGAATCACTGAGAAGAAGGGATTCAGGTTAGTTCTGCTTGAACAGAAAGGGCCAGGCAATTCTGGCCTAAAGTACCTGGGTGTAAAAACGGTTGTGAACCATAGCTCCTTAGAATTCAAAATGGACAAAGGTGAGAACTCAGCCCCAGAGGATAGAAAGATTACCTAATCCCAGGAGTTCTCACCTTTTATGGAAGAGTAAAGGGAAGGTCTAGCCAAAGAAAGGTATATAAAAAGGTGCCACCAAATTGGATTTAACTTCTTTTCCTTCCAGAGCTCAAAGGAAAGGACCAGCATCATCTCTGTGAAAGGAATATCTGAGAAGGTAGGGAACAAAAACTTGGACATGCATGCTAAAGATTTAATTGAAAAGCTCCAGGAATATTTTACTTGCTCTATCTGCCTGGGTTACTTCATAGACCCAGTGACTATCAAATGTGGTCATAGTTTTTGCACAGAATGTCTTAACCAGTGCAGGGTGAGAGTCCATGAAATATTAACCTGCCCAGAATGCAGAGGAGTCATTGAATACAGCACGGATTTGATATCCAACAAAAACTTGCAGGATCTATCCATCACTGCCAAAATGCTCAGACCTCATCTACCATTGTGAGCCTGACCATCTGTGATCAGCACAGAGAAAAGGAGAAGCTCTTCTATGAGGAAGATCAAAAGAACCCCCTGTGATTCCTGTTCATTAGCCACAGAGAATAAGTCCTTCCCTTGGAAATGGCTGATGTCAAGTGCAAAGAAAAGCTCTGGGAAACACAAAATAGCTTACAGGAATAAACGGAAAGTTTTAAAGTCATAATGGACAGTGTGATAAGGAAAGAAGCAAAATATAAGGAAGACACATTCATTTTTCAATGGTTAGTTATGTCCAAATATGAGAAAATGAACCAATTCTTATGGAATGAAAAAATTCTACAAATACAGAAACTGGACCAGCAATGGAGAGACAACCTGGTGAAATTTGAAGAGAACAAGGTCAAATTGTCACAACAAATCCAAAATCTGCAATGATTGATAATAGAAGTAAGGGAGAATTTGGACAAGGCACTCTTAGAAATGCTCCAGGATATGAAAGGTACTTAGGAAAGGAAGAAAAAGCTGCTACTTCAAGAACCAGAGTTATTTTTCCTGACAGGACCACCTTTCCTGTCACTGACTTGAGAGAAATGTTCATGAGCTTCCACAGGGATATAATTCTGGATCCTGAAAGAGCCCATCCTCATTTCATTCTGTCTGAAGATTTGAAGTCAAATATGGAAGTGTGCCCCAGGACCTATCTGACAATAAAGAAAGTTTTGCCAATGCTTTTGCTGTATTAGGGACCCAGACCTTTGCCTCAGGCAAACACTACTGGGCGGTGCATGTGGGCGATAAGACAGAGTAGGAAGTGGGCATCTGTGAAGATTCAATCAAGAGAAAGGAGAAATGCTCCACATTAATTGAAGAGAAATTCTTTTTCAATGGAATTCCCAAGATGGCTATAGTCTAAGTCAAGCTGTACACAAAGTAAGTATTTTCCTGGATTACAAGAGGGGACATAATGCATTTTACAATGCCATAGACAGATCTCTCATCTGCTGTCTCCCAAACAGTCTTTCAAAGGCCTCTTCAACCTTTCTTCTCTCCTTGCCTTCCCAATAGAGAAAATACTCCTAACGATTAGGTGACAACTTCCATTTCAAGCAACTCAAAACAACACCTGAAATAATTTCCCTTCTTTGCAACCCAAGTCAATCAATTCATTTTGATGTATTGTTTCTTCCATTAGAATGCAAGTTTCTTGAGGGCAGGAACCGTATTTCTCTTTGATTGTATTTTTATTCCTGGAACTTACTATAATAATAAATGTGGCTGATTTGACTTGACTTGTATACTTGACAATATCTCTTTGAAAATAACTCCCCAGATGGGGAACTTCTCTCTGAATCTCTTGATCATTGTTATAGAATATTAAAGTTAGGAAGGGATCTTAAAACCACTAATATAGAGCATCTCAAGGTTTGTTTTTACACACACCCACACCCACACATATTTTAAAGGTAGAAATTTAGAGTGAAAATTGAGGTGATCTTGGTGGAAGCTCTTGAAACATCTCCACCTAAAGGTGTTTTATTCTTTGACTTTTCCCTCTCATTCATCTGAATGGGAATGCCAAAAAGAAAACTAGAGAATCTCAAACTCAAGGAGCTCTTAGTAGTATTTTTTTTGAAAGGCAATCCCTTAAATGAGGCTGAATGGATACTGTTTAGCAACCAATCATTAAAAACAGATACAAGAATTTTCTAACACCAAGTCAGAGAGAGGTTTTTTACAAAGGTGTAGTCCTTGTAGAGCAGGAAATTTAGTAACAGCATATATAGCAATATCATTTTAAGAACAACTTTGAGCAGTAACAGTATATACAGCAATATCATTTTAAGAACAACTTTGAGCAACTAAGTTATTTTGACTATTATAAATACTCACATTAACTATAAGGGCATGAAGAAAGGCACTAGTTGCATCCAGAAGAAAAAACTGATAGTGTGTATGTGTGTGTGTGCATACATGTGTACATATATATATATATATATATTTATATACATATAAAATTTGTTTCTAATGATAGCTATTGGGGGGAAGAAAAAAGAAAATTACATGATTATTATGTTTAAGAGAAATATCAAGCTGTACATAATAGACTTGCAGATGATTGTGCAATCATATCTTTTCTACTATGTAATAGAAATATTTGTTTTATTTCATAAATTTAAAATAAAATAAAATTTAAATATCCTTAAAGCCAACTGATAGAACTTGGCTCAATAACTATTCTATGTACTAGACCCTTCCAGCTATGCTTCTAACTTTCTGGATTTCAACATCTTGTCTTAGGGATAGTCTCAGTGGAATATCCATGTACTCTATGTACTCTATATCCATGTACTCTAGAATAATCTTGTGCTATATTTGGAATTATACCTAAAAGACGATAAAACTGTGCATACCCTTTGATCCAGCAATACTACTACTAAGTCTGTATCCCAAAGAGATCACAAAAAAGGGTAAAAAACCCACATATACAAAAATATTTGCAGCAACTCTTTTTGTAGTGATAAAGAATTGGAAATTTAGGGGATGCCCATCAATTGGGGAATAGCTAAACAAATTATAATATAGAGACAGCCATGTGGCACAGTAGTTAGAGCATTGGCCCTGGGGTCAGAAGGATCTGAGTTCAAATTCAGCATCAGACACTTAAAATTTACTTCGCCTTGTGATCTTGGGCGAGTCACTAACCCCATTGCCTTGCAAAAAATAAACCCAAAACAATAAAAGCCAACAACAATAACAAAAAAAAACCTTGTGCTTTATGAAGGTGAAAGAACACTATTGTTCTATAAGAAATCATGAGGGATGGGACTTCAGAAAGCCTGGAAAGATTTGCATGAACTGATGTTGAGTAAAGTGAGCATAGCCAAAAGAACATTATACATACTAACAGCAACATTGTGTGATGATTAACTATGATGGAACTGATCATTTCAGCAGTACAATAATCAAAGACAATTCTAAAAGACCTGTGATGGAAAATTCCATCCATATGTAGATGAATGGGATATTCCCTCTTAAGAGTTAATATTCCTAGTGAAGTCCTCTCAGGGTTAAAAAATCATTAAAACAAAGACTATCTTGCATTCCAAGCCAGGCACCCTCTGGATTCTGTTGGGGGGGGGGGGGGATAGTGGACTATTTCCAGAGAGACCTTGCATTTTTTAGTTAGTCACCTATTTGATGATAAAATTATCTTAATTGGAAGAACAGTAGAGTGTTCTCATGAGGAAAACTTTGCAATTCAATGAAGCTCATAAGACACCTCTTGTTTGATGATAAGTAGACTGTTCCTAGAGAAGTTACATTACTTCAATAAGATAGTTATAATCCTGAAGGTTATTCTCACCATCTGGATGGTGAAGTACTATTTTATGAAAACCTTTCATTCTTTTCTTTGTTGCTGGGGTAGATTTTCACAAGTAGAATGTAACTCTGAAGACTAACCAATGAGTTGACAGAAAGGGACAGTAGGAAGGAGGAGGGAATTGAGTTAGACCATATAATCTTGCTTGACTGTCAGTGGGGGCAGCTCATCTTCACTACCTTTGTGAGACTTGGAGGGTGCCCTTTTCTCAAGAAAAGCCAAAATAAACTTTTTTTTTTGCTCAGTCTCTATTTTTTTAAAAGTGGATTTTTTATCTGCCACATAGAGAAAAATCTATGGAGTCTGAAAACAGATCAAAGCTTACTATCTTCAATTTTTAAAAGTTGTCTTATTTTTTCACTCTAATTTTTTTCCTCTTTTTGATTTGATTCTTCTTTCACAACATGATTAATATCAACCTATGTTTAACATAGCTATACATGTATAATCTATTTTTAGATTGATTTCCATGGGGGGAAGGATAGGGAGGGAGGGAGAAAATGTGAACCTCAAAACCTTGCAAATAAAGTAATGATTGCTGAAAACTAGTGTTGCATTTAGTTGGAAAAATGAATAAATAAAATAATAAAGGAATAGCCTCGTGCTGTGTCAACCCCCTTTTCTCAATGGTAAGTTTCTCCTTGGGGTTTCATATTGTAGAGAGGTCCAACTAACCTTTTTACCTTCCTGGTTATGTTTCCAATTTTTCTGGATAACAAGACTGTGCATCTGTCCTGACTACATTTCCTCTCTCTACACACCCACCTCCATTTTGCTTTTGTGTATTCTCTTCCACCTTTAGATTGGGAGCTCTTTGAACGCAGTGATCGTTTTTTCTATTTTTGCAAAGACAATGCTTAGCACAATGCCTGGACAAGGTAAGTGCTTAATAAGAGCTTGTTGCCTCAACTCCAAGATGAAAAGAAGATGGTGTAGTAAAAAAGGTATGAATTTGGAATCAGAATCTGAGGTAGAATACCAGCTCTGCTACTTACCTGTATGACCTTGGGCAAATCACACTTTTTTTGGATCCAACTTCCTTCATTTGCAAAATAAGAGGGCTAAATCAGATGACTGCTGAGGTTCCTTCTTACTCTACAGCTATAATCTATTGAAAAATTCTTAGAGGAGGAGGAAAAAGTCATTATGAGTTTCTTTTTCTACAATCTGACAATGATTTATGAGAGCACTACCTTCCTAAGAGATGTAATCTTAAGTCTCTAGGCTTTGAGCCAAAAGAGAGATGGCAGAACTCATTCACTCTTCTACTTAAGAGGTAGAACTAGACCTTCAGTTGGAAACTAACTGAAGCCAAAAACTTGAAGAGGAGAGAAGCTCCACATGGCTCTGCTCAATGGATCTGTAGTGGGCAACAAACAGCAGCTATGACAGGACCAGTGCACTATCAAGGTGCCACATGAGTCTAGTAAGGAGAAACACCCAGTGGAAATTATAGACCACAACCAGCCACCATCAAAAACTCTATGCCTGTCAGACTTTGCAAATTACATCAGGGGAAAACATACCCAGAAGAAATCTTGTGATGATGACATGATCAAATGATGTTAATAGCCAGCAGGGCAAGAGGCAGAATCGAAATTCTTTGCATCTGCCCTGATCTCATTTCTTCCAAGTGGCCTTTTCCATGAGTGGGTCTTAGATATGGCCCCTCTTCCAAGTGATGGTGAGGTATGTCCTGGGTTAGGAGGAACATGCTTTATCATTACTTTTCTTTCACTAAATGCCTTTGCTTTGAATTAATTTTTATCCACTGGATTAAAAGTAAATACTTAGATGGATTGTGGGGTAAGGGTTCACCAAGCACTTTCATTTTTTTAGGAAAAAAAATTTTTTTTTTCAGTTCTGACTGCATGAATAGGAACCCAAAGAGTACTTGAATCTATTCCTTTGGGCAGAGTGTGTGTGGGGGGGGGGGGGGAGGGAGAGAGAGAGAGAGAGAGAGAGAGAGAGAGAGAGAGAGAGAGAGAGAGACAGAGACAGAGAGGCAAAGACAGAAGTAGAGAGAGAACACTAAGTACTTTTTGTGACTCTATTTGCATTTTTTTTTTTTGCAAAGCTACTAGGAGTACCATTTCCTTCTCCACCTAATTTTACAGATGAGGAACTTAAGAAGTTTAAGTGACTTGCTCAGGGTCACACAGCTAGTAAATATTTGAGGTCATATTTGAACTCAAGTCTTCCTGACTCCAGGTCCAGCACTCTGTACACAAGCCACACATAACCAGTCCACCTAGGTACACTGGAAGTCAATGAGTTCAGTGTTTCCAGTGAAGAATCATTACTTGATCCAGGCATGCAGGTGTAAAAAGAAAATAGAGATTTGTTAAAAAGGAGTTACAACACAAAAAAAAAGAGCCAGAGAAATTAAGGAGAGATTAAAGAAAAACCACATGGATTGCTAATTAATCTTTGCAAGCCAGCTGCCAGGTTAAGCATTAGTCCTAAAGCAAGAGAGCCTGAACCTCCCCCGTGAAATCTCCATAACCGCACCCCCCTCCCCAATAAGTGTCCATGGGAAGAGGCAGTGTCTTGGGAGTTGCCTAAATCCCTCATTGGAAAGTATGCCTTTTGGGGAGGGGTCTCAGGTCTGGGATTCCGGTCTGGGTGGTCTTGAGTGTTGTTTCAGCACCTGCAGAACATAGCTGCCTTAGCAATGAGAATGTGAGTGTTTTAACAGCGTGATAGAGGAAGAGTGAAGGTTCACAAAATTTTGTTTCCAATTAATTTCAATATTCCCTATGCCCATGGTTCTCTTCATCATATTCACTATAACTTTTTCAATTCACAAAGGTTAGAACCGAGTCTCAAAGAAGGGACATGACCTATTCAGTGTCACATAACTAATTAGAGACGACCAGATCAGAGGTTACATATCTTGAATCCTAGGTCAGCATTCCACATTGACTATCCTAATTCTGACCTTGGAGAGGGAACTACTGTATTTTCCCATGTATAAGACATATCCTTTTCCAAAAAATTTGGGGTCTGAAAACTGGGAGCACTTTATATAGTGGTTGTAGGTTTTTTCCCCCTTGTATTTCCTGATTTTTGCCCTTATTTTTGCTTTCATTGTTGATTTTTTTACTTGAATTTCCTGCTTGTTGTCTTTGCACTCACTGTTTCATATCTGTTATGAGTATATTAGGTTACGGTTTGCCAGGTTCTGCCCAGAAATGACTCAGAAAAAGATTTTTGTACAGTGATAATTCAAGGTCAAAGTGTTCCATGCAAAAGTGAATGGAAATTGTTGTGGGGGGGGGGGTCCAGCCTCTTCGAGGTCCTTGGAACCTGACAGGAGGAATAGTCGGCGAAATGAGTTGAGTCAACAAGTGGGTAAAGGCAGGAGCAGGTTGACTGACTGTCAGCTGCTTGGATTTATTTTTATAGTTTCAGAATCATGTATGTTTCAAGCAAGCAAGCTGAGATCATTTCCTTGGTTACAAGAGTGTACAATTTTCATCATCAATCATATAGTTCATATGGTTACAAGTTTTTATTCTGTGATTACAAGTTTAAGTAATAATCATATAGTTAATTGATTTCTTATCCCTACTCAGAGCATGATGACCTTAACCTGTCTGTTACCATATTTATTACTACATTGTATAATTGTTAATTCATTTAAAGTTATTAATTAAGCAATTCTTTTAATGGAAAGTTTTTTATATTTTTTGTGTAGGTAATGTTTTTAGATACACTTCCTTAACAATCTTATAGTGAGGGCCTTTATGCTTGTCCACCCATCTGTTAACTCTTACAATAACCAATTTTTCTTTCAGGCCTTGTTGGTAGAAGCCATGGTTTCTGTGACTTTTTTATTCTTTCTCATGAAACTAAGGCTGCTGGAGTTCACAAATCGGTCACCTGTATTATTTTCTCACCATCTTTTTCACATATTCCTGTGTATGGTAAGGGGGGCAAAACTATTAATTTCCCTGGAATTCTATCAGACCCATCTTGTATCTGTTTTCCCTGTATATATTCTGGCATCTCCTTGGAATTCCCAGTGTTGGGTTTTCCAGAGATTTCATAATGCTGAAGCCTTTTGTATGCCTCAGGGAGAGGCAGTCTTGTTAAATTTAGACAGAGTTTACAATCTGTTTTATTCAAGGAATTTTTCTGAAATCCTTCCTATATAGTCATTCCAGTATTAGGGTGAGTAAATATTGTAATCAATAATAAACCTATAAATATTGGTATGCATGAAATCCCTATATATATTGAAGAAGGAAATGTTGTTCCATCAGGCAGTGTGATTGCCTTGAGCCTTCTTGCTGTGACTGTGTCAAACAGCTTAGAGACCCTGGCTCCCAACAAATTGTGCTGTTTGGTCCTCCTCCAACTGAGAAAACAATCTGAGACTGAAGAAGGAAATTCTACTGAACACATCGGGGCAGAAGAGGTAAATCAGCCAAATGGCCTGATTTAGAGAGGGAGTTGAAGAGATGGATTGAAGAGCAAAGGACAAGTGGAATTCCTTTGTCCACAAAGATGGTTCAGCATGAGGCAAGAATTGCTAATGAAAAAGAAGTTACTGACTTCAAAGGACACAACTTGTACTTCAGGTTCATGAAATGGTAGCATGCATCTGTGCATCAGACTTGCCCAAAAGATGCCTGGAAGCTATGAGCAGAAGGTCCTTGAATTTTATGATGAATAAAACCTGAGTTCAATAACTTTATGTAATACACTTTATTTTTTCAAATTTTGGGCACAGTGAGCAGAATATTGGTCCTGCAGTCAAAGACCTGAGCTCACATTCTACTTTAGACCCTTACTAATGATGGGCAAGTCACTTAAACCTCAGTTTCTTCATCTATAAGGTGAAGATAATAATAGAACCTGCCTCATAGGATTTTGTGAAGACAGATGACACTAGATATAATTTTGCTTTGCAAACCTTAAAGAGTCTACTATTATTAACAAGATGATGCAAGAAAGATGGGAAGTGACCCCAGAAAAAATGAAAATTTCCTTCATATGACAATCTAGATCAGGAGTTCTTGTATTTTTAGATAGTCTTTTCCTTCTCATTCCTCTCATTTTTTTCTTCTGTTACCTCCTTTTAGATAGTCTTTTCCTTCTCATTCCTCTCATTTTTTCTTCTCTTACTTCCTTTTTTGTTTTTAGATTTTTCAAGGCAATGGGGTTAAGTGGCTTGCCCAAGGCTGCACAGCTAGGTCATTATTAAGTGTCTGAGGCCGGATTTGAACCCAGGTACTCCTGACTCCAGGGCTGGTGCACTACCTAGCCGCCCTCTTACCTCCTTTTTAGATAGTCTTTTCCTTCTCATTCCTCTCATTTTTTTTCTCCTCTTACCTTTTTTTAGTCATTTCCTTCTCATTCCTCTCATTTTTTTCTCCTCTTACCTTCTTTTAGTCATTTCCTTCTCATTCATCTCATTTTTCTTCTCTTACTCCTTTTTAGATAGCCCTTTCTTTCTCATTCCTCTCATTTTTTTCTCCTCTTACCTTCTTTTAGTCATTTCCTTCTCATTCATCTCATTTTTCTTCTCTTACTTCTTTTTAGATAGCCCTTTCTCATTCCTCTCATTTTTTCTCTCCTCTTACCTTCTTTTAGTCTTTTCCTTCTCATTCCTCTCATTTTTTCTTCTCTTACCTCCTTTTTAGATAGTCTTTTCCTTCTCATTCCTCTCATTTTTTCTTCTCTTACTCCTTTTTAGATAGCCCTTTCTTTCTCATTCCTCTCATTTTTTTCTCCTTTTACCTTCTTTTTTAGCCCATTCCTTCTCAGTCCTCTCATTTTTTCTTCTCTTACCTCCTTTTTTCCCACCTTGCTAGCTCTCTCATTCTCAAACTCAAATTTCAAAAGCTTTTGTTAAGGGAGCACGATGGCTGCACTATCGATACAAAGACAAGAGCCCCACAGGGCTAGCCTTCACAGAGCTCAACAAGAGGCCTTTCCCTGGACAAGTCCCGTAGTTTCTAATCTACAGAGGAAGGGGCTGCATCAGGACGGCCTTTAAAGTCCCTTCCTGCTGTAGGATCCGGTCTGGGCTCATTCTCCCCACCCGGCCTGGGCTCTGTTCCAGACCTGGGGCGCTCTGGGGACTCAAGGTCCTACCGAGATGGGAAGACCTCCGCGGCGTCCTAGAGCGGCGGGCCCAGAGGGAGCGCCGCGCACGCGCGTCAGCCTGCTCTCGGGCGCGGCGGTCGGGCCGTACTTCCGGCGGCCGGGCCGTACTTCCGGCGGCGGTCTGCGCCGCGGTCGCCTCCGGGCTCGGGTGAGTGTGAGGCCGCCGCGGGGGCAGGCGGGGGCCGGGCGGGGCCGCCGGGGGCCTGGGCCCGGGCATCCCGGCCCCCCGCCCTCCGCGCCCCCCGCTCCCCGCTCCCAGCTCCCAGCGTGGCCGTGCCGACGGCGCGTTCCCCTTCTTCTGGGAACTGGCCCGGACCACTGACTCAATGCCGCCCCTTATACAGGAGGGGAAACTGAGGCCCAGCTAGAACCAGGACTCCCTGCCCTCGGGCAGCTGCACCGGCTTCAGGGCCTTCGGGGTTGGGAAAATTGTTCATTTTAATTGAAAATAGTATTTTTGTTATTGGTTTGGATTAGGGACCGTATTAAAGTTTAAAAGTAAAGTTGATCTGCTCTTCCCCCCCAACCCTGCTAATTATTAGCTAGTCAGTGAAAAAGCTTTTTTTAAAAATTCTTTTTATTATTATTTTTTATTAACATTTTATTTGTTTTCCAGTTGTAAAGCTTTTTAAAAATATTTATAGCATTGTTATTAAATATATATTTATTTTTAATATTTAAAAAAAATTTGAGCCCCAAACTTGGAAAAATATTTACAATGGAAAACAAAATAGCAAGAACCACATACCTCCCAATTTCTCAGTCCAATCCTCTCACCTTCCCAGTTGTTTATTTTCCCTTTCAGTGCCCAAGACTGATAGAAAAAGAGGGGGTTGTAAACCCTGCTCCTATTAATAACTGGAAACGTTTCCTTGAGTAAATCCTATGACACTGTTTTTCCTCCTTTTTAGAATGATGGTGTTGGCCAAGATGATAAAAGTTAGCATTTCTGTAATAGATTCATATTTACATATTATTTCTCCTAAAAACCCCGTTGCTAGGTAGATGCTGCTGTTATCATTCATTTTCCTGGTGAGGAAAGTGATCAAAGTTTAAAGACTTGTCTAAGATCACACTTAATATCAGGCCTTGACCTCTCCAGGTCTAGCATTCTAGATCCTATATCACTGCTCCTTTTAGAATGAAATGATCTTTAAGTTACTTTCTTGTTATGATATTTTGAATTTATTCCTCTATATAGCAATGTGTTTTTTTACTTTGTCTCTTTTATCTTTCCATATTCCTTTGGGTTGTTAACATATTTATAAATATATACATATATATCATTTTTTTAACTTGACTTTGTGATTTTCATTAATTATCTTCTCTGTTGGCGACTTTTAGCATAATTTTGTTGTTTCTAGATTTTAGAATGTCACAGGCGAGAAAAACCTTATACACCATCTCTTCCGGTGCCCTCATTTTACAGATAGAGAGACTTGAGACCTGGAGAGATAGAAATGACTTGGCCACATGAAAGAAATGGAACTCTAAAAAACCAAATTCAATTAATAATTAATGTATAAAGAGTATTGTACTGAGGAGTAACAAAGTTTAGTTAAGAGACTGCTCCTGCTCCTAGGGTCTTTACTCATCTGCACCAGTAATTTTTCAGATTTTCCTGAAGCATTTTGTCTGGATACTTCATAACATACATTATTTGTGTAGGTGTTGTTTCCCCCCAAATAGGGCACTTTGTCATTTTTCTCATCACCACCTAACATAATGCCTTACACCTCATACAACTAATATATGATAAATGTGTTAGATGCTAACCAAAGTACTATTTGAAATTTGGGAGAAGCTCCAAATAGAAGACTTGGATCACTTGCCTCTTAACTATTATAATTTACAAGAGAGTCTACTCAGCCCAAGAAGGGTGGGCACAGAGTGCAAAATTATTAACAACTTCAGGTCTGAAGAAAAAAGCACTAGGTTTCTTGATCTTATGGTAGTCCTCTTTGGATTCAATTCTGCCATTCTCCTTGATAGGCCAGAAACCATCATAAATGAATCCCAGGGCACAGTCTTTATTCCCCTATCACCTGCAGCAATGTGCTAGATTCTAATCATTAATAGAAGTCACATAGTCATGCTTCTTACAGTCAACTGGCTTTAGAGAGGAGGGGGAAAGAGCAGAAATGTTTGAAACACAAAATCTGTAAGCTTCCTGCTTTCTCTACCAAGGATTCAGATCTTTGTTTTTCCTTTATTCCTTTCAAGTCTTTTTCTTCTTGAAGATGAGGCAAAGGGAAAACCGACCAGCAGCCACAATCCTCTCCTCATTTCATTACCATCAAACATTTATACATTTTTATACACTTTATTACATTTTTGTAGAGCTTTACTTTCCTTGTTATATTTGATTTCCTTAACAATTTGTGAGATAAAGTTAAGTGATTTGCTTATCTATGGTCATATGGATAATCATAGTGAGTGAAGTCCATGGGATTTGAGCAGTAGTTTCCCAAATTCCAAGTCCAATTCTCTTCTCACTGAACTGTACCATCTGGAATCCTTGACCTCCAAACCAGGATCAAGATTTATCTTGTATTCTGGGTGAGCTATCTAAAATCTTGTTATCCCTTTCTCAATAAACAAGTTAAGCAGTCTTGCAAGTATAAGTCCTTGGACTACATAATAAATACTTCATTTCAGAGTGAAATTCAGTTTTATTCATCAGAAACTTTAAATTCAGTAGATGAGTACCTTATTTAGAAAATGTGGGTCTTTTTTAAATAAGAAGGATAATCTCCCAGTTCATCTTTTTGGTAAGTTTAAATTTTGCATATTTTGTTTTTAGATGGGGAAATGTGTATTATAAATTTTGGATAACCCAAAAGAATGGAGGGAAGTGAGGTGTTTGCCATGAAAATGTATGTGCTTAACTGAGACAATAAAAAGAGAAGAGAAGAAAAAAGGGAATGAGGAAAGAAGAAAAGGAAGGAGGGGAAGGGGAGCATAAAAGTGAAGGGTAGGTGCATTTTTGCTTTGTCTTTCAGAAACAAGCTAGAACTAGCTATCTGTGCCTCTCCCAGTGCTAAATATGTTTATAATGTATCCTCAGGAACAAGCTTCTCTGAGAACAAAATGATGCCCCATACAGATTTGACAGTTGGAAGGAAACACTTTAAAGATCCCAGTAATAATAATAATAATAATAATAATAATAATAATTTTCTTTATTCTTAAAGAAGATCATCACATCAGGGAGGTGATGCCATGACAAGCATGTGAATTGGATTTGAGTGATGGGGAGCTGTGCTTAGTCACCAGACTCACTTTCTTCTCCAGAACCATCTGGGTCTGGTGGTCAGATATGAATCAGGACCACTGGAAATGATCCTGAATATGAAGCAATCAGATCAAATGACTTGCCCAGTGTCACATAACTAGTTAGTGTCAGTTGTCTGAGGCCAGATTCTAATTTCTGTCCTTCTGAGTCCAAGGCTAGTGTTCCATCCACTGTGCCACCTAACTTTTGCCTTCAATATCTGAAAGTCATGTAACACAAATTGGAGGGGTGGAGAGAAAGTGTTCGTGGTGAGATGAGAGTGCCCCATTCATATCCTAAGTCTGTTAATAGCACTATCTTTCACTGTGGTACAGAAAATCAGAACCAACTTTGATCCCATCCTTTCTCTTGCTCTCTCTCAAGTCAACAAATTCTGTTACTTTTTTATATGCTTTGGCATCTGATTTCCATCGAACAGATCCTCATGCCTAGACTTTTGTCTTATGATCATTGAGGTTCCTGCCTCTAGTTTCAGCCCATGTTCTTATCCAGTCTCTACATTATTGCTATAAATTTTCCACTGGCTCTTCATTGCTTACTGAATCAAGTCCAAGACTCCCTAATCCGGCTTTGAATCTGGCTCTAGATTTCCTTTCTTTTCCTTATTTACCAAACTCTTCTAGAGGAGGCCTATCCTCAAGCTAAATTTGATTGCTTAGCCTTATCTGTTTTCCTGGGGTTTTTTCTCTAGGTTTTTGTAAGGTAATGGGGTTAAGTGATTTGCCCAAGGTCACACAGCTAGGTAATTAGTGTCTGAGGACAGACTTGAACTCAGGTCCTCCTGACTCCAAGGCCTGTGCTCTATCCACTGTGCTACCTAGCTGCCCTTGCTTATCTTTCTCTGAACATGCCTGAACATTCCCATCTCCATTCTCTTGTTTGTACTGCGTTCTCTACTCTAATGATTCTTCTTCACATCTTAAAATTCTACTTGTCCTCTAAGACACTGCTCAAGTATCACTTTCCTCCTGCTAGAAGTGATCTTGCCCTCTTGAACTCCTCTGTGACTTTGTACCTCTTTTGTGACCTTTATCATATTATTTGGTTTATTTATTATCACATTATTTCTAGTTATAGTTTTATGTCTTTATCTTCTCTATAGTATTGTGAATCTTTTGTGGGCAGTGATATCCTTCTGATAGGCAGGCTGAGTCAGTTCAGAATGAAGACAGATGTGATTGGGTTTAAGCAGCTTGAACTCGTTATTAGCATATTAGGTTCAACATGTTGGGCCAAATTTGGGTTAGTGTGAAGTTCCCCACCTCCAGAAGCAGGTGCAATGCTGACTGGTTAGTGGCATACCCACATTCTGGTTTTGTTTGCATGTTGGTTGCTATGCACTAGGAGATAGAAAGTGGAAAAACTAATCTGGCAGAACTGAAGGAGATTGCTCATAGATCTTGTGGGTGTTGTGTAGGTGTTCCATATTTTTTATAGTTGGCATGCATTCTTGAAGAAGACCATGTCATCAGGGAGGTGATACCAGGACAAGTGAGTGAATCGGATTTGAGTGAGGGGATGCTGAGCTAAGTCACCAGCCTCATTTTCTCTTCCAGAGCCATCGGAGTCCAATGGCTAGATATAAAGCAATATAGCTGGATATGGAGCAGTTTAGCTAGACTATAGATTTCATGAAAGGGAATAGTATAAAATAAGACTGGAAAGCTTAAGGAGACCCAGATTGTGTAAATTTTAAATGTCAGTCTAAGAAGTTTATATTTTATTCTATAGACAACTTGATATGCTATATTAAGAGAATAAGGACTTATTAAGTTCCTACTATATACCTGGTTTTGTTCTAAGTACTTTATAAATATTTCATTTGGAACCTTGGAAGGTTGATGTTATCACAGTTTACAGTTGAGGAAACTGAGGCAAGGAGTGGGTAAGTGATTTGTCCAGGGTCACACAGCTAGGAAATCAGGTTTTCTGAAGGCCTATGGCCCAGGCCACAAACAGGGGATGTGTACCCTACCCTATACCTAGGGAAAGTCCCCAGACCTCTGGCAGAAAGAAACATGCACAGATGTGTGTCTGGTTCATGTTGAATTCTACCTACCAAGATGCTGCTAGGCCGTCCTTAGCCAAGAATAGTTACACAGGCAGTGTGCCTCGTGCTCACTAACTCCATAGGGCTCATTCTTAGTGGGTCAATATGTACAATGATGGGATGGATGCAATACTCTCTTCAAATTATGTCTGCGTGCTTTTATTTTGGTTTAGCCCATGGGGTGCCCCTTCACCCAGATCATAGGTTCTTAACTCTTTTTGTGTAATGAATCCCTTTGGCATTCTGGGGAAGCCTATAGACCTCAGGGTAATGGTTTCAATGTATAAAATAAAATACATTGGATTCCAAAGGAAATAGATTGTATTGAAATACAGTTCTCAAAATGTTAAAAAAAAAAAAGTTCTAAAATCCAACTTTAGAGCCCCTGACTGAGGTGGTATACTTTTTTGCTAGTGATAACTTTTGATAAAAAAATATATATATTAAGGGGCGGCTAGGTAGCGCAGTGGATGAAGCACTGACCCTGGAGTCAGGAATACCTGGGTTCAAATCCAGTCTCAGACACTTAATAATTACCTAGCTGTGTGGCCTTTGGCAAGGCACTTAACCCCATTTGCCTTGCAAAAACCTAAAAAAAAAAAAAATTTAGGTAAGTCAGAGAATGAATTGTTCTTTGACAGGACTGCTGCCACTGTGACATTTGAGGCTCTGATCTCTGTGATAAAAGGCAGTTGGAAGTCTGGAAATGTTATCAGTTTTCTAAATTGTCACTCTACCATAGGAGAGTGAAGATGTTGGCAAAGTCACCATCGTTGTGAAAAATCTAATAACAAACAAGTGTCCAAAAAGACCCCAGGGTCATTTTGGAGTTTTACTCATTGCTCTTTACCTTGTGTGAGATTATATTCACTTCTGAATCCCTATAATATGCCCCAGAAACAATATATCTGTTCTTATTCTCACTGGCTCTTTTAAGGCATGGAAAAAAGCCCTTGGCATAGGTGATCAAGATCAAGAATAGTTCAGACTTAACCGCATGTGCTTCTGGCTCTCCCAGGAACTAAGATGCCACAGTGGTAGACTGCCACCTTGCAACACAGTAGGAATTGACAGGTGGAATTTGTTTACTTCTGGTAGACTGCCAGAGTACTGTAAATCTGAAGGGGGTTCAGACCTTGAACTTAAAATGCCTCTCTTTGGTCCTGCTGGCATTTCTGTACAACATCCTGTGGTTTGTAGATAGTATTGAATAATTCTTAAGTTCATTTTAATAAATATTTCAACCTGGGTCAGCTGGTCTTGAAGGTCAAATGTTAGAGAAGGGGAAACCGGTCCCAGATAGTTGTCGCGTCCTGGACTTTTGAACCTCTGATGTATTTCTGGGGTCCTGCTCCCGTTGAATGAGCTGGTCCTGGGGTACCCTTTCAGTGGGGCAGGAGCTGCCTCAGATGGGGTTCTCTGAGATAGGCCACCTCAGGGGCACAAGTAAAATGGAGGTTTCAGAAATCAGGTTGTTCCCCTCAAATCAGCAGTATTCTCCATGTTTGGTACCGGCTTACTGCTCCGGAAGTCTTCAGCTCCTACCTCCTGCCTTTTCCTCCTGTCCTCTTCTTGAGCATGTTTCAAACTCCTTAATATGGCATTTAAAACCCTTCATAATTTGGCTCCAACTTATTTTCTATACTTACTTCACATTAACCCTTGTTACATTTTGTGGGTCAGCCAGATTGACTTAGTTGCTGTTGCTAGAGTTATGCACATACAGGCTGTGCCCCATGTCTGGAATGCCCTCTCTCCTTCCTTTACCTTTGTTTCTTGAAATCCTTGGTTTTCTTCAAGGATAAACTTGGGTGTCACCTCTAGGGACCCTTTTCCTGATCTTCCTAGCTATTTTGTTTTTTTGTCCATCTCTAGTACATAGTATGTCTTAGTTAATACTTTTTCCCTTCTCAAATTATCTTTTACTTATTTATATGTTATGCCTCCCAGTAGGAATGTAAGCTCCTTGAGGGCAGAGACTTATCTTTAGATCTTCACTACACAGTACAGTATTTTGCACCTGGTAGATGCTTAATAAATGCTTCCTGAATTGGATATTGGGACTTGGACTGGAGATTTGGCAGTTATCATTAGGATGCTTTGGAAATGGATAAATTCTCCATGGACTACTGTAGAGGGGGAAGAAAGGAGAGCAGAAAGCTGAACCTTGGAGTAGGTTCACATTAGAAGTAGTCAAGGCAGAACTAAAGCCAAGTTCTTATTTCAGCTTTTTCTGTGCTAAAAAAAAATTTTTTTTTCTTTTTGTCCCAGTGCTGAATTCAGACCAAATCATAAATTTCACAAGGGATCTGAGTTACAGTAAATGTTAGTTTCCTCCTAAGTACTCTATAAATGTATCTGAAATATCTAAATAAAAAATAAAACTTGGAAAAACCATGTATATTTCCATTATAACTGGCTCCCGCACCAAAACAGTTAAAGGCCAACTGTCATTATTTTCAGATGGGGAACATCCCCATCTTGTGGACTTGTAAGAAATTGCCATGAATATTTTCTTTTTATTTAGCAGTGCCTAGTTTAAACATGTGCCATTTATGAGTATGAATGCCCTCCCAGGAACAAAGACCCTCTATCATCTGTTTTTTTAATTTTGCCATTCTCTATTTTGCCTAAGTTTAAAAAAAGAAAGAAGGTGGGAAGCACAGGAAAGAATGTTGATTGTTGTCTGCAAAAATCCTTAAGAAACCTCAGATGGGCCTTATTTTTACATCAGTAATAAGAGGTTAAGAGAAGAGCTGTGATATTGCATTGTTTTCACAATGTACTAGGAAAGAATAGAAACCTGGTCTGAAGTCGCAGTTGGTAGTGATGAAAATCTAAGAACATAGATTAATCTTTGGGACTTTTCAAAGATAAGAAAGTGTATCACTGAGTAAGCCTGTACTGAGATATTTTTTAGTGTTTAAACTAGGACCTAGCCTTCCATAGTTCTACCTCCTTCCTAAATCTGTTCTGTTGGAGCCACCACTAATGTATCAGAACCCAGTGCTTGATGAAAAGAAAAAGAACAATATGAGGCAAGACCTTTATCCTGTTAACAATGATGCCTATCAAGGGTACACGTAGCCCTGGGATAGAGGACTGAATGCATTTTGTCTAATTGCCAACCCCTCCACCTTGCTCCTAATTCTACCTTTTTCATTCTCCTTTTGAACCTTGTTTCTTCTAGCACCAGTTTCACCTATTCTGCTCATCTACTGGCTTCTTCCAGTTCCCTCCAACTGTTGTCCTTTCTCTCCTATCCCTTTCACTGTTAAACATTTAGAAAGCCTAAACTTCATGTGCTTCCTTATCATTTACTATTTCAATTTCCTTCCAAAAATATCTCCAGGGATGTGTTTCTGATAAAACACCAACTTCTTAGCCTGACATCTAAGTCTCTCAGAAATCTGGTTTCAGCCTATCTTTCTACCCTTTCCTTAGATTACTCCTTGACATGTTTCTCTGCACTTTGCAAGCCAGTCATCTTACCTAGAAGCCTCTTCATCCTTGCCTTCAAGACTCAGCTCAGGTGTTCTCCATAAAAATTTCCTTGGTTCTCCAGGCTCCTACCCTGGTCCTTCTCTCCCCTTTAAGTGCCCTTCATTTTCTTACTTTTGTATATGTGGTATTCTCCACTTGTATGGAAGACTGAAGGGCAGAGGTCTATATTTTTCCTTTTCTGTCCCTACAATTGGTAGGCTTTTAATATCTTCATCTTCAGTATCCCCTTATCTGTTTCTTTCTTATTTTTTTTTAGGTTTTTGCAAGGCAAACGGGGTTAAGTGGCTTGCCCAAGGCCACACAGCTAGGTAATTATTAAGTGTCTGAGACCCGGATTTGAACCCAAGTACTCCTGACTCCAGGGCCAGTGCTTTATCCACTATGCCACCTAGCCACCCTTCCCTATCTGTTTCTTCCCTGCTGTTTACAGTATGCTTAGGTCTTCTCTGTTCTCCTCATTTGACCTTTTCTCTCTCAAAATATAAGTGTATTTCTCCTCTTTTCATGGCCAAACTGGAAAAAGACTTAGATTCATTACTTTTACTTCCTTTCCTTCTACTCACTTATCTTTAAAAATAAATGTTTGTTAATTTTTTTAGACTATTTCCCAATTATCCCTCCCTCAATAAAATAAAGTAGAGTTAAGCAAAACACACTGATGTTGTATGACAGCATATACAGGATTTCACACTTGGAGTTTACCACCTTCCCACCCAGAGGAGGTGGCTATGTTTCAACCTCAGTTCTCAGGAGTCAAGATTGGTTAGTACATTTTAACTTTATTTGCTTCACAGTTTTTGAAATCTAATTTCTGATCCCACCACTGAACTGAAATTGTTTTCCTCAAGATTACTAATGATCATTAAATGGCTAAATTTGATTGTCTTTTCTCAGATCTCCTTGTTCTTGACTTTCCTGCAATTTCAAACTTGATCACTCCTTTCTCCTGGAGACTCTTTTTTGGCTTCTTACCTGATTTTCCTCTTAATTCCCTTCTCAATCATTTTTGTTGGTTCATTTTTTGTGCTCTTCTAAAAACTCTGATCTGATTCCTTTTATATTCTTTTGCTGATCTCATTAGCTCTCATGAATTTAAATATTCTCTGTGAAGAATATTCCTAAATTTATATATCTGGTGCTCTTCTTTCTCCATACTCCAATCCTCCATCACCCTCTATATGAATTTCTTGTGAGCATCTCAAATCGAAGAAAAACTGACTCTCAGAGAGGTCAAGTGACATGCTTCAAATGCCACAGATCAGATGAGTTATATTAAAGCCAGGACTAGAACCTGGATCTCTTAAATCATAGAGCCAATGCTCTGTAGGGGTCACCAAAACTAATCCTCATCTTTCTCATATTCTCAGGTCACTTAACTGTTCCTTATTCTCCTAGTTCATTATCCCTGATCTTCATTGGCTCTGTTCCTCAATGATAGGAAGATTAATAGTCATTTCTTCCTCAATCCTTTAGTCATTCAGGGTTCCCTCTGCTATTTCCTTACCCTGTGGAATGCTAACTCCCCCATTCTTTCATTCATCCAAGCTAGGGAGAGTTTCTGGAGAGAGGTTGAAAACTGCTGACTACTGGGTAGACATAGAATCTTTCAGCTCATTTAGTACAGTCACCTCATTTTAAACAGGGAGGAGATATCACCTACTCAAGGTCAAAAAAAGTCATAGTTGCTAGAATCAGGTCTGTCTTATTCTGTCTTAAGTCCTCTGATCCTTAAATCTAGTACCTTTCCACTAACTGTGCTGTCTCATTTAGATATGAGTGTGCATATTATTAAATTTATGGATGATGGGAGCTGGAATGGCTAGCTTAACTCACTGATGACAGTCAATTTTTAAAAAGATTTTAAATTAGAATTTTTGACTGCATCTAGGAGTTTGGAATTTAGATAAGTATAAATCATAAAAAATACTTAGGATTTTTTTTTCTTTCTAAATTAAGATGTTGCAGTGAAAGTACAGGATGGGGCAAATATGACTTGGGAAATTTATGTGAAAAAATCTTGAAGGGTTTAATGAAATGCAAATATCACATTGAGTAGCTTGATGACTAATAAATCTGATGTAATTTTAGGCTACACTAACCAAAACCTAATGAGTAACCTTATTAAACCAGGCTACAGGATCCTAGGATTTGTCCCTAGAAAGTACCTTAGAGATTATCTAATCCCAATTCTTTAGACATGGAAACTGAGACACAGAGAGTTGATCATTTCTAAATATTCTGCCGCAATCAGGGCAGGCAAACATTTGGATTACTGTGTTTAGTTCTGATGTCATATAATAAACTAAAATAGAAAGACAGTAGTACCAGAATAAGAGGAACCAAAACTATGAAAGATCAGTTAAAAGGACAATGGATATTGAATCTGAACCAGAGAAGCCTTAGAGAGGATGTGAAAGGGAAAGGGGAACGCAGTGCACTGGCCCTGGAGTCAGGAGTACCTGAGTTCAAATCCAGACTCAGACACTTAATAATTAACTAGCTGTGTGGCCTTGGGCAAGCCACTTAACTCCATTTGCCTTGCAAAAACCTAAAAAATAAAAAAAAAGAATTTCATGTATTGTCCTAAGGAAAAAGGGGCTAGATGTGTTTGGTTAACCCCAGAAGTTGCAGAGAGACTTATTTTATTTTATTTTGAATTATAAAGATTTTATTTATTTTGAGGTTTACAATTTTTCCCCTAATCATACTTCCCTCCCCCCACCCCACCCCACAGAAGGCAATTTACCATTCTTTAATTGTTTTCATGGTATACATTGATCCATATTGAATATGATGAGAGAGAAATCATATCCTTAAGGAAGAACCATAAAGTATAAGAGGTAGAAAGATCAGATATCAATTTTTTTTTTCTAAATTAAAGGCAACAGTCCTTGGTCTTTGTTCAAACTCCATAGTTCTTTCTCTGGATACAGATGGTATTCTCCATTGCAGACAGCTCCAAATTGTCCCTGATTGTTGCACTGATGGAATGAGTGAGTCCATCAAAGTTGATCATCGCCCCCATGTTGCTGTTAGGGTGAACAATGTTTTTCTGGTTCTACTTATCTCACTCAGCATCAATTCATGCAAATCCCTCCAGGCTTCCCTGAATTCCTATCCCTTCTGGTTTCTAATAGAACAGTAGTGTTCCATGACATACACATACCACAGTTTGCTAAGGCATTCCCCAATTGAAGGACATTTACTTGATTTCCAATTTTTTGCCACCACAAACAGGGCTGCTATGAATATTTTTGTACAAGTGATGTTTTTTCCCTTTTTCATCATCTCTTCAGGATATAGACCCAGTAGTGATATTGCTGGATCAAAGGGTATGCACATTTTTGTTACCCTTTGGGTGTAGATCCAAATTGTTCTCCAGAAAGGTTGGATGAGTTCACAGCTCCACTAACAATATATTGGTGTCCCAGATTTCCCACAACTCTTCCAACAATGATCATTGTCCTTTCTAGTCATATTAGCCAGTCTGAGAGGTGTGAGATGGTACCTCAGAGAAGCTTTAATTTGCATTTCTCTAATAAGTAATGATTTAGAGCAATTTTTCATATGACTATGAATTGCTTTGATCTCCTCAGCTGTAAATTGCCTTTGCATATCCTTTTACCTTTGTCATTTGGGGAATGACTTTTTTTTTAATTTGACTCCGTTCTCTGTATATTTTAGAAATGAGTCCTTTGTCAGAAACATTAGTTGTAAAGATTGTTTCCCAGTTTACTACATTTCTTTTGAGCTTGGTTACAGTGGTTTTGTTTGTGCAAAAGATTTTTAATTTAATGTAATCAAAATCATCTAGTTTGTTTTTAGTGATGTTCACCATCTCTTCCTTAGTCATAAACTGCTTCCCTTTCCATAGATCTGACAGGTAAACTAGTCCTTGATCTTCTAGTTTGCTTATAATATTGTTTTTTTATATCTAAATCCTGTATCCATTTTGATCTTATCTTGGTATAGAGTGTGAGATGTTGGTCTAATCTAAGTTTCTTCCATACTAACTTCCAATTTTCCCAGCAGTTTTTATCGAAGAGAGAGTTTTTTATCCCACTAGCTGAACTCTCTGGGTTTATCAAACATATTACTATAATAATTTCCTGCTATTGCACCTAGTCTATTCCACTGGTCCACCACTCTATTTCTTAACCAGTACCTGACAGTTTTGATGACTATTGCTTTATAATATAATTTTAGATCAGGTAGGGCTAAGCCCCCTTCTTTTGCACTTTTTTCATTGAATCCCTGGAAATTCTTGATTTTTTTATTTCTCCATATGAATTTACTTATAACTTTTTTTTTTTTTTTTTAGTTTTTGCAAGGCAAATGGGGTTAAGTGGCTTGCCCAAGGCCACACAGCTAAGGTAATTATTAAGTGTCTGAGGTCAGATTTGAACTCAGGTACTCCTGACTCCAGGGCCAGTGCTCTATCCACTGCACCACCTAGCTGCCCCTTATAACTTTTTTCTAACTAATTAAAGAAATTTTTTTTTAATTTTGATTGGTAGGACACTAAACGGGTAGTTTAGATTTTGTAGAATTGTCATTTTTATTATATTAGCTCTATGTATCCATGAGCAATTGATGTTTGCCCAGTTATTTAAATCTGATTTAATTTGTGTGAGAAGTGTTTTGTAATTGTTTTCAAAAAGTTTCTGAGTCTGTCTTGGCAAATAGACTCCTGGGTATTTTATATTGTCTGAGGTTACTTTGGGATTTCAGAGGGACATTTTTTAGATTAAATATAAACTTATTATTATTCAGTCATTTTAATTGTCTCTGACTTCTGACTCCATTTGGATTTCTTGCAAGATATTGAAGTAATTTGTCAGTTTGTTTTTCCAGCTCATTTTACAAGTGAGAAAACTGAGGCAAACCAGTTAAGTGACTCATCAAGGTTATACAAGTACTTATTGTCTGGGATTTGAACTCCACAAGAAGAGTTGTCCTGACTTTAGGCTCAGCACTCTAATCTCATGCTACATAGCTTACTTAACAAAGTTGTTCCAAACTAGAATGTACTATCTTTGAAGATGAGAGAAAATAATATCACACATCATATTAATAACTAATCATTAATTTATGATTTATCCTTTTCCTCCTATTTTTGTTAAGACCCCATTCCTAAAAAGGTCAGTCTCTGAAGGGTATAACTAAAGGAAGGTAATCATCTCCCATTCCTAAGGCATTTACCGGGCAGAGACCCTGAGTTTTGTTTATAGAATACATGAAAACATGGGCAGACTCTCTTACTTTTGTTTATGGGATATACAAAAGTTAGGGCAAGGACCATAATTTTTTATTTATTTTGGAAACAAAAGCCAACTTCTACTAGAGGACATATCTCCTTATCCTTGATCTCATCATTAGAGTTTGAGGTGACTCAGCTCATGAAGGAAAAAAATAGCCAGAGAGGTTTAGATGGAAATGGCTTCCCCTGTTCAAATGAAGACTCTCATGATGGAGCTGGGTTCTCAAGGGGATTAGCTGAAAGCTTTTAGTCCACCGTCTTTTTAACTGTTCACCAGTCAGGGTTGAATTTCACTTGTTAGGGGAGTTTCCTGTCAGAAGGAACACACCTGATTTAAGGTTCTTCAGAGTCTCCCTTGGAATATATTGGAGGAAGGGTCCAGTTAAATTGAGATAACATCAATTTTGAGTCATTTAGCCCCTTCTTAAAGACCTCAAGTGTTACAAATAAAATCTCAACAGATAAGATTTTCAGTTCTTATTAATCAATTTATTAACTAGACTAGCCAATAATCAATAAATTGATGGTCAGTGGTTTCTCTCAGTTAACCAAAGACCCAACTTTGCTGATATGAACTATTCTGATAACTTACTGAGGAATTTCCTTTTTTCCAAACTTTTCCTCTTCCTTACTTTGGTAAAATACTAATCTATCAGCCTAACTTTCTGACTATAAACTACCTCTACAGCCTTTCTTCATATTATACCTTTTTATTTATTCTGCGTTCTAGCCAAGCACTTTTCAATATTCTCCAAACTTGTTCCATATGTGCTCATTTCTTTGCCTTTGCTCATATATCATCTGTGCTTAGAATGCCTTTCCCTCTTCTTCCTCCTCCTCCCCAATCCAACATGTTCAACCCACCTGTCAAAAATTTAAGTGAAAGAACTTAAAGGCTCTGCTGAAATGTCAGATATTTTCTTCATAGAGCCTTCCCTCTCTTTCCAAGACTTTTGTAATGATCTCCTTTCTGAACCGTCAGAACTTGTCTTATGTACTCCTAATTTGTATTAGTTTGCCTCGTACACTTCCTCTCTTCCCTACTAGATTTATACTGCATGAGCATTGAGACTGTTAATTATTTGTCTTTGGATCTCCCCTAATATCTAGAACAATTCCTTGAATCTCTAAATGCTTAATAGCTATTTGTTAAGTTGAACTGAATTCAATTTCCCGATATCTTTGCTCTTTAATGTATGTTAAATTGTAAATATCTTTGTTTTAAAAAATCATTCAAGTCAAATCAAACACATTTTATGTTTTAAAATAATATTGCTTATTTTCTTCACCCTGATTTTTCAGTAAATTCATCCTACAATGAAGAAATGGCATCTGTCCAAGCAGCAGACTCCCCTCCTGGCTTGGTTTCTCTCAGCTGTTCATCACTTGAGACACAACATACTGAAAGAATGGTGCTCTACGACTTCCATGAACTACAATCCAGTACTTCATTTAGTCATTTGTTTGTTCAGCAAGTATTTTATTGAGCTTCTGACATATAGGCTTGTTAAATGTAACACTGTGGTGGCCACTGAGGGTGATTTAAGGAAGTGTAAGACATAGTTTCTGCCCACCAGAGATTTATTGTCTGACTGGGAATATTTTAAATAACTGGGAACTTTGGTGACTGACTAGTTAGACAAAATGGATGAAATTGAGGCAATAAAGACAAAGCTGAGGCTTTTAAGCCTTTATTACTGAGATAAATGGTGATAACACTGATTGAATTAGGAGAGATGGTAAAGGAAGCTCATTTTGGATTGAATGGTAGATAATAAATAGCTGTGTAATGCTATTGGCCATACAGCTTTTACTCTTATTAGCCTGGAAACTTGGGAGAATCACCAAGGAAAATGGTGTACAGAGAAAAAAAAAAATCGAACCAAGAACTGGGCCTTAGAGAATGGCCACTGATGGAATTAGTGATTAGGTAGCAAGAAGTTTTTAGGTGGCACAGTAGTGAGAATGCTGGGCTAGGAAGACAGGAAGAATCATCTTCCTGAATTCAAATCTGATTTCAGACACTTAGTACCTATGTGATCCTGGACAAGTCTCTTAATCTTGTTTGCCTCAGTTTCCTCATCCCTAAAATGATCTGGAGAAGGAAATGATAAACCACTAGTATCTTTGCCATGAAAACTTCAAATGGGGTCATGAAGAGTTGGACATAGTAGTAAAATGACTGCATAACAACAGCAAGAGAAAAAAAGGACTCAGCATCTATAATTTTGACCTTTGCTCTCAGACTCCCAATTTATTTATTAATCTAAATCCCCCAGTTAAGAAAACCTGGCTCTTCTTTTTCTATACTTATAGATGAAATAGACTGAAGGTACCCACTCATTTATACTTTTTTTTTAGGTTTTTTGCAAGGCAAATGGGGTTAAGTGGCTTGTCCAAGGCCACACAGCTAGGTAATTATTAAGTGTCTGAGACCGAATTTGAACCCAGGTACTCCTGACTCCAAGGCCAGTGCTTTATCCACTACGCCACCTAGCCGCCCCAGTCATTTATACTTTAAAAAAAAGCTAGAGGAATGGAATACTTACTATAGATATTTAACTATTGGATGATGTTTTAATGATCCTGAGGGAGGAGGAGGAGGAGACTTGACACTTAATGGGGATCCTTTATTGGGATTATTTGTAGTATATTCTTACTCAAGGCTCCTTTCTTATTCCTTAGCTCCATCTGTTTCCAAGATTCCCACACTTCTCCTTAAGGAGAATTCAGGAGACCAGGTGATGGCAGCAACACCCTTGACAACTAGGTCTCAGGTAAGTTGAGGTCTTTCTTCCCAGTTGTATTAGTGTGGCCTGTACTCTGCCCCTCTGCTTTGTCTTTAGCAGTGTCTTCTCCAGGGACCTGAGTTTCAGTTTTCTCCAAAGAAGATCAGACCCATTCTTTAAGGGATGATGCTTATGGACTAGTATTATTAGCCCCATTTATAGACATGGTAAAAGCAATGAACTTTATTAGGAGGCCTGGGTTCTAATGCCTTACTAATTAATTGCATATCCTTAAGGAAGTCACTTTTCCTCTCTGGTTCTCAGTTCCCTCTATAAATTGGAAAGGTTGGAGGCTATGTATTAAGTGGAACATTGTACATTAGATCTGAAGTCAGAAGTCCTGGGGTCAAATCTTGTCTGTGTGATATAACCTCTCAGAGAATCACTTTCTTTTCTTGTAAAATGAATCATTTGGATTGGATTATCTCTGAAGTCCTATCTAGCCCTGATTTCTATGAGCATGTGGTTTGGATGATGTCTAAGAAACCCCTTTCTTCACACTCTTTTCTTTTTATTTAAAAAAAAATTGTGATTTCTTTGATATTTGTATTCTTAGTGAGGAAAATTCTACCAATGCAGATCAGCCACTTAGAGTCTTCGAAAATTGTTATGGGGTAATCAGATTTATGTTGCTTGACCAGAGTCATATGGCAGTGGGACCTGAGGTAAGACTGAGCCTGCCTTTTCTTGACCCTGCAGCTAGCTCTATATCTATCCCACCATGCTGCCAAAGCTTTGTATAATTCTGAAATCATATGATTCTGAATGAGAAACTGATTCCAGGCAAAATACTGATCTGGCTGACGTCCTTCAACAGGTTATTGAGAGCCAGCATTAGAACCCACGTCTCCTAACTTTTAGTTAGGTATTCCTTCCTTTGTATCATTTTGGATTGGAGCCAGATGTTTCAACCATTCAATAGTTGCAACTTCAAAACCCTTGATTCCTATAGATGTCCTTTCCCATCTTTCTGTTGCTGCCAACTTTACCCATCATCCTAGGGCAGCCTGGTGAAATTGTCCCCAGGGCAGCAGGACCCTGTTGTTTTAGGAATCGGTGATGTTTGAGGATATGGCCATATATCTCACACCAGAGGAGTGGGGGCAACCCGACCGCACTCAGAGAGCCCTCTACAGGGATATGATGCTGGAGAGCTGCAGGAATGACGCCTTATTGGGTAAGGATTCTCCCCAGTACTGTTCCACAATTTTCTTTTTTTCCCCATTTGTTTCATAAACAATGAAAAATTCAATGTTCCATGAGACCAGGAGTCCATTAAATGAATATTCATTCTCTAAACATTCAGTGGGACTTATAGTTCCTTTAGGGGTAAATCTGATAGTTAATGTTCTAGGAAGCAAATATCTCAAGATTGGGGAATGTTCCTCAAACATAATCCCTTCAATGAGTGAGTGAATAAAAAAGTAATAAGTACTTATGAAATGCTAAGATAGAAATACAAATGTGAGACAATTCCTGCCATCTGTGTGGGAGACAGCACACTTGTAACCACTGGGAGGAGTGGGTAGAGCAGGAGGGCTTGAGAGACCCTAGAGGAGCAGAGATTCTGGGCTTCCTCCTGAAATGGTTTGATGAGGTTGTTAGTGCCTGGTCAGGAAAAGAGAAAGCTATAAAAGGGCATTTGCAGGAGAGTTGGGAAAGAAGGGTCTTGGGCAGAATTTACTTTAGAAATTCTGACACCAATCTTGGAGTCTATGAAGTCAGGTAGGAGGATGGAAGAGTCCTTTTGTATTTAATTTTAGTGGTTTTAGGCAGTTTAAATTTGTTTGTCTTTGTGCCAGATGGGTCTGTCTCTTGGAATCATGTATTGAATTCTGGTCCTTGTGCTGTAAGAAAAATTTAACTAGACTTGAGATAGCACAGAGAAGGGCAACTGTATTAATGTCATGTGATACCATTTAGTTTGTATAGCACTCCTGAAGTTTTTCAAAGATTCATAAATTTTTGTAAATTAAGAACTGCTGGCTCAAAGAATGGAAGTCCTCAGGATGCACTTGTCTGCTCTCAGGGTTTTGTCCAGTACATTGTATTGCTCCAAACCATTCTCTATTGCCTGTGCCTCTAGGGCTTCACCCACAAGGAGAAACTCTAAGGTTTGAAAGCAGGATCTACTCTCAATCAGAGTTACATTTGAGGTAGAGGTATGATCTTGAGGGCAAAGAGCATTCCATCTCATTCCATATTGAACATAAGACTCTGATTCACTTAGGTGGTAGAGTGATTTCAGGCACTTGCTATTCTGTTTTAAGTAATTTCAACTTTACCATGACCTATGTTTAAAGATATTGTTGATCTTCAGAAAGATTCTTTGTTTTGAAAAACTGAATTTGTATATCTATCATCAGTCATCTCAAGGTCTCTCTTATAGATTATAAACTTTTCAGCTACTTAATAAGACTTATATAAACTAATCTACCAGTTGGAAGTATAAGGGATACAAAAACTTATCCTTTCATATGGGCATGATAGAGAAGTTTGGTCTTTTATGAACTTCTGTACCAGTGTTTGTGCATATACCTTTCATCTGATGAGGACTGATGAATAGAGCCCCCTCTCTGCTAAGATAGTCTAGCTGTGGGCCATCATGGCACACTGTGGCCTGGTCAAAGTGTAGTTGCGTACAATTCTTGATGGCCATAACTATGGCACACTTGAATTATGCACTTAGGCCAAGGAACCCAGAGGGACCTCTGCCATTTCCCTCTATTCCTCTGTGATTTTGTCATGCATCTTCCAAAGAGATATTTGGACCTCCCCCCCTCTATTAGGGAAGGAAATTTTATCACCTCCCTTTTCACATCACTTTCAGGTGGAATCCCTCAATTATATTACATTTGTAGATTCACTACCCTTCAGATAAAGTTTCCCCTTTCTACAATGCATAATCTCTAGTTTGATGAGCAGATAGAAGGGTCAAAATGAGCCCTGTAACAGTATCTGTGATGCTATACTTCTCACAAGATTGGCTGTTACCTCTTTTTCTTCTGTGGAATTTTGCTATAATAACCCACTCATACACTCAGTAAAACATGTACTTTTGTTTGAACTCCTACTTTAACCTTCATATTTTCCTTTCATTCACCTTATGCATTGTAGTTCCTATAGTCAGTGACTATTTGGGGAAATTGGAAGTCCCCCAAACTGATTTTATTGTGCTCCACAAATATCCAAAGTAGCATAAAAATGGGACCAATTGGCACTATACCCCTAGGAAGCCTTTGAGCTTAGGGAACCAGGTCTAACTATCCTCTTTTGACTTCCACATTATCAGATCTTCCCGAAAACTGGAGACCAAGGAGACCCATCAATCAGCTCCTCCCTTACATAGGTGGTAAAATCTTATGACACTGGCTAGGATTATTTTCCTCACTCTTTGAATCCCCTTGTCTTTTACCAGTCCTTGGTTTGGAGAGACTTCCCTCATTTCTGAACTATTCCCCTGAATTCTTGTTCAACACTACTGTTTTTTGGCAGTTTGGAAAGAGCAGGTAGTCCAAAATGCCTTCAGTTTACCAAAGCAATGGGTCTGTTACCAGTAGACTAGCAGAAATTTGACTTGAGAGGATGTGGGAACCAGCACACAATGTGCATATCTTGGAATTAGTAGAGTTCAACCATCTTTGAAGTTTTCAACTTTATGGTCTAGGGAACATTTGAGGAGAAGAATATTTTTCAAGTTGATAGCCTTCACAGTACGATTGAGTAGGGAGTAACTAAGAAGGAATAGTGAAACCAAATGGCAGAGAACCAGGAGAGGTCAGTAATGTGGATATCAAAAAAAGAAGGCAGGGACAGTGTGAGGAATATGTGGGTGTTTAGATTCCACAAGAAAGTGAAGGGAGAATTGTTAGTTTACTTTACAAAGACTGGGCTTTGCCTATGGCCAGGAGGTAAAGTCAAAAGACTCAATCTGATCAAAAACTGAGATTAGGTGTGTGTGTGCTCCTTTCTAAGGTGGGTCTTGACCTCCTTTGTACATGCTCAAGAGGATAACTGTTCTTGCTCATTTGTATGATGAGTAGGGCAGGGGAAATGTCTGGGGACCAATCTATTAATTAGATTGTGACCCCAGCCTGTGATTGGCATGAAGAGGCAGGAACAAGGCCTTGCAAACTGCATGAAAGACCTTCCCTTTCTGGGATTCCTTGCCCCTCTCCTACCTTGAGAGAGAGGTGTGCCATTAAGATATCTTTATTAAAAAAAATTTTTAATCACTCTGGTCTAAGTATTAACAAGCCATTTTTTAACAGACAATACTAAAAGCTTCAGAGAAGTCTAGAGTGAGTAGGACAGAATAGACCATTGGATTTAGCAGTTAAAAAATTGTTGATAAAATCCTAAGATTAACTCTCTTCCATCTCCATCTCTGACACTGAGGGCTTCTATAGTCTTTATTCTCTCTTTAAAAATTCTGCTTTTTAAAATTTTACCCCCAATTATATGTAAAGACAATTTTTAACATTCATTTAAAAAAATTTAGAGTCCAGATTATCTCCTCCTTCCTCCCTCCAGCCCCAATAAGCAGTTTGATGTAGGTAATTCATGGGCAGACATGCAAAATATATTTCCATATTATTCAGGCTGTGAAAGGTAACACAGATCAAAAAAAATTCAGACCCAATAACAACAAAACTACATATAAACAAGTTAAACATAGTATACTTTGATCTGCATTCAGACTGCATCACTTATTTCTCTGGATATGGATAGCATTGTCCATCATGAGTCCTTCAAAATTGTCTTTTCTCTCATATTAACAATTATTGGATATGAGGTGGTGTTTGATTAAGGAGTTTTGGTTTCGATTTGCTCCTACAAAATGACAGGCTCACCAATTTAAAGGATTGATAATGAATTTATTAAAGACACTGAAGCAAAATCATAATAACATACACGGGATAGAATACTTTTTAAAAGCACAGCATAAGCATACAAATAGCAACAACAATCCCACTATGATGATTAAGGTAACTATAAGCATAGAGGAAAAAGAAAGAGAAAATATCACTTATTGGGGGATCACCAACATCTGAATCAACAGCAGCTGGGGAGTTCCAGGGGGATGGGGTACAGTCTTCCAAGTCCTGATTGGGAAAATATCCCAGGCGAAGCATTCTTTCCATGGGCGAATCTCTGAGGGGCTGGGCAATGTTAGGGACTTTTAAGGGATCCCAGACAAAGGTGGCATATTGCCAATAGGCTTATATAAGCTTTTTGGGCACTTAACCAGGACATGTGAAGAGTACAGGCATGACCATGTGAAGAGTACATGAATGACCTGGGAAGACTCATGGCCAAGGTTCTAAAATTAATTAAATGTTGAACCTCTGGCCCAGTAGCCAACCCTCCCAGGATTCAACCTCCAGGAATTGGCTGGTTCCTAGAGGGAGTATCTCCCAACACACAAAGATAACCAAGTTCATGCAAAGGTGATGGGGGACCTTGGGTGGGGGAACCAGCATATGGTCTTGCCCAGGATCAGAATGGGTGGTCCCTGAGAGTTGTTTTATTTGCATCCCTCTAATCATTAATGATTTAGAGCATTTTTTCACATGACTATAGACAGCTTTGATTTTGTTCATATCCTTTGTTATGCAGTACTCACTGTAGTAATTTCTGGCTGTTAGATCTTTTTTCTTTTCTTTTCTTGCTAGATCTTTTTTTAAAAGCTTATTTTCTACCATGTCTGATTTTATCCTCTTCCCATAATCTGTTATGTAATTGGGAGGATATTTTTAAGAGTTATCAAAGCCGGTCATATCTTATTCACTGTATCTTGCTCTGTGGCTTCAGATAAGCTGGTACCTCATTTCATAAGGAGGGACTGCATTTTCTTCTCACCTTTGACCTGTTTCTTTAATATTCAGGTCAAGTGCTATTTTTCAGTCTGCTTTCCCTCCTAAAATTATCTTATGTTTATCTAATCATCAACAACTATTTATTTAGATGGGCAGCTAGGAGGTGCAGTAGATAGAGCACTGGCCTTGGAGTCAGAGGACAGGATTTGAATCCAACCTCAGGCACTTGGCACTCACTAGCTATGTGATCCTGGGCAAGTCACCTAACCCTGATTGCCTCGTATCCAGGATTGTCTCCAGTCATCTTGATTCATATATATGGCCACTAGACCCAGATGGCTCTTGGAGGAGAAAGTAGTCTGCTGACTTAGCACAACTTTCCTCACTCTAATCCAATCCACATGCTTGTCATAACATCTCTTCCCTTGATTTCATGGTCTTCTTCAAGAATGAAGGACAATGGAGAAATAAAAAGTCAAGGACTGCCAGGAGCTTAATGAAAAAAAGTTCAAAAGAAGGTGGCTTAGCCCTACCTGATCTAAAATTATAAAGCATCAGTCATCAAAACTGTTTGGTATTGGCTAAGAAATAGAGTGGTGGACCAGTGGAATAGACTAGGTGTAAAAGCAGGAGATGTAGTAATTTGCTGTTTGATAAACCCCAAAAGTCCAGCCAAAAACTGCTGGGATAATTGGAAGTTAGTATGGAAGAAACTTAGATTAGATCAACACCTCACACCCTTTACCAAAATAAGATCCAAATAGTTACAGGACATAGACATAAAAAACAATACTATAAGCAAATTAGAAGATCAAGGACTAGTTTACCTATCAGATCTATGGAAAGGGGAGCAGTTTATGACTAAGGAAGAGTTGGAGAACATCACCAAAAATCAATTAGATGATTTTGATTACATTAAATTAAAAAGCTTTTGCACAGATAAAACCAATGTAACCAAGATCAAAAGAAATGTAGTAAAATGGGAAACAATCTTTACAACTAATGATTCTGACAAAGGACTCATTTCTAAAATATACAGAAAACTGAGTCATATTTTTAAAACAAAAAGCCATTCCCCAATTGACAAATGGTCAAAGGATATGCAAAGGCAATTTACAGATGAGGAGATCAAAGCAATCCATAGCCATATGAAAAAATGCTCTAAATCATTAATTATTAGAGAAATGCAAATTAAAGCTTCTCTCAGGTACCACCTCACACCTCTCAGATTGGCCAATATGACCAGGAAGGATAAGGATCATTGTTGGAAGAGTTGTGGGAAATCTGGGATACTATTACACTGTTGGTGGAGCTGTGAACTCATCCAACCCTTCTGGAGAGCTATTTGGAACTATGCCCAAAGGGCAACAAAAATGTGCATACTCTTTAACCCAGCAATACCACTACTAGGTCTATACCCTGAAGAGATGAGGAAAAAGGGTAAAAACATTACTTGTACAAAAATATTTATAGCAGCCCTGTTTGTGGTGGCAAAGAATTGGAAATCCAGTAAATGTCCTTTAATTGGGGAATGGCTTAGAAAATTGTGGTATATGTATGTCATGGAACACTATTGTTCTATTAGAAACCTTGAGGGACGGGATTTCAGGGAAGCCTGGAGGGATTTGCACGGACTGATACTGAGTGAGATGAGCAGAACCAGAAAAACACTGTACACCCTAACAGCAACATGGGAGTGATTTTCAACCTTGAAGGACTTGCTCATTCCATCAGTGCAACAATCGGGAACAGAGTGCCATCTGTATCCAGATAAGGAGCTGTGGAGTTTGAACAAAGTTCAAGGACTATTCCCTTTAATTTAGAAAAAAAAAACATATCTTATTGTCTGATCTTGTTACCTCTTAGACTTCTCTTTAAGGATATGATTTCTCTCTCATCACACCCAATTTGGATCAAAGTACAACATGGAAACAAAGACTGACAGATTGCTTTCCGTGGAGGGGTGGGGGGAGGGAAGCAAGATTGGGGGGAAAATTGTAAAACTCAAATAATATCTTTAATAAAAATAAAGAGAAAAAAAAAGAATGAAGGACAAACATCATCATGATCAATTATTTAGAGTTTACTCCTTCCTGGGATTGTGCTAAGAGCACTGTGAATACCAAAACAGCAAAAAAAGAAAGGAAGATTCTGTTCTCAAGTAGCTTTATTGCAGTAGAGGATGAATTGTCAAAAGAAAGCTAGCGAAGAGGGAGAAGGTACCCAGGGGGCATGATGGAAAAAGTAATCCAGGGAGTCCAGAAGTGAAGCCTGAGAGAATTGAAGGAGAATTTTCCTTAAAATGGAGGATTTGGGAAGAACTGACTAGAGGAAGGGGTTATATGGGGCAAGGAATCTTTCAGGGTGAGAATATTGTTGGAACCAAATGGTGAGTGTATTTTCCTGGGTGAGAATGCTTATCTGTGTAAATGTATTCCTTTAAAAAAATGTAAGTACCATGTAGCCCTTATGTAAGGATCACCTCAACCCTTAAATTTTTGTTGGATTGAATTGACTTTTTCTTTTCCCAGGGTATGGTGTAACATTTTTGTTATTTTCTTTATCATTTCAGATGATGGGTCTGAGACTGAAAACATGGAGTCTCTTTCAAATCTGGAAGCTTCTGAAGATGTTGAATCAGAAGAGAAGTTATCATCTGAATTCTCATTAGCTCTTCCTCATGCATCTGATTTTGGAGAGACCCTTGACAGTGAATTCTATACATATAACTGTAGGACTGCCTTCCAGTGGGGCTCACATCTTATTCAGCATGAACCAATTCATAGGGAAGAAAAACCCTATGAATGTAATGATTGTGGGAAAGCTTTCATGAGGAGTTCAGACCTCATTCGTCATCAGAGAACTCATAGTGAAGAAAAACCCTATGAGTGCACTGAATGTGGCAAAGCCTTTAGACAGAGCTCAGGTCTTAGTCAGCATCAGAGAATTCATAGTGAAGAGAAGCCTTATGAATGCAACATTTGTGGGAAAGCCTTCAGGCAGAGTTCAGGCCTTAGTCAGCATCAGAGAATTCATGGTGGGATAAAACCCTATGAATGTAGTGAGTGTGGAAAAGCCTTTAGGTGCAACTCAGACTTAACTAAACACCAGGAAATTCATAGTGGACTAAAACCCTGTGAATGTAAAGAATGTGGGAAAGCCTTTAGGAGTACTTCAGATCTCATTAAACATCAGAGAATTCATAGTGGAGAGAAACCTTATGAATGTAATGAATGTGGGAAAGCTTTCATGAGGAATTCAAGCCTTATTAAGCATCAGGGAATCCATACTGGAGTAAAACCCTATGAATGCAGTGAATGTGGGAAAGCCTTCAGTCAGACTGCAGTCCTTATTCAACATCAGAGAATTCATAGTGGAGAGAAACCATATGAATGTAATGAATGTGGGAGAGCTTTCACCAGGAAATCAGACCTTATTGTTCATCAGAGAATTCACACTGGAGAGAAACCTTATAAATGCAATGTGTGTGGAAAAGCCTTCAGTCGAACATCAGTTCTTATTGAACATCAGAGAATTCATACAGGAGAGAAACCTTTTGAATGTAATGAATGTAGGAAAGCTTTCAAGAGAAGATCAGACCTTATTCAACATCAGAGAATTCATAAAGGAGTAAAATATTATGCTTGTGATCATTGTGGAAAAACCTTTACTCAGAGCTCAGGCCTTATTCATCATCAGAGAATTCATAATGGAGAGAATGTTTTTTAATGTAATGAATATGGAGGAAAATTTTAGCTGAGCCCAGTTCTTATTAAGTATCAGTTTAAAAACCCTATGAATCTAATGAATGTGAGAAAGCTTTTAGTATGCGTGTGACTTTGTTCTGTCCTGATATATCACAGTGAAACTAGGTTTCAGAGATTTTTGAATTTCTGAAAGTTGGAATCATGTCTCTGTAACTCATTTTATATAACATCAAGTCTAGTGCTACTTGAAAATTGACTCTTTAATAAAAAATTTTTATATTGGAGATCTAGGTGACAAGTTGGGAGAACCTTCAGGCACATTGTCTTAATTCCACAAGGAATGAAAATTTTAGGAACCAATCCAATGGAAATGTTTACTCTTTGATTATTAGATCACACTGTTCCTGTTTTCTACAGACAGGTGCAGGTATGCCAAGAATTCTGGTGCCTTCCCCTTATCGTAATATAGCCTCCCTGTGGAAAAGAAGGAAAGCTGCAGGCATTTGATGCATAAACTGATTGACCTTTCTTCTTAGGAATTTTCATTGTTTTTCCAACTCCAAGGAGTATAGCTCTGAAGAAGACATCTGGGTTTTAGTCTAGCTGTGTGGCTTTAAGCAGGTTATCCAAACACCTTGAGCTTCTCATTTGTTAAATGAGATTGAGATAACAAGGTGGTGAAGTGAATAGGGGATCCAACCTGGCCTCAGGCACTAGCTTAATGATACTAAACCCTATTTGTTTCAGTTTCCTCACCTGTAAAATGAGCTGGAGAAGGAAATGGTAGTCTCTTTGCTAAGAAAATCCTAATTGGGTCACACAATGTCAGACACAACTGAAATGACTGAACAAATTTCTGAAAAAATAAATGAAGTCGACCAGGATGATCTAGGTACCTGATCCCTTTCAAATTTAAGTTGTACTTATGAATAAGAAGAGAAAATTTCAAGCTAATTCCAGTGTTTATTTGGTATATGAGGCTGTGGTCTGGGTGTCTCTTAGCAAAGACCATGTAATGGATGAACTGATAGAGATTAGGCAAGCAAAATGAAAATGAAACTTTAGGACCAGCTTTTCCCCCTCTTCTCATCTGTTTTGTCCTCATCTTCATCTTCACAATCATATAATAGCACAACTTTTATTTTTTCAGGGTATGGGGAGGGGAGCTGTGGTAGATGGATGGTATTATATAGAGTTTATATATTCCACAGGGAGATTTAACTTGTGTCCCCTTTGTTTAATTTGGACAAATCATTTATCTCCAGAACTTTCTATAGAATTAAAGATTTTCATAGAATGGAAGGGACCATTTTATTGACATACCTGAAAATTGAGTACCTTCTGAAATGTCTTCAACAAATGACCAAGTACCTGCAGAATTGGACAGAGTAACACACATAATAAGCTAATGAAAGTAGAGAACATTGAGACTATCACTTCCCTAGTTCTGGATACTCTGCTGCTATTGAAAGCAGTCTAACATACATTATCTCTATTGGGGCTATTGACCTATTGATCTTGCAGTCCATTAGCACTTCCAGATCCCTTTTCATGTGAACTACTTGATATCCTCCATCTGAACTTAGGAAGTTGATTTTTGGGTTTTTTTTTTTTAGCAAGGCAATGGGGTTAAGTGACTTGCCTAAAGTTCACGTAGCTAGGTAATTATTAAGTGTCTGAGGTCACATTTGAACTTGGGTTCTCCTGACTGCAGGGCAGGTGCTCTATCCATAGTGCCAACTAGCTGTCTCTGAAGTTGATTTTTAAAGACCAACTTTGGATTTTAACATGCATTCCTTTTAAAGTTCTTCCTATTAGTAGGTTGGTCCTTTCTAGTGTTGATCTTTTTGAATCTTGATTCTGTTACTGATAATTATACCTGCCTAATCATTTTTGTTGATGAGCATGTTGAATATATTAGCACCAGAGGTAGGTCCCTATGCACTCCATTAGAAACTTCTTTCTAGATTGAAAAATTAGTGCCTCTCACTGCAGCTACTGGAAGGTACTGGATTTTAGTTTGTCTACTAATTCCCTCAGACCTCAGGATTTTGTTTATCTACTAACTAGTTCCCTCAGATGAATTTACATCTAGCTTCATCTAGCTATACTCTAGCTCTAAGTCTTGGGACTTTTTCTATTCACTCAGACTTAGAAAAGTTAAAGTGTGTTTCCTTCCTTTTAGGAAAAAAGATGGCTTTTATACTTTACTCTGTGACCTGAAGTGTTGTGAACTGAAGAAAAGAAGTCCATGGCTTCAGGAAACTTTACATCTGGGAAGAAATTTTAAAAAAAAGACATAAGACATAAGCCTTGGGATGGCTCATTAGACAAGAGAAAAGAACATCTCAACAAACTGAATAGAATTGTTTCCAGAGAAAGTGATTCTTTGATTTAAGAACAAGTATCTTCCCAGGATGCCTTTTGGTCCTACCTGTGAAATGATTTTCACTTCATTATATAGACTTAATTGGAGACTGATTTAGAAATAACGTTTAGTGGAATTTCACTAATATTGCAGTCATGTGGGGTCAGAGGTCTTAAAGGGAATATTATATTTAACAACTAGTATAATAATTTCAACCCACTAAAAATTTTATTGGATTAAAATTGACTACTTCTCTGACTACTTCTAAACTGAGGATGCTTTATCACTTTAACATTAGCATTAAGCTTAAATCTTAGCTATCACTAGGGAAAAACTGAGTTAATCTACTTTTTATCTCTGTTCTTTTCAGATGCAAGGAAAGGTAGTCAAATATAGAGTATTGAACTAGACAGATGATTAAACTCTGCCACCTCCCAGCTGTATGGATTTGGGTAGCCATTCTCTGAGCACTGTTAGCGGTATGGATGAAGAAGGCTGCCTTACAAACCAAAATAGCTTTACTGGGAAATAATTCTTATGATAAACCAAGCAGGCAAGATGCAAGTATCTTGCTGTGTTAATCAGGAGGACTGGGTGATGGACTGCAAGCTGACAAATAGAATTTATTAAGATCTTGGATGTGCAGATTCATCTCAGCTATTCTCCAGGCAATTTGATTTATAATATGAAATGAAGCATAAAATAATTGATCTGTGTGTCTACTGTCATGGATATTAGAGATTAAAAAAAATCTCTTTGCAGTAGGAATACAAATTAAAAAAACCATGTCTTCAAGAAGTTTATATCCTCAGGAGAGACTATATATATATATATATATATATATATGTATATATACAAAAGGCTATGGAACTCATATTCTCTTATTTCCATTAAGGCACTTCTAGCCTTGAACTCATAAATTTATCAGAGTTCAGTCCTAGAGGAGTCTGTCCTCCACCCTCAAAAAGAGATCAGGCTCTCTGGCCTATTTCCATATAGGTTTCATGGGATGGACACTTAAATTGATACAAAGTAAGTACAAAATAATTTTTTGGAGGGAATGGCACTAGGTTGGGGGTGAAAACATTTTAGAAGGGGACACAAGGGGTGGCTAGGTGGTACAGTGGATAGAGCATTGGCCCCGGAGTCAGGAGAACCAGAGTTCAAATCCGCCCTCAGACACTTGATAATTACCTAGCTGTGTGGCCTTGGGCAAGCCACTTTACCCCATTTGCCTTGCAAAAACCTAAAAAAGGGGAGGGGGACACAAGCTGAACTTGTAAAGAAGTCAATAACTCTCAGTGTTAAGTGTAGGGGAAAAGGAAATGCAGGGAGGACATCCAATACAAAAAAATGTGGAGATGGGATAAGAGTGGAATGAGTGAAGAACAGATCAGTTTGTATCTGCCACAGGGTTGGAAGGCTAGATTGGAGCATTTAAATATACTTATTCTTTTTTTTTAGGATTTTGCAAGGCAATGGGATTAAGTGGCTTGCCCAAGGCCACACAGCTAGGTAATTATCAAGTGTCTGAGGGCGGATTTGAACTCAGGTCCTCCTGACTCCGGGACCAGTGCTTTATCCACTGTGCCACCTAAATATACTTTTAAATGTGAGGTAGTGTTTGCATTCGATCCTTGAGAAGACAGGGAACCAATGGAGATTATTGAGCAGGAAAATGACAAAAGCAGATAGATGGATGAGAGGGAGAGAGGCACCTGCTTTAGGACCAATTAGGACAAGATATTGAGTAAGGTGAATTGGACCTGAACTGGGGTGGTAGCTATATGAATGATGCAGTTGATTTTAGGGAGATAAAGTGCAACAAGACTTGGCAGCTGATTGACTAGCTGGATGGAATGAAAGGCAAGGACTAAAGGATGATTCCAAGATTGTAAACATGAGAGATTGGAAGAATGGCTGTGTCCTTTACAGATATAAGGAAGTTTGGATTTTAGTAAAATTTAATTTGAGCTGTCTTTGTAATATCTAACTGGAAATGTTCAATTAGATTATGTGAAACTGAGAGCTGAAGAAAGATTTTGGAGGCACTTGTATAAAGATCATTATTAAACCCATAGGAGCTGATGAATTTTCCAAATGTGTCAAGTCCTGGGGACAATAGGTAGCAATTCAGTTTGACTATTGGATAGCCTAAAGTTATAAGGGAGTAGTGGGAGCCAGGATAGGCTAAGGGGTTTAGACTTTATTGTTTAAGCAAATAGGAATAATTTCACATTTTTGATGAGGAAAGTAACAGCAATCCTGCTAGAAAAGGCAACATTTAGTTGGCCCCCTCCTTAAAAATGCATTATTTGGTCGCATGAAGATAGAGTGGGCGAGTGGAGACTGGAAGCAGTCGGAGGCTGAGCTGAGGCATCTTCCGCCCTGCCGGCTCCCACCTTGCGGGGGTGTGCGGCCTCTCCGCCCGCCTCGGGACACTGCTCGGGCTCCGCACCCGATGGGGCGCCGGGCCGGCGGCGGCCGCTCTCCCTCGTCCGGGCGCTTGTGAGGACCGAGCCCCGCAACCCTCCCGGCGCTCCAGGAAGGGGGTCGGGCCGTGCTTCCGCGGTGCAAGCCCAAGGCCGCGGCCGCCTGGTGGCGCCTAGGGGGCCCAGCGCCGCGGGGCGCGGGGCGCCAGTAAAGGGGCCGCGGAGGACATAAGCCCGCGGCCGCGTCTGCGGCGGACTGCGGGCCCGCTGCGCCGCCCCTCCAGCCCCGCGGGGCCACCCCGGCGTCGCTGGCCCCGCCCACTCTGACCTCCTCCTCGGAGGGGCCCGATAGGACGGCGACCTCCCAACCCCGCCTCCCCCGCTGCTTTGGGCGTCTCTTCCGGCCTTTGAAGCCGCCCCGGAGAAGCTTGTGGCCCAATCAGCGCAGCTCGTGGGAATCTAAGCCCCGCCCTTCCGGAGACCGGGGCCACGCCCTGGGCGAGAAGGAGCTTCCGGTTCGGGCCTAGAGGGTGGGGCGGCGCGGAGAAGCGGCGCGGAGCTACACGGGGGCCGGCCCCTCCCCCACTCAGTGAGCGTCTCGGGGGCGGGCCGGGGACCCGGGGAAGATGGGCCGAAGCAGGCGCGCTGCACAGCCGCAGCGCCCTCGTGCGTCGCAGCCTCGCAGCCTCGCTCCTGGGCCCAGACCCCGGGCTCGGCGCGCTCCGCAGCCTCCTGTACCACGCGCGGCCTGGCCCCTGCTTAAACGCGGGTCGAGCGCCCCCGCGCGCCGGAGGCCGCCCCCTGGGGCCCGGGGCGCTGGTCGGCGCCGCGCCGCGCCGGGTCGGGCCATCCCGCCGTGGGCAGCGGCAGGCCTCCGGCCTCCTGCCCCCCCAGCCCAGGGCCCCTAGCCTCGGGTCACCCGCACCCCGCTTCCGCTGGCCCATCACTGGCTAAAGCACGCTGCTTCCTTTTTTTTTTAAATAATTTTTTATTAATTTTCTTAAATCACCATAGTACCCCCCAGCATTACTCCCCCTTATCGTCCGAGAGCGTCATCACATATAACAAAATATTTTTAACTATAAAAAAAGAAAAAAGAAAAATCGTAACTGATCTAAACATTGTAATGGTTTGAAAATATGCAAAAATAAGTGCTGTGAACAATCCTTGTGGCCTACCTCTGCAAAGGTGTAATATAGGGGTATTTTCTCATACCTCTGAATCATCCTTGCTCTTTATAAAATTTTGTCACATTCACTTGATTTTTTTTTTTGTATATTTTTTCCATTTATATTGTGGTCTTATGAATCGTTTTTTCCTTGGCTCTGCTTTCTTTCTTTTGATAATTCATGCGTATCTTTTCATGCTTCTCTATATTCACCACATTCATCATTTCCTCCAGCACAGTACTATGCCACTACATTCAGCTACCACAATTTGATTAGCCATTCTTCAATCTGAGACTCTGCTTCCAATTCTTGCTGTCTCTCACATACACACAAGTCATACTTTGATGTCTTGTTAATGACCTTATTTTTTATAGCAAACCATATTGTATAATTCCAAGATCCAGGGGGTCTGGGACCCAACCCAACCCAGCCCACTCCACATGTTCCCATTTTATCAGTTTCCCTTTGGGTGTCCTCATCCTTCAAATCCTCTCTAATTTTATAAAACCTAATAATCAAATCTTAGGGTCAAAGAGTATGGACAGTCACTTTATTTGCGTAATTTCATATTATAAAATGTTTCTTAATCATGAAGATGTTTTTATTCACATGTATTTCTAACTTTTCATAAATATGAGAATGTTTTACTGCCAGATAATAATATAAAGCATAGTACATAATACAGAGTAGTCAATTAATAAATGCTTGTTCCTTTCTCTTTGTGTCTTGTTAATTATATGTTAGTGTAGCTGATCAGAATAGAATAAACATTTCCTTTTATTATGCTGGGTAGGGTAGGTTAGGAAGGAGGGCATGATTTGTATTTAAAGAAACTATAAAAAAATCATCTTGAATTTTTACTGAAAGCTATCTATGTGTCTCCCTTTTATTGCAAGTAAGAAAAATTAATTAGCAACCACAACTTGGAGTTTTTCTTTCGGGTACCACAATAGTGTTTGGATGGAATTCCCACATTCTATTTTTTGTGGTGTGGGTACTATGAGAAGGACATTGGTCAGAAAATCCAGATTCCAATAGCAGTATGTCAAATTATTTAACTCTTCTCAGCCTTGGTTTCCTTTTTTGTAAAATTGGGAATAATAATATTTACCCTAAAAGGCTGATTGAGAAAAGTGATGTGTAAACTTTATTTAAATACAATTTATTCATATTTATTCATATTTGATCTCTTGCCACTCAGATATCCTGCCAAAATGTGGTGCTTTTTGAAGACCAGAACCATTTCTTTCATTTTTACATTCTTCCCATGATCCTGGACATCCTTTAGCCATATTTGTTAATGAATATATTAATTGTCCAAATACATGTTGTACTGTATGTTGAACACATACATCTGTGCAGATTCAAATTGACTGGACGCCAGCAGTTTGGGGGGGTTTTTTTGGTCCAATACAGTGGAACTCGCAATTGTAAGTAAAGATTGAAGAGACTGAACTAGCATTATTGTAGTAAGAGTATATAGTGCTAATAAACTTTTTACAGTTATCTTATTTAATCCTTAAAGAACCCTAAAGGTAAGGGTTATTCTTATCCTCATTTTACAGATGAGGGAACAGAGGCAATAACTTGCCCACACAGCTAGGAAGTGTTTGAGACTGGATTTGAATGCAGGATTTCCTGACTCCAGGCTTAGTGCACTATCTATTTATACAACCTAGTTGAGTTGAAAGTAAGAGTAAAAATAGTAGCCACCAGACAACTGATTGGATGGAGGTGAAGGGTTTTGAAGAGTGGGGTAGTGATATTAGGGATCAAGAATTAAAGTTAACTTTGAGATTATAAACCTGAGTGCCATTGCACCAAATGCCCCAAGTCCATGAGCTAAAAACATTGAACTTCAAAAATGAAAAGGGACATTTTTTTTTAATCTTTGAGGGAGTTTAAAGACTACTGAGCCTTTTTTTAACTTTTAAATTTTTTTATTTTATATTTTAATATAAGTATTTTGTTTTTCAATTATATACAATAGTAATCATTTTTTGTAATGTTCTGAATTTTACAATTTTTTCCCCCAACCTCCCTTCCCTCCCTCCCCAAAGAAGGCAATCAGATAATCTTTACATTGATTCCATGCTATACATTTGATCCTTCTTTCTTGAAGACCATGATACCATGATGCCATGATATACTTGTGATTTGGATTTTAGTGAAGCATGCTGTGCTAAGTCAACAGCCTCACTGGAGCCATCTGGGTCCAATGGCCAGAGATGGATCAGGATGACTGGAGATGGTACTGGTTGTGAGGCAATCAGGGTTAAGTGACTTGCCCAAGCTCACACAGTAAGTGAAGCTGGATTTGAACTCAATGCCTAGTGGACTTCAGGGCTGGTGCTCTACCCACTGTGTCATCTAGCTGCTGAGGGTACAATTTATCCACACCAATGGAAATGGAGAGGCTTTAGGGGAGAGTCAGATTTAGGTAGGGAAAGATGAGTTAAATCTGAGATATATTGAGTTTTAGATATTATTGGTTTGATGTCAGTGTGGAAAGTTGTAGAGGAGACTCATAAATGCTTCCAACACAAATCTAAAAAGAATTTAGGAAAATACCAATGGTCAAGAAAATCAAAAAGAAGCATCAGTATACTTCTCTATCCAGGCTACAGCTCCAGTAATTGAGATTTGAAGCCAGAGAGATCTCAATCATGATCTTTCAAAATAGAAGTGGGGACAACTAACCCCCCTAATTTACTATACAGTGATTAAAGGTCTGGATACGTACACCTTGGAGTCCTGGGAGGCATAGCAGGAAACAGGACCAGTTCAATAATTGAATATACATGTGTCTGGAGAGCTGAAACCATTGTGATTTTCAGAATTGAACTATTAGGCTGACAGCAGGGGATGAAATCAATATCTAGTTGGAGATTGCATAAGCAAAAAAGAAGTCTAAGACAACACCAAGTTGGGCTGCCATCAGAAGAGGCTGACTTTAAATAAGGCCAATTATCCAAGGGGATATAAGGGGACATAAGGGGAACTGATTCAAATATTTGAGGATAATGCCATTTCCCAATAGGTAAATGATCCCAGCATATGAACAGTGAGTTTTTAAGAGAAGTAATCGAAGCTATTAGATATATTAAAAATGCTCCCTATCACTAAAAGAAGTATAAAATGTTTCACTTCATATAAATGGACTGACAAATTGAAGAAAAAGGAAAAATAATTGTTGGAATGGCTGTGAGAGAGCAGACTCTCTAATGTATTGTGGAGTTGTGAACTGGTATAACTATTCTGGAAAACAGTTTGAAACTATGCCCCCAAATTACCAAACTGTGTATATCTATACTCCAAAGAGAAAAAACATTCATTTTACTGTAGCAAAGAACTGGAAGTCAAATGGATTCCCATTAAATGGAAATGGGCTATTAATGTAATGGAATGTTATTTTGCTATAAGAAATGGTGAAAGGATAAATTTAGAAAAACCTGGGATGACTTATATGAATTGATGCAAAATGAAGTGAGCAGAACCAGGAGAACAGTGTTTATGAGTGTAACACCATAAAGAAAAACAGTTTTCCAATATAAAGACTAGCAAATTGCCTTCTGTGGGGGGTGGGGGGAGGGAAGTAAGATCAGGGGAAAAATTGTAAAACTCAAAATAAAATCTTTTAAAAAAATAAAAATAAAAAATCATGAGAAATAAAGTGAATAAAAAAAACATTTTTCAAAATCTTTGTTTTCACTAATCAATACAATGACAACCATGATTCCAAAAGATCAATGGTAAAGCATACCAGCCACCTCTTGACAAAAAAGATGATAGATTACAGATAGAAAATGAGTCATACATTTTCAGGGATGTCCAGTGTGTAGATTTATTTTGCTTAAATATGTTTATTTGTAAGAAAGGAGGACTTTGTATTTATGTGTGTGGGGAGAATTGAGAGTAGAATAAAGGGGCTAATATAGTAATACCCCTCCCCTCCCAGAAAAGTCAAAAAAGAAAGACAAGAGTATCAATAATTTTTTTTTAGCATTTACAGAAGACAATGGAAGGGTATTCAGAGGCAGACAGACAAAGGATTGTTTGAAATGGAAAGATCACCCATTAAACCCTTTACAGTAACTGAACTGAATTGTACCAGTATGATTATGAGACAATTGAAATTCTCTATCAGTTTTGTATTTAACAGCTTTCCAGCTTGGTAAGAGCTGTCAGAACTTGTGTTATACTTGTTACAGTGAAGTAAAGAAACCAAATAATTACATCCAGACAATCATTCATTAAGCAGCAACTTACTAAGCAACATTAGATTGCAAAACATTTGGTTGCAAAACAACCTGGGACTAATGATCTGATACCCAAGAACCCAGAAGTTTTGTTTCTTACAGTTAAAATACATTTCAGAATAAGTAAAAATCAGGAAAAACAGGATTATAGGGATTAAAATATCTGGTTTCTCATTGGAGGAGGGAGATCAAGAGACACTGAGGTGAAAGGGAGAGAGGTAGTTTTTATGATATCCCTTAAGATGAGTGACAGTTGAGAGTGGGGATAATCTTGCGTCTCCAAAATCAGGTGATTTTCAGGCAGCTGAAGCTTAGCATTACAAAATGATGGTTAAAAAACAAGATGAAACTACTTTTGATGTAATAAATTGCCCTTTTGGGGTTCAGAACTTCAGGATCACTTATTTAAATGCTTTATTTATTTGGGATTTCTGGATGGAATGATAACCTAAGAGATGAAATGAGAGACATAAAGTGTATAAGTAGAGCCATAGCCTCATATATCTCCTATTGTTAAATAGACTTTAAAAGTAAACTAAGTCAGGCTATAGATCCACCTGATTAGAGTGCTAAACATGGACAAATTTGAGAGGAGGGATTTACATGTCCCTAAGAAGACTCACAAACATAAATCCCATGAAACTCAAAGCCAAAGTTATACAATAACAAACATCAATATTAAATGACATCAAGTATTCTTATAACCTGACAACCCTCTACCAATGTCTATTTAATCTATATATTTCATCTTCAGTCCCAGATGTCTTAGGGAGTTTCCTGGTTCCAGGAAACATCTTCCCTTGGACATTCTGGAATAAGTCTTGTCCTTAGGGCAACTCTCAGGGGTTTCCTCCTAGTTGATCTGCTTCTCTGGTTCCAAGTTACTTGCAGAGATTCCTAGGTTTTAGTATTTCTAGAATCTGCTGGGAACAGGACTCAATACAATTTACTGTAATCCTCTAAATTTGATTTTAACATTGTTATCAACAAGTCGAAGGAAAAATCTTAAAAAAGAATCCAAGAAGATCTGACTTAGAAAGTGAGATCTTCATCTTAAAATTATCAGACAGATACATCAAAATAGGAAAACTTTTTTTTATAATTTTCAATACAATTTCTTATGTAAAATCCTTAATATAATTTGAGACCTTATTACTAAAACATAAAGCCTATGTATCCCATCTGAAATATGTGTAAGGCATGTAAATAGATAGGTAGGTAGAGAGATAGGTAATATATTAGGTTTGTCCTTCATTTTTTAAGAAGACCATGACATCAGAGAGATGATGCCATGACAAATACATGTAAAGGATTTGAGTGAGGGAGTGCCACGCTAAGTCACTTTCTCCTCCAAAGGTGTCTAGGTCCAGTGGCCAGATATGGAGCAGAATGACTAGAGATGGTCCTGAATGTGAGGCAATCAGGGTTAAGTGACTTGCCATGGTCACACAACTAGTAAGAGGCAAGTATCTGAGGTCGGATTGGAACTCCCATCCCCATTGCTCTCTAGCTGCCCAGAGAGAGAGATAGGTAAATAGATAGATAGATAGATAGATAGATAGATAGATAGATAGATAGATAGATAGATAGATAGATATAGATAGATAGATGATAGATATTAATATAGATATGTGATATAGACCTATATTTATTTCTATGTATATATTTGTCAACTTCTCTAAGTTTGATCCTGTTGCTTCTCAAAGTTTACTATCCATTCAATTAGAAAACTTTTATATCTTTGTTTTATTCCCCCTTAATAAGAATATTCTCCCCATATCATGCGGAAAGAATGAGATATTTCCAGAACCAAATCATATACACTAATACACAACTATTAGCAAGGGGATGGCAAAGCTAACTAATTTACCTAGTTACAAAGGATATAGACTTGATCACAAATACAGATCACAAATAAGATCTTTTACAATTGTATCCTATTATAGCAAGTAAGATATTTTTATGATCAATTCCATAATTAATAGATTTAGTATTACAGAAATAAAAGCTTTTACATTTCATCTTTCCTGATTATAAAAATTTGCTATGAGAGGAAAAAAAAGGGACATGATTATGGATGTTATCAAAATTGTCTCTTCAGGCACAGGCTGATCTGACATAATCTACAACTGGAGGAAAACTTTCTTAGCTTTGTTTGATTAAAGGCATGAGTCATATAAAATAGTCAGTCGTGTAGCAAAGTTCCATATTATTCAGAGAGTATTATATTCAAGCTCAGAATTAACCAGCTGAGAAATTTGCCTTTTCAAAAAGGAAAAAACACAATAGGAAGTGAGACTGGTGACTTAGCACAGCCCTCCCTCACTTAAATCCAATGTACTCCCATGTCATGGCATCACTTCTCTGACGGACAATCCTCTTCAAGACCAAAAGACAAACAATGGGAAACTGAGTCAAGAAGCTCCTACCTTAGCCTATACTGAAGTTGTCCCCTCAACTTTGCCCAAACATAGATATTCAACTGTAGCATATCTTCAAACTGTGCTCCTTTTGGGTAACACATAGTATTTCCTTTGAATAGTGAATTTGTTTATTTTTTTTGTCCTTCATTTTTGAAGAAGATCAAGACATCAGGGAGGTAATGTCATGATATGCACATGAACTGGATTTGCGTGAGGGGGGCTGTGCTAAGTCACCAGCCTTACTTTCTCCTCTAGAGCCATCTGGTCCAGTGGTCAGATGTGGATCAAGGCGACTGGAGATGACCCTGGATGTGTGGCAAAGGTCACACAGGTAGTAAGTGGCAAGTGTCTGAGGCTGGATTGGAACTCCTGTCCTCCTGACTCCAAGGCAGTGCTCTATCCAGTGCACCACCTAGCAAACAATTCAGACAATTATACCTGAAATCAAAACAGAACAATTTCATGAGATTTTTAACCTCAAATAGCAAAATTTCACTAATCACAGTTTAGAGCTAGGTTGTTGATGTTACTCATCATCATCATTATTATTATTATTATGTTCAATTTTAATAATAGTAAATGAACAAATATAAGGATATTCCATTTATCTTTCATTTATAAAATAATACATTCTGAACTTTCACACTTAACAGTAAAGCAATGATAGTTGACTCAAAACCTCTAGAAAAATACTAACTGAAATGAACCTCCATTTTGTATTGCCTTTTTATTTTTAAGGCAAGATTGAAGTCTTTAGATCTGAAGTTTAATGTTAGTAAGTTAAACTCAATGTAGCTTCAATATATAATTAACAGATATATATTCATAATTTTCAAAAGTGATAGTTCTTTTTTAATTATAAAGATTTCATTTATTTTGAGTTTTACAATTTTTCTCCTAATCTTTCTTCCTTCCCCCACCTCCCAAAAGTGATAGTTCAAATAATCTATCAAATAAAGCTCACTCTTTCCCATAAGAAAACCTTTAAATTTTCCCACTGTAAACTGGGAGCTAGTACATTAGAATTTTATCACAGATATGGATGACTTGAAGAAATTTCTAGTGTTGAACCCAAAGAGCGAACTGGAGACCAGAATTTGATAAGTTTGGAGATCTCTATTCCCAGGGACTTCCTGGAGATGAAGAGTACCCAAATCAGATAGCACCTGAGTGTTCAGGGGATAGGGTTTTTATAGTGTTTTTTTTTGGGGGGGTGGTTACTGAGAGCAAGCAGGATACAGAAGCAAAGACAGCAGTTAGATATTATTGTCTTGTCATACTAATACAAACATATGTAAACATATGGCTCAGTATAGATAGGGGGCTAGACAGAGTAGGAAAAGGGTCAAGGTCTTTGTGTTATGTCTGAACTTGTTTCCTGAGACAGAGGGAGTCATGTATTCATGGGCTTCCCACAAGTTTGAGGGAGTGAACTTTACTATCTTATGGTTCCAGCCGCACCTGGGGAAGGGGAGGCAGTCCTGGAATTTAACAGATACAGCAAGATAATTAGGCTAACAAGGATGCTTTTTAAATCTTTAGACAATTTTATGGTATATTCATGACCCCCAGGGTCAAGCATTTGGATCCTGTCAGCCTATATACAAATATTGATATTGCAAATTTATGGAATATCTGTGACTCCCAGAGTCAATCATTTGGGTCCTGTCTGGTTATTTTTCAGACCCAGAGGCACCTAACCAAAGTTATATTTCTAAGGAATTTCTCAGGGCCCAGAAGGATGTCAGGGACCCCTTTCTATGCAGGAATTTCACTAACATTGATATTGTACTTCACTACTAATAAATTTCTGAGACTGATTTTTTAACTCTGTTCTAAATAATGCATGCAATTTTCCAGAATAGTGTTTTAATGTGAAAACACCAAATGTGATTTGTATTGTGATTTACCACAGTTATTGTAAGAGGAGAATCTCACTGTAAATGAAATCAAATTCTGATTTAATTTCAGAACAAAGGTTTTTTCCTTTAGAAATATTTTATTTATTTTGAGCTTCACAATCTCCCCCCAATCTTGCTTCCTTCCTGGCACTCCCCAAAGAAGGCAATTTGCCAGTCTTTGCATTGTTTCCATGGTATACATTGATCCACATTGAATGTGATAAGATAAAAATCATATCCTTAAGGAAGAAACATAAAGTATAAGAGATAGCAAAATTATATAATAAGATATCGGCTTTTTTTTTTAAATTAAAGTTAATGGTCTTTGGTCTGTGTGGGACAACTGCCACTTAAATTTCGGAGATCTTTCAAGGTATGAAGAGAAAGCTTTATTCATTTCTGGAGGAACAGGCCCCAGTCAATCACAGAGATTGAGGCCAAAGCAAAAGACACAAGAATTACATTTATCTTAACTGGATTCCCAACCCCACCCCACCCCCCACTGACCCACCCTCTTTAAAGAGGAATGTGGTTTTACAATCTAGAGGGGAAAACTAATCTAAAGAAAAGAGCATATAATTCAAACCTAAACCAGATTATCTCTTCAGCCCCAGGGATTGAATGATCATCAGACTTCAATAGATAAGGTGGGGTCAATTGACTCTTCACCAATATCCCAGAAGTTGCTTTGTCTAGGGAGGAGGGGCACTAGTTAACTATTCTCCAATCTATAATATTCTACTGAAGAAATCTCAGACTTTATCCCAATCAAGTCTTTGTTCAAACTGGACAATTCTTTTTCTGGACACAGATGGTATTCTCCATCACAGACAGCCCCAAATCGTCCCTGATTGTTGCACTGATGAGATGAATGAGTCCATCAAGGTTGACCATCACCCCCATGTTGCTGTTTAGGGTGTACAGTGTTTTTCTGGTTCTGCTCATCTCACTGGGCATCAGTTCATGCAAATGCCTCCAGGCTTCCCTGAATTCCCATTCCTCCTGGTTTCTAATAGAACAATAGTGTTCCAAGACATACATATACCAGAACAAAATTTTGCCCAAATCAAATTGAAATTTATAATTGCTAATGATAATATTTAAAAATATCTTTTTCCCCAATGGTCTACAGTTTTCAGTTAGTTCATGTTAAAAGAAATTGTGGTGGCACTCTTATCTTCCCATAACTTTTTCTTTATTTCCTTTTAAATCACCTTAAAAGTCAAATTAATTCCTTTAAGAGGGTGTAGGTAGGGGCAGTGGCTAGAGCACTGACCCTAGAGTTAGGGAGGACCTGAGTTCAAATCCAGCCTCAAACACTTATTGCTTACTTAGCTGTGTGACCTTGGTCAAGTCATTTAACCCCATTAGCCTCAGTTTGTCATCTGTAAAATGAACTGAAGAAGGTAATGTCAAACCACTATGAGGAATATAGAGTGTTTGGCTTCCACAGGATGTAAGAGGAGACTGTTAGTTAAAAAATTATATACATTACAAAGACTGGGATCTGTCTAGGGCTATTAAATAGGAAAGACACCAGCCTACATGCAGGTATGAGAGTGTAGGACAAAAGAGGAGATAAAGGAACTGAACTCACCACTTACCAAACTGGGAGAGGTCTGCTAACCTGACCTTAAGATACCAGACCTGAGATTAGACCATGCCTGCTCCAACTAGTCCTGGGTTGACCCAGGATCTCTGACCTCTGCAGGTGAGTTTGTTTAATGAAGTCTATACACTATCCCTGTGATGACTGAGTCTCGTTATATGCGTTATATGACCAGGGCAGGAAAACATATTAGAGAATGGTATAGGGCAGGTGTATCAATTAGATTGTACTCCCTGATGATTCAGACCAATGGCTGGCTCAGAGGGGAAGACAAAGCTGTTCAAATTGTATATAAGATTGGACATTTGTCACAATTAGGATCTTTTTTTTCCTGCTGAGGAGATAGGCCTTTTCTATAGAAATGTAAATTAATAAAAGTTATTCAAGCACTCCTGGCTAAGTTTTTTATAATTAAGAGCCATTTATAACATCACTTTAGTACCTCTCCCAAGAAAATTCCAGTTGAGTTCACAAAGGATCAGACATAACTTAACTAGCAAAATTATTTTAAACCCCAGAAAGTCCTTAGGGATTGGGGGTTGGGAAGGGCCTTCATGTGGCTACCCCATATTTCCATCACCCTGCTTTGAAGCTTTGAGAGGCTCTAGAGGGTTGAGAAATGCTCTTTGAATGGTCCCCCAAAAGCAGAGTGTTGGTATTCATAAATTCATGTTATAAATTTATTATTATCATAAAGAAAAATCACATGCAGCTTCTCACATACTTCTTCTCTCACTGAGATCAAAATTTCCTTTAAACTTCTTTCTAATGTTTCAAAAACTTTTATTTTCAATTTGTTGCTGTTGTTGCACCACCACCACCACCACCACCACAATTCAATTCCTAGTGCCAATGCAAATAGACTACAACTTTAACTTTTTAACTATTCTTCTTTCATCTCTATATGATTAAACTTCTTTCTTTCTTTATCTATTCCATTAGTAGATTTTGATTTAAACTCTTCAAAACTGGACCTTTCTTGTTTTCTTTTCATATTTAGATCCAGTGCTTCTCTTAGTTTTTTTCTACTTGCTTGATTTCTTAAATCTTTGTTTCTCAGTCATATCCTAGGCCATTTAAAGAATGAATCTTCAATGCATTGAATTTTCCTTTATAATTTAGCATGTTTTCATTAGACAAAATCAAAAAATTGCAAGATTGTTGACTTTGAAATTCTTCAAAGCTTAAAACTCATGGTCTATTCCAATATCTTTTGGTGACATAGCCATTAATTCACCTAAAAAATTAAGTTCTGTTACATTATTCACACAAAACATTCTTCCACATTAAAATGTACTTACTTTTCAGTTGGTTTCTGATTTAAACAAGCTTTTTTCTTTTCATGGTCAAGAAGGAGTTAAAAATAGGTAGTTCTTAAACTGTAAACTGTAGACTGAAAGCTCATTTTTTCTCCTTCACTTAGAAATTTCATTGATACAACTCTCAAATTAGCTTCAGTTCCCTTTTCTGATCGTTTTTCTCTAATAATCCCCGCCCCTTGCACTAAAACAATAAACCATTTACTCTACAGAGAAAGTCATAACAAGTGCTGTCTCCATGTAACTTCCATAGAATTTTGTTATTACTTTTTCTGAAAACAAATTTTACAGAGCCTTTATAAAAGGCTCAGAACTTTCCTGGGGCAGCTAGATGATAGAGTGTGTAAAGTGCTGGGAGTCGGGAAGGATCAGTGTTGGACATTACTGAAAAGACTAGAGAATAAAAACAGAAATTTCTGGATAACTCATTTCCCTGGATCTCCTTTGCTTGATTTTATTTCCAGTAACATCATGCCACTGAGTTGTGAAGCCTCTGGCATTGCCTTTTCTCCTTTTCAGCTTCTATATCTTCATTAGTTTGCAAGCTCCTTGAGGGCAGATTTTTCCTTGTTTCCTAGGGCTCAGCACATTACCTGTAGGTGTTTATATATAGTGATTTTTATAGAGAACCCAAAACACTAAATTTTTTTCATGACAGGGTGTTCCTTGGTATATTCCAGATTCCTTATGTGCTCCAAATGCTTTTTATATACATTCATACCAATGAAATGATGCTTAAAATGCTTGTCATGTGACCAAACAAATATTTGGGGAGAATTTTTGTGGATCCTGAGTTTCCCCCAAAATAAAATTTTCTGCAGAGGGTTAGAAAAAAAAAAGTTTATTGACTAATTAATTCATAAGACAATTAAAAAAAATTATTTATTTAAGGCAATGGGGTTAAAGTGACTTGCCCAAGTTCACACAGGCATATCTGGGGTCACATTTGAACTCAGGTCCTCCTGATTCCGAAGCTGGTGCTCTATCCACTGCACCACCTGGCTGCCCCAATAAGACATTTTTCTGGTTCAAGATCTTTTACTTCTTCCTTGAACTATTATATCAACCTCCTATTTTTCTTTATCTACCATGATACTTTCCAAACAACCTTTTTAAGGGACAGTTCTGAGACATCCTTGTACAAGAAACTTCAATGACTTCCTAGTTCTTCTAGGTTAAAAAATAAACTCCACAGGTTGGCATTTCGATTCCTTTAAAGTCTAGATTCAACCAAATTTCTCAGACATTTTTTAACTCTTGTATTTAGGTGGCTAGGTAAACAAGCTATAGAACATTAAATGCCCTGAGGTCAGGAAGACCTGAATTCAAATCCAACCTCAGACACTTAGTATCTAGGTGACCTTAGTTACTTTACCTCTGGCTCAGTTTCCTCAATTGTAAAATGATAGCACCTACCTCAAGTTTGTCATGAGGATCAAATGAGATAATATTGTAAAGGGCTTACCATTTTGTAGGGAATGAATCAATGCTTGTTCTATTCCCTTTCAGTCCCTTTTCCCTGCCTGGAATGCACTCCCTCCTCATCTTTGTTTCCCAGAAGATCTGTAACTTCTTTCAAGACTCTGAGCTATTTCCTTCATGAATCCTTCCCTGATTCCCTTAGTTGTTTATATTCTCAACCTCCTTGAGTAAACTTATATTTATGTATTTGTGTTCTTGGTATACCCTTCAAACACAATGTAAGCTTCTTGAGGACAGGGACTTTTTCATTTTTGTCTTTATATTCCCATTAGCTACCACAGAGCCTTGTACATGGTAGATGATTCTTACAAATGCTTATTTAATTGATTGTAGGTATAATGTTACAAGTATTTAATTTGTCTGATCCTCTACAGTTCTATGATAATTATTCTTTTTATCCAAAAGGAACACAATCTTTCTTAAGTTTACTCTTAAAATAGGGACAGGAACTAGACTTAGGTTTTTGCTGGTGTAGGGAATAACAAAGAGGGAAACTTCCTCTACCAACTGTGAGAAAATAATATTTCTTTTGTATTTAACAACTAATTATTGTATAAGGACCAGTGTTTTTCTCCCCTTCTTTATTTCCTCATCCAGAAACCACTGGTGTGGGAAATCTTTCTCAAAGATTTACCCAGACCAAGATCTAATCAGAAAGTAAAAGAAATTCTAAATTTGGGCTAATTGGGTGTATTTCTGCTGATTGTGTTTGCTCACAGGTCTGGGGAAGTGTTGATTCTCCTTATTATCAAGACTGATCTTACAGGAATTGATGTCTCTTTGACTAAGATGTGAGTGATCTAAGACTCTTACCCTAAGATAACCCACCATCTATTGTGTTAACCAATCAGAGTTGACTAGGTTCTCCTTGGGAACACCCACTTTTGAAGGGTATTTAAATTATTAAACCACCATCATGGTTTGGTTTAATAGAAATGGCTAAATGACCATCCTTTTATTTAAAATGTGCTGGCCTCTGTTGACCTCTAATAATGACCTCTTTTGTATCAAAGTTCACTGGGTGTGCCAATACCCTGAAGAGATTTCATATTTGCTGAGGTTCTGGCATAACTGATAAGGCACAAAAATCTTTGATTTGAGAGGAATCATCCTTCCTGGCATGACTTTCTGGACAAACCAGCTCCAACTCTAAATTGAAGACCACTTCCTTCCTTTGATGGACTTTAAGATCCTGTCTTTTAATAGTAAAAAAAACTATAAAAACCCCTGTGTAGAACTCTGTTTTGGGGGTTGGTTTTCTAGCTAGATCCCCATGCACACTTGTATAATGAGCAAGCTAAGATAACTATTAGTAAATGTATGTTAACCTAACTCTGTTTTGTTCTTTAGTTAGGTCAAATTCAGAAGTTAATTTCTTTATTAAGACAAAATCTGAAGATTAACACATATTTAATTATTATTTTTCAAGTCAAAACTTAATGACAACTCTCCTTACCTTATTAATAAAATGATTTTTAAAAATTACTCAGAAACCATGTCTCTCAACCTGTTTAATCATCACACTACAACAAAATAATAACAAGAAGCTATTTTAAAGTCTGAGAGCTCAGTGAGATTAAATGACCCTGCCATGGGTCTATCTTGAAAGCACAATTGGAACCTGGGTCTTCTTGACTTTCAGGCCAGATCTCTCTATGCTATATTATCACTTATTATTACCTAATATTAATCCTAACTTAACTGTCTTACTAACTTTGTTCTCATTCTATTTTATCAAAGATAGAAGCTTTACTTTAGGATCATCCTTTTTGTCTTCCTTCTATCCACTATCTCTTTTTTGATCTGAAGATTTATTAGGTTATTTGGAAGAGGAAAGATCTAAAAAAAGAGGTGTTCCCTCTCTCTGGATCTGGAAGGTTTACATTATAAAGGATTTTGACAAAAGTTTCCACACAAATCATGTGAAGGGAATCTAAAACCCAAGTTTGGGTATACCAAAACTAAGTCCTGGATATGGGAACTCAAAACAGATTGTTGCGGGGGGGACCCAAAATTAGCCAACACTAGCTTTCCTAGAGAGGAAATGTGGTCAGAAAGACATTCTGGGTACAGTCTCTAGTTTGATTTAAACAGCATAATAATAAAAAATGAGTTTTTTTTCAGACAATATATAAATCATTTTTTCCCTTGACTTGAATGAAATACTTCTCAGAAGCATTCAGTATTTTAGCCAATGAAATACCTTGAAGCTCCTTGCGTTTAGTTAACAACAGGCTTATTTTTGTTAAAAAGTGTGAATTATTTTTAGTACTTATCTTTTTGGTTTAATACTTGGCATCTCAAAGCTAACATGATCAAAATAGAATCCATTATCTTTCCCTTAAACCCCCTCCTCTGCCCAATCCCCCTATTTCTGTCAAATGCAATGCCATTTTTAGGTCACCCAGGTTTATAACCTAGACATTTTACTCTTTTTTCCCTTTACCCCACATCTAGTTAATTAGATAACAAATTTAATCAATTCCACCATATCTCTTTCATCTGTCCCCTTCTTTCTATTTAGACACTTGCCACTTACTAGCTGTGTGACCTTGGGCAAATCACTTAACCTTGATTGCCATCTCCAGTTGTCCTGGTTCATATCTGGCCACTGGACCCAGATGACTGGAGTAAAAAGTGAGGCTTGTGACTTAGCATAGCACTGCCCCTCCCTACTCAAGTCCAATTTATGTGCATGTCATGGTATCACCTCCCTGATGTCATAGTCTTCTTTGAGAATGAAGGACAAACATCACCACTTAGACAAATATTAATCCAAACCAAGTACTCATCACTTCTCGTCTGGATTATTATAATATTTTCCCAGTTGGTATTTGTGCATTAATTATCTCATGTTGCCAGAGAGAGGGACAGCTTCACAGCTAGGAATGCCAAAGATATTGCTGGAGCAACTCCAATTGCTGGAGTGGGGAGATGCAGCTGTGGTTTGTTTGAATGGAAAAATTCACCAATCTCTGGTTTGGAGATGTAAGAAAGGCTTAGACTTTAATTCAAAGATTGCACAAATGGTTTACAAGTTACCACAAAAAGCTCACAAACTATTACAAAAAGTTCACAATTAGGTCCTTTGGAGAAGCAGCTAGACAGTGAGTTTCTTAAAGGACAGGCTGATTAGCAGAAGCTGAAGGAAAGAAAAGCTAAAGTGAAGACAGGAAACCACTGGTCCCTAATGAGGGAGAGTATTACCATGGGAATCAAATTTAGGTACTTTAATGAGCTAAGAGATGGGGAAAACAGGAAAGAGAATAGTCAAGTTTAAAAGGGTGAGATTCTAAGAAGGTAATAATAATATTAAGCCAAAAAAATCAGTTACACATTGGAAAAGGAGATGAGTTTCCAAAGAACTGGAGCACATGGATCCAGTGAAGAGAAAAAAAGGGAGAAGAAACCAGAGGAGCAGCAGCCCAGTTGAATCAATAGGAAAAAAGAGGGCAAGCTGGGGGAAGGAAACTTGCTTAAACAGATTTCTGTGGTGGACTGATAGGGGATGTTTAAAGAGAGGCCTGACACCTGGTAGAGGAGTAGTTTTCCCTTGTGCATGAGGCAGGGGCAGTCCTCAAGGAGGACCAAGGAAGCTCTCATTGAGCTTGAGCAGTGTTCAAACCCCAAAGGGCATGATCAATGTCAACCTTACAGTTAAAGACCAGAGTAATGGTGTTCATTCACAAAGACCCCACACAGAATGGAGAACACCACCACAATACAGAAAAGTTTCCAATACAAAAAGATTACATTTCTCTTTGCCCAGAACTCCCTACTTTGCTCATGTTAATATATATCCCATAAGCTTCTAAATCAATATTTCTAAAGTGTTTCATGTCATCCTTCTTCAGTGATTGGCTCCCAGGTACCTTTGGGATTGACTTCTCCAAATTAGTAACTAAGTAGTGCTAAGTAGTAATTAAGATTTGGAATGGAAAGGGAGAAAAGTACTTAAGACTTATGTGGTCATACAAGAATTACTAAAAGAGGGGCGGCTAGGTGGCACAGTGGATAGAGCACTGACCCTGGAGTCAGGAGTACCTGAGTTCAAATCTGACCTCAAACCTGACTCAAACCTTGGGCAAGCTACATAACCCCATTGCCTTGCAAAAAAAAGAAAAAAGAAAAAGAATTACTAAAAGAAATTCTGAACAGTCGATGAGGACTGAAGATGGAAAGAGAACTCCAGAGAGCTAAAGGGGGAAGGAAAGAACTGGTGTCTTCCAAATCAGCTCTTGAGATAGCTTCCCAGCTTTCCTTTTTGTTTTTTAATAGCAATATCCTTGGTGTTTTAGAGGTACTTTCCTTTTGAGTGGGGTAGTTTTTTTTTAAAGAAATAATTTTACTTTATTTTATTATTATCTCTTTTTTTTTTTGCTGTCTAAGCTACTGCTTGGACTGGTTTGAAAAAAAAAAAGATGAGGAGGTTAGAAGTGAGAGACCTCTGGAGTGGGTGGTTTAGGGATTTGTAGTAAAACCATTTCTGATCAAGAAGGCATTTATGAGACTTTTTTTAGGTTTTTTTTTCTTTGCAAGGCAAATGGGGTTAAGTGGTTTGCCCAAGGCCACACAGCTAGGTGATTATTATGTGTCTGAGGTCAGATTTGAACTCAGGTACTCCTGACTCCAAGGCCGGTGCTCTATCCACTGTGCCACCTAGCCGCCCTATTTTAATGTTTTTAAAAATATTTTGAGTTTCCAATTGTCTCCCTTCCTCTGTCACCTTTCTCATTTACTGAGAAGGCAAACAATATTGTTTCCAGAGAAGTTGGAACTGCCAATAGAGACTGAGACTTGTGAAAGTGAAAGAATTCACTAGTATTCCTGGAGTTGAAATAGGATTTATTTCACAGGTTTGCAAAGTTTACAGATTAAAACTTTTTTTTACTGCAGATACAGCAAGCTGCAGGTAAGGGATGTGAGGAAAGGATGAATAACAAAGGACTAGGTGAGGTGCCTGAGAAAAAGAGAAAGGAAATCTGCCCAGTAGACCTGGCTGGGCTGAGACTCAAGTGGGGCAGAGGGCTCAAGCTTGATGATGATGTTTGTCCTTTCTGGAAGAAGACCATGACATCAAGGAGGTAAAGCCATGACAAGCACATGAATTGGATTTGAGTGGGGGAAGGCTGTGCTAAGTCACCAGCCTCACTTTCTCCTCCAGAGTCATCTGGATCCTGTGACCAGACATGAATCAGAAGGACTGGAGATGGCCCTGGATGCAAGGCAATCAGGGTTAAGTGGCTTGCCCAAGGTCATACTGCTAGTGAGCATCAAGTATCTGAGGTTGGATTCAAACTCCTGTCCTCTTGATGTCAAGGTCAGTGATCTATTCACTGCATCATATAGCTGCCCTTCAGGGCTCAAGCTTGAGGACAGGGTGAACAGCAAAGTTTTAGGTGAGATTGCCTAAGGGAAAGAAAGGAGAAACAGCATAAGAACTGGCTTAGACTCAACTGAGTGGGGCCACATGGAATAGAAGCCACAGTTCTCCACTGGTCTATCCTGGGAACATGTAGTTCTAGCTTAGAAAGAGAAAGAGTGTGGCCATTCTGACAGGGGAGATAGAAGGAGAAAGAGACTTTTCTTCCTGATCCACTCAAATGCATTTCTATAGAGGGTTGGACCGGGGTGGTCCTTCGGGAGTAGTTTAGTACCTGACTCAGGGCAGTCCTTCAAGGAGGGGCCAAGATTGTATTCTTTGTGCTTGGCCAACACACGGATGCACAAGCCTTTCCTGTCCCAAAGAACCTTTAAGTCCAACTCATCACTTCCTGTGGCTTAAGATGGTTGTACTGCCTGTGTGATCTAACTTGGCCCACCAGTGAGATTATGACCAAGGTCTGACTGAAAGTCAAGAGGAAGTGTTTTAACTGTAAAGAGGTTATAAGGGTCAATAAGATTACAGGATTTTAATAATACAAAAAGATTACAAAATTTGTTTTCCAATTTCTATGTCTATAATTCTCCAGCATCAATATGATATCAATTATATATGTGGTCATACAAGGTATATTTCCATATTAGCCATGTTACTAAAAAAAAAAGCAAGAAAAATAAAATGAAAATAGTATGCTTCAATCTGAACTCAGAGTTCACCAGTTCTTTCTCTGAATGTAGATCGTTTTCTTTATGCATCCTTTGAAATTATATCACTGTATTGGTTAGAATAACTAATTCTTTCACAGTTGATCATTGTTACATTATTGTTGCTATTGTGAAAAATTGTTCTCTCAAAAAAGGATCAAAAACCTTCTAATGGAGGTGTTTTTGGATTTTTTCCCCTTATTATTTTACATATGTATGTTCAGTCAAGATCTGTGGGGGTAGAGGGGGAGGAATAAAGCTTCAATACACAAGAATTTCTACTTCAGGGAAAAAAAGCCTAAATTATTAACATGACTATATATGTGTGTGTATGTATACATCCCTAGCTAGCAATATCAACTCATTTGCATCCCCTAAAGGAAGTCCCTTAAAGTTATAAAATTTTAAGAAGCAAGCCTGTCCCTATGTAACATCTTCTCTGAGTTCACAAATGTATATAAGCCCATAGTGGGAGAAATTTGTACTAATAACTAATTATTGAGACCAAGGTTTTTCTCTTTTCTACTTCCTCATCCTGAAATCAACCAGTGTAGGAAACCTTGGGTAAATAGTTAACCAGGCTCAGATCTAATTATTCAGTAAGAGAAAATGTACCTTTGGACTAATGGGAGGATTCCTACTCATTGTGTTCACTCAGACATGTCTGGGAAAATATGGATTTTTCCTTTTGTCAGACAGATGATATAGAAATTGATAAATCTCTTTGACCAAGACTTGGGTAATACAAGTCATGAACCTCAAGAGTCTCATTAAAATGGGCTCACATCTCATTGTAACATTCATTTTCTCATTAATTGTTAACCACAGTAGATTGCCATCTACAGGAATTCCTGCTCTTCTAGGGTTATATAAACCATGAACCTACCTCTGTGAGTGTTCTTTGGCATTCAAGTGTTTTATTAACCTCTTTTTATTAAAAAAAACATGCTAGTCAATAATAAAATAGAGAATAATGGGCTCAAATTTAAAAATACAATAATAATGAGGTACATATGTAGGATCCATGGATGGCAAAGGGGAAACTCATAGCTCCTGGCACTTTATGATCTATAAGACCATTCATGAGTCAGTAGCATGTTTTCTTCTTTAGGGTCAAAGATCATTCTCCTTGAAGTCCAACTTACTCTTAGCTAACTATCTTTCAGCATTCATTTATTCTTTTTTTTTTTTTTAGATTTTTGCAAGGCAATGAGGTTAAGTGGCTTGCCCAAGGCCACACAGCTAGGTAATTATTAAGTGTCTGAGGCTGGATTTGAACTCAGGTACTCCTGACTCCAGGGCTGGTGCTCTATCCACTGCACCACCTGGCCGCCCCATCATTTATTCTTGACATGTCATTCTTGTCCTGGATGGCTATTCTATCTCCTGCTAGTCCAGTTTCTTTTATTCCAATTAAATGCACTTTCTATTACTGGTCTATCTCATGACATGGTCATTGGGGAGTTAGAGAGAAACATAGAAGCATAGAAAGAAAGACTTCCCTCCTCATTTGAATGATTCTTCCCAGGGAACTTGTTCTTACTCTGGAACTAGAATCATTAATTCTTAAACTGGTCCATAGTTTCAGTGCCTAATTGCTGAAATTCTTTCAGTTTTTTAAAAAATTCCCCAGGGGATTTAGTTTATTTTACCAATTAGTCAACTATTCTCTTCTTGACCTAGTAAGCCATCTTAGCAGATGAACCAAACGAAGTTGAGAGTAATCATGGGACCTCAAACCCATTATTGAGTTAGGGGAGTGTTCTTCCCTCTGACAGAATAGGTACAAAAGAACAATTTGTTCCAAGGGTCCTAAAGTGACTCTTAGAGCTTGGTCAGACAACAAAGAAGGCCAAGGTCATCTACTGCACCCTAGTTTATCACCAGTCATTCTGAATTTTGTCTTGTCACTGAACTTTGATGGCTCTGGAAGGAGAGTGAGGTTGATGACTTTGTACAAATCAGCCTCACTTAAGTTTAATTCACACATAAGACATCACCCCTTGATGTCATTGGTTCTCTTCAAAAACAAAAGAAAAACCACAACAGTATTTTGACCTAATCAAATAGGTTTATATTTCATGAAACGATAGTAGGGTATAAATCATTTTGTTTATACCCTCGTTCTAAATTCTAAAACAATAGTCTACTTGGACTATTTTTTTTTGGATCTGATTTAGAGGTTTCATGTGCAATTATTAAAAATGAGGTGGGGTGTGTGGCTATTACACATTATAAGACTGATCATAGAAACCACCAACCAGACATTATGATATTAATTTCAACATTCTTCATTTAACCAACTCTATAGTGTCTTCACAATCTGACCCCTCCAAATTCTTTATCTCTATCCAGAGAACTACCATCATCCCATTCCTCCAGGCCCACAACTTTGATGTCATCTTTATCTTTTCATGCTCACTCATCCCACATATCTATTTATTTGCTATGTATTGTTTTTTTTTAATTTACCAAAAGTCTTATATTTGTCCCTTTCCCCCCACTTGCATAGTCATTTCTCTAGACAATAATATTAACTTCTGAATTGGTCTCCTTGCCTAAGATCTTTACCAACTCCAATTCATTCTCCACAAAGCTACCACTTGGTTGCTTAGCATTTGGTCTAATTCCCTTATTGAAAAGAAAAGGAAACTGAAGCTGGAAAGAGATAAAGTGATTGGCCTCAGGTCATAACTACTAGTAGAGACAAAAATGACTGGAACTTAACTCTTGACTCCTAAAATCAATGCTTTTCTTGCAGGCTGAACTAGATGGATTTTCAAGCCCCTTCTGATGCTTATACTCTGTTCTAAGGCACTGTTCAGTTCTGACTTTTTGTGTTGCCTGTAATGTTTCCATGATAGGCTTTCTTTTCAGAAGGACAACTCCTTTTTTATTGGGAAGGTGACAGCCTTCCTCCCCTATGGACAATGTTTGAGGCAAGCACCTACCAGCTACAACTGCAGAGGTAGCTCCTCTTTGGAGCTGCAGGGAAACATCCTGCATTCTTTGTCCTCCTTGCCCTTGTTCAAGCTGTTGCACCCCTCGTTCCAAATTCTAAAACAATAGTCTGCTTGGACTATTTTTGGATCTAATTTAGAAGCATAGAGAGGAAACAGCTGAGAATTTTGACTCACACCCATCCTCTGAAGGGAGAAATCTCAGAAAGAAACACATAAGGCAGAATTCTGCAGTTAGTCAAGGAGGGCTGGATAAATCAAGTCTGCCACCTACTGTCACCTCCTGTCACCCTTCAAGAAACCCACAATCCGATCTAACTCAACATAGCAAGCATTCATTAAATGCCTTCTATATTCCAAGCTCTGTTAGATTCTGGGAGAGATATATATGGTTCAGATCTTCACAAACTATGATATATAATGTTACCCTAAGTGGGTGAGTTGCAAAACAAAATACTGTGTACTTTATCAAGAGAGACATTATTGCCAGCAAGAGGAATCAGAAGAGATGATTTTTGAATTGGGGTTTGAATTGGGGTAGGAATTCTAAGACAGGGAAAGGGTGACTATTTCAAGCATTGAAGATGACATAAGCAAAAGTAAGGAGGCAATGAAAGGATTGTGCATGTTTGTATGGGCAGAGAGTAAATTTATTTTGAATAGAATTTAAGTATATAGAAAGGAATAAAATAAGACTGGAAAGGGAGGATAAAGCCAAGCTGAGGATAGCCTCAAATGCTAGGAAGAGAAGTTTAAATTCTACTCAGAAGGCAGGACTTTTGAGCAGAGGAACATGTCTAATTCATATTTAGGAAAAATAGTGATTTTTGGAGTTAGAAGAATAAAGGATCAAGCTTTTCTGCTCTTATCCCATCTCTCTAGTCTTGCTAACTGAAGCTCCAAAGTAATTTGCACAGCCCTGATTCTTTCAGCAAGTGAAATGATAGGATTTGAAAGGAATTTTCTCAATACTAACCAAAGTGAAGACAGGTCTAAGAAAACAGCTGCTGAGAGAACAATCAGAACAACTCAAAAGACAGATAATTTTTTAACCTAAGCAGAGAAGATCTGGCCTCGATTTGTTATGCAATTGGCATGCATTGTCTAATGAATGCAAATGCTCAGAAGCTCGAACCCTTTGTTTTCTCAGTTACTTCAGCTTCCATGGTTTTCGTATTTTAGGTGTGTGTCTGATGAGTTTTGGATGCTTGGATATGTAAGAGAAGAGAGGAAGAGGACAGAGTGAAATGTCAAGATTTTGAACATGGAAGATGAGTTACTATTTTCTAAGACTCAGTTTTCCCCTCATCTACCTTGATTCCCTTTTTCTTTTATTCTATTTATTATTCTTTGTAACTTTTTACCTTGCTCTCAGCCTTTCTGATCCTACTTGTGAGTTCCTGAGCTATACTGGAAGAAGTCACATAACAATACTGCCTGGGGCCACCAGAGATTTATGTTGTCTGATCTCATTTGAACCTTCCTGACTATGTGGTGATGCAGTTATTTTTTTCTCTTGACTGTCACACTTCTACAGTGGCTATTTCAAACCTTTCTCCTACACAACATTCACTTTCACCTTCATCCTTTGCACAGGTCACTCCTTATGTCAGAGATACACTCTCTTCTTACCTTGGTGTGCCAGAATTCTTTGCTTCATTCAAGGATCACCTCTTAACAGAAGGCCTTCCCTGGTCCTCCTTTTTAGTATTCTCTCCCTCCTCAAATTTCATGCATTTCTATTCAGTATTTCTTAAAAGAATGTAACTTCTAAAATCAGTGTGAAATAAAGAAGAATGCTAGACTAGAGGTCAGCAAGGACCTGAGAACAAATCCTGCCTCCACAAGACAATATGAAATGTTGAAAACCTTAAAATTCTACATAAACACCATTATTCTCTCAATGAGAGGCAACCTCCTATGGTGTATAGTAGTCAGATCTTGAAGTCAGGAATACCTTGATTCAAATTTTTCTGACACAAGACTAGCTATGTGACTCTGGGCAAGTCCCCTTACATTTTGGTTAAAGAGGCAGGAAAGGAGACCAAAGTCAGGAAAGGAGACCAAAGGAACTGTTAGCAAGATAGAAAGAAAATCAGGAGAGTGGCTTGTTTCTGAAGTCAAGGTAGAAGAGAGTAGCCAATATGAAGGAGAAGATCAAGAGTATTCAAAACTACAGAAAGGTCAGAGATTGAGGCCTGGAAAAAAGTCTACTGGATCACCTTAGAGCAATTTCATCAGAATAGAGAAGGCACAAATACAATTTCAAAGGGTTAAGGAAAGAGTAGTGAGGGAAACCAGGGAGTGATAGAAAGAATCTTTTGGAGAAGTTTGTCAGGGAAGAGGAGAACCATAGATTCAGAGCTGGAAGGACAAATATATACATACACACAAACATATGTGTGTTTTTATATAAGAGTGTATATACGTATATGTTTTATATATACATATAAATATATATGTATGTGTAAATGTATAGAGAAAGACAAAGACACAGAGAGAGAGAGATCTAGAGAAAGACAGGGGAGAGGCAGAGAAACATAGAGAGAAAGGGAAAGAGAGACAGACATGTAGAGACAGAAACAGAGAAACATGGGAAAAGGAACAGAGAGGGGAAGGAGGGAGAGAGAGAGAGAGAACGAAGCCTTGCAGCAGGTAGATGGATTTGTTTTTAAAAATTGAAATTTGGTAAAAATAGGTAAAAATTTGGTTTAAAAAAAGGTAAAAATAAAAGCAACAATTTGGGGAAATTTTCCTACACATTTCTCAGAAAAAACATCTTATAGCTATAGACTATACCTTTAACAAATATACAAGAACAATCTTCAATCTCTTATGGTTAAGTGGTGAAAAGAAATGACAGTTCACAAATGAGGGAACACAAATTATAAACATTTAAGAAACACATTCTCAATAATCAACAAAAATGTAAATAAAAAGTTTTAAAGTAAAACCTCAGACTCATAAAACTGACAAAAATAAATGAAAAGGACAAAAGCCAATATTGGTAAAATTATGGAAAGAAAATGTGTGTAGACATTACTGATGGGATTTCCTAAGAGATTTTATCTTTTCAGAGTGTAATCTGACCCTACAGATGTCTATCTATCATCTATCTATCTATCTATATCTATCTCTAGATATATTTATAGATATATCTAGCAGAACCAAGTATAATATAATTTTAATGGGGAAAAAACCTAAATGTCTGATAGTTGGGGAATGAGTGAATAAACCAAAGCACCTTAATGTATAGGGGTATATCAATGTGATAAAGTCAATAGAATATTAGACTTTAATTCAGAAAGATCTGGGTTCATATCCTGTCTCTGAACGTTACTAACTTTGTAAGGATGGGCAAGTCATTTAACTTCTTGATGCCTCAGATAACTCTCTAAGATTATAAATTGCAGCTGTGTATCTATATGAATGGGTGGAAGGAATTTCCATACTGGGAATTCCCTATGCCAATAAAATCTCAGGTTTGGATCCAAAGACCATTTTCTATAATAAAGCTTCTCCTGCTTTCCTACCTATCTCACATTTATTTTTCTATTTATTCTGAAAATACATGGCTATATACAACTTGTCTTCCCCAATAGAATGTAAGCTTTTTGCGAGTACATACATGTTTTTGAGAGTATATATACATATATGTTTCTTCCTTTGATACCTTCTTTGATTTCTGTTTTGCTATGATTTTGATAAATCGATTTCTTTGCTATTTGCTAATATATCTTCATTGTGGAATTGGCATTTAGTGGGAAAGGGGTCAAAGCTTGGATTTAGAGATTGGGTCCTACTTCCCCCTAATAATGAGAAATAGTGATTAAGGGAGAGATTCAACTAGTTTATATCCTTTAGGTCCACTATGCCTGGCACAGTGACTGAGGGCACACCTTATTCTGTTTACTGGTTAATTGATCATTTAAATTGAAAATAGAACTAGAACACAATCCATATTCACTATGACTATATTTTAAAAGGGGAATATTTATGTAGATGTGATTAAGTAATCAAAGAAATCAGGATTATAGAGGGAATAATGCATTTTTATTGATATTTGAATGTCTATTTTTAGTGTCATTTAAATGTAATATTCTATTTTGTTGATATTTACAATGAAATTCATCATAAAAATTAAAGGGTAAAAGAAATCTACTGGTATTAATTTAAATTGAAAAAATATCCCCAGAATCCAAATTAAGCTTTTCACAAAGGCCCTTCCCAAAACCAAGTTCTAGTGGGAATAGAAGGCAGCTAGGTAGCACAATGAATAGGGCACTCAGCTTGGAATTAACAAAACAACTTCATGAGTTCAAATCTAATCTCTACCTCAATTTTTGTAAATGAGTTGGAGAAGGAAATGGCAAACCACTCTAGAACCTCTGCCAAGAAAACCCCAAAAACAGGCCATGGAGAGTCAGATAAAACTGAAAAAGTACTGAACCACAGCAAAAGGGGGAGAAGAGGGGTATGAAAGGTAAGAAGAGAACAGCCATAAAGTGAATGAAAAGGTCCTAGAATGGGGAACCTGACACAAATGTCTACTACTTTACAATTTTATCCAGGGTTGATGCTGGACCAGTTTTTATAAGTTTTTTTTCCCTCTTCTTTGTTTATAACAGATTGGTACAATCTGGCAGGAAGATGGTTCCTCTCTCAAATGAAAGAGGGAAGATTCAGGACAGGGCAGAGATTAGAACCTAAAAGAACTTTAGTCCTTGGTGAAACAAAAGTAATATGATGATCAGAGGAACTAGGTTCAAATTCTGATTTTCCTACTGACCACTAAACCTTGGATAAAGTGACAAGAAATATCTGACCAGAAAGCTCAGGAACTCTTCCATTTTCAAGGTCATAAAATCAGAGTTACAGAACTGGAATGGATCTTGGGTGAGCTAATCCTCTCATTTTATAGATGAGATTTGACACATAGTGCAGGTCTATGATTTGCTATTACATACTCTAGTTAGTGCAGCACTCATTTGACTTAAACTACTTAATGTACGTGATCAAACTTTATTAATAAAAATGTGCATATAATACCCTCTAGGATGCTTGAAGTGTTCAGGGAAGATTATGAGTCTCCCCACTAGGTAATCTGACAAATTTCCAATTCTCTATCCACCAAAGAGCACTGCCCTTAAGAAACAAAGACTAATAGGATCTCCATTTAGAAGCAGGCTAATGACTGGGATCTCAGGTTGTATTTGGAGAAAAATATTACCTACTTCACAATTTTATCCAAGGTTAATGTAGGTCCATATATAAAAAGCCTCTCTTTGGTTATAACAAATGTGAAATCAGGCAAAAAGATGGTTCCATTTCAAAAGAAAGAAGGCAGATTTAGGGGGAAGATTAGCTTAGAACCTGGGAGAACTCTGGTTCTTGGTGAGACAAGAGTAGTTTGATAGAAAAATTCCAAAACCAGAGGAACTAGATTCAAATCTGAGCAAGATGACCAGAGGTATTTAAGCTCCTTTTTTACTAACGTTGTTTATTCTATATTTTGTTTGGTAATTTATTTCAACATTATTAATGAAGGTGCTTATAAAATTTTCCCATTGTTGGCCTATTTTATCAGAGGGTCTACAAATGTTTATCAGTTTTTTTTTAATTTTAGAAAGGTTTTGTTTATTTTGAGTTTTACAATTTTCCCCACTCTTGCTTCCCTCCCCTACTTCCCATAGAAGGCAGTTTATTAGTCTTTATATCATTCCCATAGTATGCATTGATCTAAGTTGTATGTGATGAGAGAGAAATCATATCCATAAGGAATAAACAAATAGTATGTGATATAGCAGAATTACATAATAAGATAACATTTTTTAAAAAGTTAAAGGTAATAGTCCTTGGTCTTTGTTCAAACTCTACAATTCTTTCTCTAGATACAGATAGTATTCTCCATTGCAGATATCCTAAAATTGTGCCTGGTTGTTGTCCTGTTGGTATGAGCAAGTCCATTAAGGTTGCTCATCACCCCCATGTTGCTGTTAGGGTATACAGTGTTTTTCTGATTCTGCTCATCTCGCTTAGCATCAGTTCATGCAAATCCTTCCAGGCTTCTCTGAATTCCCATCTCTCCTGGTTTCTAATAGAACAATGGTGTTCCATAACACACACATATACCACAGTTTGTTAAGCTATTCCCCAATTGATGGAAATTCCCTCAGTTTTCATTTCTTTGCCACCACAGAGCTGTTACAAACATTTTTGTACAGGCAATATTTTTACCCTTCTTCATAATCTCTTCAGGGTATAGACCCAATAATGGTATTGATGGATCAAAGGGTATGCACATTTTTGTTGCCTTTTGGGCATAATTCCAAATTGCCCTTCAGAAAGATTAGATGAGTTCACAGCTCCACCAACAATGTATTAGTGTCCCAGATTTCCCACATCCCTTCCAACACTGATCACTGTCCTTTCTGGTTATATTGACCAGTCTGAGAGGTGTGAGGTGGTACCCTTATCAGTTATTTTTTAAGAACATACACATACTGTTTACTACTTCCTACCAACTTATAGGAAAAAAGCAACTTAATGTAAGACAGCTCAATCATAAAATAGGCTTAAAACAAAATGGAGTCATTAATGTTAAGTTGATTAACTATCCTATTAAGGTAATAAAACCTGTTCTGATGAGTATATAGTGAGGATTCTAGCAAGAGTATAGTGATATTATCAGTTATGCTAGATTGGCAAACTACCTTATTAAGGTAATAGAACTTATTTTTACCACATTATAAATTATATTAAAATTTAAAAGTTATTGCTACTATGTTATTGACATACTAAAACTTACTTTCACTGCAGAAGGAAATAAGGCTGAGAGGGGTTAAGTGACTCATCCAAAGTCTCTTAGGTCAAGTGACAGAATCAGAATTCAAACCCATAACCTTGGATTCTATAGCCCATGTTTTTTCCTCCATTGTATCATATTTTTGTTATAACCTGAAGCCTTTGAGAAACTACAGGGCTATTGGAGGAGTCATGTGATACTTAGTAGGCCAGAGAATTATTAAAGAATCTGCCCCTTTAATTTGGAACTATACTCAAAAAGCTTATTAAGCTGTGTACCTTTTGACCAAGTGATGTCACTAGGTTACCTATCGCCTAAAGAGGGAGCTCTTACTCTGAAAACCTATAAGTCTTGCTGTTTGAACTAATTTGGAACTGCTCTCATTAGTTAGTTTATATGTAAGTTATATGACTTGGGGTCTCTATGATTATCAACTTCCTCATCTATAAAAGGGAATATACCCATAGGATCAACTTCACAGTTTGTTGAGAGGATTCAAAAAGATGATGAATTTAAGGTGTTTTGCAAACTTTTAGTTTGTCCTTATAAGTCTTTTATAAACATCATTTATTTAGTATTTATTTATTATTTATAAATATAAACTATTTATTAATATTTATTAAATTATTATTACATTTATGTTTATATATCTTTTCCCTCCATAGACTATCAGATTCTTGAGTTCTCAGACCACATGTTGTTCAGTCATTTCAGTTATGTCCAATTTTTATTTTTATTTTTTTTAGGATTTTGCAAGGCAAATAGGGTTAAGTGGCTTTCCCAAGGCCACACAACTAGGCAATTATTAAGTGTCTGAGGCTGGATTTGAACTCAGGTCTTCTTGATTCCAGGGCCGATGCTGTATCCACTGTGCCACCTATCTGCCCCAATTATGTCCAGTTTTTGTGATCCCATTTGGTTTTTTTGGTCAAAGATATTAGAGTAGTTTGTCATTTCCTTCTCCAGTTCATTTTACAGATAAGGAAACTGAGGCAAACAGGATTAAATGACTTACCCAGCTAGTAAGTGCCTGAGACCAGATTTGAACCCAGAAAGATGAGGTTTTTTGACTCCATGCCCAAAGTTCTAGCCACACTGTACTTTTCCCCAACATCTTTTATTTCTTTAACTCTCTTAAAAATTCCTTTGGTTCATAATATAGGTTCAATAAATATTTGTTGACCTCTATGTACAATTTTGCTTATGGTTTCTTAATATACACAATTAATATCTATCCAGGGCAGGCAAGTGGTGCAGTGCATAGGGCTGGGTCTGGAGTCAGGAAGACCTGAGTTCAAATTTTGCCTGAGACACTTATAACTGACACTTATGACTCAGGTGAAATCATTTGACTTCTCTTTGCTTCAACTTCCTCATCTGTGAAATGAGTATAATAATAGCATCTACTTCCCAGGCTTTCTGTGAGGGATCACATAAGTGCTTTTCACAGTGTCTTGTACATAGGAAATATTATAAATGCCATAATTAATTATTATATTGCAATTAATGAAATAATGGAATAATAAATTACCATAAAAATTTAATGTGCTACATAAATGCTAGTATATGTAAATAATTTGCATTATGATGTATGTGTCCAAGTAGCAGGCACACACCTATGTCTTCAGAAAGCTTGAAAACAGAGCTACTCATATACTTCCCAAATCTCCTAATCTGATTCACACAGTCTCCCCAATTATTCCACTAACTGGTGAATTCCACAGAAGGACTATTTGCAAAGTCCTGAAGCTTTGCTGGAAGTGAATCAATGGTTGGTTTGGGCCAAAACACTTGCTAACTAAACAGTAGGGCATCCCTTTGCTTTTTTTGGGGGGGGGTAGATGGGGAGGAATTGGGTCATAGAGCTAGTAAATGTCTCAAGTCAGGTTTGAACTCACATCAAGTGCCCCTTCCACTTTGCCACCTAGGTGACCCCTCTCCTTTAGCTTTTGCAAGGTCACAATCTTTCTCCTCTTCACTCTCCACCCAGAATTTGGTTTGCACCTTTCTGCATGCACTTATCATGTATGAGTGTACATTATAATTACTTGTATCTGTTTCATATCCCTTTAAAGAGCCATCATTGGGGATTTTTGCTCAGATCTTTGGACCACAGCAAGTAACTGGAGCAGATGGCATTGATACCTGTGACTAATTAAATCAAAGCAAACTACCCTGATTATCACTCTTTTATAGGTGTAATCTTCCTTTTTCTTCTGGAATGTAAGCATCATGAGATTGGGGGCTATTTTTGCTTTTATATTTGTATTTCCTACCTGCTTAGTATGTAGTAAGAATTTAATAAATGCTTATTAATCCATCCACCCATCCATCAATTTGTGAAGTACACTTCAAATGGTGATGGGAGAGAATGGGGGACAGAGGACTTGAGAACCAACCCAGGCAAGGCTGATGAAGCAGGGGAAGAATTCTCTTCAATTCTAGAAATTTCCTATTTTAAGAAACTCTTCTTGTTAAGTGTTAAGCTCTATTGTTTTTACTCTGCTTGAGGATATCTTAGTCAGTGGAAAGAATTAGAGACAGAAGACCAGGACTGACCTAAATGACCTTTAAGATTTCTTCCAGCTGCTTATAACCAAAGAAATTCATGAGAGGCAGTGATTGCATTGAAAGAGCCTCATTTGCTTCATCTGTGAAATGGAGAAATTAGATCAGATGATCTTTAAGATCCCTTACAGCTACAAATCTTTGAACCCTCAGGCTTCAAGTGCTGTCAGCACCTTCTAAATTCATCACAGTAGGGAAGAGGTCAGTTGCCCTGTCCCAGGTAAAGCTATGGTCTAGACACCCATTAGCTCATAAAGAGCACGATGGAAAAAACACTGGCCTTGGAGAAATAAAAACCTGAGTTCAAATTTCAGTTCTTCTACTAAGCTGTATGACCCTGGGCAAGTTACTTAACTTCTTAATGCCTTAATTTCCCTAGTTTCTCCATCTATAACATTCCTACATAATTTGCCTCATGAAGTTATAAGGAAAGTGCTTTGGAAATCATAAATAGCAATTTAAGATTTGCAAAGCACTTTTTACACATTGCCTCATTCTGATGTTCTTGTCATTATCCTCACTTTACTGAGGAGGAAACTAAGAGTCAGAGGTTAAGTGACTTACTCAAGCTCACATGAACCAGAAAGGACAAGAGGCAGGATGTGAACATTGGTCCTCTGTGATTCCAAGGTCAGTTCTCTATCCACTATGTCATGCTGTTTCTCTTTAGGTTATGATTATAATTAATAGTACCAACATTTTGAATCTTCTCCCCCTATTGAACACAAGTGTGTCTATATAAAATTCAGCTCAAATGGCATGTTCCATGAAACTTTCCCAGATCCCTCTAGTTGTTACTGTTCTTCCTCTCCTTGTTTTTACCTTGTATTTTTTTGTATATACTTGGAGTATCCTTTTTTGTGTGCCTGTTGTCTTCCCTAGTAGAATGCAAGTTTCCTGAAGACAGGATCTGTTTCATTGCTATCCTTGTATCTCTCAGTTCATAGGTCTTCAGCAAATGTCTGTTAACATTTCTCAGTCATTGCTTGGGGAGATGTACAACTGAATTATTGAAATGAATTTGACACAAGACCAACTCCCTCTATACACATTGGGCAAAGTCTACACTGGCACTTTATGTTTTAAGTCCCAGAGAGTTGGACAGCTCCTAGCCCTCAGCTGTTACTCATCTAAACAACTTTCATCACCTGAAATATGACCTTGACCTAGTTAATATGTCAGGGACTTGTGACTCTGTAGGTGTTCGAACTCCCTCCACCCACCCACACAGATTGCTTTATCACTTAGAAGTCTTAGAGAGTTCAGAAAGGGGAAGTTTTACTATCTGCTCTTTATGATACAGAAAATTAGTGACAAAGACAGGATTTGAACCCAGGTTTTTCTAGCTCTATTATGCTGTTTTCATTCTTAAATCTCTTCTAAAGGTAGGAAAAAATTTTACTGGGGTGGTGACCAATGAAAGTGTTGAAAAAGTGATATAGTATCTATTTGTAAATGTCTTATAAATACGTAATAGCTTACATTTATATATTTTTAATTTTGCAAAAGTGTTTTACATATATTTGATCTTTACAACAATTATTATTATCCCCTTTTCATAGATGAGGAAACTGAGGCTTCGAGATGGGAAGTGATTGATTAGTGGCAGAGACAGGGTGAATGACTTGAATAACTAGAACATGTCTAGTATGATTCAAACCCAGGTCTTCCTGAATCCAAGCTAAATACTATCCACTACATTATAATGCCACTCTTGGTCCCTCCCATAGGTGGGAAGAAATCATGGAGGGAAATGTTGAAAGTGATGAAAAATAAACTGTAGTGTCCCTTTGTAGATGTATGAATATGCTTGTTGTTCAGTAGGGTTGACTCTTTGTGATCTGAGGACTACATTTTTCATGAGATTTTCTTAGCAAAGATACTGGAGTGGTTTGCCATTTCCTTCATTAGTGGATTAAGGCAAACAGAGGTTAAGGGACTTGCCCAGGGTCATATAGCTAATAAGTATCTGAAGCTGGATTTTAACTTTCTGACTCTAGGGTCCAGAACTCTATTCACTGCATTATCTACCAGCCCTAGCAACACCTCAATTTTCTAGGCTTTAACTTGCAGAGAAGGTGCCCTCTTATATTGGTAAATGGAATCTCCTTACTAGCTAATTCCCAATACTAATGCGAATTGGATTGGAGGGGATAAATACCAGTGAAAGGTCTCCCAGTCCCTATCCTGACCTCATGTGTCAGGCAAGGTCAATTTTCACCCTGAGTCAGTAATAGGCAAAAGCAGATCCTCCCACTTTCCTATTGTAATGAAAGATTTCCTGTCTACCACACATATTATTCTTCTGCATGGTAAATTTGTCATCTAGTCTCTGAAACATCTGGTCTCCTCCAGACAAAAGAAAAAAGAGCAGAGTTCAAATAAAAACAATGTTCAAACAAACAGTTGTGGCAGCTGTGTTCCACTGAGAATATCCAACAACTTTACTTTTATCAGGGACTAAGAATATCTCAGAGTTATTAATATCAACAAGACTAGGGATCATTTCTCTTTCTGGCTCTCTCTGTCCCCAGATCAATGATGCTTCATTCAGTTTGCAAATCCCTTTAGGCCATATTCTCTAGGGACTATCCTTGTATTCCAGAGGATTGTCCTTGGAGCTCTCTCTACAAGATTCTAATTAATAAATACCAATACTTATCAGACTTGACAAGTATTGAATATGTTGGGGTGACAGAGAAGGGTGGAGAATCCATATATGAGACAGAATGGTCTTTGAGAAGCAGTTTGGTATAGAAGTTAGCGTAAACTCCTAGATTTGGATTTGGATTTGAATCAGGAAGACCTGCTTTCAGATTCTTTACTAACTACATGACCTAGGAATATTACTTTCCCTTTCTTAGTCTCAGTTTTCCTCAGTAAAATGGGAATCATATCATCAAATTATTAATTAATGTTACTTAATTATATTATAGAACATTTTAAAGTTAGGAAAGTTCTTTAGACACAGTAATTCATTTGACCTTCATCAATCACTACTCACTAAACCACTGACTAAAATAGACTAAATAAAAAAAGTAAGTATTTATAATATTCTAGGAACAGGGATTCTGAAAGATGAAAAAGACAGTCCTTAATCTCAAGAAAATGTGATTGTTGTCATTTTAGTCTTGTACAACTTTATGATCCTATTTGGATTTTTTTTTTTTGGCAAGAATACTGAAGTGGTTTGCCATTTCCTTCACAAACTCATTTTAATGAAGAACTAAGGCAAATAGGGTTAAGTGACTTACCCAGGGTCTTACAACTAGTAAGTATTTGAGGCAAGATTTGAACTCTTTCCAGTACTCTAAACACTTTGCCACTCATTAGTTTCATTTTTAAGATGAGGAAGCTGAGTGTCAGAGAGGTGAAATAATACTTAGCTCAAGAACATACAAGTGAATAAATGTCAGAGGTAAGATTTGAACCTGGGTGCTCCTGACTCCAAGACCCCTATGACAAGCTTTTGGTGAAATTCAAATGAGAATGAATGTATACAGGATGTCCCAAAAGTCTTTGTGCAGTTTTAAACTTTAATAGCTTCAATATTCAAAGTGCTTATATAGTGCTTTGAAAAAAAGCCTTTAAAGTACTTTGAAAAGCACTGTTTCTCTATCATGCTGATGAATTAAATGGTGGAATTCAAAGGATTATAAATCTAAGGAAGAAAGAGACCTCAGAGATCTTCTAATTTAACCACCTTATTTTACAAATGAGTAAATTGAGGCACAAAACAGTTAAATGAATTTCCCAAGAATATACAGGTAATAAACATCAAAGGTTGTCACTGTCTCACACAAAAAAGACTTGAATGAGAATAAAGATTTTCAGAAACCAGAATTTTTCAATTTAGAGAATTTTTTTTAGTCAGGAATTTTCACAAACCAGAATTTTCTGGTTCTTTGCAGATAGTAGGTGCTTAATGAAGGTCATATGAGTCACCTTGAGATGTTCCCCAGGGGTTGGGGGGAAGGGGGCAGAGGAAAGGCAGGGATTCACTGGAATTCTCTCCTAAACCCCTCCAAATACTTTTTTTTCTTTTTAGGTTTTTGCAAGGCAAATGGGGTTAAATGGCTTGCCCAAAGCCACACAGCTAGGTAATTATTAAGTGTCTGAGACCAAATTTGAACCCAGGTACTCCTGACTCCAGGGCCAGTGCTTTATCCACTGTGCCACCTAGCCACCCCCCCCCAAATACTTTTGAATAATGACTCTAAATAAATTATAGGGAGACAGGCAGAATGAAACAATTTTCCAGACAAAGACAACTTGGAAATTCGGTGGGAAAAGTTTGTTGCACCAGGTGAGAGAGGAGCAAAGTACAGGGCCATGCAGACATAAACCATCTCCAGCTATCCAGGAACAGACAAGCAGGGAGACTGGGTCAGTGGAGTAGTGGAAGTTTCCAGACCTCAGCCCAGAGATTGCCAAGGACAGCTTGGAAGGTCAGCAGGAAAAGTTTGTGGCACCAAGGTGAGAGTGGAGCACGGTCCAACATGGACCTCATCAGTGCAGACTGGACCCAGGAGATCGGAAGCAGGACTTGGGAGCTACTGAACCAGCAAATGCAGCAGCCTCTGTAAACTCCCAACCCTCAGATGGTAAGGGGGTCTTTTTGATATTACTGAAGCAGGACTCTGTTGTTTTGCCTACACTTAGATCTAGGTCACAGTCCCAGGTCATAGTCCTAGAAAGAAGAGAAGCAGTAGCACAACAGACCCCTGCTGCAGGGGAGTGGAGACCCTCCTCACAGTTCCAGAGCAGAAAGAAATGCTTAGGGTTGACCATCTATAGACCAGACAGCAGGAGAATAATAAAAACCTCTAGATTTTACTGCCTTGGAAAAACTGAAAACTTGCAGATCCATAGAAGTATCTTTGAAAACAGTTGCCAAAAAACCCCCAAAACTTGGTACAGTACCCTGCCTCCCCCCAAGCAAAACCCTGCCTTAACAAAGAGTTAAAATTAAGTTGTGGAAATGAGCAAACAGCAGAGAAAAAAAAATCTGACCATAGAAAGTTACTACTATGATAAAAAAGATCAAAACAATGCTCAGAAGAAGATAACAAAGTCAAAGCTCCTACATATGAAGACTCCAAAAACAATGTGTTGGGCTCAGGCCATGGAAGAGCTCAAAAAGGATTTTGAAAAATCAAGTAAGGGAAATAGAAGAGTAATTGGGAATAGAAATGAGAGATGTAAAAAAACATGAAAAACAATCAATGGTTTGGTGAGACATTAAAAAAATGCTGAAGAAAATAATATTTTAAAAACTGGACTGGGTGAAATGGAAAAAGATTTTGAAAGACATTGAGAAGAATGCCTTAAAAAGCAGATCTGGTCAAATGGAAAAGGAGATACAAAAGGTCATAAAAGAAAATAATACCTTAAAATATAGAATTCAGCAAGGGAGGCTTTGTGAGAAATCAAGAAACAATAAAAACAAAACTAAAAAGAAGAAAAAGGGAGCTCTCTGATAAAACTCATCAGCTAAGGACTCTAACTAAACTTTCAAGAGACAGAACCCACAAAGGGACCCAGTGAGGCAGTTCTCCTACTCAAGGTAACCTGGAAAAGAGCAGAAAGGCTCTGCTCCTAAGGGTGGGAGGGGCAGCCCGCCGGAGGGGTGGCCCGCCAGAGCCAAAGAGCTTCAGCTTCCTGGAGGCAGCCCCAGGGTGCTGGGAGTCTCAGCCCACAGCGGCGGGGGGGTCTCCAGAGCTGCACCCCAGGGAGCACTGGGCACAAAGTGGGGGAACAGCGGGGGACCTCTGCCAGAGTGAGCACGTGGAGCCCAGCCCTGGGGCACACAGGGAGCAGCTTGGTCTTTCTGCAGCCCAGAGCCAGAAACAGAAGCAGGTGGAGCCGGTAAGCAGGAGCCTCCAGGGCATGAGTCCATTGAGCTGAGGGAGGGGAGTGAAGAGAAACTGCTAGCTCTGTCCTCTGCCCCTGGAACAGGACTCTGGGGCTCTGACCACATTCAGATCCTGATCACAGTCTAGGCCCCCCCATAGAACAACAGGGTCCCCCCACCTCAGCCCCGTGGCAGAGGGGGCCGCTTATGGTCATTCACAGACCAGGAGGGAGGACAGAACCTCACACACTGAGACCCTTGTGGGAGTGTCCCAAAAGCTCAGGAAGCACCCCAAAACCAGGCCCAGGCTGGGAAAATGAGCAAGCAGAGAAACAAAAGGAAGACTATTGAGAAATATTTTGCAAATGAGCCCAAGAAGGATCAAAATACTCAGTCTGAAGATGAGGAAGTACAAGCTCCTGCATCTAAAGACTCCAAGAAAAACAGAAATTGGGCTCAGGCTATGACAGAGCTCAAAAAAGACTTTGAAAATCAAATGAGGGAGTTGGAAGAAAAATTGGGAAAAGAAAGGAGAGAGATGCAGGAAAAACATGAAAATGAAGTCTGCAGCTTAGTCAAGGAAATCCAAAAAAATGTTGAAGAAAATAACATGCTAAAAACCAGCTTAAATCAAATGGATAAAACAGTTCAAAAAGTTATTGAGGAGAAGAATGCTTTAAAAAGCAAAATTGGCCAGATGGAAAAAGAGATAAGAAAACTCTGAGGAGAACAAATCCTTCAGACAAAGAATAGAATTCAGGGAGATTGATGAAATCAGGAATCAATACTTCAAAACAAAAAAAATGAAAAATTAGAAGAAAATGTGAAATATCTCATTGAAAAAACAACTGATATGGAAAACAGACTTAGGAAAGATAATTTAAAAATTATTGGAATACCTGAAAGACATGATCAGGAAAAGAGCCTTGACATCATTTTCAAAGAATTACTACAGGAAAATTGCCCTGATATTCTAGAAGCAGAGGGCAAAATAGAAATGGAGAGAATCCACCGATCCCCCCCAGAAAGAGATCCCCAAAAAACCAACCCCTAGGAATATTATAGCCAAGTTGCAGAACTCCCAAGTCAAAGAGAAAATATTACAAGCAGCCAGAAGGACACAGTTCAAATATCGTGGAGCTGCAGTCAGGATCACACAGGACTTAGCAGCAACTACATTGGAAGCTTGTAGGGCTTGGAATACAATATATTGGAAGGCAAAAGAGCTTAGAATGCAACCAAGAATGAACTACCCAGCAAGGCTGAATGTCCTCTTCCAGGGAAAAAGATGGACTTTCAATGAACCAGGGGAATTTCAAATGTTCCTGTTGGAATGGTCAGAGCTGAACAGAAGGTTTGATCTTCAGATACAGGACTCAGGTGAAGCATGGAGATTGGAGGAGAGGGGGGATATATGAGGGACTTAATGAGGATGAACTGCATGTATTCCTGCATAGAAAAATGACACTGATAATACTCATATGAACCTTCTCAGTTAATTTAGCAGGTAGAGAGAGCTTTTATAGTTGAAGCACAGGAGAAAGCTGAATTCGAAGATAAAATATGGTGTAAAAATGGAGTCAATAGAAAAAAAGGGAAATGGAATGGGAGAAAGAAAAAGGAGAGGGGGAATAGACCAAGATATTTCACATAAGATTTTTTTTATTACAATGAGCTATTGCAATGATATGGAAGGGGGGGAGGCAAGGGGGAATGAGGGAAACTTTGCTCTCATCAGAGGTGGCTAGGAGAGGAAACAGCAGATATACTCAATGGGGTATAGACATCTGGAGTAAGAAGGAGGGGGGAGCAGGGGGAAGGGGTGGGGATGTGAATAAAGGAGGAGAGGATGGACCATGGGGGGAGAGTGGTCAGATATAGCACATTTTCTTTCTTACTTCTTGCAAGGGGCTGGGATTGGAAGGCCTGCCCAGGCCAGGTGGATTCTGGGCCTAAGGGGTGGTATGGGGGCTTAGGGCTTCTTGGCCCCAGGACCAGGGATCTGTCTGCTGAGCCACTCAGCTACCCTACAGCAGAGTCAGAGTGAAAGGAGAGAGAAAATATAGTACATGGTAGTGGAGAAATAAGAAAGGAGGGAGTTGCGATCAGCAATGGCAATGGTGGAAAAATATGGAAGTAACTTTTGTGATGGACTTATCATAAAGAATGAGATCCACCCATGACAGAGTTGTTGGTGTTGGAACAAAGACTGAAGCACATTTTTTGTTATTATTATTTGGAGGAGAGTGCAGGGCAGGTGGGGCTGGGTGGCCTGCCTGGGGCCACATAGCAGGGTGATCTTTGGGTGTCTGGGGCCGGATTTGGACCCAGGTGCTCCTGGCTCAAGGGCCAATGCTCTGTCTGCCACCCAGCCACCCCTACTATTATTACTATTTTATTTTATTTTATTTGGTGTCTTTTTTTTGGTTTTTGCAGGGCAGTGGGGATCAGGTGGCTTGCATGTCACACGGCTGGGTGATTGTTGGGTTTACTAGGCTGGATATGAGCTTGGGTGCTCATGGCTCCAAGGGCTGGTGCTTCGTCCATTGCGCCACCTGGCCATACCTACAGTTATTAGTATTATTATTTTTTTTAATTTCAATTTTTTTCTCTCCCCTTTACTTTTTTCGTCCAAGCAAGTCTATCTATATTCATGGGGGAGGAGGGGTATTTTGTTTACTTGTTTTTTTTTTCTTCACTATTAATTTATTTTTTATTCTCATTTTGTACAAATGTTTTTTTACATTAATAAAATATTCTTGTTTAGAAGTAAACAGGCTCTGCCCCCTATTTTGTTTACTTGTAAACAAGAATTTTTTTATTAATGTAAAAAAACATTTTTACAAAATGAGAATAAAAAATAAATTTAAAAAGAAAAAATAAAATAAAAAAAGAAGGAAAAACTAGCAGACAATGTAAAAAATCTCATTGGAAAAATACCTGACCTGGAAAATAGGAGAGGAAAAGTACCTGGATAATCTGAAAGAGATTCCAAAATAAAAACTTCCAAGAATATTATAGCCAAATTTCAGAGCTCCCAGATCAAGGAGAAAATATTGTGAGCAACCAGAAAGAAATAATTCAATTATTGAGAAGCCAAAGTCAGGATAACACAAAATTTAGTAACTTCTACATTAAAGGATCATAGAACTTGGGGATATAGTCTGGAAACCAAAAAGAGTTTGGATTACAACTAAGAATCAACTACTCAGCAAAATTGAGGATATTCTTTCAGGGGAAAAGATGGACCTTCAATGAAATAGGGGACTTTTAAACTTTCCTGATGAAAAGACCAGAGCTGAACAGAAAATTTGATATTCAAATATGAGACTCATATGAAGCATAAAAAGGTAAACTGAAATGATGTTGAACTGCTTTTATTCCTGCTTGGGAAGATGATAATGAACTTTTGAACTTGCTCATTTATTATATTATATTATGATGATGATGATGATGATGATGTATGGTTTTATATTATATATATTATATATGGACAAGGTATAGGTGGGAATTTAATATGAAAGGATCATATATTAAAAAGATGGAGATAAAGGATGAGAGAAATGTAACTGAGAGAAAAGGAAAGGAAAGGTAGAAGGGAATAAGTTATTTCACATAAAAGAGGCAAGAAGAAGCTTTTGCAGTGGAGTGGAAGATGGAGGAAGATGAGGGTGAATGAATGAACCTTATTTTCAACAGAATTGGCTCAGAGAGGGAGTAACATACGTATTCATTTGGGTTTAGAACTCTAATCTGCCGTACAAGAAAGTAGGAGGGGAAGGGAGTAGGAGAAAGGGGTGGGGGGGTGATTGATAGGAGGGAAGATTATGGGAGGGGCTAGTCAGAAGCAAAAGGAGAGAGAGAGAATAGAATAAATAGGGAGTAGGTAGAGAATAGGAAAATGAGAAATATAGTTAGTAATAGTAACTATGGGGGGGGGAAATATTGAAACAAATTTCTCTGATAAAGACCTCATTTCTCAAACATAGAGAACTGGGTTAAATTTATAAAAAAAATTTAAAGCTACTCCCCAATTGATAAATGATCAAAAGAAATGGACAATTTTCAGATAAGGTTATCAATTCTATCTATGGCCATATTAAAAAAAAGTTCTAATCCACTACTGATTGGAGAAATACAAATTAGAACAATTGTGAAGTACTACCTTATATCTATTGGATTAGCTAGTAGCACAGAAAGGGAAAATGACAAATGTTGAAGGGGATGTAGGGAAAAGGAGACATTAATGCACTGTTGGAGGAGTTGGGAAATAATTCAAGTAACCTGTAGAGTAATTTTAAATTATACTCAAAGTGCTATAGAATCTTGTATATCCTTTGACCTAGCAATGTCACTACTAGGCCTGTATTTCAGAAGAGATTAAAAAACAGAAGGGAAGGGAAAAGGACCTATATGTATAGGAATATTTATAGTAGCTCTTTTCTGGTGGCAAGGAATTGGAAATTGGTAGGATATCCATCAGTTAGGGAATGCTGAATGAGTTGTGGTGTCTAATTGTGATGGGATTCTATTCTGCTGTGAAAAATTGATGAGCTGTCAGTAAAACCCAGAAAGACTTACATGGGCAGATGCAATGGGAATTGTACTATATACAAAGTAGCAGAACTATTATGTTGTGACCTAAGACAATTCTGGTGGAATTATGATAAAGATTGCTATCCATGCCTACAGAGATTATCAGATGTTTGAATATGGATTGAAACATACTTTTATTATTTTATTTTTTGCAAGGTAAATGGGATTAAGTGATTAGCCCAAGGTCATACAGCTAGGTAATTATTAAACATCTGAGGCTGCATTTGAACTCAAATCCTCCTGACTCTAGGGCCAGTGCTCTATTCACTGTGCCACCTTGCTTCCCCAACATACTTTTTTTAATTAAAAAAACAAACAAACAACCAGCAGCATTGTTGTAATGATCATCTAGGATAGATTTAGTTCCTCTCAGTAGTTCAATGATCAAGGACAATTCTAAAAGATTTGTGAGGGAAAAATAACATCCACACATGGAGAAAAAAACTATGGAGTCTGCTTTGTGGTGAGCAATAGGGTTAAAGTGACTTGCTCAAAGTCACACAGCTAGTATCAAATGTCTAAGGGTTGCACCACTTAGCTGCCCTCAAAACTATAGAATCTGAAGGCAGACCAAAGCATACTATTTTTCACTTTGAGAGACTTGTGTTTTTTTCTTCTTTTTTTCTCATCCCCCCACCTTTGGTTCTGATTCTTCTTTCACAGCATAACTAAGATGGGAATATTTTGAATATGATTGTACATGTATAATCTATATCAGATTGTTCACTGTCATGGGAGGGAGGTAGAAACATGTGGAACTCAAACACTTACAGAAAAGTGATATGTTGGAAACTATCTTTGCATGTAATTGAAAAAAATAAAATAATGTTCAAAACAAACAAACAAAAACCAAGGCCTTTTGTGTATAAATGAAACTATTCCTAAACCTATTTGGAGGAGACTTGAGGAAAATTTCCTTTTTTCTTTTTTTAGGTTTTTTGCAAGGCAATGGGGTTAAGTGGCTTGCCCAAGGCCACACAGCTAGATAATTAAGTGTCTGAAGTCAGATTTGAACTCACGTACTCCTGACTCCAGGGCCGGCGCTCTATCCACTACGCCACCTAGCTGCCCCTAACCTGAGGAAAATCTTGATCGACAAAACAATTGCACTGACAAAAGAACCCAATATTCCCATAAATACCAGCTTCTTTCCATCCTTTAAAATCTTATTCCATTTGCCAGTGTATGTGACAACCAGAACAGTCTACCTATCACATGTCTCTGAAACCCATCCAATTCAATCCAATATTTATTAAACCCCTAGTTATGTCCTAGGCTCTGTGGGAAGATGCTGAAGGTGCCATGAGCAGAGCCTAACTGAAGCAAGCACTTAAATGCTTATTGATTGAGCTATGGATGGACAGTGGGGGTGAAGAAAGAAGGAGGCTGTTTAGGTATCAGTCCTCAAGCTGCTTGAAGAATTCTCACTTCCTTTTTGAGGGTGGGAGCTTCAATAGTTGGATGCTATTTAAAGGTACCCGATTTTAATGTGTGAAACCCCAACCCCTGGGGGGGAGGAAGGAAGGGCTGAGAAGTGGGTGGATGTCCAAGGTGAAAAAAGGGAGGAGAGAAAATGCTTTTTTTCTTTCTGGAGTACAGAACATAGCCAGGTGCAGGTGATACATTTTATAAATGAAAAAAGCTGAGGGGTAGAAATGACTCTGTAATAATTGGTCTTTGTTTTTCCAACTCCCTTTTTTTGGGGGGGGGGGAAGGGGAGAAGGTGGAGAGGCCAGACGAAGAATCTGTAAATCCTCAGATCATGATGGAAGGGGAGCCCTGACACATCGACCTGCAACATCTGGGTCTGTCTATTGACAACTGAACCCAGCTATTGGCATCTGGGAAGCAATTCAGAGAGGGGTGTTGGTGAAGGGGCCAAGGAAGAAATTTCTGGCATCTAGAGCTTAAACAAATAAAAAACATTCTTGGGGCTCTGAGGTTCCTATCTGTACAATTAACCTATAACTTTTTCCTCCTCTTCCCCCTAATCACTCACATTTATATCATATGAGGACTTTAAAAAAATAATAATTAGATTAAATATGGACTAACTTTCAGAGGACAAACCTTTAGGGTTTGGCCTCAAAAAAAGAGAAAAACAGAATTAGGTCAGCATACACATTTATTAATATTTCCTCTAAGCTTGCTGATTACACAGATGTGTATTGGGGGAGGGTCTGGCCAGAAAACCAGATCCCCAAAGATGTAATTTTAAAACTGGGTCCTTTTTCATTCCACTCTCAGAAAGCAAGATCTGAAAAGTTATTTCTTCATCCAGGAAAGGAGTGGCCTTCAACTTAGGGTGAGAGTGGATATCAAATGTATCTACTAAGAGAAATGTCCAGGAGGACATGCTAGGAGGGATGGTTCCTCCCAAACCCAGGATTCTTGTGCCTCATCAGCTATTCCAGGATCTCTGCAAATGTGACTCTTTCCCTCCAGACTGTCCACACACCCAGTGACCTTTGATTCAATGGGATTGGTTTTGGGGAACCAACATATTAATGCTTTTTATTTAGTTTTTTTTTTTTTTTTGCAAGGCAATGGGGTTAAGTAGCTTGCCCAAGGCCACACAGCTAGGTAATTATTAAGTGTCTGAGGTCGGATTTGAACTCAGGTCCTCCTGACTCCAGAGCCGGTGCTCTATCCACTGTGCCACCTAGCCGCCCCATATTAATGCTTTTTAGTCAAGTGTGTGAGACTGTTCCCCATCTCTTATGCCTATGCCTCAATCTGATCTTGATATCCCCTTTAAACACAAGCCCTACAAGCAACAGTTTCCAAGTCTAATTCTGCTGGCACCTTTGGCATTTGTCTGCTTTCTCTCCATTCATCATCTCTCTACCCTAGGAGATTCACTTATCACCACTTGCCTGGATCATAGAACCTGGAACTAGAGCTAGAAAGGCCTCTTGTTTCCACTTTCACTGGAATACATGCTTTGTTCTTTTTTTTAAAATTTTTTAAGGCAGTGGGGTTAAGTGACTTGCCCAAGGTCACACAGCTAGGCAATTATTAAGTGTCTGGAGTCAGATCAGATCCTCCTGACTCCAGGGCTAGTGCTGTATCCACTGTGTCACCTAGGTGCCCCCATACTTTGTTCTTTCTTGTAGAATGGAAGCTCCCTGAGGTCAGGGAATGACTTCCATTTGGGGTGGGGTTGTTTCTGTTTTTCATTTTCATGGCTACTCATTGTCCAGTGCACTTAATAAGTCCTGGAAAAGTTGTCAGTTTGAATCAAACCAGATTTGACTTTTGCCAAGATAAAATGAAGGTATGCTTGGTTGTGGATCCTATACCAAACTAGGGATATCCTTAGCTACCTTTCCACTTCCCAGGTAGCATGATATAGTTGAGAGCAAACTGGATGGTCAGAAGAGCTGTAATTTGGTTGTAGCTTTGCCACATATTAATTGTGAGAGCTTGGTTAAGTCATTTCCTGCTTTGGGCTTCAGTTTCTTTTTTTCTTTTTATTTATTTTTTCCCCCACAATTGATATTTCATTTTATTTTTCTAATTACAGGTTATGAAAATTTTCCAACATTCATCCACATGTATATGCACATTTGTAAGTTACATAATTTTCTTCCACCCTTCCATCTTACCTCCCTCCCCTCAACAGTGAACAATCTGGTGAACATTGCACTTATACATTTGTGTTTTCTGTGTTTACAGATAAGTCGTTTTCTGTATCAGGAATTAAGACTAAGGGAAAAGAAAGAAAACTACCAGAAAGGAAAGAAAAACATAAGAGAAATTTTAAAAAAGTGAACATAGTGTCCATTCAGATTCTGTAGGTTTTTCTTTGTTTTGTTTTGTTTTTCTTCCTCTGGATGTTCTCCTAGGTTTGTCTTTGGTCTCTGAATTTCTGAGAGGACATGCGACCAACATGGCTGATTAACTCCAGTGTTGTTGCTAACATGTACAGTGTTCTCTTGGTTCTGCTTCAGCCCATGCAATACTTTCCATGCTTCTCTAAAGTTTGACCATTCAGGGTTTTTTATAGAGCAATAGTACTGTATAACATTCAAATACCATAACTTGTTCAGTGATTTCCCAATTGATGGGCATCCCTTCAATTCCCAATTTTTTGCTGTTATAAAAGGAACTGCTATGAATATTTTGGAACATGTGGGACTTTCTCCATTTTTTGTGATTTCTTCTGGATGTAGGCCTAGTATTGGTATTGTTAGGTCTAAGGATATGATCAGTTTATTGCTCTTTGGGCATAGTTCCACATTGTTTTCATTCACAACTCCATCAACAAGGCATCAATGTCCCAATCCTCCCACAACCCCTCCAACACTGATCATTTTCCCTTTTTGTCATCTTAGCCAATCTGATAGTTGTAAGGTAGTATCTCATAGTTGTTTTAATTTGCATTTCTCTAATCAGTATTGATTTGGAGCATTTTTTTTCTTAGATTTTTCAAGGCAATAGGGTTAAGTGACTTGCCCAAGGCCATATGGCTAGGTAATTATTAAGTGACTGAGGTCAGACTTGAACCCAGGTATTCCTGACTCCAAGGCTGCTGCTCTATCCACTGCACCACCTAGCCGCCCCCTGGAACATTTTTTTTATATGATTATATATAGCTTTAATTTCTTCATCTTAGAACTGCCTGTTCCTATCCTTTGACCAGTTATCAATTGGGGAATGACTTGTAACCTTTTAAATTCGATGCAACTCTTTACGTATTTTAGATATGGGACCTCAGCTTCTTTATGTGTAAAGCTCAAAGCTGTTTGAAGACTACTAGTCCTGAAATAACTTAAACTCATAAGTGGAAAAGGCATCTTTAATCTGGATAAGAAGGGTCAAGGGACCTTCAGATACCCATATCTAAGGACATGAATCTCCAATAAGAAAACCTGCAGAAAAGATTTTTATACTTTTTGGGAGAAAAAGGTTGAGGGCCATTTGAGGAGTGAGGCCTGGTCATAAGATACCACCTGACCTTGGCAAGCCTAGCAAGAAAATCCATCTTATTCTGTTGTTTTGCTCTTCGTGATTTAACTGACCATAAATCTTAATGAAAGGGGCAAGGACATTTCTTCTTTGTGACTAGCCTAAACTTAGAATTTTTTACAACGACCCAGGATGGGGACTCAGAGTGGGGTTCAGCTCAACTAATTGAGAATAAATGTCTCAAGAGTACCAATTCAAGGACATTACTAGAATTCTGACCTTACTTGGATTATTTAGAGCATAGAGCCATGAGTAGGGAACCTTTTTCCTGCCAAAGACTATTTGGATATTTATAACGTCATTTGGGGACCTGTATTTGGTCAAACATATAATTAATTCACCCCTAAAAAAGCTACTGGATTTATTGAGTTTCAAGTTTTGCCTGTGATTGCCTTGGCAACATCAGACCAAAACGGTTCTCTGCCTCTGATTGAGAGGGAGTGGCAGCTAATATTACATTTAATATCAGCCATATTAAAGATAATTTCCCTGTCAAGACCAAATGAGATAATGAATGTAACACTACTTTGAAAACTGTGAAGTATTATCCAAATGTAAAGTATTATTACTGTTTCAGTCATTGTAATGAGAATATTATTCATTATTGGTGTTGTTATGATACTGCATTATATTGAAATGAGACTTGCCTCAGAGGTAAGCTACCTTAATAGTCAGGGGAAAAAGGGCACAATGAATTGAAGGTCTCACTGTGCCTCTGCTGTCTAAATTCATTCAACTTAATAATAGACTGAACCAGTGATTATGGAATGGAGACTTTTCATTGAGAGAAAAAAGGGAGTTATGTAGGAGCTGTGTCCTCTGTCCTTGAAGATGTTATCCAATGTCCTTAACTATGTCCTCTCTGCTTCTGCAATTAAAATAACTTGAATCTATATAATATATTTTCAATATATCTGAATCATTGTGTTTGGGATGGAATTTAAATGGTCTCAATAAGTCTCCTACCTCTGTAATGATATGTATAAGTTAGTGACTGGTTATGCAGTAGGCACACTGTGTTAATAAGTAAGTCAAAGTCTTGGAGTCCATTCTGTTGTGTGGTCACAAATTATACCTGGCTGTCTTACAGTTGGACAGTGCTGATTACAGGGGGATGTGGATGGAGCAGGCTAAGTCCATCCCCTCTACAAGAAAAAAAAAGATAGTCCAGGAGTATTATCTTTATATATATATATATATATATATATATATATATATATATATATATATATAGAGAGAGAGAGAGAGAGAGAGAACAGAATTTTCTCAAATACTCTAAATGCTAAAGGAGTTCCTTTTTGGAAGGAGAGGAAGAGCTCATGGGGGGAGAAGAAAGAATTTCTAATATTTATAAGTTCCTGTGAGTTCTTTATTTTTATTTTTGTATTCTTTCTGTGGGATGAAAAAAAAATCTTACCTATATCTGAATGATATTGTTACTTTGAATGCTCAAATGGGACCTGAGGACATTTTGCCTACATCTATGGATACATAGACATAAAAAATATTTTTATATTCTCAGGAGAAAACCTAGATGGGTGCATGAGTCAAAAAGTGCTTTGTAAGAAGAGGGAACCAATAAGTGAATGCAGAGCATGGAGTGGGGCTCCCAGATAAATACCTCCAGCACTCCTGATAAATGACATTGTAGTTTCTTTCACTGAAATAAATATTCCTATGACAGTGAAGATCATAGGAAAAGAATTCTGGGAACCTTAGACTTTGGAATGGTAGGACCCCAGAAGGGATCTTTGAGCTCATCTATCTTATAGAGGAATGTGTCCTCAATGACTCACGTTGTCTTCTCTACCCTTCTCTTCTTCCCAGTCTCATATACATTTTTTTGAAGCTATAGAACATTGAAAAATAGGATCCGGGGAGGCTAGGTGGCGCAGTGGATAAAGCACCAGCCCTGGAGTCAGGAGTACCTGGATTCAAATCCAGTCTCAGACACTTAATAATTACCTAGCTGTGTGGCTTTGGGCAAGCCACTTAACCCCATTTGCCTTGCAAAAACCTTAAAAAAAAAATAGGATCCAAAGAGGGCCAGGAATATACTAGCAAAGTTTTGGAAATACCCAATCTGTGAAATGAAACACAAAAGTCTGGGGGAGATTCTGAAAATTTTCGATGCTCACTCTGTATTCTGTGGGTCAGTTTCTCCATGACAAAGAACCTTGAAAGTCAGCCTTGATCTGTTCTGATCTTTGTTGGGTCCATCAATACCACAATCCAAAGTATTTATTAACCATTCATCTGTGCCACAGAAAGCTTGAGGTGAATCCTTCTAGCAGACTATAAGATATTCATGTGTAAAGTTGATCTCATTGACCCACAAGCAGTGAGGGATATTTTTACATTAGTAGGTATGGAATACACTGCACTATCTATTCTAAATGTGCTGTATTTGAAATCAAAAGACCCTGTGATCAAATCTCAACTCTGCTGCTATAAGTCAGTTAGTAAACATTGATTGAATGCCTACTCTCTTCCAGGTACTATATAAGACTCTGGGGTTACAACAAAAGGTAAAAATTAGTCTCTGTTCTCCAGAAACTTGTGATCAAATAAGGGTAGTAATATCTCCCTGGAACTTTATTTCCTTGATCTATAAAAATGAGGGGGTTGAACTAGATGTGCTCTAAGATTCCTTCCAATTCTATATCTATGATCCTACATCTTTTTTACCCCAAGCCCCACTGTAAGTGCTCTTTAGAGACACTGTCTCGGAATATGACTTTGTCCTCTCTTCCATGAGCTAAACAATTTCAGATACAGTGACAGATCCAGAGATTCTATGGAAAAGGTTGAATGAGTCCAGGTTATGAAGGACTTGAAAAGTCAAACAGAAGATTTTATATTTGATTCTAGAGGCAAAAGGGAGGTCACATAGTTAGATCTGGGCTTTAAGAGGATCCCTCTAAAGCAGAGTAGAGGGTGGATGGGTAAAGGGAGAGATGTGAGGCAGGGAAACTCACCAGTAGGCCAAGGCAGTAGTCCAGGTGCCAATAATGAGGCTCTACATTAGGGTGGTAGCAGTTTTGAAGGAAAGAAGGGGATGAATTCAAGAGATATTCTTTTTTGTTTTGGAGGTTTTTTTTTTCTTTGCAAGGCAATGGGGTTAAGTAACTTGCCCAAGATCACACAGCTAGGAAATTATTGTCAGAGGTTGGATTTGAACACAGCTCCTCCTGCCTCCAGGACTGGTGCTCCATCCACTGAGCCAAGCTGCCCCTCAAGAGATATTCTTAAGGTAGAATGGAAAGGGTTGGATTGGATATGGGAGTGAGAGACAGAGTTGAGGATGATGCCCTAGGTTGTGAGTGTGAGTAGATGGGAGGACAATGATGCCCTTACAAATAATGGAGAAGTTAAGGAACTGGAGGTTTTTTTGAGGAAAGAGGGGGTAGGAGAGGGAGTTGCAATTTTTAAAAAGATGATAATGTTAGATAAAATCTAATATGCACCTTAGATTTGAGGAGAGCAGACATCAAAAGTTATGTTGTACACCAGGGCCTAAAATTTTAAAGGAGAAATCAGCCAAGAAGAATGAGAAGCTCCCAAGAATGCAATTCTGAAGAAACATTAAAAAAACATTCCAATCAAGAAGAAAAAGGGGAGCTATCAAAAGAGAAGGTTGTGACTATATTAGGGAATGCATCAGCCAACAAAGAATTCAAAAACATGTCCAGGAAGGTAGGAAGCAAGGAAACTGATAATGAATGCATGGCCCTGTAAGAGCTAATGTCAAGAGCATTAAAAATTAGCTGAACACTAAGAATTACATAAAAAGATTTTTTTTTTTTGGTTATGTTGAAGGCAAGATTGGAATCAAAAAAGGGTTAAGTCTCTTGCTTAGGGGAGATAAGATAATGATAATAGATGTTGATGAAAAAGCAGAAAAATTTAATTCTTTTTTTGCTCCTGTTTTCTCTGGCAAAGAAAATGATCCTTGAACTGGGAAAGACAGAACAAAAATGATAAGCAGGGAATTTAAGTAAGATAAGCAAGATGTAGTAATATCTTCCCATGATAAATTTGAATTACTGGGCTCAGGTGAATTACAGGGAACTGAAATATAGCTTCCCCATTCCAATTCATTCTCTGTGGTAATCTTGGTGATTTTTCTTAGCATAGATCTGTCTTTATCATACCCCTACTTAATAAACTCCAATGACTTCCAATTGCCCCCTAAATCAAATATAAATCACTTTTTAGCTTTATTAGCCCTTTGCAACTTAGTCCCATCCTGTCTTTTTAGCTTCTCAGCTTCTGGGAATATCAATCCCCCTTCCACATTCTGAGATCCAACCAAAATGACCTTCTCTCTGTTCCTTATACAACCTTATATTTTCCATCTCCAGTGTTCCTGATTTTGCATTGACTATCCCCCATATTGGGGCAGCTAGGAGGCATAGTACCAGGCCTGGAATCAGGAAGACTCTTCCTGAGTTTAAATCTGGTTTCAGATAGTGTGTGACCCTGGGCAAATCACTTAACCGTGTTTGCCTCAGTTTCCTCAGCTGTAAAATGACCTGGAGAAGAAAATGACAAAATCATTCTAGTATCTTTGCCAAGGAATCCCAAAACATGATCATGAAGAATCTGACATTGAAAATGATGGGACTAGGGGCGGCTAGGTGGCACAATGGATAAAGCACCAGCCCTGGAGTCAGGAGTACCTGGCTTCAAATCCGGTCTCAGACACTTAATAATTACCTGGCTGTGTGGCCTTAGGAAAGCCACTTAACCCCATTTGCCTTGCAAAAACCTAAAAAAAAAAATGATGGGACAAAAATCCTCATGCTTTTCACTTCCCTAGACCTAGCTCAAGCACTGCCTTCTACAGGTAGTCTTTCTTGAGCCTCCCTCTACTACTAGTGATTTCATTTAATTATTTTATATTTATCTGTTTTTATTATCTTTATATTCATTTGATCCCAGATTGAATCTTCTAGTCTTGCATCTCCAACTGCCTATTGGAAATCTCAAGCTTGATGTCCCATGACCATCTTAAATTCAAGATATTTAAAAATGAACTCTTTTTTTTTTTTTTTTTTTTTTTTACATTTTGGACCTTGAATGGTGAACAGAAAAGCCTCCCTGAGCCATAGGCACATTAGGATGATTCAGTATTCTTTGATTCCCAACAAATACAACACCAGAAACTAATTAAAGTGGACTCAAGATATCAAGCTAAGAGATTACATTTTGTTCCTGTGTCCCCAAACCCCTTGACTCTTGTATAGCTGGTGATTCTTGTCTAGTCAAGATCTCTTGAATAGTCCCCCTTCTCTCCTCTGACACTGCTATCACGTTTGGACTATAGCATTAGCCTACAAGTCTCTCTCTACTCTAACCATCTTCTATTTAGCCCTTAAAATGATTTTCTAAATCTAATCATGTCATCCCCCAACTCAAAAACTTCAGTGACTCCCTATTATCTCCAGGAGAAAATGCTCTGTTTGGCATTTGAGGCCCTTTATAATCCAGTTTCCTCCTTTCTTTCCAATCTTATTACTTACTCCCTTAATGAGTAACAGTGACCTCTTGACTATTCCTTGAACAAGACACTCTCTCAGCTCTGAGCATTCTCTCTGGTTGTCCACAATGCTGGAATACCTTCCCTCCTCCACTCTGCCTAGGACTTCCCTGACTTCCTTTAAGTCCCAACTAAAATACTGCCTTCTACAGAAAGACTTCCCCAACTTCTCTGAATTCCAGTGCCTTTCCCTTGTTAATTATTTCCTATTTATCTTGTAGATAATTTGCTTTGTATATATTTGTTGTATCTTATCTCTCCCACTAGATTTAAACCCTTGAGGTCAAGGATTGTCTTTTGCCCTTTTTTGTAACCTCAGGACTTAACCCTAATACTTGGCACATAGTTGGTGCTCAATAAATATTTATTGATTGATTGATTAATTTGTATTGCTTTCTCCATTACTGTTTTATTGTTTGCTTTGACAAGCATGTTTATTGCATATCCATGATTCCCCACTTAAGTTCTTAAATTTTCTCATATGAGTATAGTTTATATTTTCATATTTTTTATAATTTTATATAAAATATAAATTTTTTATTTAAATATGTGACCTTAAATATTCTGTTCCTTTTGAATCAGGTATCACCTTCCATTGCTTTGTTCCAGTAATATTTTTTTTTATCTACATCCTACCCATGGGACTACTGGAGCCAAATGGAACTTTGGTTTGGGAAAGCTATTATTAAAATTTCAAATTAGTCATTTATACCTCAAAAATCAGCAAAAGTTATATATAGATCAGAGTTTGATTTATTGTTTTGTTGATTGTCTAGACTGATGAAAATGATAAAGTTAATAATGAAGATTAAACTTAAAAGTGGTTTTTGTATACTTTCTCTTCAGAGGGTTGGATGTTAAATATCAATGAGTAAACCCCTGATTCTACCTATCCTATGTGCACTCTGTATGCTCAATACTTATGTCCATCATGAAATTTTCCTATGACCCTGCATTGAAATCATCAATACTCCAACAATAGTATTTATTGTATGTATTCCCCTTATGGGGTTTACTTCATTCTGCCTTGAATTCTAATTCTTTGTGTACATGCCTAACATCCACCTTGATTATAAGCTTCTCAGGAGCAGATATTCTTGATGATTTTTGTACAATGGTGTATCCTTGAATGGGAAGAGTGGATTCCATGCTTTAACCATTCCCACCACTCTAGTAATTGTGAGGTGGCAGAAAGACTAGAGATCCTCAGGATTGAAGAGAAAGTTCAAAGGTGGTTACAGAAGATAATAGGTAGCCTGTAGGAACTACAATGTATGTGGAGAAACAATGAGCCTGGCTGCAGAAATCTCAGAACTTGTAATCCCTGTTACAGAACAATAAAGTAGAAAGAAGATGGGGGGAAGTATTTATTCAGTGTCTTCTATGGGCCAAGCTAAGCACTTATTGTCTCATTTGATCCTAACAATCCTGAGAGGTAGATGCTAATATGACTATATATTTTAGGAAGTTATTTCTGACTTCAAGCCTAAATTTGCCACTCTGCAGGTGCTGCCTCGTTCTACTAGTTTGTCCTATGGGATCAAATAACCAAGCCTCATCCTCAGCTTTCCACTTGAGACAATCCTTCAACTTGAAGGCATATCACATCATATCAGTCTCACAGGGCAATACTCCCTATCATCCTGGTTGAACCCTTCTGGAGAGTTTTCAGTTTATTAGTATTCTTCTTAAAATGTGGTGTCTAAGAACTGAAGGTGATGTTTCTGATGAAGTTTGACAAGATCAGAAAATGGGAAGTAGTCACATCAATCACCTTTCTAGTTTTAGATACCATACCTCTTTTCATGATTCCCAAGATGACATCAGCCTTTATTTTTTATTTCATTGTATTCCAATTACCTACCAAGATAGTTTTCAACATTGATTTTTGTAAGATTTTGAGTTCCACATTTTTTCTGCCTCCCTCTCTTCTCCCTCAGACAGTGAGCAATCTGATATGTATAATCATGTTTAACATATTTCCATATTAGTCATGTTGTGAAAGAAGAATCAGAACAAAAGAGAAAAAACCACAAGAAAGAAAAAAACAATTTTTAAAAAGTGAAAATAACATGTTTTGGTCTGCATTCAAACTCCCATAACTTTTTCTCTGGATGTGCATGGCATTTTCCAACACAAGTCTTTTAAAATTGCCTTTGCTCATTCAACTGCTGAGAGGAATTAAGTCTATTATAGTTATCACACAATGTTGCTGTTAATATGCACAGTACTCTTCTAGTCTGTTCCTTCAGTCAGCATCAGTTCAAGTAAGGCTTTCTAGGTTTTTCTAAAGTCCAGTGACAGCAGTCTTTTTGATAACCATGGCACACTACTGACCAATAAAGACTTAGCAATTCATTGAAAGTCCCCTAGGTTTTACAGATGGACTGTTTGCTATTTATCCTCAGCTCCCTCATTTCATCCTTGTGAAACTGATTTCTTGGAATCAAACTGAGAATTTGACTTTTTTTTTTTTTTTTTTTTTTTTAGTTTTTGCAAGGCAATGGGGTTAAGTGGCTTGCCCAAGGCCACACAGCTAGGTAATTATTAAGTGTCTGAGGCCAGATTTGAACTCAGGTACTCTTGACTCCAGGTGCTCTTATCCACTGTGCCACCTAGCTGCCCCGACATTTTGTTCTAATTACATTTCATCTTCTTAGATTCTGGCCTGATGAGATCAGTGACCTGTTGAGATCCTGACTCTGTTATTCTTTGTGACATCTGTGGGTTGAATAAATATACTTCCTGCCCTTAAATCCAAGTCAATCACAAAAATGTTAAATAGCATAGATTTCTAAAGAATGCCTTCCTTCTCAATTTGACCTCATAGGATCATAGATGTAGACTATAAGGTTCAACTGGTCTAGACAATTTTGCAAACCATTAATGACTAGTATTAGACTTTGTTATTCAGTAGTTTCTGATTCTTTGTGATTCTATGGAACATATTACACTAGACCCTTCTATCCTCCACTATCTCTTGAAGTCTGTCCAGGCTCATGTTCATTGTTCCCATGACACTATCTATTCATCTTATCCTCTATCATTCCCTTTTCTTTTCGCCTTCAAACTTTTCCAACATCAGGGTCTTCTCCAGTGAGTACTGTCTCCTCATTATGAGGCCAGAGTATTTAATCTTCTGTTTCAGTAGTTTGCCTTTTAAGGAATAACCTGAATTAAATTAAGCATTAACTGATTTGATCTCTTTTTTTTTGTCCAAAGGTCTTTCTCAAAAGTCTTCTCCAGCATCACAATTTGAAAGTACTGATTCTGTGGCCCTCAGCTTCCCTTTTAGTTCACCTCTCAATGCTATACATTGTACTGGAAATAACTAGTATTTATATATCACTTTAAGCTTTGCAAAATGCTTTACAAATATCTCCTCATTCCATCCTCACAACAACTCTGGGAGGTAGGTACTATTATTTTCTTGTTGTTGTTCAGTCATGTCTGATTTGGCAAAGATACTAGAGTGGTTTGCCATTTCTGTCTCCAGATCATTTTACAAATGGGGAAACAGAGGCAAACAGAGCTAAGTGATGGTAAATGTCTGAGGTCAGATTTGAACTCAGGAAGATGAGTCTTCCTGGCTCCAGACCTGGCACTCTATCCACTGTACCACCTTCCTATGCTAGATGTTATTTTTATACCCATTTTATAGAGAAAGAAACTGAGGCTGAGAGATGTTAAGTGACTTGCCTAATCTCACACAGTTGGTAAATGTCTGAGTTTGGATTTGAACTTTGGACTCCCTGTCTCCAAATCCAATGTTTTATCTACTAATTGTCCAATAGAAATCTTGCTCACATTTCTTTGTCTTTTTCCTAAGAAAGGCATGATAGATTTTGGCATTAGTTACTGATCATTTTTCCTCCTCCGTTTTCTTCTCCTCTACCTCATCTTCCTTCTCTTCTTCCTCTTTTTCCTTTTCCCTCTTCCTCCTCCTTTTTTACCCTAGACTGTGAATCACTGAGTTATGCAAATGCTTGCTGAGTCAATGACTACTTTCCAGTAAGAACCCCAACTTCTTCATTTCACTAGGGACCCAACCCATTAATTCATTTTCTTTAAAGTCATCACTAGCACCTGGTAGATTTCAGTCATCACCTCCTTGGTAGGTCACCAAGGGAAACCCAAGACAGATGGTTATTTCTAGACTTTAGGGTACCCCTAAGTGATCTGTTTTAAAGTTAGATGACCAAAAAAGCTGCTTCAGGGCTGGTTAGACAAAACAAAGAGGTTAAAATGCTTGAGGGGAAAGGGGAACCCTGCCAAGTGTCTCCTTTTAGTGCAAATCTATGATGCTCCTGCACCAATGTTGTTTTCCCCTCCTGAAATCCACATGCAAATGAGCTCACCCTAAAAGAAGAAAAGTCTTGAAGTGAAGGCTACAAATTATTTTTAATATATCTTTTGAGTCTTCTTTCTTTTCTCTCCTGATAGATCTAAAAATCATGTAGTTTGTTAGTCAAATTAATTCAATTAATTCATGGTACAGTGGAAAAGAGAGTTTTTGGAGACAAGACCTGAGTTCCAGTTCTGTCTCTGAGGGGCAGCTAGATAGCACAGTGGATGGAATACTGGTCATGGAGTCAGGAGGACCTGAGTTCAAATATGAACTCAGGCACTTGATATACTAGCTGGGTGACCTTGGACAAGTCACTTAACTCCTATTGCCTCACCAAAAAAAAATTAAAAAAAAACACCAAGAAATTCTGACTCTGACTTGTACTACCTGTGTGATCTTAGCTGAGTCCCTTCACACATCTAGCTTCAATTTCTCCATCTCTAAAATGAAAGATTGGATTAGGAGACCTTTGAGGTCTCTTTCAGTTCTAAATCTAATAGTTTTATTATCTGCAATATATTATTACCAAGCAACCACAGAAGTAGTTAAAGGGCCAGTCAGTCATCATTTATTGATGTTTTTCCCTTTTTTTATTTAATATTTATTTATTCTCATTTGGTACAAATAATGTTTTTATACATTAATAAAATATTCTTGTTTAAGAGTAAACAAAATGCCCCCTCTCCCAAAAAAATATAGACTTGCTTGAGTGATAAAGTAAAGGGAAGAGAAAAAAATTAAAATTAAAATTAAAAAATAATAGTAATAATTGTAGGTATGGCCAGGTGGTGCAGTGCACGGAGCACCAGCCCTGGAGCCAGGAGCACCTGAGCCCACATCCAGCCCTGTACACCCAACAATCACCCAGCTGTATGACATGCAGGCCACCCCAACCCCACTGCCCTGCAAAAACCAAAAAAAAAGGAAAAAAAGAACCCAAAATAAAATAAAATAGTAATAATAGTAGGGGTAGCTGGGTGGCAGACAGAGCATTGGCCCTTGAGCCAGGAGCACTGGGGTCCAAATCTGGCCTCAGACACCCAACGATCACCCTGCTATGGCGGCCCCAAGCAGGCTACCCAGCCCCATTTGCCCTGCACCCCCCCAAATAATAATAATAATCATAATAAAAAATGTGCTTCAGTCTGTGTTCCAACACCAACAACTCTGTCATGGGTGGATCACATTCTTTATGATAAGTCCATCGCAAAAGTTACTTCCATATTTTTCCACCATTGCCATTGCTGATCACAACTCCCTCCTTTCTTATTTCTCCACTACCATGTACTATATTTTCTCTCTCCTTTCACTCTGACTCTGCTGTAGGGTAGCTGAGTGGCGCAGCAGACAGATCCCTGGTCCTGGGGCCAAGAGGCTCTGAGCCCCCCTACCACCCCTTAGGCCCAGCATCCACCTGGCCCCATAGTCCTGGGCAGGCCATCCAATCCCAGCCCCTTGCAAGAAGTAAAAAAGAAAATGTGTTATATCTGACCACTCTCCTCCCATGGTCCATCCTCTCCTCCATCATTCACAACCCCCCCTTCCCCCTGTCCCCCCGCTTCTTACTCCAGATGTCTATACCCCATTGAGTATATATGCTGTTTCTTCTCCTAGCCACCTCTGATGAGAACGAAGATTCCCTCATTCTCCCTTGCCTTCCCCACTTCCATATCATTGTAATAGCTCATTGTAATAAAGAAAAATCTTATTATATGAAATATCTTAGCCTATTCCTCCTCTCTTTTTTCTTTCTCCCATTACATTTCCCTTTTATCTATTGACTCCATTTTTATACCACGATATATCTTCAAATTCAGTTTTCTCCTGTGCTTCATCTATAAAAGCTCCTTTTACCTGCTCTGTTAATTGAGAAGGTTCATATGAGTATTATCAGTGTCATTTTTCTATACAGGAATACATGTAGTTCATCATCATTAAGTCCCTCATATTTTCCCCTTCTCCTCCACTCTCTATGCTTCACCTGAGTCCTGTATTTGAAGATCAAACCTTCTGTTCAGCTCTGGCCATTCCAACAGGAACATTTGAAATTCCCCTGGTTCATTGGAAGTCCATCTTTTTCCCTGGAAGAGGACATTCAGTTTTGCTGGGTAGTTGATTCTTGGTTGCATTCCAAGCTCTTTTGCCTTCCAATATATTATATTCCAAGCCCTATGAGCTTTTAGTGTAGTTGCTGCTAAGTCCTGTGAAATCCTGATTGCAGCTCCACGGTATCTGAATTGTGTCCTTCTGGCTGCTTGTAATATTTTCTCTTTGACTTGGGAGTTCTGCAACTTGGCTATAATATTCCTGGGGGTTGGTTTTTTTGTGATCTCTTTCTCCAGGAGATCAGTGGATTCTCTCCATTTCTATTTTGCCCTCTGCTTCTAGGATATCAGGGCAATTTTCCTGTAGTAATTCTTTGAAAATTATCTCAAGGCTCTTTTCCTGATCATGACTTTCAGGTGTTCCAATAATTTTTAGATTATCTTTCCTAAATCTGTTTTCCATATCAGTTGTTTTTTCAATGAGATGTTTCATGTTTTCTTCTAATTTTTCATTCTTTTGATTTTGAAGTATTGAGTCCTGATTTCTTGTAAATTCATCAATCTCCCTGAATTCTATTCTTTGTCTGAAGGATTTGTTTTCCTCGGAGAGCTTTCTTATCTCTTTTCCATCTGTCCAATTCTGCTTTTTAAAGCATTCTTCTCCTCAATAACTTTTTGAACTGTTTTATCCACTTGACCTAAGCTGGTTTTTAGCATGCTATTTTCTTCAGCATTTTTTTGGATTTCCTTGACTAAGCTGCTGACTTCATTTTCATGTTTTTCCTGCATCTCTCTCATTTCTTTTCCCAGTTTTTCTTCTGTCTCCCTCATTTTATTTTCAAAGTGTTTTTTGAGCTCTATCATAGCCTGATCCTAATTTCTGTTTTTCTTGGAGTCTTTAGATGCAGGAGCTTGTGCTTCCTCATCTTCAGACTGAGTGTTTTGATCTTTCTTGGGCTCACAGGCAAAATATTTCTCAATGGTGTTCCTCTTGCTCATTTTCCCAGCCTAAGCCTATTTTTGGGGTGCTTCCTGAGATTTTGGGACACTCCCACAAGAATCTCAGTGTGTGAAGCTCTGTCCTCCCTCCTGGTCTGTGAATGACCATAAGCGCCCCCCTCTGCTATGGGGCTGAGGTGGGGGGGCCCTGCTGTTCTATTGGGAGGGGCCTAGACTGTGATCAGGATCTGAATGTGGTCAGAGCCCCAGAGTCCTGTTCCAGAGACAGAGGACAGAGCTTGGCAGTCTCTCTCTTCACTCCCCTCCCTAAGTTCAGTGGGCTCATGCCCTGGGGGCTCCTGCTTACTGGCTCCACCTGCTTCTGTTTCCTGGATCTGGGCTGCCACTAGCTGTGTGCCCTGAGAGCTGGGCTTCATGTGCTCACTCTGGCAGAGGTCCCAGCTGTTCCCTGGGGTGTGGCTCAGGAGACTCCCCCCCGCTGTTGTGAGCAGGGGCTCCCAGCACCCTGGGGCTGCCTCCTGGAGACTGAAGTTCTTTCGCTCTGGTGGCCCGCCCCTCCAATCCTGGGGAGCAGAGCCTTTCTGCTCTTTTCCAGGTTACCTTGAGTAGGAGAACTGCCTCACTGGGTCCCTCTGTGGGTTCTGTCTCTTGAAAATTTAGTTAGAGTCCTTAGTTTATAAGCTTTGTGAGAGAGCACCTAAGAGATGGTCCTCTCTTGTGGCCATCTTGGCTCCGCCCTCCATTTATTGATGTTTTTCAACTATTTTTTGACTCTTTGTACTTCATTTGGAGTTTTTATTTATTTGGGGTTTCTTTGGCCAAGCTTCTGATGAGGTTTGTCAATTCCTTCTCCAGCTCATTTTACAGTTGATAAAACTGTGGCAAACAGGGTCACACAGTTACTGAAAATCTGAGGATGGATTTGAACTCTCTAAGATGTGTCTTCCTGACTCCAGGCCAGGCACTCTGGGCCCTGAGGAATCACTTGGCTGCCCAGCATTTATGAAGTGTTTACCAGGTGACAGCACTATTCTAAGTCCTGGAGTTACAAAGAAGGGGCAAAAAAGGTGATCCCTGCCCTCAAGCAGTTTACACTCTAATCTGGGAGACAACATGTAAATAATATGTAAATACCCATAATATATATAGAATAGGTAGAAAGTGATCTGAAAGAGAAAGGCAGGAAAAAAGGGAAAGGTCTCCTATAGGATTTAAGCTGAATCTTAAAGGAAGTCAAGAGGCAGAGACCAGGGAATAATGCATTCAAATGTGGGAATCAGCCAGTATAAGCACATTGAGAGGAAAGGTCATGAAGAACCACAAAAAGATTAGTTTCACTAAATCAAAGCATGTGCTGGAGGGAGGAAATCAAGTATGAGAAGACTGGAAAAGCAGAAAAGGACTTTTTTGATTGATCCTGAAGTGAACTGAGATGGGAAAAAGGTCAGACCTACACCTTCAAAAGATTACTTTGGCAGTTGAATGAAAGATGGGTTGGAGTGGGAAGAGACTTGATGTTACTGAAATAATCTTTGTGAGAAAGACCTGAACATTGACTGGACAGCTTATGATGATGATGGGTGATGAAATGGATAGCAAACCAGACTTGGGATTGGGAAGACTTCTCTTCCTGAGTTCAATTCTGGTCCTAGACACTTCCTAGCTGTGTGACCCTAGGCATGTCACTTCACCCTGTTTTCCCCAGTTTCCTCATCTGCAAAATAATCTGGAGAAGGAAATGAAAAATCACTCCAGTATCTTTGCCAAAAAACTCTCAATAGGATCAGGAAGATTAGGATGCAACTGAAAAACTACTAACAACCTGTTAGTTCTATGTGGATGAAGAGAAGGAGATATTTATAAAATGTATGGCAATGGCAGAAACAAAAGATTTCATAAGAGATGGGATATGTGGGGCAAGTAGGAGTGAGAAGTTGAAGATGATCAACTGCAATTCCTGAGGACTCATGATGACAGATTGCCTAGCTCCTAATAGGGAAGTGGTACTTGTATCTTGAAGGATGACAATGAGAAATTTTTATTAGTTTTGACTACAAAAATTCTTGGAAAAGGTGGGGTTTTTTTTTTTTTTGCTTTCTCAATGGAGAGGGCTGGAAAAGGAAGGGAGAGGAGGCTAATTTTGTTGTAAATTTTTTTTTTAATTTAAAAAATAAGTAAAGAAAATTTCCTAGATTTTTCTGAATATATGATGTTGGGATAACAACACCTACCTTCCAGGGTTTGTTGTGAAGATCAAGGTGATTATTTCAGTGAATAGACAAGCCTAGAGTTTGTCTTGAGTCTCACCAAATGTTTTGAATGTCCAGAGCATCTCCCATTCTCCAACTGGTGTGAGTTTTTGACTGCAGGCTATCTTCAGGAATTCTCTTTCCCCTAGGCTGTTAGGGGTTGCTATGCCCTTCAAGGTCTCCTCCTGGGCAATCAGGAATCCTGATGTGGTTTGATTTTGGTAGGCCACCATAAGCCATCTGTCTGAGTCACAGTAAAGATCACTGTCAGAGATCAATCAGACTATGGAGAGATGGAGCTATTGCACCATCCCAACAAAATGTTTATTCTGTGAAGAAATGAAGATAATGACAAATTTTCAGGTCTAGGTGACCAGAAAAATGGGTCGGTAATAGAGATATTGGATGAGAGTTTTTTTTTTCAAATTTAATTCTATTTTTTCTAATTACATATAAAGAGAGTTTTCAACTTCTTGTAAGATTTTGAGTTCCACATTTTTCTCCTCTCTCCCTTGCTCCCTCCCCATGATGGTGAGTAATCTGATATTAGTTTTATATATGCGCAAATAGACAATTTTTTTCTTTTTTCTTTTTTTTTTTAGGTTTTTTTTTCAAGGCAAATGGGGTTAAGTAGCTTGCCCAAGGCCACACAGCTAGGTAATTAATTATTAAGTGTCTGAGATCGGATTTGAACCCAGGTACTCCTGACTCCAAGGCCGGTGCTTTATCCACTGCGCCACCTAGCCGCCCCTAGACAATTTTTTCAATGAGTTCAGTCAAGAAGAAGAAGAAGGAAGAAGAAGAAGAAGAAGGAAGAAGAAAGATGTCAGATGATATAGGGGATGGTTGGGTCAAATGAGGATTTTTTAAAGGAAGGAACACGCATGAGAAATGGGTAACCTTTGTAGGCAGCTTGAATGGAGACTTGAAAGCTTGAAATGTGGGGAGAATGTGAAAATGAAAGTGGGATGGTTGTAGGTCTTCTGGAGAAGGGAGAAGGAAGATGGAATCAAAGGTGAATGAAGAGAGATTGGGTTTGGCCAAGCAAAGGGCCACCTCTTCATCAAACTGAAGTAAAGGAAAAGATAATAGGGGAAGACATCTGAGTGATTTGAGATGAAGAGGAGGAGGAGAGAGAGGGATGGTATTGCTAAGTGATTTCCATTTTTTAGCAAAGTATGGGGCAAGGTCCTCAGCTAAGAGTGGATTGTGTGACAACCTGAGAAGAGGCAAGTGTTCAGAGCAGCCTCTGTGGAGAGTAGGATAGTGAATGGATTAGCTTTTTTTTAAAGCTAATATTTCCCTGTATTAACTGCTTTACAGTTATTCCACACATTTGATCTTCACAACAACTCTGGGAGATAGGGGCTATTATTATCATCATCCCCATTTTACAGATACAGAAACTGAGTCTTACTGTGAAGAGATTAGATAACATGAGTTTGCAATGAACCTGGTCAGCATGGTTTTGTGATATCCTCAAGCTCCATTCAGCATCAAATGGATAGAATTGAATGAAGCACAGTTAAGGCATGTTTAGAATTTATCAAGGCAAGAATGGCAATAGGACAAAGGGTTGAGGGATTCCAGAGTAGAGGACAGCATAGCATAGCATTTATTCAGTAAGGAAAGAGTCCATGACCAATGTAGGGATAATGACCTGGGAAAGAACTGAGAGGTGGATGGCAAGGAGTTCACAGTGAGGATGATGAGCAGGGTCAAAGGGAAAGATGGAATGATACAAGATTCTGATCAGATAAAGGAATTTCAGAATTGGTGAACATGGAAGAACTTGTGGGTGAAGGCAAAATCAAAGATATGATTATCTATGTATAAATAAGGTGGTGGTGGTAGTAGTAGTAGTATAGTGGTGATGATGGTAGAAGTAATATCCAGCATTTATATAGCATGTTAAAGTTTGCAAATCTGCTTTACAAATATTATCTCATTTTATCCTGACAACAACACTGGGAGGTAGACACTATTACTATTGCCATTTTACAGATCAGGAAACTGAAGCAGACAGAAGTGAAGTGACTTGCCCAAGTTCATATAGTTTTTGAAGTAAGTTTTTGAAGCCGGATTTGAACTGAAATCTTCCTGATTCTAGGTCCAGTGCTCTGTGTCAAAGGTAGTGTAATTGAGGGAGTAACAGTCTATATGTTGAAGTCCCCAAATATGAGGACAGGAGATGGGAAGGATAGAATAATGATCACAATTAATTCATTGAGGAAGGAAGGAGAAATCAGTTTGGTTTTTTTTGTTTGTTTGTTTTTGCAAGCCAGTGGGGTTAAGTGGCTTGCCCAAGGCCACACAGCTAGGTAATTATTAAGTGTCTGAGGCCGGATTTGAACTCAGGTACTCCTGACTCCAGGGCCAGTGCTCTATCCAACTGTGCCACCTAGCTGCACCCCCCCAAGGAGAAATCAGAACCCATTTTCTCAGGATAATAAAACCAGTATTTTATATGCTTTGGGAATGGGTAGTTGCGGGGAATTAGTGGTACAGTATTGCAACTCATAGCAAAATGTAAACTGATAAGTTATAGTTCCCTCTTTAGTCAGCTATGTGGCATCTTTGGTGACTGGGGATGCTGCTCCTAAGCCCTCAACATCTGGTTGCAAAGTAGGAGTCATTAACTAATCCCCTTTAAGCCTTCACCATTTTAGAGGTTACAGAATCAACAGTCATTTCCAAACTTTGCTGCTCACCCTCAGGCGTCTTCCTCTCCTCATCCCTGTCTCACAGGAACTCAGGTGCTGTCCCTGGGACCTGGGGCTCTCATAGGTGAGCGAGCTTTCAGTTTGTCTTGCTCAAAGTTAAACTGTCTTGCCACTTCCTGGCCATCCCAAACGGTGCTACCACACAGGGGCCCTCATCCTTTTTTGGCTCCTTTAAGGGTTATATCATTCCCCTTAGAATAAAAACTTGAAGGGTGGCTAGGTGGTGAAGTGTATAAAGCACCGGCCCTGGAGTCAGGAGTACCTGGATTCAAATCCAACCTCAGACACTTAATAATGCCCTAGCTGTGTGGCCTTGGGCAAGCCACTTAACCCTATTTGCCTTGCAAAAAAAAACACCTAAAAAAAAAAAAGAATGAAAACTTGAAAACTAAGACTGGCTTGCTGATCTTTTGCTTTTATTTCCATTTCTATGTGTTTAGGACAGTTCCTGGCTTTCAATGCTTAATAAACACTTTAAAATTCATTATTTAAAATGAATTAATTAATGGTTAATAATTTAACAATTTGTGGTAAACTTAGCAAGTCACCTTCCCTGGGACTCATTTTTCTTAGCTGTAAAATGGAAGAGTTAGGCTAGATAGCCTCTACCATCCCTGTCAGCATCCCAGGTGATTTGAAAACTTAAGAGAAATAAAAAATAATTTTATTCCATAGGAAAAGTAAGATCCATTCCCTTTAAAAACAAAACAAAAAGCTACGTATTCTTCAAGGCCAATTTTGTCAAATAAAATAGACTATTATCAAGCTTTTTTTTTTTTGCAAGGCGATAGAGTTTAGTGGCTTGCCCAAGGCCACACACACAGCTAAGTAATTATTAAGTGTCTGAGACTGAATTTGAATTCAGGTACTCCTGACTCCAGGGCTGGTGCTCTATCCACTGTGCCACCTAGCTGCCCCCTCAAGCTTTCTTTGATAAATAGAATTTCATTTTTCTAATTACATGTAAAGATAGTTTTCAACATTCATTTTCTAATTTTTTCTCCCTGCCTCCCACCCCTCCTTCCCAAGAGGGTAATCAATCTGATTTACATTTTACACATGCAATCATGTAAACATATTTCCACATTAGTCATGTTGTAAAAAAAAGAAATAGAACAAAAGGGAAAAGCCACAAAAAGCAATAAAACAAAAAAAAGTGAAAATAGTATACTTCAATCTGCATTCAGTTCTTTCTGGGTGTGAGTAGACTTTTCCATCATGAGTCTTGCAACTGTCTTGGATCATTGTATTGCTGAGAAGAACTAAGTCAATCATAGCTGATCTTCTTATAATGTTGCTATTACTATATACAATCTTCTCCTGGTTCTGCTCAGTTCACTCTGCATCAGTTCATGTAGGTCTTTCCAGGTTTTTCTGAAATGCCCCTGCTTGCTATTTCTTATAGCAAATCAATATGCTACTACATTCATATTCCACAACTTGTTCAGTCATTCCCCAATTGATGTGCATTCCCTCAATTTCCAATTCCACAAAAAGAGCTGTAGTAAATACTTTTGCATAAGTAGGTTCTTTTCCCATTTTTATGATCTCTTTGGGATACAAATTGATGGATTAAAGGGCATGCATAGTTTATCAAGCATTTCTGAGAAAGAAATGCAAACTGGGAGCATTAAATGCCTAGGAAATTCAATGGGCCTGGGTGGGTGTGTGGGGATGAAATCTGTAAATTGTAGAAAACTATAATTAGCAATAATAAAAACAAGGGATTTTGCTGGACTTACAAGTGACCTAACCATCTTCATTTGAATACTTTTGTTTTCAACTTACTCATTTCCCAGAAAAAGAGAGCTAAATCAGAGGCACAGTAATATCAATAGGTTGGGTTGACCCATAAAAAGAAGAAAGCCAAAGTGGGGGAACTCTGGGGAAATCTGAAAGACCATCAAAAAAAAATAAACTCTCCACTTAAAATGGAATTCTTCAAAGAAGAGAAATTTCCCATTGACCCAAACCTCTTTAGACCATTGTATAGTAAAGAAACATGGCGGTTTGGGAGGACTTGAGATATAAAATGATATTTTTGCTCTGGATCCCAAAATTATTTAGTCACCTTGGCCTTAGGAGCTTATAATTAGAACAATGTTTCCTCAAGGGAGTGCACCCAGAAGAGGAAAGTTTCAGAATGACTGAGCTGAAGGAAACCTTCAGCACCTGCAGAAAGAGAGAGAGAGAGAGAGAGAGAGAGAGAGAGAGAGAGAGAGAGAGAGAGAGAGAGAGAAATTGAGATTGGTGTGGAAGGCAGAGCATCTTCTATTGGCCACTGGATTTGAATAGTACAGCATATTGATACATTTCATCCCATGGTTCAATTTCTTTCTTTTAAATCTTTACATTACTTTCATTTACAAATATGACTTACCTTCTCTCCTTGAGAGCCATCCTCTGCAATAAAGGATAAAAAAGAGAAGAGGGGAAATAACCCAACAAACTAAAAGGGCTAGATTCCCAGGAGTACAAATAATGTATGGTCTTATTATACAAATTCATACTACATATCTTCATTGGACTGGTGGTGGAGAATTAATTACCCTTTTTTAAAAACATGATTAAAACTTTGAATAGTGTGAATTCAATTATGTAGGATAGGAATCTCGTTGTAGATTATTAGATTGTGAGCTCCTCAGTGGGAGGGGCTGACTTTTGCCTATCATTGTCTGGCACTAGTAGGCAAAAAATTTATTGACTGACTGACCTGGTGGTCATTCTCCCCCCACCCCATCAGTCAGAGGACTTGAGTTCAAATTCCATCTTAAGTTACCTCTATGACTTCAGGAAAGCACATAAGCACTTTAGGTCTCAGTTTCTTCATTTATAAAATGAAGTAGTTAGATTAGATAGCCTTTGAAGTTCCTGCAAACTTTAAGTCTATGATTCTATGATCAGCTGAGAAAGGCAATTTACTTAGTCTCCTACTTCTGCAAAGAAGAAATAAAGGAGCATTTTCTCATCTCATTCCTGGGCCCAAATTTGAATCATTATAATTAAAAAGAGTTAAATGTTGATCTAACAACATCAATTCCACAGATACCATAAGCTTCTATCATGTCCATAGCACAGCACCAAGTTCTGAAGAAAAGAGGATGACTTCGAGGGGAATGTCATATGTATATAGACACATGTGATGGAGCAGAGAACATATTGAGTACAAAGGAGAAATTCAGCTAACCTGTTATGAGAAATTTGATAACGGAGAGGTAATTTTCATCCTGAAGGAAAGAAATAGACTTTGAAGGAAGGGAAAGATTTCAAAGAGGGGATATGGGGTACGGAGAGGGTAGTGGGAGCCTATTTTAGACATGGAGAGAGTTGAGATGGTTTATCTGGAATATAATGATGTTCTAGCCAAAAAGCTCTCTTTGTCATATAGAAGATCATACAGTCTCTATATACTTAGTTGTTTCACCTCAGTCTGTCCATTTTTCATGAAGATAAAATTAATAAATCAAGATTCTAAAGACCTTAATTCTAATCCTGATTTTTCCATTAACATATTGTGACCTAAGACAAGTCATCTTTCTCACTTTCTGTTTCCTTCTCTTAAATGAAGGGATTAGACTAGCTTGACAAAAACTATCACATTTGATTCTCACTACCACTCTATATTATAGGCCCCATTATGATCACCATTATGCAGATGAGGAAACTGAGGTTAAGGGGCTTGGCCAGGGATCTCAAGAGGAGAGTTTAACATCCTAGGACATGTATAACCTATATCAGATTACTGGATGCCATGGGGATTGGGGGAGGGAAGGGAGGAAGGTAGAAAATGTGGGAATCAAAAGCTTACAAAAAGATGAATGTTAAAAACCATCTTTGCATGGACCTGGGAAAAAAAATCACTCAACTAAAAATTTAGTAAGTATATAGTATGTGCTAATCACCAGGTATAAAAAGACAAGCATGAGAACAGTCCTTTGCCTTCAGGGAATTTACATTCTATTAATGAAGACAATACATATATACATATATAAGAATATATAAAATATATAAAATAAATACTACTACTTTTTTTTTCTATGTGAGAGGGTGAAGATTTCCCTTGAGAAGGGTTTGGAAGGAAGCAAGGAATTCTAATTGGGTGGGAGAGATGACTTCTGACAGTCTTTTCCCAACCAGCCTCCCCAACTTACCTTATTGTCTCCCTTCATTTTCTTTTTCTTTTTTTTTTAGGTTTTTTTTTTTTTTTTGCAAGGCAAATGGGGTTAAGTGGCTTGCCCAAGGCCACACAGCTAGGTAATTATTAAGTGTCTGAGGTCGGATTTGAACTCAGGTACTCCTGACTCCAGAGCCGGTGCTCTAACCATTGCGCCACCTAGCTGCCCCCTCCCTTTAATTTCTATAACATCCCACTCCCCACACAATAAACTAGACCCTTCCCCAAACTCTGGTCCATGATTTTAGAGCTTGGAGAGGATAAAGAACTTGACCAGAGTTATATAGACAATATTTGGTAGAGATGAGACATAGTAAGAGACATTTTAGTCATTCATTCTTTCATTCAATAAACATTTATTTAGTGCCTTCTAAATGTATTAGGCACTGGAAATGCAAAATAATACAAAAACTAGTCCCTGCCCTCAAGGAGCTTATATTCTCTCAAAGGGGATGTGACATTTACACAGATAAGAATATTAAAGGTCAGTTGAGGTGGGATACTTTTTTTTTGCTCAATACAATATTAATCTCTTTAAAAAAAACCCCGAAAGCTTTCTCCCTTTTATTGTCCTCTCTTCTCCCCCTCAAAGTGGAGAAGTGAGAATTGAAAACACAGTATTTGGAAGATGTCAACTTCAGCCTTTATTCTAATATAGCCATGGGCTCTGGGAACTTGTGTGTATGGGGGTATCCATGAAATGTTGACCATATCATTGCCTCTAGGTCTGGAGGTTCAACTTCGATTCTACTTCCATCTTCATAAAAGTCTTGGAAGATAGGTAACATAGGTATAACTAGAGGGAAGAGGAGGGAAAGAAATTTCTACCGGGTGCCAGTACTGTGCAAAGTGACCCCCTCCCCAACAAATATTAGTTCATTTTATCTTCACAACAATTCCATTTAGGGCTAATTCAGGAATGTGTGATGTCACCACTCACCACACATCCCTGGGCCCCTGACCTTAGACAACATGTACGCAACCATTTACATACAAAATAGAAGTACAGTTTTCCTCTCCATATGGGGAGGAAGAGGGAAGGGTTAGGACATAGCGATTCCCTCCCAATCTGAAAAATCCATAAAAATTTTTGATCCTCCTTTCATATCAGAGAAGGAGTCTGAATTAATTATGGTATTAAAAGACAAAATGTTGTTATTATATATATTTTATTCTTTTCTGAGTTTCTAGACATTTTCTGTGTCATCTGTTGACCTTTATGAGTCATGCATAGCTTCCACAAAGCTCTCCAAAAATTCCCATTTAATTTCTTATGCCCACCTGTCATACATCTGGGGAAAGTCAGTGTGTGGAAGGGATAACTGAAGTTGGAAGATATTCTCAGAGAGAAGGCAGAGGGTGGGATTCATTCTGTATCTTAAAGGAAACCAGGGACTTTAGGTTAGAAGCCCAGCATTCAGTGTAAAGTCTTCTTATTTCTTTTCTTTTTCACCTACCTTAGCCACTGAGATACCCTGAGATATTCCCAAGAGCTTTTTTCTTTATTCTTCTTCTTTTTTGGAAGTGACTATCCTTGATCTTTTTGCCTCAATTTTCTCTTACCTAACCTTAATAAGTGAATGAGCATTACCTCAGTCACACTGTGACCTGGGAAAGACTCTGGCTTTAAAAACCTGCATTCAGGACCATCTCCAGTCTTCCTGATCCCTATCTGGCCACTGGTCCCAGATGACTCCCAGACTGGAGACTTTGCATAGCACCTCCTCACTTAAATCCAATTCACCTGCATGTTATGGCATCACCTTCCTGATTTCATGGTCTTCTTCAAGAATGAAGAACAAACAACATCAAAGGCATGGAGATAAATGGAAGATGCAACATTGTGTATGAGATACAGCAAATTGGACAGTGTAAGTGGGAGGAGAGTAAAGCATCAGAAGATTCTAAACAGCAAATAATGGATTTTATTTTTTTTATTTTGGGTTTTTTTTTTTTGGTAAGGCAGTGGGGGTTAAGTGGCTTGCCCAAGGTCACACAACTAAGTAATTAAGTGCCTGAGGTCACATTTGAGCTCAGGTCCTCCTGATTCCAGGGCCAGTGCTCTATCCACTTTGCCACCTAGCCACCCCTCAAACAGTGGATTTTATGTTTGATTCTGGAGGAATCAAACCCACAGGAAGTTTAGAGGGGTGACGAGGTCGGACCTATACTTGGGTGTTGTTTTTTTCTGGGGCAATTGGGGTTAAGTAACTTGCCCAAGATCACACAATTAGTAACTGTCATATATCTCAAGTTCTCCTGATTCCAGGGTTGGCGCTCTATCCAGTGTGCCACCTTACTGTTCCCAGCTCTGTCCTTGTGGAAAATCATTTTGATAGCTGATGGAAAATTGGATTAGAGTGAGGAAAGACAGGAGGCAGGGAAGGATAGGGGTAAAGGATTTGCCCTAGGTAGAGTTGAGTGTGTGCAGAGAAGGGGATGAACAGGAAGGATGTTGTGAAGATAGAAACAATAAGTAGAACAAATGAGAAGAGGAAAAGTTGTTCATGTGGTGATGGTGGTAGAGGGAAAGCCTATAGATAAAGAATATACTGATTCCTCTGTGTTGATCATGAGTGATTAGAATGGGAAGCCAGTAGACCAGTGTCACCAGGCTTTATTCCAATTCTTCCTGGTCCCATTTGGGATTTTCTTGGCAAGGATACTAGAGTGGTTTGCCATTTCCTTCTTCAGTTCATTTTACAGATGAGGAAACTGAAGCAAACAGGGTCTAGGGTCACACAACTAGTAGATATATCTGAAGTTGCATTAGAACTCGGGTCTTCCTGACTGCAGGCCCAGTGCTCCATCCACTGTACCATCTAGCTGCCCAGGAGCTGAGTTTCAGTGAGTATTAAAAGACAGAAGTAAGATAGGAAAAGTTTTAAGATAAAAGCAAATTAGTTAATTCTGAAGAACTCTGTGTTTTCCAAGTATCATCTGATCATTTCAGATCTTAAAGGCACAGAAAGTAGATCTCTTTATCCCATTTCCTAGGTGGGATGCGTAGAATATTGGGCTCATCCTATTGGAGGTTATATCTATCTATCCATATCTATATCTAATCTATATCTATATATGTCTCTATGTTTATATCTATATAATATATTGAGCTCATCTTCTATTGGAGGGTATATCTAATCTATATCTATCTCTGTATCTATATCTATATCGATATCTATCTATATCATCTATGTCTCTATGTCTCAGTTACAGGACACAGACAGCCCTCTCTGACACTGGCTATTCCATGCCTACATGGACTCATTGTTTGATTTATGTGCTGGTCAGTGACCAAACCAATCAAAAATTCAGTGTTATATCACCAAATAAGAAAGATTGAAGAATAATAGGGCTATCTTCTGGAAAAGATAGAGTGGGCCATCACATCACTGTTCATTTATATATTCAATAAATAGTCCTCAAATGACATTTATATGAAATACTCTATGTTCAGCAGTCAGGATAGAGAGATGATTTGCCCAGTCCTTGAGGGATGAGCAAATGACATATTTCCTTGAGGAGATAGCAAGGAAAGTGAGGAAAAGGAAATCAGTGAACAGGATTCAGGAGTACCTTGAGAGAACACATGAGCAGGATTCAGGAGGACCTTGGGAGAGCACAGAGGTGCCAAACACACATCCTGTAGGTTACATGTAACTCACAATACTCCCAAGTTTAACCTGAACCAGAACAAAATATAATTTCTCTTATTTTAGAGTACTGATGTGTTAATAATAAGAGAAATGTATAAACGTGGATAATTTTCTGAATTGAAATGTGGCCCATGGGGATTAAACATTTGAGTTTGAAACTACTGACCTGGTTCAATTCAAATGAAGTCACCTTAACAACCATTCATTGAGGACTTATTGCATACCTGGCTCTGGCAATACAAAGACAAAAATAAAAATAGGCCCTTCTGTGGAGCTTATGTTCATTTGGGAGAGACAGGATGACATGTGCTTTTTTGTTCTGTCATTTTCAGTAGTGTCTGACTCTTCATGACCACATTTGAAGTTTTCTTGGAAGAGATACTGGAGTGGTTTTCCATTTCCTTCTTTAGCTCATTTTAAAGATGAGGAAAATGAGGCAAATAGGGTTAAGTGACTTGCCTAGGGTCACACAGTTAGTAAGTTTCTGAGAATAGATTTGAACTCATGAAGGTGAGTTTTTCTGATTCCAGCTCTAGCACTCTATCCACTCTATCAGTTTAGATGCTCCAGTAATGTGCTATGTATGGTACATATTCCATAACTATATGATGGACTTAGATCAGATTCACTGGATGCCCAGAACCAGTGTGCCCTAGAGATTACGTGTGAATAGATGTGTCTGCATGGGTAGGACTATGGCTGATTTACATATTAAAAGTTTGAGGGAAAAACCCAGGAAACTACAGCACAGACACTAATCAAATCTAATGCTAATAATAAACCTACTGAGTAATGGGTAAGACCTGAGACTGTTGTTCCTTATGAGGGAGCAGAAGTAGAGAGAGGAGAGACAATAACCTTTTGCGGAAGAGGAGACCGTGAGTATCATACTAGACTCTTTGTGGGAAATCAGGGAATGGGGAAGTGGCCACACGGCAGTGAGAATGGGAGTTGGGGTGAGGGAAGCAGAGTTGACTTGAAGGAAATGGGATTATTTTAGGAGTTAAGAGAGGCTCAGAGAATATTTTAAATCTGGAAAATTGCCCAGATGTTCAGAGGGGAATAGTGAGATTCCCACAGAGCTGGTATAATTCAAGGCAGACGCTAGCCTGGAGGGTCCCATTATATCTTAGCACCCATAAAGGAGATGATAGAATCAGGGATTTAGAATGAGAAGAAAGGCCATCTTGGACCAAGAGAGGTGAAAGGACTAGCCCAAGGTTGCCTAGGTAGCAAATACTATGAATCTGAAATAAGGGTCTGTCTCAAAAGCCAAGTTTTTACATCGCATTGGGATAATTGCATTCAAAAGCTAGAAGTGCTCCATAAACACAATGAATTATAGACTATTACTGTGGAGCCCTAGGGCAACCAAATTCATTCATTTCCCTCCTCAGTCTCATGAAAGAAGGAGATGGGAGCGAAGTATTTCTTGGTTTCAGTCTTGAAAACTAGGTCTCAGTATGGTCATCAAGGAAGTTCCATATTCCTTCTATTTTGAAGAGACAGGGACCCATGACAACACAGAATACACATCCCTTTCCCCCTAGAATGTTTGATTTGATTTGATTTGATTTTTGCAAGACAATGGGGTTAAGTGATTTACTCAAGGTCATACAGCTAGGTAATTATTAAGTGTCTGAGGTCAAATTTGAACTCAGGATCTCCTGACTCCAGGGCTGGTGCTGAGCCACCTAGCTGCCTGCCTTTAAAATTCTTATCCTATAATCTGAAAGATTAACAAGCATACAGTATGTGCTCAAAAATTGTTCTGGTTCTGGTTCAGGTTAAACTTGGGAGTATTGTGGGTTACATGTAACCACAGGGAAGTAGATGGTTATGAAGATAAATGATGGCACTACATATAATGACCCTGTCTCTACTTGGATGTAAGCCTAAGTAGATTCGAACATGAATCAAAGGTCTGCTCCGAATAACTTATAGTGATTCATTATATATATAATATCTATATTTACATATATACACAAATATACATTTTATGTATATACACATAATTAGATAGATATACAAACATAAAGATATACAGATATATATGGGGAGAGAGTAGATAAGTTAGACAACTGAGGCTATGGAAAGCTCCCAACCTTGTAGTTTTCTGCCCCTGTTTTCAGGTTGGTTGTTTTTAGCACAACAGAGCTTTGTCATTTTTTTTTCATTCAGTCAGACTTGCCATTCTTAGACAAAGGTAAATTCAGTTGGTGGGGCTGCCACAAAGGCTGGTGCAGTTATACCACAATGACCCATTTCTCAGGAGCATAGCTAGCAGTCCTCAGACTCTAAGAGGAGATAGAGGGATTTGGTAATGGTACAAGTTGGGTGCTAAGACTCTGAGGCCTAGGTTGGTGGTTCCAAGTATTCCACAAGATGTTGGCTCCCTAGAAAAAAGCATTAGGTGCCCTGCTCTGATTACAACCCTGTATTTGGCAAATCAATACACATGTGTGTGCATTTGTGTATAGCTGGCTAGCTAGATAAATAATGTTTTTGGTGAGTTGTCCAGACAGTGAGAGCTGTAAGTTCAGAGAGGTAGAGATATGGATAAGTTGAATATGAAGATAGGATGTGGTTAAATGTTACCTCTAGCCAACCGCATGTCTGAACTGGATTTAAACAAACTGCTTAAATACAAGTTCCTACAAAAATAAAAGATCTGGGTTATAGTGAGATGTGTGCCCAATATGAGTCAGTGGTACAAGATGGTGGCCAAAAGTGTCATTGTTTTCTTAGACTGTCTTAACAGAAACATTGTATCTAGAGAGAAGGAAATGGTAAGCTTTCTCTACCTTTAGCCAGGCCACATCTGGAGTCTCTTAGCTATTGTTTGTGGGAAGCAATATGGTATAGAGAATAAAGCACTAGATTTGGGAGTAAGGAGGCCTAGCTTTGAATCCCCGCCTAAAATATCATAGTTGTGTGCATGGGAGAGGTGGGGGAGAATTAGTTCGTATTTCAGAGCCTTTATTTCCTTAACTGCAAAATGGGAATAATACGCAATTTATTTCTTTATCTATCTGTCTGTCAATCTGTCTATTTATTTATTTATTTGTTTATTTATTTAAGTTTTTGCAAGGCAAATGGGGTTAAGTGGCTTGCCCAAGGCCACATAGCTTGGGTAATTATTAAGTGTCTGAGACCGGATTTGAACCCAGGTACTCCTGACTCCAAGACCGGTGCTTTATCCACTATGCCACCTAGCCGCCCCTCGCTGCTATTGTTATTGAAAAGTAATTTGCAGTTTTGAGCACAAGATAAATTAATTTTTTTATTATTCTGAGTGACTCATTTTAGGAAGATTGTTCAAAGTCAATCAAACAACAAGAATTTATTAAATGCTAGTCATTGTGCTAGATTCCAGGGGATTTAGATACAAAGAATGAAATAATCTCACAGAGATCTTCCATTTTAATAGGGGATAAACTAAAGGGTTCCATAGGAGAGGAGCAGAGGAAGAGTGCCTCTGGAGACAGGATTCAGGATCAAATCCCACCTCTGACACCACCTGTGTGACCTTAGACAAATCATTTAAGTTCTCTTCAGGCCTCAGTCTTCTTCATCTGTAAAATGGAATGGTGCTAGACTACATGGCTTATAAGGTTCCATTTAGTTCTAGATCAATAATCTTCTTGAAAGAAATAAGGCTATTTAGCTTAGAAAAGACCTGAATGTGCAAATATTTGATATGCTTAGCCCCAGAGGGAAGACCAAGGAGTTGTGGGAGGAAATGGAAGAGGAGTTGATTTCTTAGGGAGAACATTTCCCAGAAATTAGAACTTCCCAAAGCAGAAATGTTTTAGGAGGCAAAACGTTTTCTATCATTGAAGGTCTTCAAATGGAGGGTGCATGACCCCTTATTGAGAAGAATGTCAAAGGAATTCTTTCTTAAAGGATTTTGAACCAGAAGACTCTAAGGTTCTTTCTGATAATAAGCTAGAAAACCACCAACAATTATTTTAAACTTTTAATAATAATAATCATAACAATTTAAGTCTAACAAGGATAAGACTCGTGCTAACACTTTCCTCAGAAGAATGTTGGGAGGCATTTGACAGATGGGTAAACAGATTTGCCCACAGTTACAAAACTAGCAAATGTCAGAGGCAGGATTTGAATCCAGATCTCTGAACTCTAACTTTGAACTCATTTTCTACCCCACAATGCTTAATTAAGTCAAGTGTTTCCTGACTGACAGAAAAATCTTTTAATTTCCATGTGCTAATTTTCATAATAAAAAAAACAAGAAAGGCTAAGCAGCAATGAATAGAACACTATTCTTCATAGGATATGGTTCTAGAACTAGAAGGAACTTCAGACCCTTTTACTTGGCAGATCTGTTGCCTGAGGTCATACACTGGGATTAAAACCCAGATCCTCAGACACCAGGGGCCATTATTGTTCACTTGTTTCAGTGAACTGCTTATGACCTCATTTGGGGTTTTCATGTTAAAGACACTGGAGTAGTTTGCCATTTCCTTCTCCAGCTCATTTTATAGATGAGAAAACTGAGGCAAACAGAGTTAAGTAACTTGCCCAGGGTCACAAAGCTAGTAAGTGTCTGCAGCTGGTTTTGACTTCACACAGATTATAGTCTTTTTTATTCTAAGCCCAGCACTCTAGCTACTGCACCAGGGTCCATACTTTTCCCACTATTTCATTATGTCCCCATAGTCTTCCTTTTTTTGTCTAATTATATGGAGAAAGTAGTAACTTTAGGGTCTTGATGGCTATGTCAGTGCAGTTTTATTGGTTCCTTTTTTATAATTATATTTATTTATTTATCCACATAAATATTATATATTTATATATAAATATGTTATATTTTATATTATATTTATAGTCTTTTCCTAAGAAAAATGCAGCAAGGGATCCTGGGAAAGTTGCATGCCTCCACCCATCTACCTCCACCATGGGGACTTCAGAGAGACCACGAATGAGAGTCTCACAGGATGGATTGGCATGGACAGGCTGGGGGGGTTCATCACTACAGGAAATTCCTTTATGAATAAGGTCACAGATCCATTAACAAATCATCTGCTAGCATGCCACTATCCTCACCTCCCCAGTGAATTGTCACTTGAAGCAAAAATAAACTATCAAATAAAACTAACTTCTCCAGCAACCTCATCTCTCAGCCTACAACATTCTGAACTAAGAGTTCCACCACTTGACCCCATCCCCAGCAAGAGGAGGGAGTGAGCTCTTCTTTGCACAACTTTAAAAATATCCTTGAATATATATAAGCAAATCTAAGACTAGAAATGATCTCAGAAACAACTTCATCTATCTAACCATCTCCTTTTAGAGATGAGGAAACTGAGGCCTCAAGAGGTTAAGTAACATACCTCTTTTACAGGATCAGACATTTAGAGATGGAAAGGAGCTCTGAAGCTTTATAATTCAATTCTTTCAAGGAAATACTAATTCAGGGAGTTTAAGTGTATGATCTCAACCACTTACTGGGTGACCCTGGTGAAGTCATTTAACTGGTGACTCAGTTTCCTAAATTGTATAATGGGCATTCTAATAGCATCTCCCTCATAGAGTTGTGATATTTACAATATTTATTCACAAACCACTTGATACAATACCTAATTCATAATAGGTACTTATAGATGTTATGATGATGATGTCATAATAAAAGCCCTTGACTCTAGAGTTCATTTTCTGTCTGCCATTCCATACTACAAGGCTTGAATAAATGAAAAAAACAAAAACAAAACAAGCGCAACCATACACACCTCCTCTGGGCCCAGGTATAGTCTCCACTGCAGGTTTAATCAGACTGGAAGGTTATCTGGGGAGGTTGCCTGGCAAAGAATTATGTGTCTATTCAAGAATGTGAGATCCTAGAGGCCAAGGTGTTTGACACATAGTAGGCTCTAATAAAATCTTGTGAATGCTGATGGCATCTGAGGATCAGCCCAGTTAAATGGGGATCAACTTATTGGTCACCATGTAGGATATATTTTCTTTTTCTTTTTTGGCCTCAAAATTCAGGAAACCACCTAAGGTTGTGCCAGGATAGAGATCTGCACTGCTGAAAGGCATGGTTTCAGCAAAGAAAACATAAATCTTTTGAAGTTTGGAGGTAAGAAGGTTCCCAAGTGTTCCCTTTAGTGGCTACATATAGTAATCTGGTCCTATGGATTATGGTTAAGTTCCTCTGTTTTCAGAGCATTTACTCTTGGGCTCAAGGCTGAGTTTTTTAACCTCTAGAGCTTACCAACCAGAACCAATTTTCTCAAATATTCACAAAGCAGGTGGCACAGTGTATAGAGCACTGGTCTTGGAATCCGGAGGACAGGAATTCTAATCTAACCTTGGACACTTGACTCTTAACTATGTGACCCTGGGCAGGTCACTTAACCCTTGTTGCCTTGCATCTAGGGCCATCTCCAGCCATTCTGATTCATATCTGGCCACTGGACCCAGATGCTCTGGAGGAGAAAGTGAGCTAGTGACTCAGCACATCTCCCCTCACTCAAATCCAACTCACATGCTTGTCATGGCATCACTTCCCTTCTTTTGTGGCCGTCTTTGAAAATGAAGGACAAACATTACAATGTTTAAAACACAATACTAGTCTCAAAGGGAGATACAGAGATAGGGCTGACCTAAAATATTTTCAGACATATTATAACAGAAGTGAAATATGCTTTTAAGACTAAATAGACCCAGAGATCGTGAAACAGGGAGGAAGACTCACCTGTACAAAAATATTTATAGCAGTCTTCTTTTAGTGGAAGAGAATTGGAAATTGAGGGGTTGCCCATCAATTGGAGATTGGCTGAACAATTTGTGATATATTAATGTGATGGAACACTATTGTTCTATAAGAAATCATGAGGGACAGGACCTCAGAAAAACCTGGAAAGACTTTCATGAATTGAAGTGAGTAGAACCAGGAGAACATTGTATACATTAATAGTCACATTGTGAGATGATCAACTATGATGGATTTGGCTCCTCTCAGCAGTTTCAGTGACCAAGGACAATTTTAAAAACTTTGTGTGCCATTCTGAAGAAAAAACTATGAAGTTTGAATGAAGAACAAAGTATACTATGTTCATGCTTTTAAACTTGTTCTATTTTTTCTTTCTTATAGTGTTTTCCCCATTTGTTCTGATTCTTCATTTACAACTTCACTAATATGGAAATTTTTAAAAAAGAAAGCAAAAAACAAACAAACAAAAAAGAGTCCTAACAGGGCAGCTGGAATCTGGAGCCAGGAAGACCTGAATTCAAATCCATTCTCAAACCTGGTCAAATCCAGATAAGACCACTATCTGAATGTCTCTTGGGATGTCATTTAATTCTATTTGCCTTAATTCCTCATCTTTAAAATGAGCTGGAGAAGGAAATGGCAAATCACTGCAGCATCTTTATCAAGAAAACCCAAAATGGGGTCATGAAGAGTCAAACATTGACTTAAAGGAACTTTTGAATGGGCGTAGAGCGTGCCTCCCTGTGTAGAATGTTCATCCATTGTTAAGATGCAGTCACTGTATCTGTTGGTTTTGGTTACCTATTTTTTTTTTCTTTGTTATAAAGGAAAGTTCAGTAGAGTTGAGGTGGTAGAGAGTGGCATATGACTCAAATTCTCAAATACATATGTGATCTCATTCATGTGGGGTATTCCCTAAAATGACAGAAACTGCAACCCATCCATGCCTGACCATCTTGTGGGAATTTATCTATGATGTCTCATAAGTATACCAAAAGGGTATGCTGAGGTCTTTCTTTCTCTTGGGAAATAACTATGGAATTTTTTTTAAAAGGCATCAATAAAACTAAATTTTGGGTAGATGGTACTCCCTCCAAAAGTGTACAAAGTTGTTTCATTAGTGAAACCAGCTGATCTTTCAGGCAGAACTTTACCCTGGAGGAACATTGTTTTGGTTATTATTTTTTTTCATCTTGGGAACTGAAAAAAAGAGGGCCTCTTTCCATTAAAGTCTGTATCCCCTAAATTACCAAATTTTCTGGGTTCACAAATGTGGAAGGTGGTAAGCTGCATTCTATCTCCTTTAAGATCAGGAAGCAAATGAAGAATTTAGGTTAGATACAGCACATACATAGCACAGGGAAACTTAATAAATGCTTGTGAAATGAATAGTGAAATGACTAAGCATTTACTAAGCATCTATTATATACTACATACCAGAAATTTTGCTAAGCACTTTATAAATATTATCTCATTTGATCCTCACAATAATCATGAGAGGTAGGTGCTAGTATCCCCATTTTACAATTGAGAAAACTGAGGCAGATATAGGTTAAATGACATATCTAGGGTCATAGTTCTAGTAAGTATCTGGGGTGGGATTTGAACTCAGATCTTCCTGACTCCAGGTCCAGGGCTCCTTCCATTGGCTCTCCTAAAAGCCTCTAAAAAGACCAGGAAAACTTTTCTGACAGGGAGCATCCAGATACTCTAGGATGTTTGCTCAATTTTTTGATTGAAAGAAGTAAGAGAATGGAGAAAAATAATACAGAGACCAATGATCTAGTCTTGAAATCAGGGAAGACCTGGGTTCAAATTTTGCCACTGACATTAAGCAAGTGACCATATATAGGTCAAAACTCAGTGTCCTAGACAACTAAGACTATGAGTTACTGAAATAGGCAGTGAAGGACATTTCAACACTGGGAGTATCCCATGCTGATGAAATTGCAGATCTGTACAAAATGGGATTGCATTATAGAAAATGTTTCAGAGCAGAACAGATTTGGACCCAGGATGGTTCACGGTACCCATGAAGGATTCATTAATATTTTTTCCAGCACTATCAATCTATGATATCACTGGATCCCCCTTTAAGTTCTGTGATAGGAAGGGCAGCAATATTCTCCCTGAATTTATTAACACTCAATACAAATCTTATAGGGGCATTTATCTACTAACCCTGGGGCCTTCTATCTCCTTTCTTTAAGGTTCAGCATCTGACTCAGTCTTCCTGTTTCACCTTAAAACCTGTATTATGTGCTTCATTTTTTATTTTTGGAGGTAAACAGGGTTGAATGATCCTGAGTCTTTTCTTTGTTCTCACTTTAGCCTCAGACAATCCCCCCTCCCTAATTTTTCAGACCATCACCCCTCTTCTAACTTTAATAGCCTCCCTCTGAAATCTTGACATTGTAGCTAACTAATTCAGTTAGATGATGTGGGGGGATAGAGTGCTGGGTCTGGAATAAAAAAAACTCATCTTCTTGAGTTCGAATCTGGTTTCAGATACTTCCTAGCTATATGACCCTGGGCAAGTCACTTAACCAGCTTGCTTCAGTTTCCTCAACTGTACAATGAGCAGGAGAAGGAAATGAGAAACCACTCTGGTATCTCTACCAAGAAAAGCCCAAATGGGATCATAAAGAGGCAGATATGATTGAATAATAAAAATTCAACTTTATCTATCATCAACCTGGAGCCCCTTGTTCTCTTATCCTATTGTTGCTCATCCCTTTCCAAACCTTAAGCCTAAATTAGCCCTAGTATCTATCTTTCCTATTACTGAACTTTACAGGAAAAAGAATAACTACTTTTTTAGTTTCTTGAGCTAGGTCACTCTCCATGATCTATGCCCTATTTGTGGGTGTACCCCTGGATTTTGCTTTTCTGAGCATCTCTGACTCTGTCTCTGTCTCTTTCTCTCCCCCTCCTTCTCCAGTTCTCTCCCTCCCTCTCTTCCTCTCTGTCTCTCTCCTTCCCTTCCTTCCCTATCTCTCTATCTTTCTGTTTCCCCTTCCTTTCCTTTCTCTCTCCTCCCTTTCCCTTTCTTTCCCTCCTACTGCCCTTGTACAGATGACTCACATATCTTTTTATCTAGCCCTCATTTCTCTCCTGAGTTCCAATTCAGCATCAACAACAACTTAATGGACATTTTCGACTGGATGTCCTATTTAGGTCATTCAAATTTGACATGTCCAAAATGGAATTATCTCTTTTCCCCTGAAACCTTGCCTTTCCCTCACTTCCCCATTTCTGTATTCTTCTGAGGTTACTACCATCTTTCCAATGAACTAAATTTGCAGCCTCAGATTCATACTTGCCTATTCTGTCTCCCTCATCATACTCCCCCCTCCATATCCAGTCAGTTACCAACTCAGTTATTCAACAAATATTTGTTCTATGCTTAATATGTGATAGTTGCTATAATGGCTGCTAGAAAAATACCATGAACATATAGAAGTCAGTGAAAAATATATTCAAAGTCAATATAAGGTACTGGAGTGGGGGAGAGTTGATGTGAACAGCTGGGTGACTCAAGGAAAGCCTCATGTTGGGGCAGCATAGGAGCTGAGTCTCTAAGGAGTTAGGCATTCTAAGAAGTGGAGGTAGTGACTGTGAAGTGCCTTCCAGGAAGTGGGGAGGGGCAGTTTGGGCAGTTTGAAAAAGTATAGAGATGAGAGATGGAATGGTACATATATATATATATCTATATACATATATATATATATATATACATATATATACATATCATGGTAAAAAAGCCAGCTTGGCTGTAAGGTAAAGAGCATGAGTGTGGGAGAGTAAGAGAGTAATTATAATAAGCCTGGAAATGAAGGCAGAAGTCAGATTGGAAAGAGCTTTGAATTCTGAACAGAGAGATTTAATATTTTATTCTAGAGACACTGGGGAGTCCGTAGAGTTTTTTGAGCAGAGGGTACAACAGATAGACCTCCACTTTAGGAATATCACTTTGGCACATATGTGAGAGGATGGATTAGAGAGAGGAAATAAGAACAATTACAAGGCATTGACATCTCTTAACTCCATTTCTTTCTTTCTTTCTTTCTTAGTCCTGAAATACCAGTCACAGTTGGGTATGCTATATTAAGTTGACTCCAACATAGTGATGCAATTTTGGTCCCCTCTGAGAACGAAGGGCAACAGTCAACCAACCCAGTCCTGAAATAAATCAAACTCATAAGTGAAGAAAAAAGACTTTTTTAATCTAGATTAAAAAGGATCACACACCTGTGACTTTGGGTCACCCATGTATCTGAGTATGTAGATGCCCTCCAGAAAAAATGGGGAGGTGTGAGGTCTGGTCATGAGGCCCTTGAGAGCTTGGCATTCCAAAGAAGAAAATCTGCCTCATTCTGGTTGTTTTATTCTTTATGACCTAATTCACCATGAATCTTAATGAACCAGGCAAGGACATTGGGTAGCTGTGACTAGCCTAAGTTAGATCTGTTTACAAGGTTTCCCCAACCTAACCTAGTTGAGAGTAGCTATGCCAAGAGTCGGAATGCAAAGACTATTGAGAGGGAGGGATTTTTTTTTAATGTCAGTCCCTCTGACCACATGAGAAGTCATACCCTTACCTTGGGTGCTTTGTTAAAGGGAATATTAATTTTGATCCCTGAAAACCAATGAGATACCTTGGGGTTTGGAAGCTAGATTTCTTTTCTTTCTTCCTTATACATTTATTCTGTCAATGTTTCTTGGGTTTTTTGTGGGGCACTGGGGTTAAATGACTTGCCTAAGGCCATATAGCTATTAAACATCAAATGTTGGATTTGAACTCGGATCCTCCTGATTCCAGGGCCAGTGCTTTCTCCATTGTGTATCTAGCTGCCCCTTGTTTTGTTTTGCTTTGAACAGAAACAGTTGACTCTTTAGTCTCATGTAGTTTTCATTTATGATTTCTTGAAATACGACTCTGGCAAACCAGGCTTGATAAAGCCCACTGGGATTCAAAGGGCTTTACTTGACTATGCCTTTAAACCCAAATCATTCTGACTCTCACTGATGGACCATTAATAGGTCACAGGCCAAGCCTCACTAGCTCACTGTTTAGATTTTTGTTGGCTTACAGTGAGTGTAAATAGCAGTTATTATTATTGCCCAAAACTCTGAAGGACTTCTACTCATTGATTCTCTTGTAAAGGCAAACTAGATCATCTTTTGCTTCAATTTTTACCTAACCTTTAGTCATTGAATGGATATTGCTTCAGACAAACTGAAACCTGAGAAAGGTCTTTAATTAAGAACTTAGCTTAAAAAGGCAATGGTCTTCCATTGCACGCAGGGCCATTACCAGTCATCCTGACCTATGTCTTGCCATTGGATTCTGATAACTGGAGGGAGAAAGTGAGACTAATGACTTTGCACAGTCTTGCCTCACTTAAATTCAGTTCATTTGCAAGTCAAGATATCACTCTCCTGATGTCATTGGTTCTCTTCTAGAAAGAAGGATGAACAACAATATCTTGGAGTTTGGGAGCTAGATATTTGAGTGGCTATTACATTTGATGTTAACAATATTCCTATCATACATACCACAACCGTGCTAGTTCAGGTCTTTATCACCTCTTGCTTAAACTATTGCAATAGCTCTTTAGTTGGTATTCTTTCTTTCCTGTAGCAATCCATCTTCCATATAGGTACAAAGCTGGTATTACTAAAACACAGATATGATTTTGTCACTCCCTTGCTCAAGACCCTCTAAGGACTCCCTATTGCCTCTGGGAGCAAATACAGATTACTCAGTTTTGCATTTGAAACTCTTCACAGTTTGGCTCCAATCTATCTATTGAAATTAAGACATTTCATATGATTCCCTCTCACATTCAATGTTCCAGTTCAACTTTGTACAAGATGTTTCATCTCTTGCCCTATGACTCTGTACAGGGTACACCTCGTGCTCTCTCTGCCTTTTAGATCAAACACCTTGACCTTAGGGAAACCTTTCTATTCCTTGCCCCCCCCCCCATGATTAATGCTATCTCCTACCCCCAAAATAGTTTTGTATATCTTTTATATAAACAGTGCTGTGTTGCTTCTTCTCAGTAGAATGTAAGCATCTTGAAGGCAACAATTGTTTGTTTTTTACTCTTCCCTAATTCTTCCTACTCTCTTCTAAAACTGAAGCAGAGTAGGCTATTACTAAATACTTATGTCACCTCTTTCAGGGAGTTTATCCTGATTCTCCCTGCTATTTGTCCTTTCTCCCTCCTAAAACCAAGGTGTCTGAAAGTATGTCCACACTTTCTATTCCTCCAGTAGAATGTAAACTTTCTGAGAGCAGGATCTTTTTTTTTTTTGGTTTATTTTTGTCTCTCTACACCCTATCACAATGGATTACACAAATGCTTCATAAATAAATGCTTCTTCTATATAAATAAATATATATTTATGGATTTTTGGATTGTATAAATGTATTGTCTAATATTCATTTCAAGAGTTTCAAATGCAACCCCCCTGATCCTAGATTTAAAGCAGCTGAGAGAATCCTTGAACACTCTTTTGGGTGAAGAGTGAACCAAATCATCAGCTAGGTCCTCCTCATCTCTTTTCTATTTTGCAGACATTATCAAGCCTTACCTATGGTGGATGACCATGAAACGCTGCCTGAAGGAACAGTATTGGGACTTGCTGGTGCACAACTGTGTCCCCTGCAAACCTCTATGCAACAGACCCAGTCACAAGAATTGTGACATGTTTTGCCGTAAGTTATAGAACATAGGAGGGATCTTGGAGGCCACTGAGCCCATTTTCTGGATAAGGAAACCGAGGGAGGAAAGTATAAGTGGTTTATCCAGAGCTACACAATTAGCAAGTGGTAGAGCTAGGAATTGGACTCTGGTGTGTTGGTCCTGTGGGAGTGGAGGAGTGAACTAAGTCTTAGCAGAACCTTCTCTAGATCTGGGCAGCCTCTGCTTGGACACATCAAGTTTACTCTGACTGAAAGCCAGGAAACCTAAGTACTAGCCCCTTCCCTACAACTAGCTAGATATATGACCTATTGACTATTTATTGGCCAATTCCCTTAATCTCTCTGAGCTTCAGTTTCCTCATTTTGTGAAATGGAATGATTAGATGAGACGATCTCTAAAAGTCCCTACAGCTCCTACAACATCCTGTGATTCTGGAGGAACTGACCAAAAGTTTAAAAATCAAACCATCTATCAGAAAACCTACTATGCACCAGCCACAAATTGAGGCACCTCAGAGTTCAGATCTAAAGGCAGTTTTCAAGAACATGTAAACAATGATCATTCAGTGTCTTGCATGATATTTTTTTGTATAGCAGGCACTCATAAATATCCATTCATCCAAATTAGAAGACTTTCAATATTCAGCATTCAATAAACATTAATTAAGGGCCTACTGTATACAAGCACTACACTAATCACTATGGAGTACACAAAGGTAAATACAACAACAATAATATTAACTGGCATTTATATAATGCTCTAAGATTTATTTATTTTTTTAATTTTTTTTTCAAGGCAATGGGGTTAAGTGGCTTGTCCAAGGCCACATGGCTAAGTAATTATTAAATGTCTGAGGCCGGATTTGAACTCAGGTACTCCTGACTCCAGAGCCGGTGCTCTATCCACTGCACCACCTAGCCACCCCCTAAGATTTTAAAACATTTTTAAATTTGGTTATTGTTGGCTTTCACAATAATTCAGTGAAGTAGCTGTGATTATTATCCCATTTAACAAATGAGGAAACTGAGCCTGAGAGAGGCTAATGATGTGCCAGGGTCACATAGTTGGCAAATGTCACAGGCAGGATTTGAAATTTGCACTTCCTGGCTCCAGATCCAGGGCTCTCTGCAGTATCTTCTCAGTTGGAAAAACCTTTAGGTGAAGGAAACTGCTTGATCAACCCCTTTTCTTTATAGAATCCCTTATTTTCTTCAGAATAGTCTCCTCTTCCTTGGCCTCCTGCTTGGCCTTCTCTGATCCCTCTCTTTTTCCCCCATAGCCAGTTTAAAATTCCTGGAAATTATTTTGTATTTTTTTTAACTTCCTTAGATGTGTGTATGCCTTCTCTCCTCTTCTCCCCCAATAGAAAGTAAACTCCTGGAGGACAAACTCTGTTTCATTTTTTACCTCTGTATCTTCAGAACCTTGAACAGTCTTTGGCACATAAATAAATGCTTTTTGGATGAATAAAGAAAGTCCCAGAATGAGAGAATTGACTTGGTGCAGGGGCTTGCTTTCTTACATTTGTTCTGTTTCAAAATGTCATATTAATGAAATAATAAAGATGAAAGACAATGATACATATCACCACCTTATCACAGCAAAGCCTGTGGCATCATTTTAGTACAATTTGGTATGGGGTTGGAGGCAAAGGAGGAAACTAAAGAGTTTGGGATTCTTATAGTAGTCCTACTGATCACTTACATGTCCTTGGGCTGGTCATGGCTTCTTTGTGCCTCAGCTTCCCTATTTAGTCCTTACTTCCCTACTTATTCCACAGGATGATTGTGAAAATTAAAGAGACAACAAATTAGGAAAGATTTTGAAAATAAAAGCATTGCAGATCAGCTCATTTATATTACAGTGAAAAGTTCTTTATAACAAGAATATGGTCAAGCTCCTACCAGTGGTTACATGCAGAACCTCTAGTTTGTTTGTTTGTTATGGGTTTTGACCTGACCTGATAAGACATATCAAAGCAGCATCATTAATATTTTATATTTTTTGATCAAACAGTTAAAGGAATTAGATAATTTTATATGATCATTTTGTTATATATTTAAAAGGAATAGCAAGTTGTATATAGTAGATTTGTAGTTTCACATACAATCATCTTTCTCATTGCACTATGTTATGGAAATTCTTGCCTTATTCCATAAATTAAAAATTAAAGAAAAAGAAATTAGATAAAAAAATATTCCATTGGAAAAGTCTATTATAATAATTTTTCCACAGAATAAAAATCTCCTGGGAGGTGATATAATAGATAGAGCACCTGGAATGGGGAAGATCTTCATATCTGGTCTCAGACATTTCCTGGTTTTGTGACCCTGAGCAAGTCACTTAATTTTTGTTAGCCTCAGTTTTGTCAACTGTAAAAGGGGAGCAATAATAGACACTACTTTCCTAGGTTGTTGTGAGGATTAAAAGGAAATCATCTTCATAAAATGTCTATCAGATCCTTCTTTCCTCTTTTCATCCCTGGTTACTTACAGTATCTTAAAAGATAATCTTCTGGATTAAAATATAGGAAAACTAGAGCTCCCCGAGATGTCCTGGAACATGCAGGAAGCTGCTCTAAACAGAGAGTTGCACCTTCAGTTTACATGAAAGGGTCATAGGATTAGAGCTGGTAGATCCATTAAAAATCTTCAACAGAGGGGCAGCTAGGTGGCTTAGTGGATAAAGCACCAGCCTTGGAGTCAGGAGTGCCTGGGTTCAAATCCAGTCTCAGACGCTTAATAATTACCTAGCTGTGTGACCTTGGGCAAGCCACTTAACTCCGTTTGCCTTGCAAAAACCTAAAAAAAAATCTTCAACAGAGTTCTTGAGGAGGCACCAACTTCGGCTTCAAGATTAAACAGGCAGGAAATAGGCTTGAAAACCAGTATTCAAATATAGACCTGACTCTGGATCAGATATTCTAAGCATGTGTGAATCAATTTTTTTTGTACAAACAGAAAGAAAGAAAGAAAGAAAGAAAGGGAAAGGAAAGAAAAAAGAAAATGTTAAATGTGAGCTCACTTAAATGACTTGCCCAGGGTCATACAGTTACTAAGAGTCAAGTGTCTGAGTTCATATTTGAGCTCAGGTCCTCCTGATTCCAGGGTCAGTGTTCTAACCACTGACCTACCCAGGAAGAACTCACTTTTTAAACTTTATAGTATCACAGATTTAGAGATGTCAAGGACTTCAGTGATTATCTGGTCTTACATCCTCATTTTACATATAAGGAAACTAAGGTTCAGATATTAAATGACTTACCTGAAATCAGAGTGTCACAGGCTCCTAAAATTTAGAGCTGGGTTTTAGAGATTCTTGAAATAATCCTCTAAGACATGAAGGCTTCGGGAGATGTGATGAGCTTTATTGTTTGGTTCTTGAAGAACTGGAACATTCACTATTTGCCAATCTCTATTTCCCAGAGTCTCTGAGATGCAGCAAGAAACAAGGCAGCTATTATGACCACCTTGTGAAAGAATGCATCAACTGTTCTTCCATCTGTGGGCAGCACCCGAAGCAATGTGCACACATCTGCCAGAGTAAGAAATCAGTCCCAAAAGCCTCAATGTCACTGCAGCACATGGGTAACTCTGGGATGAGGACTCCAGGAGAGGGATCAGAGAAGTAGATGCCAGATGAGGGGAAGGGAGAACCTGGGGTCTTCCTGGGGACCAGGAAAACAAACAGGAGTCAAGACTTGATCATCCAGTTCTGGATTATCACTGGGTTAGAAGTCAGGTGGCCAGACCAGAACTTGATGGACATAAGCCCCTGAAGGCAGAGGAAAGGAGAGTTCAAGTGCAGAAAAATAAATATAGTGATAGGTAAGAGGCAAAATTAACAAACAAAAAGAAAAACCCAACTAATTTTTCCAGTTAGTACCTTCTACAGTTGCATTATTTAGAATATTGAAAAATTGGAAAAAAACTTAAAATCCCCCCAAATAGTGATATGACTAAGCAAGGAACAATATGAGAAGCAATATAGTATAGGGAGAAAAACTTTGAATTTGAGATTGAGAGATCTTGGGTTGAATCCCAATTTTTCTGACCTATAACAAATCATTTAGTCTCTCTGAGGCACATTTTCTGTTCTCAAATTTAATTTAATTTTTTTTCAGTTAACAAGCAACATATATTTTCCCCATCACTATTCCAAATGAACAATATATTTTTAAAAACCATTCATAATAAATATTCTTATCCAAAGCAAAATAAATTTTCATATTGACCATGTCCAAAAATATCCATTTCTTTCTACACTTACCCAGCACCCTTCTATCAGGAGTTGGGTACCATGCTTCATCATGGATCCTCTGGAGCTGTGACTGATTACTGAATTGATCAGAGTTCTAATGCTTTTCTAAATTATTTTTCTGTATAATTTTTTTGTCATTGTATAAATCATTTTCCTAGTTCTGCTTACCTCACTTTATATCAGTTCATAGAAGCCTTTCCTCTGAAACAATATATTTCTTCCTATTTTATGTTGCAAAAATATCACATTTTTATATGCCATAATTTGTCAGCCAATGGATTGGTACCTACATTGTTTCCAATTCTTTCTTATAACAAAAAGGTGCTCCTATGAATATATGGGTATGTTGGATCCTTCCTTTTATCTTGTATGGTATATACTTAGCAATGGCCCCACTAGGACATCCAATGAATTTTAAGGACTTCTAAATTTGTGAAGGACTTTGTGCACTTAGTCTAAAACCTATGTTGATCAATTCAATTATGTTATATAGGCCCTGTTCATATTTAGTTCACTTAGTCTGATGGATTGTTCTTAGTTGACAAAGTATCAGAGTGAGGCATCTTGTCATTTGTTTTAAGTGAAGGAGGATGAGGAAGAGGATATAGAAAATTATTCTGGGAAGGATACAATTCTGTAGAAGTGCCAGCACCTGAAAGAGGTCAGAATCAATTTCCTGTAGGAAGAAGCCCTGGCATATGAACTTTGAAGACAGGTAAGGATTCTAGGAGGAAGGTTTGAAGATAGGGTACCAGGTACCTGATGTCTGTGTGAAGGTAGGAATATGGAAGGTGAAATGTAGTGTACAAAGGAATAGCAAGAAAACTGGTGTGATTAGAATGTAGAGAATAATTAATCTGAAAAAGTAGTCTGGAGTCAGTTTACAGAAGCCAAAGGTAATAAGGAAACCATTGAAGTTTCTTGAATAAGAGAATGATAGTGTCACAAATATCCTATAGGAATATCATTTGGTAGCCATGTGAAGGATGGTTTGGAGAGGGAGACGCTATAAGTAGGGAGTCAGATCATGAGTTATTGCAGTTGTCTAAACAAAATGTCATAAGGGTCTGAAGAAGGGTAATGACTGCATGAGTGAAGAGAAGAGAGGTAGATCTGAGGGATCTTGGGGAGGTAGAATAAATAAGATTTTGCTGTTGGTTGGACATTGTGGGGAGATGTGTGAGAGTGACGAATCAAGGATGACACAAATAGCAATATAAACATTAATAGACTATCTTCTGTAGGGGGGGAGGTAAGCAAGATTAGGGGGAAAATTGTAAAATTCAAAATAAATAAAATCTTTCTTTTATTAAAAAAACCACACAAAAGGATGACACAAATAGGAAGAGGGAGTCTTATTAGTGGCAAAGTAGATAGAGCATTGGCCTTGAGTTTGAATCCTTCCTTAGAAATTTTCTGACTGTGGCAAATCACTTCATCTCTACCTTCTCACTTTCCTTATTTGTAACATAGGGATAATTATAGCATCTACCTCTTAGGATTGTTGTGAGACCCTAATAAGGTAATGTTTGTAATGTGTCTTACTTATTATAGGAAGAGGATAGGAAGGGCAGGGAGTTGTTTTAATTACAAGTAAAATTTGAAATGACTATTAGACATCCAGTTGGAAATGTCCAATAGGCAGTTGGTGGTATGGGACTAGAGTCCAAGAGAGGTTACAGATCTGGTGGTCATTTGATAAGAATGATAACGACATGATCACCAAATCAGAGCATATATATAGAGAAAAGAGGGTCCAGGACAAAGTCCTGAAATTTCTCTACACCAAAGGGATGGTATCTAGATGATGATCCAACAAATGAGACTGAGAAGAAGTTAAACAATTGGGAGGAGAACAGGGAGAGAACCATGAGGGCATGAAAACCCTAGCAGTACAGAGAGTCCAGGAGAAGGCGATCATCAACAGAGTCAAATATGATGGACAGTTCAGGAAGAATGAGGCCTGAGAAAAGGACCTTAGAGCTGGCAATTAAGAGATTATTTATAACCTTCAAATAGAGCAGTTTCAATTGGTGATCAAGTGTTCAAAGTCAGATTGCAAAGGGTTAAGAAATTAATATGAGGGTCAAAAGTGGGAGATTGAAAGTATAGATGATTTTTTTCCAAGAGATTGTTTGACATGGGCAGCCAGATGACAGAGTGGATAAAGTTTCAGGTCTGATGTCGAGAAGACTCATCTTTCCCAAGTTCAAATCTGGTCTCAGATGTTTACCAGTTGCCTGATCCTGAGAAAATCACTTAACAGTGCTTGCCTCAGTCTCCTCATCTGTAAAATGAGCTAGAAAAAGAAATGGCAAAATATTCCAGTATCTTTGCTAAGAAAACCCCAAATAAGATCATGAAGAGTCATCTATGACTAAAGTGACTGAACAGATAAGGAGACATCAGATGATAGTTTGAGAGGATGATAGGATTTTAGAAGATCTGGTCATGTAAATAGAAGGGAAACAGTCATTGGAAAAGGAGAAATAAAAAATTAGGATGAGAGAAAAGTTCAGTCATCAAAGTATTCAAAATATAATAGAAGGGGTTGGAATAGAAAAAAGAGGTCAAGTGATTTGTATAAAATTGCCTTCTTAGAAACAAAGTTGGAATTCAAGCTAGATTTAATGGTTCCATGTCCAATGCTCTCTCCACTAAGCCATACTATATTCTGGAGAATTATGTTCAGCTCAGGATACCACTTTTTTTGTTTTGTTTTGTTTTGCAAGGCAATGGGGTTAAGTGGCTTGCCCAAGGCCACACAACTAGGTAATTATTAAGTGTCTGAGGTCAGATTTGAACTCAGGTACTCCTGACTCCAGAGCCAGTACTCTATCCACTGCGCCACGTAGCCGCCCCAGGGTACCACGTTTTAAGAAGGACATTGACATGCTTGATTCTTTCCAAAGAAGGTTGATCAGGATAAATCATTCTATCAATTATTTCTTTTTTTTAGGTTTTTTTTTTGCAAGGCAAATGTGGGGTTAAGTGGCTTGCCCAAGGCCACACAGCTAGGTAATTATTAAGTGTCTGAGATGGGATTTGAACCCAGGTACTCCTGACTCCAGGGCCAGTGCTTTATCCACTGTGCCACCTAGCTGCCCCATTAATCAATTATTTCAAACACTGTGTTAAGTGTTGGGGGGGACAGAGTACAAAAAGAAGCAAAAGACAGTCTCTGCCTTCAAAGAGCTTATAATCTAATGGGGGAGCTAACAGATAAACACACACAAAGAAAGCATATAAATAAATAGAATAAATAGGAAATAATCAACAGAAGGAAGGCACTGGAATTAAGAGGAGTTGGGGGAGGCATACTATAAAAGGTCGGATTTTCATTGGCATTTAAAAGGAATCAGGAACATCAATAGTAAGAGTAGAGAAGGAAGAATTCCAGACATGAGGGACAGCCAGAGAAAATTCCTGAAACCAAGAGATAGAGTGTAGGTTGAGGGGACTGGAATTCATACCATATTCATGGAAATTCAGTAAATATTCACTGTAGGTTATAGAAATACAAAGACAAAATATAAAATATGTGCTGTCCTCAAGGAGCTTACATCTTGCTCAAAACTGGTGGGAATAAAAACATACATACAAAGAAATATAAGGAAAGGAGATAGAGAACAATGATAATTGGGGGAGAGGGAATCAGGGAAGATTTCATGGAAGGGGTGACAGAAGTTTAGTTTGGAGGAAAAATAAGAATTCTGAGCAGCAGAAATGAAGAAGGAAGAGTGCATTCCAGTCATAGGATGTAGTCTAGTGCAATATAGAGGTAAGGGATGGAATATTGACTTTGAAGAACAAAGTATAGACCATTAGGTCTAGAATGTGGAATTGAGGGAAGGAACAACATGAAATAAGACTGGGGAGGTCAGAATATAGAAGCCTCTAAGTACTAGATTACTGAATTTATATTTTATTCCCAAGATAATAGGGAATCCTATTTTTTTTGAGAGGGGAAATAACATGATCAGACTTGTTCCTCAGGAAAATGATTTTGATATCTTTGTGGAAAGTGAATTGGAAAGATTGGAAGCAAGGAGACCACTGAGGAGGAGGAATTACAGTTATGTAAGAGAGACATGAAGATCTGAGTTAGGAAGAACAGAAAAAAACACTTTAAAGAACCAGGGTAGTTATTAAGGAGAATAGATTTGTGGTTGGGTTTTGGTTGCTCAAGGCTTGTTGCAAGGAATAAAAATTTGACTTTTTCTGCTTATTTCTTAGATACCAAGATTAAAAGCAATGAGAACTTCAATTGGGTCCATATAAAAGCAGAGAAGGATCTTGAAGAAGTAGTGGGTTTCTCATCACTAGAGGTCTTCTCTAGGAAGCTGGCTGAGCATTTCTTAGAGTTGTTATAGAGAAATTTTCTATTCAGATATAGGTTACGGCATGGGTTCATAGATCAGAACTAGAGTAGAAGGAACCACAGGCAGTTGATGTGTCTAATCATTCCATTTTACAGTTGAAGAAACTGAGGCCCAAATTTGGGGACCAAAACTCTATCCATTATGTCATACTACTTTTCTTTATTTTTTGTGTATAAAGTTGCTTAAGATTATTAATTTATTTTGGTGGGGGGGGGTTGTGAGGCAATGGGATTAAGTAACTTGCCCAAAGTCACATAGCTAAGTAATTAAGTAGTGCCTGAGGCCAAATTTGAACTCAGGTCCTCCTGACTCCAGGGCTAGTGCTCTATCTCCTATACCACCTAGCTGCCCCTATTAATTTACTTTTAATACAAAACAGTGGCTATTGTCCTGGACCCAGAGCGAGGAGGTTGCTGTTTGGTCCTTTCAATTATGTCTGACTCTTCTTAACACAGTTTGGAGTTTTCTTGGAAGAGATACTGGAGAGGTTTGCCATTTCCTTCTCCAGTTCATTTTACAGATGAGAAAATTGAGGCGAATAGAATTAAGTGACTTGCCTGGAGTTAGACAGTTAGTAAGTATCTGAGGTTGAATTTGAACTCAGGAAGATGTGCTTTTCTGATTCTAAGTCTGGTGTTTTATCCATCATGCCTCCATATGAGTAGAGGGGCCTCAGTTCAAATTTAGCCTAGAATACTTAGTGGCTGTGTAACTCTGGGCAAGTCATTTAGCTTCGGTCTGCCTCAGCTTCCTCATCAGTAACATGGGGATAATAATATCACCTATCTCCTAGGGTTGTTGTGAGGTTCCAAAGCTCTTTTCTTTCTTTCTTTCTTTCTTTCTTTCTTTCTTTCTTTCTTTCTTTCTTTCTTTCTTTCTTTCTTTCTTTCTTTCTTTCTTTCTTTCTTTCTTTCTTTTTTCTTTTTATTTCTTTATTATTTTATTTGATTTTTAATTTTTAAAGATTTTGTTTGAGTTTTGAGTTTTACAATTTTTCCCCTAATCTTACTCCCCCCCCGCCACGGAAAGCACTCTGTCAGTCTTTATTTTGTTTCCATGTTGTACATTGATCCAAATTGAGTGTGCTGAGAGAGAAATCATATCCTTAAGGAAGAGACAGAAAGTCTAAGAGATAACAAGATCAGACAATAAGATATCTGGTTTTTTTTCCTAAATTAAAGGGAATAGTCCTTGAAATTTGTTCAAACTCCATGGCTCTTTATCTGGATACAGATGGCACTCTCCATTGCAGACAGCCCAAAATTGTCCCTGGTTGTTGCACTGATGGAACAAGCAAGTCCATCAAGGTTGAACATCACCCCCATGTTGCTGTTAGGATGTACAGTGTTTTTCTGGTTCTGCTCATCTCACTCAGCATCAACTCATGCAAAGCCCTCCAGGCTTCCCTGAAATCCCGTCCCTCCTGGTTTCTAATAGAACAATAGTGTTCTATGACGTACATATACCACAGTTTGCTAAGCCATTCCCCAATTGAAGGACATTTACTTGATTTCCAATTCTTTGCCACCACAAACAGGGCTGCTATAAATATTTTTGTACAAGTGATGTTTTTATCCTCCAAAGCTATTTTCAAACCTTAAAGTGTTACATAGATGTTATTTGTCTATTTATAAAAAATAATGCTATTATTATAAGTCCCAGCCAAGCAAATCTTCAGAAGTTTGAAAGTGAAAAGCAAAGCAGTAGCCCAGAAGGACCCAGTCTAAAATCAGTAAAAGTTGCCTCAGAGAAGAAGGTTACTGTGATTCCTATTTGGGGATTTGGGCTAGCTTGGGGCTTGCCAGTCAGGGAACTGGAAGCAGCTCTCAGTGGTGGATAGAAAGAGCTGAGAAATTCCTGTCACTGGATGGATCAGGACCCTAGGCAGATGCTCACTAGGACTAAGCTGTGTGATCTACCTTCTCCGGGCTCTGATTACCTCAATTGTAAAATGGGAAAGTTTAATTGGCTGATCTCCAAGATCCCCTCTAGCTCTAAATCTATGATCTGTGATGCCATGATAAAGGTGGCAAATAGGATATCTGGCTCCCTGAGCTATGATTCATTCATTCTTTTGTATTTCCATTTCTATTTCCCATTAAGTGATTACTGTGTCCAAGGCCTAAGAATAGGAACATGTGACAGACACCATCCACCACATCTTCTTTTAATAAAGCACCTCTTTTCACAGAGTCCGGATTTCTTATTAGAATAGTTAGTTTGGAGGTGGAGTGTAAGTAAAATGCTATTTTGGAGTCAAAGATATGAGTTCAAATCCTGGCTTTGACATGTACCAGTTAGTTACTCATAGCCAGGTCAATGACTTTCTCTTTTCCCCTTTCTTTCTTTCTTTCTTTCTTTCTTTCTGCAAGGCAATGGGTTAAGTGACTTGCCCAAAGTCACACAGTTAGGTAATTAGTGTCTGAGGATGGATTTGAACTCAGGTCCTTCTGGCTCCAGGGCCAGGCTCTATCCACTGCACCACCTAACTAGCCCACCTTGACTTCCTCTTCTGTAAAAATGGGAATGATGAGAGTCAGTCATGGCATAATGGAGAGAAGGCTGGCCTTAAGTTGGGAAAGCCTGGGTTCAAATCTTGCCTCAGACCCATTCTGGCTATAATGTCCTAGAATAAGTCATTTGAAACTCTTAATATCCCAGGTCATTCAATAAGACTCTAAGCTGCATAAGTGAAGGTAATTTTCTCACTGGAAGTTCCAAAAAAATCCATTGATTGATGAAAAAGTATTTATTATGTGAAAGGTTCCGAGTTAGAAAGAATGGTAAAAATAGTCTCTGAATGGCACCTAGATGAAACTACAGCTCAACCTCTCAATGGGGGGAAATATAACCTACACCATTAATCTTACTTATTTAGAGGGAAGAGATTTTCATTTGGGTAGGCAGAAATATGATTTGTTATTATTGTTAATAAGGATGTTAATAAAGTTGCAGGGGATACTCAAGATGATTTAGAGTGACCCAGTGAGTGACTCGGAGAAGTATTCCTATATTGTGCCCCCTAGCTTCCTCATCCTTAACCATCCTGAATATCTGGAAATTCCTAGATACTTAGATTACTCCATGTTCAAGTCTCAAAGGCAATTTTCTCCCAAAGCTAACCCTTTGGCAAGGGGTTTAGCAAAAGGAATAATTTGAGTTTGGGAGGATAGCCACTGTTACTCCTCACTTGCTCAAGAAAGCTCCCTCTAATGTTGCCCCCAAAGCCCCTAGTTTCTTTCTACCCTGCTTCCCTCCCAAACTATAGCTAGGGATGAAAAGGGGCTGGTTCCTAGTATGAATCTTCTAAAAGGCTGAAACCCTTCATCCATGCTAGGGATTTAGGACAGCACTCTGTTCTATAATGCCTTCCACTGACCACTTTGAAGAGAAATGTGACATAAGATTAAGACTTTGACTTTGTGGAGTAAAACAAAGATTTATAACAGTTCTGTATATAGATGAGTGCTATTGACTTAATATAAACAAGCTGACCTACAGCATCAAAGAAAGATGAATGAGAAGAGGAGAAAGAATAGATCCCAGAGCAGCACTTCTCCCTCTCCCTTCTTCTTATCCCCTTGAGACAAATGAAAATTCTAGATAGACAGATTTCTGAGTAATTAATACTCAGTTTACTAATTGTGGCTAGCAAATAATCAATAAACTGATGTCAGTGGGTTTTTTTTTAGCAATCAAAGACAACTCTAGGAGGCCCCTCGAATAGTTAAATCCCTTTGGAAAAGGATTGTCTCTGATGAGTAGAAACAATTGATGAAACAATGAATATTATAATGAAAGGTGAGCTTATTCTAATGAGAGACTGGAGGATGAGATTTTTTTTAGTGTTTTTTTTTTTTTTTGCAAGGCAAATGGGGTTAAGTGGCTTGCCCAGGCCACACAGCTAGGTAATCATTAAGTGTCTGAGGTCGGATTTGAACTGGGATCCTCCTGACTCCAGGGCCGATACTCTATCCACTGTGCCACCTAGCCGCCCCAGAGGATGTGATTCCGATCCAGCTATTCTTGGGCAAAGAGATTCATCTTTATCCAGACACATCAACCTTGAGCAATCTATACCAAGAATCTGTTCTTCACCCCAGTCCTACCTAACAGAACACAAGGGGCCAGAATTCACCTAGATTAGATGGTCTGAATGAGGTGAATTCTTTGGGCAAGGTTAGAAATGTCCTTAAGAAATTGGGCTTTGAAACTGAGGTGAAGGGTCGCATTTATAAAATTGATTAATAAAATAATAAGAAAGTAATCATTTTGTTATCCTATTTAATAGTTGTTGCCAAGGGTCAACTCAGTTTAATAAGCAATTATTAAGCTCCTGCTATATAGAAGGCAGGTGCTGGAGACACCAAGAAGGAAAAATGAAATTTTCTGCCCTTAAGGTGCTTACATTCTTGGGGGAGGGAGAAATGACATGACTTGATAGGTACTCAGATGAGTAAATATATCCTAGATTTTTTTTTTTACTTTTCTGCAAGGCAAATGGGGCCAAGTGACTTGCCCAAGGCCACACAGATAGGCAATTATTATTAAGTGTCTGAGGTCAGATTTGAACTCAGGTACTCCTGACTCCAGGGCCAGTGCTCCATCCTCTGTGCCACCTAGCCGCCCTTCAGATGAGTAAATATAAAGAAATTTGAGTAGTGAGAGAATATCCTGGGGATATCAGGAAAAACTTCTTATGGGACATGGCCCTTGTGCTGAGCCCTGAATGAAGCCAGTGATTTCAAGAGTTAGAATTGAGAAGGAAATACATTCCAGGTCAGAGATGGAATGTTGAAGTTGGGGAGAAGCACATGAGCCAGGTTGATTGGAATGTCAAGTACAGGAAGGGGAATGATAGGGAATGTTTGAAAAGATGGGTGGGAGCTGCATTGTGGAAAGCTTTTAATGCTAGACTTAACAGTTTGCACTTTATCCCAGGGAGCCATTTGAGTATTCGAGCAGTACAGTTAAATGTGCATTTTAGCAATATTATTTTGGTGCTGCATGAAAGATGCATTAGAGAAGGGAGAGGATGGAAGCAGGAATCCAACTAAAAAAAATGTTTTTTAAAGAAAGAGTATTGCACAGTACAAGCAAAAGATGATTAAAAAACTGTGTAAATGGAGAGAAGGGGATGGATGTAAAAGTAACTGTTCAGATAGAATCCACATGATTTGGCAATTGATTGAATATTTATTATGAACCAACTAAGTGGTGCCATAAATAAAGCACTGAATCTGGTGTCAGGAAGACCTGAGTTCAAATCCTGTTTCAGAAACTAGCTGTATAGCCCCGGGCAAGTTATTTAACAGCTGTCTGTCTCAGTTTCCTCATCTATAAAATGGGAATAACCAGCACTTCTAGGTTGTAGTGAGGATCAAATGAGAAAATATTTGTCAAATATTTTACAAATCTTAAATACTTTTATAAATACAAACTTTGAGAAAAGTGGTGGTAGTGGTAATGGGAGAAAGAGTCCAAGATGACTTGAAAGTTATGAATCTGAGTGAATGGAATGATGGTGGTGCCCTCAAAAGGAAGAGGGGAAATTTAGAGGAAGAGGAAATTTAGGAGTAAAAAGAGAGACATATTGATTTCTATAGCAATACATACAGGGGAATATATCTGGCCCAAAAGATTCAAATTTTATGAAACCAAAGTTGTAGTGCAGTGAGGTAGTACAGTGGATAGAGTACCCAGGCCTGAAGTCAGAAGACCAGAGTTCAAATCCAGTCTTAGACATTTACCAGTTGTGTGATTGTGGGCAAGTCATTTCACCTTCTTTGTCTCAGTTTCCTCATCTGTCAAATGAACTGCAGAAGGAAATGATAAACCACTCCAGTATCTTTATCACAATCATAAACACAGGGTCACAGAAACAACTAAACAACAAAATTGTATGGCACAATGTTTGTCCTTCATTTTTGAAGAAGACCACAATATCAGGGAGATGATACCAAGACAAGCATGTGGATTGGATTAGAGTGAGGAGAGCTGTATTAAGTCACCAGCCTCACTGTCTCCTCCAGAGCCATCTGGGTCCAGTGGCCAGATATGAATCAGAATGACTGGAGATGGCCCTAGATGCCAGGCAATTAGGGTTAAGTGACTTGCCCAAGATAGTACAGCTAGTAAGAGTCAAGTGTCTGAGGCTGAATTTGAACTACTATCCTCCTGTCTCCAAGGCCAGTGCTCCATCCACTGTATAGGCTGTATAACTAACATGCTGAAATGGAAATACTGCAGTGGAGCCTGACAACCTGAGTCTGAATATCTGCTCTGTCATTTATTACCTGGTTGACTTTGGGTAAACTGCATCTTTGCTCAGGCTCAGTTTTCTCATCTGTAAAATGGGTCGAACTCTATGACTTCAAAAGTCGTTTCCACTTCCAAATCTCAGATCCTATGGTGCCTATGGATAATAATAGCAATCTGTCACTCTCAAGCCCAGCATCATTTCCCTGACTCAATCTCTCTCTCTCTCTCTCTCTCTCTCTCTCCATTTCATTGTCTTTCTTATGAAGCTTTAAAGAGTAGGCCTCCTTCAGGGGAGTCATTTGGAGGTGTAAACAGGAAGTTTGGGGGCTACCTAGCACCCCCCCCCCCCCCCCCCCCCCGCTTAGATGTGGTCCTGTTTGAAGTCAGATAGGGATAGGTGTTTTCTGAAAATTTCAGGGCTAAGAGTCTATCACATCAGGCCACAAAAGATCTGCGTTTTAGAAAAAGTTTAGAAATTAGTTCTCTTCTTGACTACTGTGTTAATTCCTCTATAATTCTATTCTGCCCTGGCCACAGTCCCATAGTTTTATTACTCTGAAATCTGTGAAGGCTATTCTCAGTCCCACCTGGACATGGAAAGTTCCCCTATCTTATTCCCAAAGTAGGCAATGTGTAGGGTACAGACAGACACAAGTAACCTACAGAATTGCTTTTAATTATGAAAAGCATTGACTCAAGGAGGCAACCAGGACTTAAAAATGAGTCCTGAGTCTGATATATATATACAAAGAATACCATCTACTTTTGGCTTTTCCCATTCCCAACAACAAGACAAATGGAGGAGGGGGGAAGAGAGCCCTGGTAAGGCGGGGAATCTATCTCTCTGTCACTTGTCCTATAACACCTATGTCCTTTCTCAATTTCTTTCCCCATCAAGGGCTGGGCTTGTTGTTGATCATAATTTATAACTTATAGGCAGATAAGTGGTTCAGTGGATAGAGTTTTGTACCTGGACCCAGGAAGATCTAAATTGAAATCCAGACTCCATGCTGGGCAAGTCACTTAACCTCTGTGTGCCTTCTTCATCTATAGAAATGGCAATAATGATAGTATCTACCTCCTAGGATTGAATGAGTATAAGTTCGAGGATAAAATAAAAGCAATGAGGTGGTTCAGTGGACCTGAAGTCAGGAAGACATGAGTTCAAATCTAGTCTATCAGACATTTAATAACTGTGTGATCCTAGACAAAGCATTTTGCTTCAGTTCCCTTGACCGAAAAAAAAAGGAAGCTCATTCAAAAAACCTTTATTAAGTACCAACTATGTACCAAATGCTAATAAGCACTAGAGAATTAAGTATTTACCTTCCAGAATTGTTGTTGTGAGGATCAAATGAGATATTTATAAAACACTAGTTGTACTATTTTGCAAATCTTTAAATGTAATACAAATGCTAGCTATTATTGCTATTTATTATTATTAATTTGGTTTCATCTTGATGAAAATGACATAATATGATTTAAACTTGACTTCATGGTTGCATTCAAATGGAATAGTAACCTAGATCTGAGGCTGGAGTAGAAGGCTTTTCAGATCTTTAAATCCATTTAACCTGGAATCTGTGAATTTTGTTAACTGTATTTTATTTTTTAATAGTAATTTGCTTTTCTAATTATATGTAAAGAGAGTTTTTATGTAAAGATTCATTTTTGTAAAATTTTCTCCCTCCTACCCTTCCTTTCTCCCACACAAAGATAGCAAGTAAACTAATATGCACAATCATATTACACATATTTTTATGTTAGTCATGTTGTGAAAGAAAAATCAAATCCCCAAAAGGGAAAACCCATGAAAAAGAAAAAACAAAAAAAATAAATTTTAAAAAGTAATAGTAGTTTGCTTTGATCTGTAGTCAGACTTCATATTCTTTCTCTGAATGTGGATGGAATTTTCTATCACAAATCTTTTAGAATTGTCTTGGATTAGGGTGGCTAGGTGTCTCAGTGGATAGAGCACCCACCCTGGAGTCAAGAGTACTTGAGTTCAAATGCAGCCTCAGACACAATAATTACCTAGCAGTATGGCCTTGGGCAAGCTGCTTAATCCCACTGCCTTGCAAAAACCTAAAAAAGAAAAAAAAAAGAATTGTCTTGGATCATTTTATTACTGAGAAGAGCTAAGTCTATCATAGTTGATCACTATACAATGCTGCTACTACTGTGTAGAGTTCTTCTGGTTTCACTCATTTCATTCAGCATCAGTTCATGTAATTTTTTTGGATATAATGGGTTTCCTTTATAATCCAATGTATTTTATTTTTAAAGCATACTCCTGAGAAGAGGTCTATATGTTTCATCAGTTTGCCCAAGTAGTCTACGATGCAGAAAAGTTTAGGAATTCTGCTCTTGTCTAGCAGCTCTTATTTTATAGATGAGGATACTGAGAAGCAGAGAGGAAAGTGACTTGCCTGGGGCCATATAGGAAGTATGCAGTAGACTAGAGAGATTCAAATGCAAGCTATTATTGCAAGGTATGGTTTTTGGATTGGCTGTGTGATCCTCAATGGCATAGAGTACTCTTTATTTTTTCAGTTGATATTTTATTTTATTTTTCCAATTACATGTTATGAAAGTTTTTCAACATTCATCCTCATGTATTTGCATATTTTTAAATTGCATAATTTCCTTCTACTCTTCCTTCCCATACCCCCCATTTAGCGGTAAACAGTTGGGTAAATATTGTACATATTCATTTGTGTTTAACATGTTTACAGATTAGTCATTTTCTGAAAGAGGAATTAGGACCAAGGGAGAAAAAGAAAACCATGAGATAGGAAAGAAATACATAACAGGCATTTTTAAAAAGTGAATGTAATGTTCATTCAGATTCTATAGGGTTTTTTTTATTTGTTTTTCTTCCTCTGGGTGGGGATAGCATTGTCCATAGCCAGTTTCTTAGGGTTGTCCTAGCTCTGAGAGGAGATCCATCTATAAAGGTTGAATTATTCACTATGTTGTTGTTAATGTATTCCTTCAGTATCAGTTTCTGTAATTCATTATAGGGTTATTCTTTCAATGCAAGGTTTCACCTGCTTGGTAATTTATAGTCTCAAGAGAGTTGTTTGTCGAAGTTAAGTGATTTGAATCCGTCTTCCTAAAATTGAGCCCAACTTTTCAAATGCAACTCCATGCTGCCTATCCATTTTACAGATGATGAAACTGAAGCTTGGAGAAGTTGACCTGCAAGGTCACACAGCTAGAGTGCACCTGGGCCAGGGTGCCAAGTCCATGGAAGCCCATCACATTCGACTAAGGGAAAGGAGCATCATTTCCTCAACAGTTGACTAAGGGGGCCCCTGATCTTACAGTCCCTTCTAGAGGGCAATAAAGCATGACAGGCACCACTTTCCCCTAGTATTTCCTATTGTTTCTCAAATAACTTCATCTCAGTGGGAATGGAAAGGAGGAGAGGGACAGGTGCAACAAGGAAAATGGAAGATCTAACTTTAGATTGGTTTTTAAATTGGCAACAAGGTTTAAAGGAAACAGCAGCTTTCTGTTCATCAAAAGATGACTATGAAAAGCTGGGAGCTACTGTCCCCTTGTGGTGACTTTATTAGAATTGCACTGGGGAAAAATGATGTCCCTCCCTGGGAAGGACCTTAGATAGCATCCCTGGGTCTCTCCACCCCTATTAAAGAGTAGGAGACTTTTTCTGCTTTGTTGCATGAACTAGATGTAAGGCAGAAAACATCTTGTTCTCTATTTGGGGCAGGTATGGAATCTTGGGAGCTTGGCATTGGGGTGTGTGGGGAAAGCTTAGGTCTGGTTTACCCTCTTATGAAACCAGTGAAATAGAAGTGGTTCTTGTCTTTCCCACTCAAAGGATTCTTTCCTTCCTCCTACCTGCATGATTTCCTTCCAGGCTGTGGTTTCTGTTCCTCTTTTTTTAATCTTAGTCTGCCACAAGTTTCTCCCCCAGGAAACATCAAGGAGAGGAAGCATTGATATAATTAGGAATCCAGGTAAATTCAGGTGATGAAGATAGCAATATCATTCTCTTCCCCACCCCACCCTACAAAAAAAGTTAGGCTTGGGCACTTTTCAGGGTTAAGGGAGGGACCTGCTCAAGTCACTCAGCTGCTTAATGACCAAACCAGGACTAGAATCCTGCATCTTAACCTCCAGTCCAGAGTCCTTTCTAATAATAGAGAGTAGTTATATAGCAAAATTATATAAGGCAGCTAGGTGGTGCAGGGGATAAAGCATCAGGCCTGAAGATTCATGTTTCCAAATCCAGCCTCAGATATTTACTAGCTATGTGACCTTGGGCAAGTCACTTAACCCAGTTTGTCTCACTTTCTTCATCTGTAAAATGATCTGGAGAAGGAAATGGCAAACCATCCTGTATCTCTACAAAGAAAACTTCCAATGGGGTCATGAAAACTCAGAAATAATTGAACAATGAATTATAGAACTATAAGTTTCACAAAATGTTTTATAAATTTTCTCTCATTCGACTTTCTAAACAATACCTTGGGGTTATTATTATCCACTCTGTTTTGCAGATGAGGAAACTGGGGCAGACAGAGTTTCAGTGATCTGTCCAGGGTCACAGAGTTTAGTAAATATATCAGGATTTGAACTGTGGTCTCTTGACTCTAGGTTCAGTGCTTTATCCACATTGCCACCTAGCTGCTCAGAATTATAATGAGTTCCCTTGTCTCATCAGTGTATACATCTTTATTTCTAAAGGATGCCCACCAACATCAATAAGAGGGGGAATACCAGTTGAGAGCCAGGGCAAACTAGGTATGTTGATGGATGGGGGGGGGTCTCAGGAAATTGAGATATGTGACTGGAAAGAGCAAAGCCAAGGTGAGTGACTTTTGGATGTTTAAAAAAGGTAATGGGGGCAGCTAGGGGGCGCGGTGGATAGAGCTGGAGTCAGGGTGCCTGAGTTCAGATCTGGTCTCAGATACTTAATAATTACCTAGCTGTGTGGCCTTGGGCAAGCCACTTAACCCCATTTGCCTTGTAAAAACCTAAAAAAAAAAAAAACAAAAAAACAAACTTAAGAAAAAGGTAATGCTGGCACAGTAGAAAGAGCTTGACTTCTGGAGCAGAAGACCTGGATTCAAATTCTACCTCTAACATTACTACCCATATTACTACCCATATAATTTGGGGCAAGGTATTTAACCTTCTTGGGCCTCAGTGTATTTATTGTAAAATGAGGTGATTGAATCAAATGACCTCATGGGGTTCTTCTAGATCTATGATCCTAAGTCTAGTGTGTAAGGAACTGGAGAGGAGTTATTTTGGGGAGCTGTCATACCAACCTAAACTGGGGGCTCCTAAAAGAGGAGAATCAGCCTCAAAGGCTTTGTTTTTAAAGGCCAGGGCATAGTAGAAAAAACTCTAGGTCTAGACTAGGGTCAGGTGGGGAAGGTGCAGTGAGACATTAGGAAGAGAACCTAGCAAGCCTTGAACTCTCACTAGGCTGCAAACCTATATCCTAAGTCAGTGAACCCACTGAGCATGCTCCCTACAACTCCCTTCCCTTCCCTCCTTTTCTGTAGGTAGTTTTCCTAGTTCCACCCTTCAGAGACTCAACTTTCCTTTTCTGATTGTTGTCTTCTTCCAGAAGACCATGATATCAGGGAGGTCATGCCATGACAGACACATGAATTGGATTTGAGTGAGGAGGATGCTGAGCTAAGTCACCAGCTTCACTTTCTCCTCTAGAGCCATCTGCGTCCAGTGGACAGATATGAATCAGGACCAGTGGAGATGACCCTGGGTACAAGGCAATCAGGATTATGTGACATGCCCAAGGTCAGACAGCTAGTAAGGGTCATGTAATTGAGGCCACATTTGAACTCAGGTCCTCCTGACTCCAGTGCCCGTACTCTATCCACTTTGCCACCTAGCCACCTTAAACTTACTCCCCCCCAGCCCTTGGTGGGGCACGACTGGCTTCTTCAAACAAGATATGACAAGTGACCACCTTCAATTTAAAGGAAAATGAAAAAACAAGCTTTTGTTCCCTTCAAAACTTGCTCTTATCATTTCATGATTTTATCTCTAGAGATATACCAACTCCCAATTTTTTTGCTAGATGTATAGCTGTCCAATACTAATCTTGCAATTTGTCTAATGGTTTTAAATTAGTCTCTGAGCCTGCAGTTTTAGTCCAAACCAAACATTTTTCCCTTCTAGAATGTGGAGTCCAATTCTGTGTGTAAGGATTCCTGCAGGCAATATATTGACTTAGAAAACCCCATGGTAACATTATCTATATTCTTTTGAAATTTTATTTATTTCTTGAAATATTTCCTAATTATATTCTAATCTAGTTTCGTACCAATGTTGGAAAGTAACACTGCCTGGGAGCAGCAGTATGTTTGGTACTTTTGCTTTAGGATAAAGAGAGGCTCTTCTTAAATTCTTTTAGTAAGAATTAAACATTTTTGTTTAATTATCACATTTGCCAACTTGAGACACAAAGTAATGCTTTAAAAACAAAGGCAAATGTCTCCCAAGCCAAGAGGAGGAGGATGTGAAAACTATCTACCCTCTCCAAGGAGAGAGAGGTCAGTCTGACTCAGGATTCCCCTCAGCTGAATATGACCTCCCATTCACTTTTTTTCCCATGGCTCCATGATCTTCTTCTTTAACCTTTTCAGCCTCAGTTTCTTCATCTGTAAATTTGGGTTGATGATAGCACCTACACTGTTGTGAAGATCTAATGAGATGATGTATGCAAAACCATATATTATTATGGGAACATGTACAAAGAATCAGTCACCCTGTGGTGCTTTCTAACACTGTGAACTACTAATTATTTACTGTTGAGAAGGAGAAATGAAAGAGAATAAGAGAAGTAGGGTCTCTAGGTCAAAGACCAAAGTAAAGGCCCTCTTGCTCCACTTCCTCCCCACCAACCCTTCACAAATACACTCTTTGACCCCTTGAATAGTGGCAGCGTAAGGGACAGGTAGCCCTGTGTCACCCCTGTGACACGCTGGCCTGCCCTGAATCTCCTTTTCTGGCTACCTGCTGATCGCACCTGTCTGAATGATGCTCGTAATCCATGTTTCTGTTTTAGCCACCACAGGTCCCCTGCTGCAATTGGACCAGAAGCTGAGTGGGCACCCGGGACAGCTGGCCCTGGTCTACACGGTCCTGGGGCTGTGCGTGTGTGCTATCTTTTGCTGCTTTTTTATCATGATGGTCTGCTTCTTCAGGAGGAAGGGAGAACAGTCTCAGCCATTAAGAGATCAGACCTCCATAGAGGGTATGTAACTAGGCTTGAGTGGGCCCCTCTTCCCTAGCTTGTATCCTTGGCCTACTCCCATTCCCCAAGCTGTCTACCCCACCCCTCCTTTCCACAAAGCTTTTAGAGGACCTCTGGTTCAAGGTCGCCCCTTATTATCTCATTTTATCTGGGTGAATATGAAAATACATTAAAAACCGATATTTAATTACAAGGTTGACTCCTGAGCAAAATGTGCATTATATATGTCTGTGTGTATGTGGTAGCTGTGGTGGGAACTACAGTGACATCCACCTAACAAGTTTGGAACCCCAGGGGGATTTTGATTTATTTCTGAAGTTCCCAAGGGCCTTGGGTGTTTGGGGAAGGCGGAAGCTCCTCAGGTGACATGTTTATTCAGGTGAACAAAGGTTAAAGTCACATCTGACTTAACAGCCAGAGGAGAGAGGATCTTTCACTCACCTCTCCTGGGATTGGTGTGTCTAGGAAAACCACAGAAGTAAATGGGGACAGTGAAGACTTAACTAGAGAATCTATGAGTGGATCTTGGGGCGAGAGACCTGGGTTCAAGTCTTGAGCCTCCCGTACATATTAATTATGACATCCTGTGTAAATCACTTAATTTGTCAGCCCTGTAGACAACTCTTTAAAATCTGCCTTGGTTAAGGGAGTCTCCAAGTAGGGAGTGACCCACATTAATGAAATAATAAAAAATAATTGTTGATAGTTAACTCTTCATGACCTCAGTTGAGGTCTTCTTGACAAAGTTACTGGAGTAATTTGCCATTTCTTTCTTCAACTCATTTTACAGATGAGGAAACTGAAGCAAACAAAGTGAAGTAAGTCATTTCAAATATCCAAGTAAACCCAGGCTTACACAGCTAAAGTGTTTGAGAGAGACAGCCAGGTGGCACAGTGGATAGAGCACCAGCCCTAGAGTCAGGAGGACTTGAGTTCAAATCTAAACTCAGACACTTAATAATTACCTAGCTGTGTGGCCTTGGGCAAATCACTTAATCCTATTCCTTGCAAAAACCAAAAAAGAAAAAGTGTCTGAGAGCAGATTTGAACTCACAAAAATGAATCTTCCTTGATTCTAGGGCTGGTACTCTACTCACTGTGTCACCTAGATACCCTCAAAAAAAAAATAATAGCTAGGATAGCTAGGATAAACGTGCTATATCTCATCTGATCTTTACAACAACACTTAGGAGGGAAGTGCCATTATTATATTCTCATTTTACAGAGAAACTGAAGCAAATAGAGTTAGGTGACTGGCCCAGGGTAACCTAGCTAGTAAGTGTTTGAGGCTGGACTTGAACTAATGAAGATGAGGGCCCTGTACAGTAGCCACCAGTTGCCTGGCACATTTGGGCAATTAATGAATACTTAACTGATTGTCTGAGCTAAGGCTGATTGTTCACACAGCCTGGTTGGTTATTCAACAAAAGGAATAATGTTTACCCTTCATCTTTTTTTTTTAGTTTTTTGCAAGGCAATGGGGTTAAGTGGCTTGCCCAAGGCCACACAGCTAGGTAATTATTAAGTATCTGAGGTCGGATTTGAACTCAGGTACTCCTGACTCCAAGGCCGGTGCTCTATCCACTGCACCACCTAGCCACCCTGCCTTTCATTTTCAAAGAAGACCATGACATCAGTGTGGTGATTCCATGTCAAGCAGCGAATTGAGTGAGGGGGGCTGTGCTAAGTCACCAAACTCACTTTCTCCTCCAGAGCCATCTGGGTTCAGTGGCCAGATAGGAATCAGAATGATTTGAGATGGCCCTGAATGTGAGGCAATCAGGGTTAAGTGAATGTCTGAGGCTGGATTTGATTCCCCACCCTCCTGAATCCAAGGCCAGTGCTCTATCCACTGTGCCATCTGGAGTAAAGACAGAAAGGCAAACATTTCTAAAGTGTTTAGTTTACAAATATGAGAGGCAATGGAGAAAGTGTCCCCCTCTAGGACTGGAAATTTTGATTCCTGGTCCTGCTGCTCTTCAGTTGATTAACCTTAGACTTCTCTATACAATGAAAAGGTTTTCCTGATGAGCTCTAAGTCCCTTCCAAGGATAACATTTTTTTGAGACTATGAAATATGCCTTCTGCACTGAAGCAATCAATTAAATGCAGGGGGATTAGTTTTGTGTGTTTGTTTTTAAATGCTCCTATTTAATACTTTAAGGTTTGCACATTTCCCCCCCCCTACTTTTTCATTTGCCTTTTACAACTTTACAACTTTTACAACAACCCTGTGAGGTAGATTTTTAGCCCCATTTTACAGATGAGATTAAAGATCAAAGAGGATGTGATACTTAGGGTCATTTAGTTGTATTTGAACCCAGATCTTTCCAACTTCCAAGCCTATGTCATATTATCTACCTTTCACCTAAGATGAATTGGTCCTTTAAGGCTCTTGATTTGCCTGTTCTAAATATTAATTTAATAGAGAGGTACCCTGGGTTCTGTTGGAATGAAGGACCATCACATGGAGCATGCATGTTCCCTACTCTGGGGACCCTTGCTAAAGGATAAACACTCTCAAAGGCTCCTGGTTTGTTCCTTGGTCTCCCAGTGTAGTAACTTATTAAAGTTACTTATTAAAGTTACTACACTGGGAGACCAAAGAACAAACACATATATTTTAAATATAAAATACAATGTGTTCTCAGTCTGTCTAAAATGGAGAACAGAATGGCAAAGCTGAAAGGAAGTGAGATTTAAGTGGCATTTAAGAAGTTTGAAAGATAGTTTCTGGGTAGTCACTTCTTAAAAATAATGCTAGCATTTTTAATGAAAGGTCAATAGTGCTCTTGACTGCCAATGACAATCATAGCGATCAGGTTCATGGCTTATAGACCCTTTGAAGAAGGGTGTTCCTGAGGATGGCAATCAACTGATTAGTTAATGATTAATGAGAGAATGAATAGTGCAATAAACAGTTGGATCTGTTCCTAATGAACTTTGGTTATATCCTTTACTTCTTTTTTTTTATGTTTTTTTCAAGGCAAATGGGGTTAAGTGGCTTGCCCAAGGCCACACAGCTAGGTAATTATTAAGTGTTGGAGGCTGGATTTGAACTCAGGTACTCCTGACTCCAGGGCAGGTGCTCTATCCACTGTGCCACCTAGCCTCACCCCTTTACTTCTAAGTTACCCAACCTTATGCAATCTATTCAAAGAATTTATCCCCAACTAAACAAGTCAAAGGTTGGGTACAATCTGATCAAGATTGAAGATAGTTAATTCAATCTCAGAGTAGTTTTGAAAGACTTTAGAAAAAGAGGGCAATTCTTGAATCTCCTCACATCATTGGTTATTGATAATAATTTCTCTCACCTCTCCTTTTACAGATGAAGAGCCTAGAAGGGTTTGGTGATTTGTCCAAAGTCACACCATTGTTAATGATTTGGAACTCAGTCCTTCTGACTTCAAATTCAGGGTTTTTCTCTCTATACTCGAGTGTTGCCTCCCTGCATCGTTACTTATTCTCTTTGGATCTCCTTCAACTATAAAATAAGGAGGTGGTCCATAAATTCCCAAGGAAAAATTCCCCTGTGAATAGGATTGAAGGGGTCCATGAAGTTGAATGGGAAAAAATAATTACATCATTTTCACTGACCTCTAAATGAAATTTAGAATTTCCTTCAATTATTGAAAAACATTCTGGATGGGCAGCTAGGGGATGCAGTGATAAAACATTGACCCTGAAGTCAGGAGGACCCTAGTGTTAAAACTGAACCTCAGACACTTAATAGCTATGTGATCATGAACAAGTCACAACCCAAATTGCCTGCTCCCCCCTTCACACAAACCTATTTTCTGAGGAGTCCAGAGGCTTCATCAAACTTTCAAAAGGACCCATGACTCACAATAATGCTTAAGAACTCCTGAGCTAGAAGACCCTCCCCACCCAAAGGCCCTCACTTACACTCAGAAACAATAGCACAGTATTTGAGTCCCAAACACATCTTCCAAGAGCAGGTCTCCATGGCTGTCCTGTACAAAATGACTGTACAATCCCCTGCATACTGAGGTCAGAGCTTTCCTTACCCAGATCCTTTGCACCTGGAAGGGGTGAGAAAGGCAGTGATACCTGGTTCAGAGACGGAGGATGTTTCAAGTCAATGGTTTCCCAAGGTTGTTTAAGAGATCTTGATGGGACTTAAGTGTCACCACTGACCAGCCCAAAGCATCTGGAGCTGGAGGCTATTTCTATGAGCTCTGAGGAGTAAGTCATTAAAAGAGTTGTGCTTCTGAGACAATTCTTCTAGGAAAAAGATTTAAACAGTAAAGCTCTCCAAAGGTAAGCAGTTGTGATAAAATATTTGGAGAGGTTTTATAATTTACCAAACTTGGTAAAAGTGATTTCATTCTGGACCAGTGATTTCATTGATCATTTCACTGACATCAAGATGATGATTCCAAGGAGCTCCTGATTAGGAAATTCCCTCTGCTGATATGTGATAGCTACAACTAAGAAATTAAGGTTTTTATTCAGGATTCTACTACCTGTCTGGGTCAGAGAAGTGAGGGTTGAATCCAGGTTGGTTTTACTACTGACTCCAACACATCCACTCCTTTTGATATCTACAATCCCCCTGTAAGGCAAGTAGGGACAAATCATCATTATCCCCAGCTTCTTTACCCAGAGGACTTGAGAACTGAAAGTGACCTTGAAGGTTATCTAATCCAGCACCCTAATTTTATAAATGAGGAGACAGAAGCTCAAAAATAGAAGTGACTTGTCCAGTGTCACATGGGTAGAAAAGTAAGGGGTGGGGGAAGGTAAGATTTGAACCTGGCTTCTCTGACTCTAAATCGAGTGCCCTTTTAATATATTTCCACATATTACAATACTACTGTTCAGAGAATGTATTTGACTGAGTCAGGGTCACAAGGCTAGTAAGTGGCAAGGACAGGTTCTATTGGTGTTCTTTTAATCATGCTGAACTTCTGTATTTTATGCTTTCCAGACTGATTTCATATCCATTATTCTCACAGCAAGCATGAGGGTATATAGGGCAGGTGTGATCGTTAGATGAAGAGACTGAGGTTCTGAGTGGTACTCAGGTGTGGCGTGCTTCTGGTAAGAAAGACATGAAGGTGAAGCTGTGCCCCCCCATAGTGGAAAGGTGTTTTTAGAGAACTCACTCTATTCTCACCCACCTTTCACAGATCATATAATGGAAGCAGGAAGTGCTGGAGATGCATTCAAGGAGCTCAAGACACCAGATCCTGTGGAAACATGTAGCTTTTGCTTCCCAGAGCAGACTCCCCCTACGGAGGAGAGCACAGCCCCTATGGTCTCACATCCCGAGATCCCACCTCAACAGGAAAATGCAGCAGCCATCCAGGGATGGATTGGTCTTGTGGGGACAGCATCCTTAGGGCCTACCCCGGACTGCAAGGAAGGCTGCCTCAAGATCATCTGCTCACCTTCACATGAGAAAGGACCCTCCCCATAAAAAAAAAGGACAAAAGAAGCTCTAGAGAGTCCCCATCACATGAAGAAACTGGAGCAGTTCCTTTCTGTACTTTCTCAAAACAAACAGATCTTCATGAAACACCTATTTCCTTCTGCTATGGAAATAAAATCTCATTTTTGTAGTGCCTCCCCTCCCTTTTTGGGGTGTGCTCTTCTCCATTTGGTGATTCTCATTGTTATTTTCTCTGCCTCTCCTATCCTCATAATATGGCAGAAATAGAACAAAGCCTGTCCGTTCCATTTCTTTTTTCTTCCATATTAATGATTGCATCAGCACTGGAATCAGAGTCTTTAATTTACTTTGGCTCTGAAGTAACTGAATATAATGCATAGAGAATGACCATGATTTATATTTATTGCTTTTGACTAAGGGGAAGTGGGCATGAAGGGGAGGGGGTGTGAAGGGGGAAGGAAAGAGGGAGGAAAGGGAAAAGAGTGAGCGGGTGGGAGGAGAGAGAGAGAGAGAGAGAGAGAGAGAGAGAGAGAGAGAGAGAGAGAGAGAGAGAGAGAAGAAAGAGGGGAAGAAAGGGAAAGTGGGAGAGAGGAAAGGGGGAAAGAAAGAGGGAAGAGAAAAAAGGAAGAGGGAAAAGATTAGAGGAAAGACAAAGGAAGAGGGAGGGGAAAAGAGGGAAGAAGAGACAGAGGGAGGAGAATTGGAGCTAATGAGGAAGAGAAAAAAGAGAGGCTGGGGTAAGAAGGGAAGAGAGGAAGAGAGGAGGAGGAGGAGAAAGAGTGAGGATAAATCGAGAGAGAACAGAGAAAAGAGAGAGGGAGGAACAATGTAAAGACAGGCAAATTGCCTTCTGTGGGGGTGGGGGGAAGGGAAGTAAGATTAGGGGGAAATTGTAAAACGCAAAATAAATAAAAATCTTTAAAATTAAAAAAAAAAGAAAAAAGAGAGGGAGGGGAAGAGAGGGAGAGGAATTGTAGCTATTGAGGAAGAGAAAAAAAGAGGGGGGAAGAGAGAGGGGGAAGCCAATGAAGGGAATGAGAGAGGAAAGAGAAGGAGGAGAAAGAGAGGGAGAGGGAAGAAAGGGAAGAAGAGGGAGGGGAAATGGAGCTAAAGAGGGACAGGGAAAGAAGAAGGGGAAGGGGCGGGGAAGGGAGAAGCCCAGTGCAGCCCCAGGCTCCTGGCTTCTTAGCCTGGGTCTCCCCAGCGCTCAGTGGTCCCCGCGGGCCGGGGCTGCGCGCTGTCCCTCCTAGTTCCCTCTCCATCGGAGCTGTCTGTCGGGGCAGCTTCTGCCTTCACAACTTGGTGTGAGGGAAGAAGACTGTATTTGGAGCCTGCAGACGTGGGATCGTAATCCTGGGGCTGCGGGTCCCGGGCCAGCCCCCTCCCCTTGTTGGTCCCCAAGGTGTGCTCTGGGTCTCCGGACGCGGGGAAGGGGACCTGCGCCGGTTCTGTTTGTCCTTCTGGCCCAACGAGAGGTTGGCATTTAGGTCAGACCGAAAGGAGGGCTGCCTGATTGCAGAAGGCTATATTTAGTGGGAAAAGATGGAAACCTGCCAAGCTCTCCTCCTCCTCCTTCCCTAGCGCACGGGCCGCTCTGCATCTTAAGTAGATATTTGGTTAACCGCCCCCCCCCCCCCCAAGCTGCTGTCTCGGGGGCTGGGGGCTGGGCGGACTGCGACACTGAGCCGGCTGCCAAGCTCTGCTTCTAGCAGGGCTGAGATCTGTTTCCACCCATCTTTATTTAGACTCCCAGATTTGTCTAAGGACGCCTTCCTTTCCTTTTGGATGGGAAAGCACACTGCAATGGGTCCTGGCAAATGTAAAGCGACCGTTTTATAGTCTCTCTCTGCCGATCCGAACAGGAGTCAGCAGCCCCCAAAGAGCCCCCGAGTTTGATATACATCAGTTAAGATAAGGCAGGAAAAAGCGAAGGCAGCAATTTCATGCATATAAGTCTGAAAAACCCATTTTATCACAGATGATAAGCTTCTGACAGTCGGAGACATTTTTTTTTCTCCAAGTCGTGAAAAACTGACTCAAGGATGAGTCCAACTGGCTGGATGTGAAGGTACCCTGTTTGATGTGGTATCTGCATGTCATCCCATTCCCATCGAGTCACTCAAGCTGGAACAAATTTTAGAATATCTCAAAGCAGCATAGTGTAAAGAAAAGAGTGCAGGACTAGACTGGAGACCTGCGTTCTAATCCCAGCAATTCCACTAACTTGCTATGGAACTTTGGAAAAACCACTCTATTTCTCCAGGCTTTGTCTAGAGGGTTGGACTAGATGTCCCTGATGGCTTTCACATTCTGTACTTCTGTTCTTCAAGGATCTGTGGTTGCAACTCTCCCTCCACCCAGCCACAAGGGTATCATTTACACCTTCTTACCTATGGCAGTCCCACAATGTTCTCAAGTGTGCACTTCTCTCTTTGGGACCTCTGAGTGTCTTTTCTGTCAGCTGATGCTGGTTGTTTTTGTAGGAGAATGCATCCTAGATTATGGGAGAGATGCTTTGTTGATCTTTTACTCTTTATGACATTTCAGTATTGTGTCATTTTGTTGATTACTGAAAGGTAAAGCCATCAATGGGAGCTTGCAAACTGTAGGTTAAGGAGGGTAGACCCACAGAATACCTTGACCATTTTCTATGTCAAAAGTCTTTAACCTGGGGTCTATGAACTAAAAATAAAAGCTATTTTTCCACAATTATTTCAACATAATCAACTTCCTTTGTAATCCTATGAATTTTATCTTTTGCATTAAAAAATGTTCTGAGAAGAGGTCCATAGGATTCATCTGACTGCCGAAGTGACCCATGACCCATCTTTTTGTGTGGAGAGCCATTGCTCTAGAACACAATCACAGAGAGTTCAGGGGTGTAGTCCTCTGGGGTGCTACTATGATATTTATCTTGTATATTTTATCATTCAATCATGTCCAACTCTTCATGACCTTGTGGACCCTACTGCCCATGAGGTATTCTTGGCAAGGATACTGGCCATGTATCTCTAGCAGATTGAGGTTAAGTGATTTGCAGGATATTGTTAGAATGTACTCAGCTTTTAAAAACCTAGAGTCCCTTCTACATAGAGATGAGGCACCAGCAAAGAATTTAGATGGAAACAACCCATGGTTCATGAGCACAGTACAAAATATCACAGAATCTTGAATTGGAAAGGGATGTGCAATAAAAGTCCAACCCTTATCTGGATAAGGATCCCCTCAAGGAAACCTATGGGCCATATTAACTTAAAATTTTTTATTATTTATTTTAACTATATCATTTAATTATATTAATTTTAATTATATTATTATTGTATTGATATTTATTTTGCTGAATATTTTTCAATTACACTTTTTTTTGCTTTTGTGGGGCAATGGAGTTAAGTGACTTGCCCAAGGTCACACAGGTAGTTAGTATCAAGTATCTGAAGTCAAATTTGAACTCGGCTCCTCCTGAATCCAGGGCTGGATTCACTGCACCATCTAGCTGCCCCCCCCCCAATTATACTTTGATTAGGCAGTATTTGGGATTGTTGTGGACTGCAAGTGGCTTCAGGCTACATTTTTGCTCTAGAATAGACCAACAGCTAGATGCCTACTGAGGGGGTACCCAGTTTGAAATCTCATATTCAAGGTAGTTCATTCCATTTTGGATATCTCATTAGTTTAATTAATATAATAGAATGAGTAGAATTAACATAATATAATTAAATTTCAAGTGTCACCCACTGTTCCTAGTCCTGCTCTCTGGGGTCATGCAGAATATATCTAATCCTTTTCCCACAAAGTCACTTCTGGATTCAGGCACTGAGAACCTAACCCCAAATATCTTTTTATTTCTCTTACTATTTTAGTTTCTTTTCCCATTTTTGACATAGCTACTGTTTGATAAGACCTTACCACTGATGAAGATTGGGAATTAGGGATAAAGGAAATTTTAATCTGCCCAGATCACAATTTGCAGCACAAGCGATTCTGGTGAAGATTTAAAATCATAAAGTCATGGATTGAAGGCTAGATAGGACAGGAATTTCCTTAGAGATCATCTAGTCTATTCCTTTCATTTAAGGAAGTCTTACTGCCAAGGCAGTGACGGGCAGAGTCAGGACTAGAAGGGAAAGTGAACAAGCACTTATCCATGATAGGCACCCTGCCATGTGCTTTACAAATAATATTTCATTTGATCATCCAAACAACCCTGGGAGGTAGATCGATTCCTATCTAAAAGTTGAGGGAACTGAGACCAAGGTTAAGTGATTAGCAAAGGGTTATGACTCTACTAGTGTCTGATTTCAGACCCACCGCTCTACCATTCTATCCACTGAGCCACCGAGATGCCTCCTAGCTTAACTGACTTGCCCAAGGTCACACAGCTTGTAAGTGTCTGAGGTCAGATTTGAATTTAGGTCTTCCTGATTCCAGGTCCAGTGCTCAATCCACTGGACCACCTTAGCTCTAGCTGCCTAGCAGTCAATGGAGATCTCTCTACTATAGCACATGGCTTCTGAGGAAAAGACTGCAGCTGGAAGACAAAAATAGGAGCTTTAGGATCATTTTGAAATGGCATTGCTCTACATACCTCCTATAATTGATCAATTTCTCCCTCGGCAAGGAAAATACAATGCTCACTCTCCATCACCAACAACATTTTGAATAGATTTTTGATGAGTAAAATTAAGCCTGAAATGTCTTTGATTCAATTTGGTTATTTAAAATTTTTATTTTTAAGAAGGAAAAACTGATTTTAGGAAGCCTAAGCAGGGACTCAAGTACTCTGATTAAATTTGAGTTGAAATGAGAAGAAGCTTCTGGGTCTAAGCTGTCTCATCTATTGAGACTAGGTCACTTTGGAGGTTTAGATCCACCTGGAAGTTAAACTTAGTCTTGATCTGCAGCGTTAAGAATCCTGAGCAAAAAGTACATCATAGAATAATGGGTCCAGAACTGGGAGGAGCCTCAAGAGGCCAATAACCCTAATCCCTTCATTTTACAGATGAGGAAACTGAATCCCAGGGAAATTTTAAATCCCCAGTGTCGCCCGAGTAGTAAGTATGAAAGGCAGAATTGACTCTAATTCCTATGATTTTGGGATCCGTTTTTTTCATGATGCCTCTTTTCAAGTCATACTTTGATTCCTAGGATCAGTCTCTTTCTGTTGGATGGACAGGAAAGGCAAATTCCATCAGAATATGTTTCTTGTTACTGACTTGGAATAGGGATCAGATACGGGTAAATATGAACTTCTAGATCTTTTTCTCACTGTAAGAATGGACTCTTTGCAATGAACTGATGCCCTGATCTTATTCTTTTCTCAAAATCCTAAGCAGAACAGGTTTATGCCCACAGTTCTCCTTCAGAATCCCCCAAAGTAAACACATCATTCTCTTTCCCTTGAAGAACTGGGTAATGAAAATCCAAGAGCAGCTGATTGGCAGTGTACTACCATGGATAGAGGGATGCAATTTGTTCTGTCTGGGGCTAGTCTGCAAACCTTTTAGAGACAGTTGTTTCCATCACACAGCTGTCACCAACAGCCACTTAGACATCTCTTCTTCTCTAATGCATTAGCCTGGGGCATTGGGAGACAAAATACATGCAGATTCAAGCAATCTGAGTTTCAGACTCTATATGAGGTGTGATTACTTAGAAAAGACCAGGCTTCCTACTCCAGTCACCTTGTAGGCATTTGACAAAACCCAGACAAGTGGGAGGAAAACTGGCCTAAGGATTAAGAGATCTGAGTTCTTTCTCTTCGGTCCCATACTTTCCATATCTGCTGCAACCATCTATGACCATGTATGACTTGTCAGAGACAAGACAGACCAGTAAGTAAAATCCTAGAAATGATTTTTGTCCGTTATTCTCTAAGAAGACCATGACCTCAGGGAGGTGATGGCACATGAATTAAATTTGAGTGGGGGGGGCGTGCTGTACTAAGTCACCAGCCTCACTTTCTCCTCCAGAGCCATCTGTGTCCAGTCCAGGTATGAATCAGGACAACTGGAGAAGGTCCTGGATGAGAGGCAATCAGGATTAAGTGATTTGCCCAAGGTCACACTGCTGGTAAGAGTCAAATGCCTGAGGACTCCTGTCCTCCTGACTCTAAGGCCAGTGCTCTATCCACTGTGCCATCTTGAATCCTAGAACCCTCAACCTATTTAAGGGAGAATCGATTCTATAAGAATAGCTGGGTGGTGTAGGGGGTACAGTCCTAAGTTTAGAGTCAGGAAGACTAATCTTTCTTGAGTTCACATCTGTCTTCAGACATTTAATAGCTGTGAGAGTCTGAGCAAGTCACTTAACTCTTTTTGCCTCAGTTTCCTCATCTGTAAAAAGAATTGGAGAAGGAAATGGCAAACCACTCTGATATCTTTACCAAGAAAACCCTAAATGGGGTCACAAGGAGTCAGACATAACTGAAAAATGACTGAATAACTATCAGCTTTACAGAGCTTGGACAAGTGTCTGGCAAAGCTAACTGTCCCTGGCTATATTCATCCTTCTATGCACCTGTGATCTAGCTTCTGCCTCTAAGCTGGGATCCTGGGATTCTGCTAGAGATAATTCACGACATGCCATCTTTATGCCATGTTAAGGAGTGCACACCCTTCAGCCAGGCCCATTCCTTCCTACCCTACTCTAGTTCTGAAAATAGTAACCAAACTAACACTACCAAAACATTCTTCCTGGGCCACTACTCCCCTATATAGTATGTGCTGTCTTTCTCTATTAGAAGGTAATCCTTTGAGGACAGGCACCATCTTGTTGGTCCATTCCTTTAGGATGGTACCTGTTAAACACCTAGCTTAAAAAGATCAAGGTCTCCCACTGCATCCAGGGCCATTCTCTAGTGGCCCTGACTCCTATCTGGCCACTGGAGCCAGATGTCTCTGGGGGAGAAAGTAAGGCTGGTGACTTAGCACAGCCCCCCCCCCCCCAGAATCCAGTTCACTGGCATGTCATGGCACCCCCTCCCTGATGTTGTGGTCTTCTTCAGGAATGAAGGACAAACAACAACTCACCTCTTACCTGAATTATTGTGTAAGTTTCTTGTTCAATCTTCTGATCTCTCCTTTCTCCAGTCTATTTTTCACATCACTACCTAAATAATCTTTCTAATTGCATGAATCAACCTAGTCCAACCTACTCTTCTAGCTTGATCAAAAGCTATTCCCTTTCATGGAGCTGACATTCTGGTTAAATTATATTATTTGGCATTCTCCTAGTTCTTGTCTTTATCTTTGCTTTTGCTTGATGTCATTCCTTCAACTCCATCCCTGGCTGCTGAAATCTTTCCTTCAAGATCCAATTCAGTTACTATCTTTTCTAGAAAGACTTCCCTACCTTATTGCCAGTCTGGCATTTAGCAAGCTGTTTAATAGATCCTACTTATCTGTGTGATCTTCCATAGGGCTTCGTTTTCTACCTAATCCCCCCCCCATATAAAAGAGGGAGAAAAATACTAGCCTTATCTTCCTTACAAACTCACTGTAAGATAAAATATAGTTATAAAAACATTTGGAAGGGAGAAAAGTAAGCATGAGTTTAACCATTACACAGATGTTCAGGGTCTGCAAAACAAAGTCTAAATATACAGTCATCAAGATATACTGGCCAATTATTTCCTAATCTTTGTTATTTCTTTAAATACACACACACACACACACACACACACACACACACACACACACACACACCACAACAAAATATTATCAACTGACCGTCTACCTTCAAAGGCATACTCTACCATTTACAAAGCTAACCTAGTTAGTCTGGTCTTATCTGATAATGCCAGCAAGGTGTAACTTAAAAAAAAAACTATTTAAGGCAATGGGTTTAAGTGACTTGCCCAAGGTCACACAGCTAAGCAATTAAGTGATGGAGGCTGAATTTGAACTCAGGTCCTCCTGACTCCAGGCTGGTGCTCTATTCACCATGCCACCTAGCTGTCTGGTACAACTTAAATTTTTTTTCAATGTTTTAGCATTTATTTTTTCTTCTTCCTCCAATTCTTTATCTATTTATCTATCATTAAGCAAAACAAATCCACATATTTCCACATTGTGGGGATTAAGGGCAAGGCACTCTCACAATGTGGAAAATCCAAATAAAAATTTTTGGCCCTCTTGGAGAAGTCTGAATTTTTTCTTTTTTCTTTTATGGGTTGCTGTAAAATTTGGGCTGATATTATATAATACTACACATATATTTTATGCACTTCTGAGTTTCCAACTTTTCCTGTGTTGTCTACAGTTTCCATAAAACTCCCAAAAGATTTCCATTTATTTTCTTATTCCATCCCATGATGTATCAAAATCAGAATGGGGAAAATTGTGATGTGAAAGGAATAATTTGAAAGACCACATTATCCTCCTTTAGCATTCTCAATGAGGGAAGGAGAATACAAAAAACTTGTGGCTATAAGAAATTCCTTTCTGAGGTACATCTTTGGGTTTTTTTTATCCCTTTTATTATGCACATATTCCTGGGTAGCTATGGGAGGATGGTTGTCACTACACTGTATTTATGCCTTAGTGAGAATAAGTCTCACATCTTTTGCTGAAGTAGATTTTGTTAGCCTAAGAGATCTTGAATCCACAGCTCACTAGGAAAGGAATACAGAATGAGAATACTGGGTATCATTTCTTTTTTTTTTTTTTTTAAAAGTAAATGGGGTGAAGTGGCTTGCCCAAGGCCACACAGCTAGGTAATTATTAAGTGTCTGAGACTGGATTTGAAACCAGGTACTCCTGACTCCAAGGCCGGTGCTTTATCCACTACGCCACCTAGCTGCCCCTGGGTATCATTTCTAATAGGGGGAATCCTTAGGGGTTTTCAAACTAGGGTCATCAATTCGACCTGTGGAATCAAATCTTTCAAGCACAGAAAATATCTTCTATGAAAACCCCCTCTACTAATTTTGGATTCAATAGACAAATTCTAAAAAGTTACCTGGAAGAACACAAGAGTGTTAGGGACAATTTTAGAAAAGGGATTTTTCAGATTTTCCAGGATCCATGAACACCACTCTGACCCTCCCTATGTGTATCTATGCCTTACATCTCCTAGCACAGGGAGTGGGAACTGATGGTTTTCAGTGTGTTGAATATTTGAAATGTAAATTCTGCTGATTATTACTATTATTAATAAACATACTTTTCAAGTTCTAATAAGTCTAACTGGGCCCTGTGGACATTCTGTCCTACCCGTCTTCCTGGCTGCCAGTAACAATCTTTTTTTCTTTTTTTTGGTAACAAGCTTTTGAACAAGGGTTCGACTGATGGGTCTAAGATGGAATTCTAAGTTAAAATTACCTTTCAGGTTTGAAATCGTGAACTCTGGCTTTGTAAAACCAAGCTGTGTACTGCTGGGAAGAAGCAGAGGGTTTTTAGATGAAAAGCAGGCAAGAGAAGAACTCAATACATTCCTGTACATGGGCTCAGTTCTGAGAACACCACAAGCCAAGCTGTTTGCAGTTCAAAGGGGTCTTAGCTCTTGAATTAAATCAGCAGCTACTAATTGGTGGCAGTCTTCTGGGGTCAGAGATACCCAAGGGATGTTCACTTACGTGCGACATTTTAAGTCTCCCCCATGTTGTTTTCACCACTGAACACCTTCTGTCCTGCTTTGCAACTTGAAACCAGAAAAAAAAAAAAATCCAAGCTGTTTCCTCTGAAAACTCAAAAGGCCCCCAAGACCTATTTATAAAAGGCCTCAATTTCAGTTCAAACCATCCAACCCATCAATGCTTTGGGGTTAGTCTGACTTCTGGAGAAATTTTCCCTCCCTTTATGTCCCTGGTACTATCTCATGGGTTGTAGATCATAGTTTCCACAAGAACCCAACTGAGCTCAAAGAAAGTTCATTTCAGGAGGGTTTTAAAACAAGGCCAGGATGACTTCGGGAGGGGGGGGCAGAAAAAGAAAAAAGTCTACATTCCAAGAAATTCAAAGTAGAAAGCCTCCAAAAAATGCCAAAAAATTTATAGCAACATTTTCTGTAACAGCAAAGAACTGGAAACCAAATAGGGGCCCACTGATTAGGGAATGAATAATATTATTGCGCCACAAGATATGCTGAATGTGAATAGAGGAGTATGGAAAGACTTATATGAATTGATGCAAAGTGAGGTAACCATAGCAAGAAAACAAAGTACAAAATTGTAACAATGAAAATGGAACAAACTGAAAACTCACAATAGAATACGTAATTTTAATAGCAAGCTTGGACTCTAAGAAAAAATGAGAAAATATTTCTCTTCCTTCTGTCTTTTCAGAGGTAATGAACTAGTTTCGGAACACTGTATATAATAATAATAAAATGTTGTCAGGCAAGGCTGATGAGTTGATTGATCTTGGTGAATTACTCTCCCCTTTGTTATTCTTCATTACAGGGGAAGAGAGAGAATACATCTGGAATTAAGTGAAATAAAACAAATCAAAAATCTTTTAGATATCCTTATTTCTGAAGCTGTGCTTCCTCTGGGACTTAAAACAGTAAGTTTTTTGAAGCTGATTAAAATTATACTTTTAAGGACCCATGATTTCATCTGTGTGGGTCTACATAATGTAGTTCACAAATGTTTATCAATATCTTCCAATAGAATATAAGGGGCTTACCTTTTTTTTCCTCTGTGTCCCCAATGGAAACAGGGTGGAAATAGTAGGTATTTAAAAAATGCTCATTTAGTTGAATTGGATTGCAGTGGAATCCTCTCTGCCAAGGTGAGATTGATCCTTAGATGACAGAGAGAGATGAAATCTGTAGCCCTAGGAAAATTGGGTGTAACTGCATGGGTAAAGTCTGTTTAGGAAATGCAATCTACAGTGGTTGCAGGGAGGATTCAGTCACTCCAGACATGTCTGAGAGATTTTGAAAGGTCTTTGCCAGCTCTATAGTGATATGATTCTAAATGTACTGTAGCCAATTTCCTTGGCAGATTCAAATGATTACTCTAAAAAAAAACAAATCTAGTGTCTTGACCCTGAGGTTCATCTATGGGATTTAATCTCAAATTCACTTTTTGCTTTAGAAGCATTAACCTTGAATTGGCATCCTGCCAAACTGGCTACTTCTAAGGGGGCGGAGAAAGTGAATGTTGGGTGGCCAGGAATCTACTTTATCTAGCAACCATACAAATAGCCACTGCCCAGGGGCAAAAAGTTAACCATAAACCAAAGCTAAATGTAAACATTTATATGAGGTGGATAACAAAGAAAGTCAATTCCATTCCATTTCGAACTTAATTATATAAGTTTATATATATATATGTGTGTGTGTGTGTGTGTGTGTGTGTGTGTGTATATATGGAGAGACAGAGAATAACTAGAAGTTAAAGAATTAAATATGCTCTTCTTCATATCAAATCGAATAATAGGTTCAGTAGGGCAGGCTCTTTGACATAACCCCTGAGCACTTTCACATATACAGAAGGCATTTGTTCTTTAACAGCAATCTGAAGCAAGCAGAGCAGGTGTTTTTTCCCATTTATAACAGGTGAAGAAACTGAGTCTTGCAGCATCCTTTTCTCAATTCTTAATTGGATTCCTTATTTGATTTACATTCCCATCTGATCTCCCTAATGACCAAAGGAATACATTTGAGACCCAGTGGACCAGTGAGAGGAACAGTTTGTGGCAGTGTTAACACAGCAATAGCAAGTGAATCTCACAAACATCAACTTGGTGTATGTGTATGGTTTAGCCAATTGTGCTGGATTTGAGTCGGGAAGACCTGGGTTCAAATACTGCCTCTAATACTTACCAGTTGTGTGATTTTGGGCAAACTACTTACTCTTTCTAAAGAGATTGGACTTGATGACCTCAAAAGTCATCTCTAGCTCTTTATCTAAGAACCTTCAGAAACAATTTGCAAACTGCTTATATGTGCAAATTAGTTCTAGTGAACTGAGTGGCCAGGTACAAAAAAATTGGGAAACATCTCTCTTAGGATCAGCTATGTTTAGCATTATAAAGATCCTCAGAGGCCATTTTCACCATATTTCCCGTATCCACAATGGAAAGTCTGTTCTGTTAGTTGGATAGGCCAGATGGTTTAAAGGACTAATGTCCTTCTACATTATAGAAACCTGGGGCCCAGACAGGTGACAAGTGTAGGGAAGCAGGGCAGGGATTTGACATTCTCAGACTCCATATCCATCACTTATTCCATACATCAAACACTAGCTAATTTTGATGTATCCTCCTAAATGCTCTATAACCTGGCTTCTGATCTCATCACTCAAAGGAAACAGCTCTCCAAAGTTAACAAAGAACTTTTAATTGCCCAATCTGATGGTCTTTCCTTAACTATCTTTCTTGACTTCTGCTACATGTCACTGTTGGCCATATCCTCCTCCTGGATACTCTCTTTGGTTTATATAACATTGTACTCCCATTGTTTTGCCCACTATTTGGATCTCTTTCTCATGGTCATCATCCATATCACACTCCCTCATCAGTTCCCCATGAGCTTGTCTTGCATCACTAATTGCCTATTGGATGTCCCAAAGACATTTCAAACTCAGCATTGTTCCAAAACTGTACTCTTCTTTGTTCAAAACCATCCCTCTTCCAAATATTCCTTTGCCAATGGTAGCACCATTCTTCCAACTTCATAATCTCTTAAATTCTGGACTGCTCATCTAAGCAGTTCCCAAATCTTGAAGTTTTTAATCTCTACAGAATTCCTTGTATTTGATCCTCCTACTTACAGTCACTGCTTTTCTGCAGAACATCATGACTTTGCATCTAAGTACTTCAGTAGCCTAACTAGCTTAACTGCCTGGAATCTCCCTACCTTACTTCATTGTCTCACAATTTCTAAAACGATTTTTCTAAAACACCTATCTGACCATGACACTCCTCTACCAAATACTCTAGCGGCTGATACCATTACAGCTAATGGAGAAGTCTTGAATGCTGTGGATAAGCTCACTTACTTGGCAGTGTACTTTCCAGGGAGGTACACATTGATAATGAGGCTGACATATACATTGTCAGAGTTAGCTCAGTATTTGGGAGGCTCCAAAAGAAAGCAGGCTAGAGAAGAGGTATTAGACTACTACCAAATCGAAGGTCTACAGAGTCATTGTACTGACCTCATTGTGAAACCTGGACAGCCTACAAGTGCCTGCCAGGAAATCGAATCACTTCCATTTAAATTGTCTTGGGAAAATTCTTAAGAACTCCTGGCAGAATAAGAAAATAAGAGGTCCTTTATCCAGCTAAACTGTCAAACATTCAAATGTTACTAAAGAGAGCGTAACTATGATGGGCTGGCCATGATGTTTAAATGCCAGGCATAAGCTTGCCAAAAAGACTATTTTATGGAAAACTCACACAGGGCAAGAACTCACTGTAGCATCAGAAGAAACAATAGGCAACCTAAGGGTCCCTCTTAAGAACTGTGGAACTAATTGTGCAGCATGGGAGACACTGGCACAGGATCATCCAGCATGATGTGCCCTCATGAGTGGGGGCTGTGCTCTATAAGCAGGGTAGAAATGAGGCAGCTCAAAGGAAACGTGAGATATGTAAGTTTAGAGTGACCACCCCAGATGCCCACATAAGCTATCTGTGCCCGACCTGTGCTGGAGCATTCCAAACTTGTATTGGTCTGATGAGCCAGTCAGACCCACTGAAACTTGTTTTTAACATAGTGACATCATTTTGGTCTTCTTCAATAACCAAGGACAAGAACCAGCCAACCAACTCTAGTGGTTCCCATATTGCTTCTAGGATCAAATATAACGAATACTGTTTTCAAATTCTTCAGAACTTAATCCCAATCTGTCTTTCCAGACTCATTGTATTATCACTTCTACATTCTATTATTTAGCCAAACTGGTCATATCACTGTTTCTATATGACACTTCATCTCCCATTTCCTCCCTTTTCACCTTCTTCCCCTCCTCCTAAGAGGCAGCTCAAAGGGAGACTTTTCTGATCCCCCCCCCCCCCAGTTGCTAGGGTCTTCTCTTTTTATCTTTGTATTTGTTCCAATCACTTCCCCTATTTTTGCAATTTGGGAAGGCAGAGAACAAGTCTATACTCCCCTTTTCAATTTAACAGTCTTGTCATATTTTTGAAAGCATATAACATTATTCTTCCAGGTCTTCCCTTTGGATATCCTGGATGTTCAGTTATTTTAAATTTTGAATTCTGAACATTGTCTTATGTCTATCCTCATTGTTCTTCAACATTTGCTTTCGAGTAATTTATGTCAATGAATAGACTATGGCTAAGGACAGACTTAGATATTCCATGGCATTGGAACATCAGCACCTGCTTGAAAAAACAGCTATGATTGAACCATGTTCTTATTAGAAATGGAATATGAAAAAGACAGAGCAACATAGACCTTAACATTCAATAGGAAACAGAACAAAGAAACCTTTTAAAAAGAAAAATACCTTTAAGAAGCAACACTGAATTCCACCCCAATTAAAAAAAAAGCACCTAGGAAATTTGCCTGTTTTACAATTTGCAACCTTCACAATCATTCCTTTGATCCTTATAAAATTTCAAGACAGGCATGGAACAGAGTATTGTTCCTGTTCAGTAGATGAGGAAACTGAAGTCCAGTGTCAGAACTTAGACTAGAACTCAATTCTAACTCATTTGATGTTATATGCATAGTATGAAAAAAACCTTAATTTATTGAAATTTAGTAGTTTTGATGTCCTCCCCCCACCCCAGTCCTCAAAGTTGCAACTTAATTACTTTTCCTGATCCAGAAAATGTTTGCTGATTATATTGGTGGGAAGCAGCAATGCAAAGAATTTGTTTACAAACCAAACCATGGCACAGATAATCTGCAAGCTGAAAACACCTTCAGAAATCAGTGATCACTGGAGTCAAATTTACTTTGACTGGCTAATGCCCCCACCCCCCTCAAAAGACTGATTTGGGCAAGTGTAGATCTAGCTCACATGGAGGTATCCTTTTGCTAGAGCAGGAAATCTAACCTATTTTGTGTCATGGATTTTTCCAGGTAATACCTATGGACTCCTCATAATGTTTTCAAATAATTGAGGGAAGTGCCAAATTTCAGTTTGAAATGAGTAAAAATAAAAATGTCACCCCCCCCCCCCCAGGAATTGGCCCTCTTGAAATCTCCACTGCTCTAATCCAGTAAATCTTTCCTCATCTTCTGAGGACATCAAGAACTCCGATGCAGGTCTTTAATTGAGGGAAGTCTCAGAATGTTAGATACAGGCATTTTATAGCTATGGAAATTGAGGCCCAGAGAAGTGAATTGCTCCAAGTCACATAGCTATAGAGATAGGTTAAGAATCTATTCAATTCCTTCAATAGGGGATATCACAGCTCCCTTACACTTGCATCAATGGGGTTGATTTTGTACTCATTTCATCTGATCCTTACAACAATCCAAAGAGGTTACTTGTTCAGGCTCATCAGGCTAAAATTAGATAATTCTGACCTCCTAAATCCTGGTCTGGTAGTCTTTCCAAAATGTAAACCTATAAAAATATACTTGTAGTCAAAATTTCTCATTATTACCTACCTGAAGACCTAATTTTGAGCATCCACAGTCCCAATTCTGCCCTAAGACTGCTTTCTGGTTGAAAAATATAACAATCAGTAGGAATGAAGGGAATCTACTCACTAGCTATCAAAAGATCGGAGGATTTCTATGGATTCAACAGAACCTGTCTGCTCATTCAGAGGTGGGGGAAAGAGGTAAGGAAACTACACCTTTTCCCTGGTCAATAGGAAATGAAAAGATAGAGCTCTGATGTGTTCTTCCGGGCAGAGAGGCAGAGCTCCCAGATAGGGAGCAAATAGGGAAAAAAACATGCCTTTTGCAACTTGACAAAATGGGGGGAGAAGTCAGAGAAGAACAAATCTCCACTAATGTGAAACTGAAGTTCTCATCCATCCATCCATCCATCCATCCATCCATCCATCCATCCATCCATCCATCCATCCATCCAGGGACCACTTGCCCTCTAGCCAGCTCTGCTCTGGTTGCCAAGATAACAAGAGAAGAGTAGCTGTGCACCTGCAAACACCCAGACACACATCCTGGGCCACTGTCCATTCTCCACAGCCACCCTCTTTCTGGCACTTAGGTGCTCAACAAGGGGAGAAAGTAGCCATGTCCCAGAATAGAATGTAGGCTTTATTATGGGAATCTGAAGGACTACAAGCCATCAGGGCAGGAATTGAGGAGCTCCTCAAATGAAATGATAGGCAATGGAAGGTGTAAACATCTTAGTAATAAAATTCCCACCTCCCCCACCCAAGGGAATTTCATTCAAACAGTTTTCTTTCAAAGAAAGTGAACAAAACCGTTACCTGAATTTTCAAAAGAACAGTCTTTGTACAATGAAAAGAGCACCCACCCACCCACCCACACACACCAAATCTCAATACAATAGCACTCTGGAAAGTTAGAACAAGTGCATCAATATACACCAGTACACAGTTGTAGCTGCTGCAAGGGATGATCCACTGACAGCCCACCAAAGAGACCAATCCCAGACCAACCATGGAATTTAAATTACCAATCTTCTGCCCTAAAGAAACCAGATCAGCATGGGACAAGTTAACCATTTTATGCAGTTGGGTCAATTCTCTGGGCAACTGCCCAATTTTTCTTTCTGCCACCCCCTTGCCACAGCTGCCTCAAGTCACACAGTTCAGACATCTGAAAGGAAAAAATAATCCGCTTTTTTTTCTTCAGTGAATGGTTGAAACGATGGCAAGAATAGTTCCAGAAATACACAAGTCTTGACAATCTATTTTTCTCGGGGTGCCACAAGATGATCAGATACCTGGTGGTATGATGCACTTTGCAGAAGTCTGAACACATACAGAGGGGTGCAGTTATCAGGAGGTAGGGAAACAGTCCTTCCACTTTGACAGCTGGCTTGGGACCTAAGAGGAGGAAGCTCCCAACACTGCAGTAGGTGTATTTGATTTCGGTTAGTTTTATCCTTCTAAAGGTGAATTCAAGTCAGCACAATAAAGACAGATTCTACTGCCAGGGCACAGGCAAAGGCATTGACAGCTGCAGCAGGAGTTGGAGGCCTTGGAGCTCTTCCACTTTTATCAGGCCCAGGAAGGCAGCTTCACCGGTGCACTGTCATATCCCACTGCCTAATGTCACAAAGGTTACAGAGGAGGGATTTTCAGCAGCAGCAGAAATAGAGGTAGGTAGTTACGGATGCTTCAGCAAAAACTGAAAACTTTTCAATCCATCTATCAAAGTGCTTGCAAGGCCAATGTCAAGAGCAGGTGACAATCCAACAAGGAAGATTAATCTGGATCCAAAAAACATTTTTTTTAATCAATGTCTTAAAAAAAATATCAGTGCAGATCCACTGGCTCTCATCAACTCTTCCTTACATTTTGAGTGCAGCTGATGTTCCTTCTGCCTGAACACATGGAAAGGAGGAAAGAAGGAACAGAGCAGGCGAGGAAGGTAGATGAAGCAAAGGGTGGCATAATTGGGCAAGGTAAAGAGGGGAGACTAGAGGATTGGCCACCTCTTTCACACACTCTGGCTACTTGGGAGTTGCAATTACTGAGCGGCACAAGCATGATACCCAGTTTAAAAACAAAATATGAAAGCAAAACCCCAAAAAAGTCAGAAAAGTACATATAGCAAATAAATGAATTTTCCTTGCCTTGCATGCAGAGGCTTCAGTATTAGCCACAAGAGGGAGGGCTTCCAACAAAACCATACAAGGATCAGAGCTGCATTCCTCAGCACTAGCTGGAGAATGAGCAAAGCCAATCCTTCACTGCAGACCTGTTGAATTATTAAGTAAAAGGCAGCAATGAGGGTAAAAAAAGAAAAGGGGGGGAGGGGAGAAGATGCCCTTAAAAGCATTACATCACAAATATCTGAAACTCAGTCTGATGGGGATGTTAGTTAGAATCGGTGATCGTCCATGGCAGGCAGGTAGGATCCAGGCAGGAGGCAAGAGAAATCGGGTTGGGTCAGTGTTAAAAATCTGCTGCTTATCACTAAAGCAGCTTGCCAGTCGGTCTCACCCTGCGGCTGCCATTTGTATTAGTGGATAACTGTTGTGTCAAGTGTCTTCTAGCTTCTTGGACCTTCAGCCGCTGTTATTAAAGAACTACTTAAGTAGTGAATTGTTCTATTCAGCTCCAAGGTTGCAAGCCTGACTGTTTGGAGGTAGACTAGGATTCCCAGTATTGAATGCAGCTTGAGGGGATGTTCATTTTAGAAACTGAACATTTAAGACAATTTCCCCCTCCCCCAATCACTAGGATGTAAACGTAGGAGTTTCACAAAAAACAGATAAATGCATTCCAGGCCTGGGCTTGAACAGGTAGGTACATGCAAGCTACCTGGATCACAATTTTCAATTTTTTTCATTTAGCCTGACTGCCAAACTACCTTCTTTTCCATTCTTTTCACTCTCCCTGAAAGTCATAGATTTCCAACGTAAGGAAAACTATGTACATAGAGGCACATAACCTATTAGATGCAGTCCAGATTCAGAACTCTGGCTTATACGCTATGACAGAACAGAACTGTAAATATTTGGGGGAGGGCAAAGCCAAATTAGTTCTTTGCTCTGTACTCTAAAGAGGCACAAGGTGAATAATATCTTTATGCCTCACGGACTGCAATTAGGTCTATGGCACTGCCTCCTGGGAAACATACAGCATGAAGAGCTACAGCCAGCGTCTAGACAGGCAAATGGACCACTCTTAAGAGTAAAAAAAGGGCAGAGGGTGAAGATGAGAAATGCATTTGTGACAAAATAGAATTGAACCAGCAGCTAAGCAGTGACAGGGTGGGGCTCAAAATGAGTGAGCAGGAGGAAAGAGGCAGATAAAACACAGCACAAACAAGGAAGATGCCTGGTTTACTTAACAGCTGGGTGTGATGAGGAAGCTCAACAGAGGCAAGAACTATTCGTCCATACTGCACCCTCCAGGCATCACCAGCAGACAGATGGCATCTCCTCCAAGCTCAGGTTTCTAAAATACTGCATATCTTAAGGGGGGGGGTGGAGAGGGAGTGGAAGAAGGGGAGGGGGGGAAAGTAACAAAAATAGCAACTCTTAGAAATCAAGACTTGGTCACAAGTTTAAAAAGGAAAACAGGAAAAGGAACCAAAGATTAATTTTATAGCACAAACATGCCAATTCTTTCATCTTGCTGATAATGGTATTTGTGAAATTCACTGCCTTGAAAAAGAGAATAAAAGGAAAAAATAAGAAAACACCAAATTTTTAGAAAACAAAACCAAAAAGAGGGCTCAGAGTAGGATCTGTGCTGATGCTTTGGCAAACAGTCCAGGGCAGGTCACCTGGGGAGCAGACATGCTTGGAAACTCGGGTCAGTACCGAGGCTTCTGTTCCACAAGCCGGGGTTTTCCTTTATGATTGATTGTTGAAAAAACAGAGCCTAATAGTTTGATACTGTATTTATTTAATAACTAAAATTCACAAATAAAAAGATACTTGCAAAGTCCTTTTTTTGTTGTGTCATCCCTGTCTCCTCCACTTTACTGCTTTCAGACCCATATGTATTAAAAAAAAAATGGGTTTGGATTTTTTAAGCCTTTTTTCCCCCCAAACTTATAACTGTTATGATTGGTCAGTTGGAGCTGAAGCACCAATGGAGAAGATGCTTTATGGAGATGAGGGTATATCCCCGCCTTCCCACCTTTTTTTTTAAAGGAACATCGGAGATGTACCAGTGTCAGAACTCCTCTGCTCCCATTTCCCCCACCCAGAACATTTCCTTTTATTTTGTTTTCCTCTTTTATGAGACTGACTTGAGCCTCTTCCCCCTCCCCCCCTTTCTGTCCATTCAAGACCATGTGGACGTCGGACATTGTTCATCCCTTCCTCCAATAGGCCCATGTGCGGTAATCCAGTAGGTCCTTGTACGCAGCTCGGTGCTTGGTGTTGCTTATTGTTGTCATATGGGCTTATTTATTTCATTTCAGGTAGGTCTGCGTCTTTTCAGAAGGCTTGCTTAATTCCTTTCACTTTTCTGGAGAGCTGTTGGATAAGGCTACTCATACTCCAGGAATTGTTTGTGATAGAACAGTAAGTACCTGGGGAGAAAGAAAGAGTCAATTTTATCCACTGGCTCTTTAAAAACCAACAACCAAAAATCACTTAAAAACCCCCAAGCTGTTCTGAGAAAGAGTCATGATTCTAGAGAGTATTTGCTATGCCCAAGATAATCAGGTATCAAAATGTCACTTGTTTTAGTGCTGACTATAGACCTAGATACTGCCAGAATTTTAGCCACTGTCCTTTAAGCCCCTTTGTCTCAGATTGTTTTTTAAAAAATATTTATTTTTAATATTCATTTAAAATGTTCTGTCCAAGAGTTGGATATAGCCCTAGGTTTTTTCATATGTACCTGTAAATATTAGTTAACCAGTTTCTTCATACTTGAACTACTATATGTATGGAAGAAGAAAAGATGTAATGATGCAAAAATTTTCACCCATATACAGAATCAACTTGTAATGTTAATTATGATAAAGAGTTGGTAGAAACTCACTATTTTCTTTAAACTCTACTAAGCATAAAAGGGGAAAATGGGAACAAATTATTCTTAAAAGACCAAGTACTTTGCATGCAAAGTCTTCAACTTACGTGAGATTATTCCATGCTAAAAATCAAATGATTTTCCCACATCATTAAACAGAAAAAGGTAAGATTAGAGTTGGGTTTAGGTAACTCATTCTTGAGGGAGGAAAAAGTTAATGACATTTTGGAAATCACATAAAAATTTATTGAAAAGTTTGTTTGGTTCCTGAGTTTCCTATAATTTTCCCAAAGGCAGTAATGAATGTGCCCAAGGTCACAAAAATAATGATGCAAGATTTGAATTGATGTCTGTTGAACTCCCAAGTTCAGTACTCTTATCTGTTCTGCTACATTGAAGAGCATAATACTGAGGCTAAAGATAAAATAAAAGGTCAGGCATAGGTCACCAAAAAGCATGGCAAAGTGAGAGCAGCTTTAGGGTTAGGATCAAACAGTTTCCCAGTGCAGCCCCCCCCCAAGTGCCTGCTGGAAAATTGTTGGTTTTTGACTTTGATGTTGTCATAGTGAACAAAACAAATTTTCTGAAACATCTCTTCATGGGAAATACAGGTAGTAATGGTAACGGTGGGAAAAGATATTGAAACAACTTCTCTGGTGGACTTATGATAAAGAACGCAACTCATCCCAGAGACAGAGCCATTGGAATCTAAACACAGAATGAAGTACACTTTTTTTTTGGGGGGGGGTTATGTTTACTCTAACAACAAGATTATTGTAATGATATAAAATAAATAAACCAAAGTCACCAAATAAAAAAGAAACATCTCCATTCCACAATCAAATATTAAAATGGAAATGGTATCCTATTATCAAAATACCTTCCTCAAGGTAGTAATAGAACTATCACCACCTGAGGAGGTCTCTATTTGGTTCTAAGCATAAAGTATAGTCTTAACTCTTCTGCTCCTTTTTTGTCCTGGGCTGGAGATGGGGGGGGGGGGTGAACCTCACCCCCCACCTCCCATCAGTTCCACAGCCCTCACTTCCAGCTTTCAGCACTCATTCTGTTCAGGCCTCTCTGATCTCTACCCATTCCATTACCACCTTTTCATTCCCTCAACAGGTCTGGGTTCACTGGGCCTTTTTCCCTTGTCTCCTGTGACACTTCTCTCTTCAAGGACTACATGTTACTCCACACCCCCCCCAGGCTAACTTAAAAAATTATTCTTAAATACTATTTTTATCACACCACTCCTCTGACTCAAAAAATCCACAATGAATTTACTGTCTTTGTTTATCTTCAAAGTCTTCTACTGACTTACTGCTCCCTAAACTAACAAACTTAATCTTATTCTTCCACAACTCAAGACTATTCCAGTCCAGCAAATCTGCTTAAGGCCCAATTATTACGACTTGCTCTTTCCTTTGATGGTCATCCATTTCTCTTGAAACTCCCTCTGCCACTTTCTACTAATCTATGTTCTTTCCCTCCTTTAATATTGAAGTTTCCTTCAGGCTTCTGCCGTCAAGCTTCTTTTAGTACAGATGCACTCAGGAATGTTTCTAGACTCTCTTGGAGGCAGTACAGGGCAGGAAATACAGAACCATTCTCAAAGCCAGGAAGATGTGGATTCAATTCTACCCCTTCCACACACTGAAGGAGTGACCCAAATCACTTAGCCTTTCAGTGTCCTTGGGAACTCTCAAAGACTAAGTCAGAGATAAGGTGCTACCCTACAATGGTAGAGGGAATGTCATCATCTAGCAATAATCCAGACTAAATGAAATTTAGTCCATTCTTTTTTCCCTAACCCTGACTTTTAATATGCTTTCATCTTTTCCTGTTTTTATGTATAGATAGATGGATATTATTTAACTTCAACTGATTTTCATAAGTAGTACCATCTTTTTTTTTTGATCTTCCTTCTCAATCTTTAGAGTAGCAAATTTCAGCTAATAAAAATGAAATATTAAAGAAGTAAATGTAAATTCCTATTCTTTAGTAAAGCAAACCAATCAACCAACTCTGTAAAGCACAGGTTGCAGACTGTAGTTCATAGGAGAAAGACCTGGGGGTTTTGTTGTCTTCTAGGCTCTACTAACAATGTGACTCAGGAAACGAACAAAAACCTCAAGTAAGTTGGATAGTGGAATCCCAAGAGACATTAGCACAAACAATGCATCCAGAACAAAACACTACCCTGTTTTCTTCCAGGGCCACCTCTGAGGAAGAACATGTGATAAGGAGGAAGGCAAGGAAGACCAGGTAGAGGAACTGGCTTGATATAAAAAAGGATGGGGGTGAGGGAGGAGGAATGGCTTGACTGTTATTCCTCAACTAGACAGCATGCCAAAGGGAGGACAGATCAAAATTTGCTTTGCTTAGACCTTATAGGCAGAACTAGGGAAAAAGGCATGAAGTCACATTAAAGAAGATTCTGGCTTTAATATAAGAAATGAATCATAAGAACTATCCCAAACCAGAAGGGGCTCTGTCAAGAGGTAGCAAAGTATCCAGAAGCTGTTTAATTTGAGTAGAAGTTGAATGATTTTATCATGAACATTGGTAGTGGAATTTCTGGGTCTGACTGGATGACCATTAAGGGACAATCCAACCTGGGACATTCTAGGATTGACATGGAATACTCAGCATACAGGGGGTGGTTAATAGATGGTGACTATTTATCCACCTTCCTGGTCAGTTTTTTGGTCTGTCAAGAACTTTAATTTGAAAAATCACTAGTGAAGTAAGTGCAGAGAAACAAAATATGCAGCACCAGCTCAGGATTCTTGTGAATCCCTCCCATATTTAAAATATGCTCCATGTGGTAATTAAAAGCAGGGAACCAAGGTCCAGTATGGCATTGATAATGATGATGATGTTGTTCCTTCATTCTTTTTTTTTTTTTGCAAGACAATGGGGTTAAGTGGTTTGCCCAAGGCCACACAGCTAGGTAATTATTGTCTGCCACCAGATTTGAACTCAGGTACTCCTGACTCTAGGGCTGGTGCTATATTCTCACTGTGCCACCTAGCCACCCCTGTCCTTCTTTCTTGAAGAAGACCATGACATCAAGAGAGGTGATACCATGCCAAGCAAGTGAGCTGGAGTTGAGTTAGGGGGAAGGTCATCACCAGACTCACTTTTTTCCTCTGGAGTCATCTGGAGTTGGCTCTGGATACAAGGTAATCAGAATTAAATGACTTGCCCAAGGTTCCACAGCTAGTAAGTGTCAAGTGACTGAGGTCAAATTTGAACTCAGATCCTCCTGACTCCAGGGAATTGACAATAAGCCCAGGATAACCATCTGAATCCTGTGCATCAAGTTAAAAAAGGATGATTAAGATTATTTGCTTGGATAAAGTCAAGCAAGATTATTTGCTTTGGACAAAGCAAAAAGTAGGGCTTCAGATACAAAGGTTAGTTTGTTAGGGAAGGGGCTTGCAAGGGAATTTTCTAATTGTATTCACATTTTCACTTTCAAACACATTTGCTGTAGGTAAGTAGAGGGAGTCTTAAGACTATAAGCAAACATGAAAAATTTAGGATTCCCAGCACAGACTCAGCCCCAGGGAAGTTAGCTGATTTGCCAAGGTCACCATTAACACAGAGCTCTTCTTACAAAATCCCATGGTCTTCCCAAAGATGAATCAGGTAAGAGACTGGATGCTATGCTACAGTGCTAAATGCATTTGCATTTGAAGAAATAAAAATTCAGCCCACAAGTACTTCTCAGGATTTGGTTCTGTTTTATTTAGTAAAGATCTCTCTTATTTGAGAAAAATTACTTTATGTGCAGCTAGATAGTGACTTCTGAACTACACTGTATATGGTACCATATACTCAGGCAATCTATATTGTCTGGTATTTCAGTCATTTTCTGGTCTCATGCCACATGAGATATTTCTTCTGTCATCAGAGATATCTCAAGGGGTAATCTCTACATAATGGTCTTTATTACTTTAGGAACCAAAAGGTTAACATTCTTTAATATGGATAAAATGTGAAGTTGTTTTTAGATACAGAAGAACACAAAGGGGAAAAAAAAACAATTATCATGTTTTTTGCCATTCCCCCAACCCTTCTGTCCTGACATACCCTTCACTGTCTAAAACATCCTTAATGCTAGCCTTAGTGATGATGGCATCATCACATTTGAACCACTGGTCCTTGTGTTGCCGAATGAAGCTGGTATAGTGCCCGCTCTCCAAGGTTCCTTGGTGATTAACTACTGCAAACAAGGAATACCTGGTGGGGAGAGAAACAAAATGTAATTAACTCAGATTCAGTATCAATAGAAACCCTAAAATTTTGGGGGCAATTATAGGTCTGGTTTGTAAAACAAAAAAACAAAAAAACAAAAAAACAACACAACCCTGCACATAAATAGTTTATCATATGTTCCTATAAATATTTAAAACCACATGAATTACAAGTGGCAGGCAGAAAGCCATGGTGAAGCAGCACAAAGATAAATAGACCCAGGCTTGGAGCCACTTACTTGCTGCCTAAGGCCAACTATTTAGCTGTATTTTGCATTCACAGCAAAGCGACTGGCTTTACCTGCCTTGTGAAATAAAAATTAATAGTAGTAGTAATAATAGTATAACCTCTTTTTTTTCCCCCTCATGGGATTCAAAATGCTTCCTCATTCATTTTCACAATACCTATAGGAGGATAAAGGGAGTCAAATAGTGAATCTTAGGAATTAGAATTCTAATCAGGTTAAAAAAATTCTAATGTCAACGTTGAAAAAGGAATTTGGAATTTTCATTCACTGCCCTCTTGTCTACTACTACCATCAGAGTACAAGGAGAGATGCAGAACACTGAGTTTTAGAGCTAGAAGTGACATTTAAACAGTGGCCATCTCTAGTAATGACTTCAAATAAGTGTTCATGGTTATTAGCAAGTCAATGGGTTAGTGATCAAAAGCAAAGCAATAGTTAAAACAAGCTCAGAGAAGGACCTGAGCTACTACAATATGACCAGGAATTCATTTCAGCAGAGCTGAGAACAACCACATCACCCTCCTCCCTCTAATAAAAATAGTGAATTCTGGTCTGGGTAGAGATGGATTCCCTTTGTCCAGAATACTAGAGGCAGCTTAGTATCATGATCAAGTCAAGTTCTCTTGTCAGAGGTACCCTTTTTCCCAAAGGTATTTAAACTAAGTATTCAGTGTCTCTCCCTGGTATTATCTTTGACCAATGGCCATCGATTTATTGTCAGCCTAATTAATAAAGTAAATATTAATTACCCAGGGAAAAAACCCAGTGGATTCTGTCACTTACTTATTATCATTGTTTAGACTATCCGTTGGTTGCTGGTACTGTCCATTCATTCTGCTCTCTTTACTGTAATACAATGTACAGAAATTAAGTTTTACTTAAAGTAACAGCTTCCTGGATTGTATAAATATTATCAATAATTGGTTATTAGCTAGTAGGGGCCCAGTCTTCTGGGTACAAACTTACCTCAGAGCTGGGACAAGTAAATGCTGCTGTGTTTATAACTGTGTGTGTGTGTGTGTGTGTGTGTGTGTGTGTGTGTGTGTGTGTGTGAGAGAGAGAGAGAGAGAGAGAGAGAGAGAGAGAGAGAGAGAGAGAGAGTTTTATCATGCTTCCTCCCCTACAAAAATAGTCTCCTGGAATAAAAGCAACTGTCAAATTAAGTTTTGCATTGGAGCCACTCCTCCAAAGAGAGAACAGATTTCAACTGAGTAAAGACTGTCAGTCTTTTTTTTTTAATTATTACTAATTACTCCTGGGGAAGAGTCAGGCAATTTGGGATTCAGAGCTTGAATAGGTATAGTCCACTGCTCTGAAGTGATACTCCCCTAAAAAAATGAATGAATGGTTTTCTAGTCATGAATTTGTTTGCTCTGAAGCAGAAAGACAATGCTGATAAACTTTATGGAAGGTCTTCTGTATTCAGTAGTCAGACAGAATGGACCATCAGATGTTGGGAGCTTCAATAAGTCAGAAATAAACCAATATTCCTAACTTAGAAGAGATTTGTGATTATCTTCTGAAGAATAAATCTCAAATGGCCTCTGGTAAATAATGTGGAAAAAAAAAGGAAAAATGAAGCTATAATATAAATTGTGTTTTTGAACTTTGAGAGTCTGTTCACTTTATATTTCTGGTTTAACCTCTGATTTTTTGAAGGGCTGATAGATTAGACCCCAAGTTTAGTCTGTAATGAATGGTGCATCGATTGTCTGAGAACTAGCCCAAGTCAGGCCAGAGAGGTTCCGTCCCTCAAGGTTAACTGCTCTACATTAAAGAAGTAACCGTGATTTGCACTGGTGGAAACCTGCCTGCCCCACCCCCAACAATGAAATAAATGCTTTTAAAATATGTCCAATTAAGGGCTGTTCAGAGAAATAAATTGTTGGTTGGTTCTTGTTCTTCATTATCCAAAAAGAGCAAAATGACATCATTATGTTAAAAACAAGTTATAGGGGGCTGATTAGATTACTATGAGCTCAGAATGCTCTATCAGAGGTCAGGCACAAGTTGTTCATGTGAACACTTAGGGTGGGTTCTCTAAACTCTACTCAGAGAAGCAAATACTAAGGGGTTGAAAACGGTTCAAAAACAAGTTTTTGGGGCGGCTAGGTGGCACAGTAGATAGAGCACTGGCCCTGGAGTCAGAAGTACCTGAGTTCAAATGCGGCCTCAGACACTTAATAATTACCTAGCGGTGTGGCCTTGGGCAAGCCACTTAACCCCACTGCCTTGCAAAAACAAACAAAAAAAACCTAAAAAGAAAAGAAAAACAAACAAACAAACAAAACAAGTTTTTCTCTTTTTTAAATAGGCTTAGATCCTATCATCATTACAACAAAGGGGTACTATTCTGTGTCATAAGTGTTATGAAAAAAAGAATCCCTCTTACTTAGCCTAACATTCAGAACAATGCCACAGCTAAGGAGAGTCTAGGATTTCTAAGTACTCTCATACCTGGAGGCCATAAACGGAGTCATGTCCAGCTCCAAGGGGAAGGAGACATACGTAGTGATCTTTCGCCTCAGTTTGGCTGAGTGTTCAAACCGCTACAGATATAAAGGAGGAGGAACAAAGACTTTTTCAGACAGTCTACAACAGCATTGTGGATCAGTCATTTATACTCAGTGAATCTCAGTTTCCCAATCTGTAAAATGGGACTAACATTAATTACTTACTTAATAAAATCATGGTGTAGAAAAGTGTCCCAGAAATTGGAATGTAAATATTGTATTTATTGTAAGGTTTTTTTTGTTTTTGTAACTGTTTATTGTTCAGATGAGATTACTTATTTACTCTTAAAAGATTCCTTCCCTCTTTCAGCTGAAGGCAAATGCTCACTTAAATGGCGCTTCTATTTAAAGAGGAGCTCACAAAGTTTACGTTCTAGTCACATGCCTAGTTAATTATTCTTTGTTTGCATTATCATAAAATTTCTCTCAGCAAAAGACATGAAATTAATGAATATGCTTATCACCTTTGATTTCGATTTCTATAGCAACCCTTACCTCACATGCTCACTCATTATTAAACTATATTCTCAGTAATGGATCCTAGGAAAAAGGGGAAAATCTACTCCATGGCAAAATTGGGTCTAGTCAACATTTGTTTGGCAAACTTACTTTGAGATGAAAACAGGCCACAATGGGTAATTTCTTCATAGTGAGTTGTTTGGTGGATTCCTGGTAGCTATGGCAACCACTACATTTGATTTTGGCACTGCTTCCTAAGTGCTCTGGCCTTGTAAACCTGGGGGGGGGGGGTGTGCACAAGAAGAAAGGATAAAGAACAAAGCAAGTTATTTGTTACTACTTTTCAAGGGACAACTCAAATGTCACCTTCTCCACCTAGCTCCCTTAGCTAGAAATAATAGTCATTTTCTGTGAATTATATTAGTACTCTTAAAATACCCAATATCTCAGACCCACCTTCCATAAGGCTACTATGAATATGACTCTGTATTTACACTGTTAATAGAATTTAACTAAACCTTCGTTTACATCATTATTCAATGTCTAAATAATGAAATTAGCTATCCAATATCTTATTGTGTTCTTATGGCATAAAACGGTAGGCAATTAAGGATATACCAATATAGTTATTTGCATACATGTTTCATCTCTCCTATTAAATTTAAAGCTGTCTGAAGGCTTGAAATTGGTCTTGTTTACTTCTGTACCCAATATAGTGCCTCACACTGAGTAGACACACTATAAATATTTATTGAACTGAATCGATACATTTTACGGGGGGGGGAAGATGCATTTATTTTCTTCTTTCAATGCCCTCCATCCCTTTTCCTTAAAGTATAAGAGAACAGATAATGAAATATATTTCCTGTCCTCCTTAGAAGGGAAAGTTGGGAAAGGTTTCCTATTGGAAGTAGAATTCTAGCTGGAAGTCCTAGGTTTGGCCTTCTCCAATCTATCTTTCATATGGCTGCCAAATAATATTTCTAATGCAAAGTTCTCACCATGCCACAGCTTTATACTCAAAAGCCTTTAGGAACTCTTTACTACTGAAGAAGAAAAAAGCTAAAAAAAAAACAAAACAACTCCTTAAGGCCTTCCACAACCTGAGTCCAACATTTCTAGTCTTTTTTTTTCCCTACTGTGCTCCTTTCAATACTATATTTTAGCTAAACAGGACTAATGAGTCATTTCCCAAACTCATTGCACTTTCCCCTGCCTCTATGCTTAAATACATTTCTTCTTTCTCTTAATCTTCCTTCAAGTTAGAACTAAGGTGCCATCTCTTCTCTCAAGGCTTTACTGGTCCATTTTAATTTTCTTGTAGTACTTGGTTTGTATGTTTGTCTTGAACAGAATCTACCTTGTGACATAACTGTTACTATAAGGTATTTTTGTGAGTATGCCTTTATGTGTTCAGTAATTATAAGTTCTTTGAGGTCAACAACTTGTCATTTTTCATCTTTTTATGTCTAATGTCTATAACAAGATCTTGCAGCTCACAGACAGAGTATCTGAAATACATAATTATGCTGATGCATAATTATCTTCTAAACATAACTTCATTTAAGGGAAAAGATCTCAATGAGATAGAGTAAATCAAGCAGAATCAGAATAATAAATACTGATTATAACTATAGACAACAACAAAAACAGGAAAAAACATACAGAGGAAAAGGTTCAGAAGGGGATATGAAACAAGACCATTTATTTCTATTTTACTAAAGCTTATAACATTAATATGTACAAAAAGTAAATGACAAAAATTTGTGGTTTTATATTATAATAGTTTCTTTGAAATTTTCTCCCCACTAAACTTAAGAATAAGAATTTTTTTTTCTTAAATTGAAATAGAAAAGCTGGGATCCAAAGTGTGCTAAACCTTCACCTATTCTAACAAATACGTATTTCTCAAAAGATGATTTCTGAATAGTTTGATAGAGGGCAGATTGTAAAGGAAGAGGAAATCCTTGAAATAAGTGCACTATAAAATGAACATCTAATTCATGGAATACTATCTTCCTGTTTCCTGAACCACAAAGAAAAAAAGACTGAAATCATCAAGAAGCTTTCAGGGTCAGTAATCCTTTCTACACAGAAGTTCTAGATTTTCAAAAACAATACTTGACAACTGAACAAATCAGGCTGAGAGAATGGGTTTGAAATTAACCCCAACCTTAGAGGCACACACCCTATTCCCATTATACAGATTCTACTATCCATCTTCCTTAATCAGTCATTCAACCGTCTCATGATTCCAAATACAATTCAGTAATTTATATCAATGTAGTACAAATTTCTCAGGGGTCAAAAGTGTAAGTATAGAGTCTTTAATCTAAACAGCTTTCTCTCACCAATCTTACTATCCAATTTTAAAGCCAATATCTAGTTTCTTTGAGAAATCATTTTGCTTAGAGATTTCTGGTGTTACCAATATCATAAACTCCCACAAACCCAAATCCACTATGGACGATTTCAAGTCTTCTCAATCTAGTCCCCTCCCTCACCAAACATAAACAGAACTGCACAGAGTTTTGCTCAGCACCCTATGTTTATTTTGTTTTGGGTTTTTTTTTGAAAGGCAATGGGGTTAAAGGACTTGTCCAAGGTCGCACACAACTAGGTAATTATTTAAATGTCTGGGACCGAATTTGAACTTGGGTCCTCCTGACTCCAAGGCACCTAGTGTTCTATCTACTTCATCACCTCACTGCCCCAAGCATCCTATGTTTATAATGAATGGCAAGCAATCTTAAATCAGGTAAGTTATATTGTATTTAGCTTTATTTGCATGGTACTTACAACAATACCCATGTATAATTAGATAATACTTGCTAAAGATAATGATGCCTTTTGATTACTTTATCATGACTTTAAATAAATTAATGTTTTTCATATCCCATGGGATGAAGCATTAGGTTAAAAAAAATTCAAGATTTTTTCTCCATTAAAATAATATATCTGTTTCTTACACAAATTTTATATGTAGATTTAACAATGTGAGATCTGATATATTTTTGTTTCATAAGTAAAGTACTGGTCCTACTGAAAGGGAAGCAGGATGAAAAATAACAGGGAGTAAGAATCTAACATGAATCAAATGAAAGGGAAATTGAGATGGTTTTATTTTGCACTTCCTCATTGCATCAATGCTATGGTGCCCCAATGAGCTCCTTGACAGCAGGGAATGTTTTCTGTCTTTCTTTCTATTCTTAGGGCCTGGAACATAATAAATAAGTTCATAAATAAGTTACAGATGACATGATGAAGAGGGCAGTGATCGGTGAGATGTAGTATTTAGTATACCATAAAATTAGTTAAGAATGGAATAAATCATTCAAACCTTTACTATAACTTCAATTTATCCATTTGTCTCATTGCCAATTCTACATTTTAATGTGAATCTCACTGTGAAACCATAAACCACAAGTCCTGGAAATGACTAGACACTTCCCACTTATCTGCAAAAGGGCCGAGTAATACTAAGATCGAGGGTGGGTGGTAGTGGACTCCTCTTAAAGGGTCTAAGCTAAGGAACAATGAAATAAAAATGTGCTTTTTGCAGTTTGATTTAGTCTCTAATTCTCTTCAGAGGTGGCCAGAGTAGGATGGTCAACAAGGATAGTGGATTATGTGATAACACAATGCTACACTGCTAGGGTATACAGAGAATACTGTTCCCCTCCCTTTGGAACAGTCACCAAATCTGTACAGATATTGACAAACAGTCCCTGTGAGAAAATGTTCAATCAATCTTTTCCCATGGGGCCAGTACTGATCAAGGAAAAGAGAACAACATAACTAAGTCTTGGTTTGGCCAACCCCCATGGGGGTGGGTGGGTAAGGGGGATAAGGCAAGAGGGCATGAGGGTTAAGTGACTTGTGAAAGGTCATACAGGTAATAAGAGTCAAGTGTCTGCCATCAGAATTGAACTCATATCTTCCTGACTCCTTGTCTGGGGCTCTACCCACTATACCACCTAGCTGCCCCCTACCAGCTCCTAATTTTTGACAGAAAAAAACAAAATTCGTATAAATGGGGGTGTTTCTAAAGCACAAATTCAGTTTCATACCTTCGCAAGCAGTCTGTGAGTGTGGTGGTTCCGGATACATGGCTTTCCCCATTTACCACGCTGCCATCACTCCCTGGACTAAGTGGCCAGAATGGAGTTGAAGAACCAGGCAAATCTAAACTGATGTCCCAAAATGGATCTATCGTTGTAGAAACGCCACTACAAAGGAAACACAAGGGAAGATGACAAAACCCAAAGAAATTTAGTATTTTACTCTAGGACTTATGAAAGCCAAAAAGCTTATCAAGAAGACTGTAGCCAAGCTTCACCTCTAGAGGGTGCCCTTATTACACAAAGCATCTAGAATTAAGACAGCCAGGCTCAATACTATATTATGAAGCCAATTTCCACTAAAGGTTTATTTTAAAATTTGTAAAAAGGAAAGCCAGAGATTTGGAGAAATTTATTGCAGGTACTGAACATAGGTTGTAAATCTGGTCTCCTGGTAATGGAATTCAGTTGTTTCAAAATGTTGGCTCTGAATATGGTTGAGGCTGGTGTAGCCAGACACCTATTCATATAATTATATGCCTGTTCAGGTAACTGGTAAAACAATGACCCTCAACAAAACATTAAGGTCACTTGTAATAAGGTTTTTCTATTGGACAAAAAACTGAATTTTCATGCATTAGAGGAAATGCTATTTTTTGCTAAATATCACAGAATCAAAGAAATACAATCTATGAGTCCCAAAGACATTAAATAACTTGGCTCAAGGTCACACAGATCATTAATGATGTACCATTACTTCCAATATTAGTTGGGATTAGAAACCAGGCTTCTTGAAACCTAATGCAGTACTCCTCGCAAACAAGATAAAAAAAAAATAACTTGACATTTATCATTTGAGCTTCACAATAACTATGTGAATTAGGTTCTATATAATTGAACCTGAAAGAGGTTCAACTAATTTGTTCATGGTCACATAGTAACTCCTAGAGACAAAATTTGAACCTGTGTCTTTCTATTCCTGAACTTTCTTAGCATTCTATCTATCCACTGTACCATTCTGTTTGTTACTCTAAAAACAATACATGTATAAGGTTATCCATAGACTCAGCAATAAAGAGTTTAATGGAAAGTTAAAGTACAATAATTCTTCACTTATATTTCCCCTTAAAATGGGTCTTGACATTTTTAACTAGAAGATATGTGAGCAAATGTCCATGCTACTAAAAGTGGAGCATAGAGATGACAAAACACATGAAAGTTTAATGTTCCACCCTAAAGGCACAATGAGGAGAGCCTCCTCACCCAGACTGGGGCCTAAATAAGAGATCCAAGAGTCTAAATAATTCTTACAGGCCTCTATCCTAAAAGGGACCACAATTATATCTACTGAGAGCTTTTGCTGGGCCTGAGGAGGGTAGGGTTATTTTGGATGGGTGTTGCTTCCTAATCTTTCTTTAATCTTAGATTTTAGGATGACTAATGGCCAAAATGAATGTCCTAAGAAATTTGATGTTAATAAATTGTCTTACAAGGCACGTTATGCAATAAAAACATAAAGTAACATAGTATGGATTAAAGTCAAAAAGATCTGCATTCAAATATTATCTTGTCAATTTAAGCAAGTCAATGAGCCTCTCTAGGCCTCAATTTTCTGGAGTATAAAAGGTATCTGCAAATGATATACAATTGCACATCATCTTCTTGAAGAAGAGAGTAAGGGAAGTGATGCCATGACAAGCATGTGATTTAGATTTGAATGAGGGGGGCTGTGCCAAGTCACCAGTCTCACTTTCTTCTCCAGAGGCATCAGGGTCCAGTGGCCAGATGTAAATTATTGTTTGTCCTTCACTCCTTAAAAAAAAAAAAAATTTTTGGCAAGGTAATGTAGTTAAGTGACTTGCCCAAGGTCAAACAGCCGGATTGAACTCAGGTCCTCCTGACTTCAGGGCTGGTGCTCTATCCACTGTACCACCTAGCTGCAATAAGAAGTTTGAATGAAGCAAGATTTGTTTGATGAGAAAAAAAACTATTTAATAATTAAGAGTTGTTTAGAGAAGAAATGAACTGCCATCTGAAGTCAGTGAGTTTTCCCATCAATGGCATCTTAAAATGAAGGCTGGACCATACATCACATGCTGAAGAAGGACATCCTGCTGTGGTGCAATTTTGGCTGAATGAACTTTGAGGATATCTTCCAATTCTGGTTCTATGAGTGTGTAGCTAAGTTTTTTTTTTCCAATTACATGCAAAGATAATTTTCAACATTCATCTTTTTGTAAACTTTTGAGTCCTACATTTTTCTCTCTTTCTCCCTTTCTTGTCCCTTCCCTATGACAGCAGTTAGTCAGAATAAAGTTAACAAATCTATTATTTATAGTAGTCTAGCAAGTCTTCCTTTAGTATTTTTAACTTTCTCTTCAGGTCATTCTCAGATATGAACGGAACCTTCACTTGAAACAGAAAAATCTTCCTTTTGAACAAAATACTCACACTATTCTTGACTATTGACATCTATGGATTTTCCTGTCCCACTGCTTCACAATTATATACTCCAAATAAGGACACCACTACTCTACTGGGAAACATCTCATGAACTAAACCAACTTCACTTTTATCAATATGAATATAATGAAATCCCATTGTGAACTTTAAACTTTTAACTTTAAGAATTATTTCTCTTTTAAATTAGGCACAGAGAAGACCAGTACTTCCTGCTGAGGGGAAGAGCATTCTGGTTTGCTGCTTTTCAAGTTCTGGGAATAGCTACATTCTATGCATTTAGTAATACTACCAGTAACATGACCTTGGGGTCAAAGATAGTGAAATGGATACCAGGTCAAATCATAAATTGATGAAACTCAGTTCTTCTACTTGTGATCAAAATCTAACCTGAACATTGGGTAATATTTCTGAAGTTCAAACCCCAGAAGAATTATATCAACAGCATGTAAACAATGAAGATTTATTATCTATATAGACCTGAACTTTTTGCTCTGAATTTTATTTTATTATTATTATTTTTTAGATTTTTCAAGACAATGGGGCTAAGTGGCTTGCCAAGGCCACACGGCTAGGTAATTATTAAACGTCTGAGATTGGATTTGAACCCAGGTACTCCTGACTCCAGGGCTGGTGCTTTTTACCCACTGTGCCACCTAGCTGCCCTTTTGCTCTGAATTTTAAAAACTGACAAAATGTTTTTCAAATATGTATTCTAATGTAACACACTGAACAGAGTCTAGACACCTAGATGAAAAAGTAGAAGAATGTAAACTAAAACAGGGGAATCTTGGATGAAAAAGTGGAGATGTGTTGAAATTATCTTCACATTTCTCACAGTAAGGTAATTTTTAAGGACTGGCTAGATTCTATTCTAGTTCAAAAAGATAAAAATAATTTTCTAAAAATTAGTAAGTATAGTTTCCTTATTATATAAGATATTCCAAGCTTAAGTATCTTATTCACAGAATTTAGGTCCTAAAGTTTTCCTAATGTCAGTATTTTATCACTAGAGTTCTATAAGAATCAAGTATCTCAAATTCAGGTCTTCTCATACTTCAAATACAAATCTTAAGTCCTCTTATGGTCCAGTCCTCAAGGGATGCCCTAAGGGATACCTTTTGGTCTAGTATCACAAAAAAATTGAGAAAAATGGAGAAGTATTATAGTATTAAATTTAGCTAAAGAAAGAAAGAACATAGCTAAATGTAGGAATTACCAAATAAAGTCATGACAACATTAACTGTCTAACTCCCATGGTGATGGAAAAGACCCTTATTGGTCTATTAAAAGGAAAGATTAATTATAAGGTAGGAATGAAATTCCATCTTGAGGGAGAGGATGAAAAGTCAGGGTGTAAAATGAAGCTAATCGCTTATCTAGTATAGGACTCAAGCAATGATGAATCAGAATGTCAGGTCCAAGACCGGGGGAAATGGTGGCCCAGAAGAATAATTGTGGTTTGTAAAGTTCTAAGAGATGACTAGAATAGAAATCCAATTTCCCAAAGCAAAGCAGGCAGAAGGACAAGAATGAGGAGAACTTATCCTTAAAAGCTCCACTTCTGGATTAATAGGAAAAAGAACAAAGAATCTGAAGAAGGGATCAAGTCTCAGGTAAACTGACTATAGAGACCCTTCAACTGAAGACTCAACTCAATATTGAAGATTGAGAGAAGCAGATTTTCAAAGAAGAATATTAACCCAAAGGAACCTGGTTCATATGGCCTCTTAAATTTGGATGTCAAATACAAAGACCAGTTAGTTAATTCACTTAAGCTCTGTCTTTTTTTTTTTTAACTACCTGTCCTAGTCTATGGCTACCCAACTGATGGAGGCTTCAATTTTTGAGTTAAAAATCTGCCCTTAGGCAAATCACTTAACTGCTCTTTGTCTCAGTTTCCTCAACCATAAGATGGGTATTATGGCACCCACTACCCCAAATTCATTGTGAGGATGCTTAGCACCAGTGTCTAGTGCATAGTAAACACTGCATGTTACTATTATTATCATTATCACCCAAATCCATTATGATTATAGCTTCTAGTAGGAATCCTTCCCTGTCTTCACCTATGGTCACAGCTAAGTGGATAGAGTAGTGGATTACCAGTCATGAAGACCTGAGTCTAAATCCAACATCAGACCCCATTAGCTATACAACCCTGAGCAAAACACTTAAACTTTCTTGTGCCTCAGTTGCCTTATACCAGGGTTGGTATAAGGATCAAATGTATTAATATTTGTAAAAGGGTTTGCAAGCCTTAAAGCACTCTATAAATGCTAGTGGTTAGATCTGACCCCAGTATACCTTACAAGCAATAGACAAACTAATCAAGTATGAAGCTTCTGGGCAGATATTTATACACGTTGGCAGTGAATTCAGCCCTAGAACTCAGTCAAAAGTAGAACCACAAAAGGTAAGAACCAGGTAATTTAGCATCTTCTGGATGTGGTGAACCAGAAGGGGCTTAGAGATATAAAAAAGGGAAAGCCAATGAGATGAAGGGTCAGAGAGTCTCAAACTCAGAGATGACTTCTAGAGCTTCAGAATAGAATAGAGCTGAAGAAGTACAGAGAGACTATGACTGGATTAGTGACTCAAGAACAGATAGAGTGCCACATTCAAGCTTCAGGGATTTCCATTCCTGTGAGTTCTAGACCCAAAACAACACAAGTTGGAGGGAAAAGCATAAACCAAAGAACATGACTGGGGCAGGATCAACTGAACTGCCCTGCCCTATGTGCATGGGCTATTTTAGCCAACCTACTTCAGTGACTTTAGGCTCTGGTCACAGCTTTTGCCACCTGTGCTTCCCTGGAAGTTTGTGAGAAGTTGACTAGCCCTGTCTTTGTACAGAGTGCAGAAGAGCCTTCTAGACTTGAGACCTAAACAAGATGCTCAGCAGAATCAGGTCCCTCAGATCCTATTAATTGGAGCTTAAAGGAAGCATCCATGTGAGAGGCACCAAAAGGAAAGAACTTCTGTGAAAATGACCAACCCTTCCTCTGTGTATCTTTGTGTCCAAACCCAGAAGCACAGCAGGCACAAGGTGCACCCCAGAATAGCTGCAAAGGATTCCTGAGACAAACAGCAGGAAATGATGATGCTCCTCTGAAAAAAAAGTAGAGGCGATGTAGAACATGCTGGCTGAAGAGAGGGAAACCATTTGAAGGCTTTGAATGAAAAGGACAAGTTTGGAGATTGTTACATAAGATTATACACATTCTAGAAGGAGCTACATTTTCTATGAATAGATGAGGAAGAAAGAGGAAACTTGAAGAGTGAAGCCAGCTTCAATATCTTCAAAGTGTATAGGAGGAGATCATAGACAATGAACAAAATTGCCAGCAACCAGATGTCTAGCTTCTGCAGGTGGTTGGAGAAAAAAGGGGGAATTACTGTTGGGTCATCACCTAAAAACAGCTATCACTCAAGTGAATATGACTCCAATTGCTGGTATATGGGAAATACCAAATAATTTCGAAGTGGACATGACTCTGGATCCTGAAAGTGCTTGTCCTATATCTCCTGAAGTCTGAGGATCTGAGGTCAGTTACTTAGGGAGGCTAATAGCAGAATATATGTCAAACTCCACCAATTTAAAGCTAGTATCATTCTGGGGGCTCAAGTATTCATATCTGGTATGTGGGGAACAGAAGAGAACAGACAGTCATTGAGTAGGAAAGAAAACATTCTTTTTCCTCCTAAGGATGCATTTCTATTTTCAAATATTCCAAATGGAGATACTTACGCATGGATAACTAACCACGCCCTCCTACCTATATGCCCTTTTCTCTATCAGTAATGTAGGGATTTTTCTAGATGACAATTCTGGGAACCATTTCATTTTTCAACATTTCAGACAAATTCTTCATATGTAGCGGGATCCTCCTTTCTGAGTTTTTACAACCCCAGTTTTGTCCCTCTTCCCTAAAGGGGGAGGAGAATGCAGTTCCAATGAGCATAATTAGTTATGAAATTTCCAAGTCTGAACCTTTCTAAGAGTTATCATTCCAGCAGAATAGAGGTTTGGTCTGTTCTGTACACTCTTCTTGATGTATAATGAGAAAGTATTCCTGTTGGGTAATAGGGAAGAGTCAACAGACATCCATTCTTGGAATCAAAACTAAGATTTTTCCTAAAGACTATTATTCTGCTCAATAACTCATTGAAACCTCAGTAGGATTTACTATTTATCTAGTATAATTGTGAGTTCAAGTCACAGCTCTGTCTACTGGCAGAATTGCTTTAAGCAAAGCATTAAATTTTTTAAGACAAAGTCTACTTATCAGGATGTACTCTATATCCTGTTCATGTTCAAATGTGTCCTATTAATTAGGTATAAATAAACAAATGCTTATTTGTAAATTAATTTTCTTTTAAAAATGAATTGGGAATTTTTGCAAAGGTTTACAATGATAATTTTATATTAACCACTAGAGATATGTATTATGTTTGTCAAACATTTATTAATAAAAAAGTGGGATCAGAAATTAAACTTTTTGTGTACTTTCCATTAGTTTGCTTTATAAAACTAAAAAAAATTTTTTTTCAAACATGTGGCTCTGTAAATTAAGAAAGCTCTAATTTCCAATACTAATCTTTTATAAGAGATTTTCAATGTGCTATACTTTTATGGCAGAAAAATAGGTTATTCAATAAACAGCACTTACCTTAAAATCATTCTCATTTGAATGACAAAATATAAATATTTCTGCTCCAGTCTGGCTGGAGTACTTTTGGATGCTGCAGGATCATCAGGAAGATGAGCTGCTTTCAATCCCATTAAGTACTTAGGAGTATGTACTTACTGGCAAACTTGACAGGTAACATCTGACTGCAGTCCACCTGTGAAGATTTGGTCGATGATGCAGTTACAGTGGTTGGGATTGTTGGCCTTCTTCCCATTATCGTCACCTACAGAAGTAAAAAAAAAAGGGTTAGTGAGCTAAAAGGACTAAAAGAATCAACAGTTCTTGTTTAGGGATCTATATACCATTTTCTCCATCAACACAAATCTAAAACAGACACCTAACAAGAAGCCCTGGAGTCTGGAGGACCTGAGTTCAATTTTGTCCTCTGACACTTAATACTTGTATGGCCTTGGACAAGTCACTTAACCCCAATGCTTTGCAAAAACAAAAACAAACAAATACAAAAAAAGAAGGAAAGGGTCCCAATCTGGGACATTTTAGCTGAGACTGAGAATTCATGAGACTCAATAAAATAGTCTTAATTATTTCAGGAGAGGTTTCAGTCAGGTAGAGACTGGTACCTCAAACCAGTCAACAATTCAAAGATCCTTCAGACAACTGTTAATAAGGATTTCATTGATAAAGGGAATTCTCATATAAGTAAAGTTCCTATACCAAAGCAGGCCCGGCATTTGTAACCTTAAGGGAGCTGCCTAAAGTATTGAGAATTAAGTGTCCAGGGTTACACAGCCATTAAGTATAGAATATGTCAAAAGTGGAACTTGGGAACTCAGATCTTCTTGGCTCCAAGGCCAACTCTCTATCCATTATGCCACACCTCCTACTTACCCCACTAGAATGGTACCAAACATGCCCTTTTAGTTTCTCTACATTAATAACAAGTTTGAGAAAGACATACAGACACACACACACACGTCAAATTTACAGTGTCTGACACATAATAATGACTTAATAATGCTTGGAGGCTATTCATTTGGATAATACAGCATGTGCTTATTGATTTCTAATAAGACATTATAACTTCTATAACGACCTTCAAAAATACAAATTATTTTCATTTTGGGCATATTGCAAATTTTGAGTTTGTGTTTGTATAATTTCTTCTTTAAGGAATCAATGAGAATGTAGAAAATGGCTTCATTTTCATAATACTAACAAGCTGCAACTTTTCCAAAGCTGATGTCTACAAACTTGAGGGCTCTGCCCTTTCCAACTACAATCCCACCCACCTATATCTGTCCTGCCATGGCCTTTGGAGGGTGGACTCTACTTATAGTTGTGTATTTGTGAACTATTTAACATGCATCAAACTATGCTGTATTTATTACTATTTTAAAAATATTACTAATGAAATTTTTGAGTGTTGTGCCTCTAACCAAAAGTTCTGTGCTTTTGATAATGTAAACAAATTAAGTTGAATTAGAATAGAAGTGACTGTATAGTGTACATTTAACTGAACATAAGGGATAAAGTGCTTCAGAAGTAGAAATTTAATGAAAAAGAGGCAAAAGAACATTGGAAAAATATTTCAACCTACATGAAACAAAAATATTACTAGCCTAACTAATACTTTGGAGATAGCAAAGGGACCTCGGTGTTATACTGACAGCTCTTTATTCTATTATCAATTAAGAGTGTGAAATGGTGGATGATCATTGAATCTCACATCTATTTCTACATCTAATTCAGGGATGTGCTTACAATAATTTCTTCATTTCCTGTACTGCTTCCATGTTCTCACAAATGCAATTTTGAGAGATTTAAGAATACATTTTTGATTGTTAAAGACCATGGTTACGCTATTCTTCCCATTAAGTGTTGGAAAGAGTAATTAAAAAAATAATCACTCCATTTAAAAGAACTTCAAAACACTTTAAAAATGAACACATTTTCACTAAGTTCTTATTTCCTTTTAGTTCAATTTCTACTGTAGATGTTTAGAGGACAAAGTTATGTTTTCATTATAGAAATTTCCTTTCTAATATACCTATTAAAATACTCCTACCGCCCAAACTCAAGAATTTAATGATAGATGCAATCTAATATCAAATATGGGTGGCTCAAAACATTATTAGTTGCTTCTAGGAGTATCTGTAATGTCAGTCCAAAGATCTATGCACATAATGACAGGTAACTTAGACATAAAAATACTGACTTTAAACAGGGCACAGCACTTCAAAAATAACTATTTTCATGGGGAATGAGTTAAAAGAAGGAGCGGGCAAAGAAAAATTTTATTCTCAGCAGTTCAATACACTTAAATAGCTATCTCATATTAGGTCTCATAAAGAGGGTCATGAGAAAAAAAAATCAAGATTTGTTCACAGTATTTCAATGGACTTGGAATGTTTCCTTAAATTTTTTAATGAAGCTAAACTTTAAAACTATTCAAATTCACATAATTAGGTTACTTTAAACACCTAAGTAACTCATGATAATACTGCCCTCTAAAGTTATGGTTTTAAAACCACCCTCTAGGTGTAGTGACCTAATCCTCTAGGTACTTCATAGATACTTATTATATTCCGGCAAAGAGTGTTAAAGAAGGTTCCTGAGTATATGTGGGCTTTTCTGGCAACATCAAGAAAGCAACTATCTACCACAACAGCCAAGTCAGGCTGTGGTACTTTGTGTGGTATATATTCAAATGCATTAAAGTATTTCACAGTCTACAACTTCCCAGATATATCACAGTTTTAACTCTCATTAGATCAGATTACAGTGCAACATGTATCATGGGCTGCTAGAGCAAGGTCTATGTAGATTTTTGATAGATGATATATTATGATGATACCCCTGGATAGAAGGTAAATTCCTTGAGGGCAGAGGGTGATTTCATTTTTATCTTTATATATTACACAGGCCTAGCATAGCACAGAGCTATTAGGAGGAACTTAATAAATTCTTAATTGATGAAAATAGAAAAGATGAAGGGAAACTACTAATAGGCAACCAGTAATAGTCGAATTTCTCTTTCTCTGTCACTGTGACTTACTTCCTAGGTGGTGGTGGTAGGAAAAACTGTATAAATAATTTTTAGAATTAATGTATGTAGTAGAGAAAGATATTCTTGAATAAAACTTGACATACATGGGATCAGGTGAGAGGTTAACTAAATATGCTGATTAAGTGAAGTGAAACACTTTAATGAGCCTTCATGTTCTATATGTCTAAAATAATTTCAACTAGATTTAAGTATTAATAAAGCAGAACAATACAAAACCCAACACGATATTATAATATTGTCTACATAACAAAAGTGACAGTCTTGTTTTGATCAGTCATGTTTGATTCTTCATAATCCTATTTGGGGTTTTCTTAGCAAAAATACTGGAGTGTTTTGCCATTTCCTTTTCCAGCTCATTTTACAGATGAGGAAACTGTGGCAAACAGGGTGAAGTGACTTGCCCAGGGTCACACAGTTAAGTGTTTGAGACTAGATCTGAACTCAGGAACATGAGTCTTCCTGACTCCTGGTGTGGCACTCCATCCACTGCCCCACTTGGCTGTTCATTTGGAGTAATGTGTTTAAGTGTGAGAGTCAAGTCTTAAGAAAGATCAGGCAAAGTAGAATGCTCTTAGAAGAAACTGAAAATAGATAGTAAAAGATGCATAAAATTCCAATAAGGAAAGGTAGAAACAGCATACTAGAAAGAGAAAAAGCACCACTACATTGGGAACCAGGAGACTTAGGTTCTGCTCCTGGGTATGCTGGTCAAACAAGCTAATTTTTGTTTCTAGGTCACACTTTCACCATCTATGAAATGAATTGATCAAAGTAGGTTTTTTTTTTTTGCAAGGCAGTGGGGTTAAGTGGCTTGCCCAAGGCCACACAGCTAGGTAATTAAGTGTCCAAGGCTGGATTTGAGCTCAGGTCCTCCTGTCTCCAGGGCCGGTGCTCTATCCACTGCACCACCTAGCTGCCCCTCAAAGCAGATCTTTAAGGTAGGTCCCTCTGAGCTCTTTAAGAGTGTGATTTTTTTTATTTTTTTACTTGGAGAATAAAGGGCTAAAATAAAACACAATAATTGCTTTCAAATAAATTAAAGATTATGATTTAGAGAAGGGGGTAAAGGCTTAACTGAAGTTAAAATGAAGTAAAAGATGGCTTCATTTAAATTGAAGCTATCCAGTACTGGAATGAACTACCTTGCAATTAGTATACAACTGCTAAGTTAGGTCATTTTCCCCTCCCTATAGTCTCTTCCAACAAAACAAACATGAACAAAAAAAATTCACAAAAAGTATGTGTAGTCAGTCCATCAAAACAAATTTTCACATAGGCTAGAAGCAAATAAGCTTGTCTGATTCTGGACCTTAAGTCCATCATCTATCTCTCTGACATGTAGTGGATGAGTATTCCTGGACAGCCTCCAGTACTGCATGGCATTTCATTGCATTAACCAGAACTCTGAAGTCTTTCAAAGTAACTTTTTTCTATGTTATTGCAAACTGTCTAAATTGTTCTTACAATTTCACTGTGCAAGAGATCATAGGTCATTTATCTTAGTTTCCTCACAATCCTTTTTTTGACTTTTTTTATGCCACAGTAATAGTCTATTATGTTCACATGCCACAATTTATTTGATTGCAAATTTCTCATTTTAGGCTATAAATTTTTTTGTACATACAAGTTTCTCTCTTTCTTAGATCTCATTGGGGCAATGGTCTAAGAATGGTATCAAAGTATATGTAGTTTAATAACTTTTGTAAAAGTTAAAAATCTTCAAAGATTAAAAAATATTTTTAGAAAATTAGTCCCATTTATTTATATAATAATTAATCTAATTAGGGGATTTCTTATTAAAAACGATGCCCTTAACATCTAAAATCAATATAAGAAATTCCCTAGCGAGAACTTTTCCAAGTAAAAAAGCCAACAAGTCATGGATAAAGTTGATGCCACTACAGATTATACAAAAAAAAAATCTGCAAGTGTTTTACTCAAATCAAATAAGAAATATTTAAATGCTTACTACGGCCCTTGGCACTGTGTACTTTTCTGGAAGGTGCTCTTCCAAGAGAAACTGGGGATATAAAGATAAAAGCAACATGATTCTTTTGAATTTTTTATTTTGTTTATTAATAAATTGAAGAAACAGGGCTTATTTATCATCAAAATGTTAATTTTATTTAAAAAAAGAGGGCTTTAAAAATTTAGCTTGACTTTCCCTTTTTAAATAGCATTTTCTCCCTTGAATAAAAAAAAAATTGCCAGAGGTAGATAAGCTTCTGACCTGAAAAGGCATCACTTCAGCTCTAAAATGAGAGCCTGTCATGTTCACATATGTTTCACAGTTTAGTGAAAAGAATGTGATGTCCCACCCCTGACATGAACTCTAACATTGACCCATCATTCAGTTCTCCTTTAATACAACAACTTGTGATGGAGAAATGATATGATTTCAAAAGAATTCTAAAATTATATTAAGATTCATCTATGATAAAAGTGTAAACCAACAGACAAATAATGACTATTCCTACATATGAGATTGATTTCTACTCTTTACCCTGCATTCAGCCTTAATCACCACACTCACTTGTGCAGAATGGCCAACACAGAGAAAACTGTTTTGTAGATTCGTTGGTCCTTAGGCAAGTCCCTGTTGGATTCCTTTAATAGGCTGTCATTTATTTCCACATGAGAATAAAATCATTCCCTTTTCAATTACACAAGTCAATTAGGCTCAGTGATGAGAGGGTCTCAAAAGAATATGCTACAAGTTTGTTCAGTTAAACGGAAGGGCATCATCTGTCTACATTACCATCCAACCCCTCGCCCCTCAAAAAATTTGATAAGGAGAAAGCAGGATAAAAAGCATTCAAGCACCTATTCATACTTGTTAGAAACCCAAGTAGGAGGTATATAATCTTTAGAGGTATGTATATTCTTCCTGAAGACTATAAATTACATAAGATATTTTGTTCTATCTAACCCTTAAGCTTTTATTCACTGTTAAAGGCGCACTCTCCAAGAAACGGTATTTCAATGTGGATCCTTGACAACAGTTCAGAATCTATAATATGAGCTTAAGAAAATTCAGCCTAAAATTCTGGAACATATTTTTTTTTAAAGCAGAATTGTTTTTATTTGCTAGGAATCCTTTTTTTTTGTTTAATATATTATTTGACTACATAATTTTAGGGAATCATAAAAGAACATTAAAAGAAGCTACAGAGTGGAATAGAAAAGACATTTAGAGTGAAGACATGAGATAGAGTCCATACCGAGTCAGAGCCTTGAATAAGTCATTTTTCACATTCAGACACACAGACAGACACACACAATCTTGCTACTCCACTGAAATAATTTTTCAGAGGAATTAGCTTTTATGACCTTCATCATTAAAGTTTGAAATATAGCAATCACTGAAATTAAGAACATGATTATTCCTAAAATTGATCATTTCTAACAGAATAACAAAGTGATTAAAACTTTATCAAATCCAACTTTTGTGGTTTTTGAACAGCAAAAAATTTTTGAATGTCTGCAAGAAAAAAATGAATCACTATATTTATAAAGAATATTTTGATCAAACACTTCTAAACTTTACTTGTAATCAAAATGAATGATCTTGGGGGCAGCTAGATACAGCATTGACCCTGGAGTCAGAATTCAAATCCAACCTTAGTCTCTTAATACTTACTTTGCTGTGTGACTTTGGGGAAGTCACTTTAACCCCACTGCCTTAAATAAATGAAATTTTAAAACACGAATGATCTATAAATATTTAATTATTAGCCAGTCAGAACATAGAAACCTTTATGTTGCTAAAATATTACAGTGGGTACACAGAATCAAAGTGCAACAACTATAAAAAGTTTCAATATAATAATATTTTAATAAGCTTAATTCAGTTTAATAATTTAAACTTTAAGAATCCTGTTAGAATTTTTGTCCTGGTAGGGATGTCCTTGATTCTGTATAGTACATATACATATGCGCGCGCGTGCACACACACACACACACACACACACACACACACACAGTGGACAGAATATCTGGAATATTAAATTCTGGCTCTTATTTTCTCTTTGAGGCCTTAAGAAAAATTTTCTCTCTCTGGTTCTTAATTTTCTGATAAAAGAGGGTGTTAGACTAGATAGCATTTGAAATCTCTTTTACCTCTGAAAACTATAATAATTTTATTGAGTTACTTGGAGAAGATTTACTTCACAATTATCAGAGGACTTCCTCTAGTGATACAAATACAGTACAGATGATATTATATTACATTCTACTATATTTGGGCTTAACAGTATTATCCAATGTTATCTAATTATCTGATGTGGAACATATTCTGCTTAAGATGTTGAAGGAATTGAGTGTATTTATCTTTGTGAAGAAAAGATGCAGAAGAATATGTGGAAGAAAAACTTTATGCTCTGCATCTTAGACACAAATCTGCCAGAGACAAATTTATAAAAATTAAGTAATTTTAAGAATCTTAACTCAGAGAATCCAAAGTGCCATGAGTTCATGCTCTTTAAAAAATCTGTGACAAAACCATTCCCATTCATAATTTATAGTCCTTCCCAATCAAAAAGCAAACTTCCACAGTAAGATAAAACACAGCTAAATTCCAGTAATAGTTTGATTCATCAAATAGAACAATATATATATTTTGGAAAATCATTTTCCTAATTCTTTTTAATCCCTCTTTCACCAGCTCCCACTAAAGATTCTTCCCTTTTTGAACTGGTCAAAGATGAACTCAAGATATTTCTCTTATTTGAATTAATCAAAGTGGATTTTAGTCTCAACATTTTCAGGTAGGACGCCTTTATTTATTTACTGATTATGTCCCTCCTTAGAATCTGGCTAGGCCTTTACTAAGAATGACTCAAATAAAACTTTAAACCAGGCCAATGCTCTTCTTGACATTAAGGCCTCCAGCCAGGAAGAAAATTAATTAGATCTTTCTTTAGGGTGAGACCAAGGACTTCAGGCTAAAATTCTATTAAAATACTCTCTAAATATGCCAAAAGAGAAAGGAAAGAAAGGTTAGTATCCTTCCATATGTCATAGACTTAGCTGGAAAGGATAAGTGTGGCAATATAGTCTGCCTAGCTGTGTGGCCTTGGGCAAATCACTTAACCCCATTGCCTTGCAAAAACCAAGTAGAATAAAATAAAACAAAAAGAAATAACTGAACCAAATGAACCCCTCTTTCCTATGAGGGCCTATTGAGATGTTTCTGTGTTTTTTTCTTCTCCATCATAAACACACACAGTTTCTTCAATAACTCATTATATGACATGAACCCAAGGCCTATCCTTATCGTCCTCTGGGTGCTTTCAGTTTATCAATGTCCAAACTAAAAAACAAAAAAACAAACAAACAAAAAAACCCACTACTCCAGAAAGCAATACTTGATTAAATTAGCAAGACACTCAGTGGGTGAAAGAGAAAGCAGAGGTAGAAGAGGCTGTGATATTTCATGTAAAAGAGTCAAGAAATAACTTGCAAAGGTATGAAATGGGGAAGGTAAGGGAGAATGAGGGAGCCTTCATTCTCATCAGAAATGGCTTAGAGAGGAAACAGCATACAAACTCAATAGGGTATAGAAATCTTGAAGAAAAAGGAGAGAAAGGGGACAAGGGGAGGAGTAGGGGTATGTAGGAGATAGAGGGGAGGGGAGATCATGGGAGAGGATAGTCAGATATAACATTTTCTTTTTTGCTTTTTGTAAGGTGGTGTGATTGGGTGGTTGCTGGGTCTCTGGGGTGGGACGTAGGTTTGAGGCCTCTTGGTCCCAAGGGCGGCACTCTGTCCACTACGCCACTTGGCTGCCCCACAGCATATTTTTGAAGAAAGACAAAGTGACAGGAGAGAGAAAACATAATAAATGGTAGTGGGGAGGAATGGATAGAGGGAATTACAATCAGCAACAGCAACTGTGGGAAAATATTGGAAGTAACTTCTGTGATGAACTTATGATAAAGAATGTGATCCACCACAGAGACAGAGCTGATGGCATCAGAACACAGACTGAAGAACATTTTTTCTTCTCTTTCTTTCACTTCATTCCTCATGAGGTTTTTTTTTATTTGTGTGTGTGTGTGTGTGGGGGGTTATGTTTACTCTTACAACAAGAATATTTTAGTAATGTGTAAATAAATAAAAAAATTAGCAAGACACTAAGTATACTTCATCTCTGGTGAGGACCTTATTGTCTCAATGTTTTAATTCATGAATCCTATCTTCTTGGCCAGTTATTTCCTTCCCAAATCAAACTCTTCTGTTTCTTTGTCATCAATGGGAATAGTGAGGAAAACACAACTGAGGCTCCTAGAATCTTCAATTTCTTGCCTTTTGGCAATATAGTTTAAGCTATTTTTGTGCCTATCTGCTGAAGAGAGTAGAAATGTTGGAAGGTCCTCTACTGTATTGTGAATACATATCTTACAAGCGATCTCTCTATTGTTCCATTGGGTCAGTACTGCTGAGCAGGCAGTTACTAAGCAACACTTACTCTTCTCTACTCTCTCTCTCTCTCTGATTCTCACTAGATGATCCCTTCCCTGAGTTTTTCCTTCCCTGTGTTTTAATCTGAGCATTTCGTCTAGGATAAGCAGTTACTCCTCCTCACGTCATCCTGAGGAGACCATTTATTGCTCCCAGCTTTACCCTCTGGGGTCAGACTGAACTAAGTTAATCCCTCTTTTCATAGGAAGGCATGTTCAGATGTTCTCTATCTTTTTTTCCTCCAGGATAAACATGAACATTTCCTTCATTAACTCCTTATATGACATGGACCCATGTCAGAAAGAACTCCAAATTTAATTTTTAGGTCCAAATGTTCCTTCATCCTTTTCCTTCTCTTCCTCTTCTGCGAAATTTCTCCATTTTCTAATGCTGTGACAATGCCTTTCTACCACTTAAGATTTCTTTTCCCCCTCCCACTTTCATATCCTTTTCAATCTCTGCAAGGGAGGTAGTTCAAGTATTATCAAATGAGATGATGAACATAAAGTGCTTTGAGACTTATAGTGCTATACAAATGACAGCTATTACTACTATTATCCAGAAAGTTAAATATATATATATACACACACACATTAAGTCAGTGCATTCACAGCAAGTGAGGTGACATTTGAAGGCAGATCTTCTGACTCCAAAACCATCTCTCTCTTCTCATTACACTATGGGGTCTCAGTAACTTCTTCCTTCAACTCCCTGAGTGATACAAGAATAGGAGTGCTGGGCATGAAATACCAGAAAGAGTACACATCCTGCTTCAGACACTACCTGGGTGACCCTATGTCCCAGGTTCCTCATCTGTAAAATAAGGGGATTAGATCAGATGGTCCTTTCCAATGATAAATATATGACAAAGATTACACAACGATTTAGTAGAACCACCAAAAGCTGAATTCAGCTCCTCTGACTCCAAATACAGAGTTCCTTCTAGACCAATTAAAGATATATACCACATACAAAACACTCTATTTAGCCATCCTTTACACTGAAAAACCTTCCTGAAGACAAGTAGGTTTTATGCAAGAGTTTTTTGAAATTTTGGAACTACTTTATGAAAAATCAAGCAACTAAAATTCGATATTGTAAGAATCTTTAACCTTAATGGGTAGAAGGGGCCCAGCAACAGAGACTATTGAGGATGGTATTTGTGGTTTGAGACTTGACCATTGTGAATCTGCTAACTACCTCTTCAGCATGGCTTGACTGTAAAATGGAGAAATTTTAAGCACCTCCTATCTTTGTCTTAATAAAAGAAATGACTTACTTTTATTGCACTTACGCTCAGAACTCACTTTTATAATTTCCCAGAGTAGAGGAAGACCTGCCCTAGAGTAGCAAGCATTCATATTATTCATTCACATTACACATCAATGGGTTCTACTCTCCTCTATGGAATTAGAGCATATCACGCTATGCATCAGGAACTATTAATAATTTTCATCTTTTGATACTGGTGAGCCAGAATTTCCTGCATTAACACTAGTGTGAAAATGAACTGAGAAGCTTTTTGCTGGTTAAGGTCACAGTGCCAGCTACTGCCTGTGTAATGGCATTATTGACACCAAAACCATGCTAGCAGTTTTATACCTGATATTGTTCCAATGGTTGTGCAAAATCTACTAAAACAAGAGATAAGAGTCAATGAAACTGCTTTATGTTCTGGGGACATTTTTAATTTTTCTTAAATTGCTTTATTCTTTGTTCCTGTACCTATACCCAGCCTAGGATCAATGGTGCTAAGTAGAATGCATTTAGTAAATACTTGAATACTGACTGAGCCTGTTGTTTTAAGAGTCTGATCAGGAACAAAGAAAACATTTCAATTTGAATTTTATTTTATCCTTTCTGAGTTAAACTCCAGAAAAATAGCCAGATCCAATTATGACTAAACTGTAAACCCCATAGATAGGAAGTTTTGATTCTGAATCAGAGCTGGTTTACTTGGTTTAGTTAGGATACCCAGACCAAGTTGGCCCTAATAAGAGCCAGAACCCTTCAAGTCTTCTGCTTTGGGTTGGTTCTTGTCCTTCATTCTGGCAGAGAACCAAAATGACATCACTACATTAGAGTCAAGTTGCAGTGTGTCTAACTGTGGCTCAGTCCAATAGGTGCTCCAAATGCTCTAGACAGGTTTGGTACAAATAGTTCAAGTGAACACCTGGGGTGACTTCCCTAAACTTGTTTCCTTTAAGTCTGAGTCAAAGCAACTTTGAACCAATGAGGAAAGGGTAAATTGGTGTTGTAAAAACAATACGCTAATTTTATAAGCACATGCATAGGAGGGAGCAGCAGAAAGGTAGAGTATGACTGTTTCCAAACACAGAAACATCAGTCATATTTAAACAGGAAATTTCAAAATATCAAGTAAAGAGTGATTATTCCATATTATTATTGAGATTTCTATAAGTTTATCCTTTCCTTTTAATTCTGGTATGGGGAAATTTTCCCCTAGGTAATTAGATAATTATCTTGGTGATGAGAATCAATTCCATGATTTGTAAATGCAAAGGAAGGAAATCTTTACACACAAGCTCCTATCAGTCACCTACTTTCCTCAAACTCTCTCTTGCCCTCCTTTTTTGAACTGCCAGCAGAAGTAATGAATGAAATGGCAAGAATTGCCAGCCAGGTGCTTACCTTTGCAGTGTCTGTGCAGCACATCTAATGCAGCAATGAGGAACTCGTGTGCATCCTGTTGCTCGTACCCTGCTAAATGTCGCGCATGCGTCCATACCAGGTGCAATAACCTATATGGAATGTGAGGAGATCGGTGCCCAGAGTAAAACTGCTCAAAGAAAAGAAAAACTTATTGTGAATAAATATTATACTTTGTACTTAAAACACAGCAAAAAAGAAAAAAAATCTACATAACAGTTAAAATTTTAAGGAAGTTAGTTTGCTGATGAAAATGGTTCAATTTCCTTTAAACACTAAATCAAAATGAAGACAAAGCTTGCAAGAATGGAAAATACTGGACATTTTAAGCATGATTTATAAAGCCTTTCCCTCCCACCTCTGATTTTCTGTTTTTGAAGCAGATAAGCCTGGGTGATGAATTGTGACACGGTGAGAGCAGACCAAATACAAGTAAAGCTGTCAACTCTTCCCCAACATTTACTTTCTAACAGTGTATTAATGTAATAATTAGCCAAATGGACCCACACAAGTATCTAAAGTAGAGAGGAATCTTTACAGCATTACTCACTTATTGTAAAATTTCTGCTGTTTAAAGACCTCAGGCCCTGAATAAAGAAAAGCTGGAAATAAATGCACCAATACAAACATTCCATAAACCAAAGAGTTAAATAGTCATACTTCAAAGGGAATGTTAGACTCAAGACTAAATTTAAAACAATTAACATGGATTATAATATTTGCTTCTTGTCACTGAGAATCACGCTGGCAAAAATCTGTCTATTTTAATGTGGGCAATGCCATATGTTCAAGTAATGTTTGGTTAGAACATTTCAAAAACTAATTATCCTCCCCATTTATGCAAGACTCGTTGTCCAAAAGGAGAAATCTACAGGAGCACTATCACTACACTAAAATCATGTTCTAAAATTTCAGGAAATAATCTTTATGATGTACCAGCCCATGTTATTACTGTGAGTAGAGAAGATAATTATTTCATCATTTAACTAGAATTTAACATCAAAATCTTTCCAAATCTCTTTTATTTATTATTCAAAGAGCAAGGTATAATGAAAGAAAATGTTTTACTCTAAAGGAAAAAAAATCAGAAAAAAGAAAAATTCACCATTTTTATGATGATCTCCCTGACTATTCCTTATTTGCTTCTCCCAAAGAAGTTTTCTTCTAATGTACTACTCTTTATTCAATGGGAAATAGCATCTCTACAGTGAGACAATGCAAAAAAGAAAAAAAAAAAAGCCCTCATTATAAAAAAAAGATCAATAGAGAAAAGATGTCAGTAAGAATGTCAGTGAAGCTAGAGCACTTGAGTAGAAACTGAAATCTGCGGCTGCTGCTGCTATTCAACATAATTCAAGACATTGAAGCAATAAAATTTGTCTGTAGTATAGCTCTGAGCAATTAGTCTTAGGGCACACTGGTCATTTTTACCAGTAGTACTCTCTAAGGACTTCTCTGCAGACATCAAACCTAGTAAAGAATTTTACTTTACAGAGATGAACTTCATTATGATGAAAGAAATCTATTAAGTACTCTGTCAAATAATTGGCTGTTCAGTTATGGAAAGAGGAAACCCATCCAATCAGAATATCAGTAAAAGGCGAGCAGTCTGCTGAGGCTGTATCTACTAATATTACACATGTATCTTCATTTATTAGGCAAGGAAATGCTGGTCTTTTTAGAATTTTTTTTTAAAAGAAGCAAATTCTGTTGAAGAATAACAAATATAGAAATAGAGGCATAAGTAAAGAAGCATTATTAGCAATCATTAAATGTACTTTGCTCCTTTCATTACAAATGCTCAGGAGCTCAAAGTACTAGAATGGAGTGGAAATTGGAAACCCTTAAACAGGTTTAGGTTTGCACTCATTCAAGTGTACTTATTTTAATGTGAACTGCAGCTGCATACTTAAAGTTAAAAGAATTCTGTAAAGATTCCGAATCTAATCCAAGCCTAAAACACTATTAGAAACAACAGTTAAATTTAAGTATGAGTTCAATAAGTGATCTCAAAATAAATTAGTCATTGCTAATTTATAACAAGCCACAAGTGACCAAGAAGCCACAAGTGACCATGCACAGACCTGACCTAAAGAATTTCTCTGGATCTCATCTCAAGTTTTCACTTATTTCTTACAATTTAGACCCTGGTACCCTTGGGCAGAGAAAATGATGGCAGCTCAGCTTCTGGCAGGTTTTAAGGAATATTAAAGACAGAAAGGGCTTTACAGATTAGGAAAAAGAGGTTCAGAAAAACTAAGTAATTTGCTAACAGTTACATAGCTAGTAAATGTCAGACTTGATGTCACTGTATTAATTATATTGTCCAAACTGTCAATTATATTTCCTTTAGAACTGGAAAACATGAGGTCTCTTTCAGGTTTCAGAAGATATCACCTCTATCAATGTCCCTAATCCCCATCCCTTTGAAAAACAATTCACACTGGCAACAGCCTGAAACAAATGGCAGGATATTAAAGATATTATTAATATTATTAATATTAAAGAAGGAAGAGGGTAGGGTATACTAAAATTCTAAGTGCAGTTTTAAACTTGAATAGTTTTAAATTGCAATTAGATTTTTTTGAGCATCCTACATAACTTTCTCATTGAAAAATCTCAAAACAAAAACAAACTCACCCCCCCATCATGCCAATAAAACTAATTATAATTGCAACAAGAAAAAAAGGAATTCTGTAACACAAGGTAAAACTTTCTGAAATAAAAATGGCAAGATGAAGCACAGCTTTTTTCCCCCATTCACCTTAACTTCCTAAAATGAACAATTCAACAGGCTTCTGTTTCAAGCTTTACCTTCTATCCTACTTTTCTTTGGCTGAACCCCTTAACATATTCCTCATAAATCTGGAAGAGAGTACTGAATTTATCCAGTTCAATAAAAAGAAAGGTTGACCATGACAGGCAGAGCAAGCTAGAGGGCTCAGAACTTCCACAGTATAGAGTAGGGAGGTACTGAACTAGCTGTGAACAGTCCTGTCTTCAAGAAACATTTATAAGGAGCGGCTACGTGGTGCAGTGAATAGAGCACCAGCCCTGGAGTCAGGAGTACCTGAGTTCAAGTCCAACCTCAGATACCTAGCTGTGTGGCCTTGGGCAAGCCATTTGCTTTGAAAAAAAAATAATACACTACAGAGACCACACCCATAAACCAAGCAGGTCATGGATGCCGGTCAGTCTTAGGAGCAAAGGAGAAAACAAAATGTCAAAGTCATACATGAGACTAACTAATCATAATCAAGGAGCAACGCAATGGGAATACTGTAAAAGAATCTCAGTAGATAAATTAGCAATGAGGTTTAAAAAAAATAAGGTAAAATAGATAATCTAGAAGAAATACAAGATACAGAAAAAGAAAAATTATACAATGATGAAAGGCATCTCCCACCAAATCTAAATGAAAAAGAACAATAAAACAAAAATTAACCACAGAATGGTTCAAATAGTAAAGAAAAATTTATAAATCAACCAATAAATATTTCGTACATGCCTCTTATGGGGCAGATACTATGCTAATAGCTGGGGATACAAAACCCATTTAAAGGAGTTCTAGCCTTAAAGGAGCTAACATTCTACTGCATGAGAGAACATAAGTGTACATAAGTGTCCATAAGTGTGTAGAGAGGTAGACTGATGCAGTACAGGTGCCAAACTTATGGCCTAAGGGTCTTTACATGATGAAGCGCAGCCTGAACCAGACTGAAATGTTATTAGGAAATATTTAACAAAATTTATAACAAGACAATAGAATACAGATAATGCTAATCTATTGTTTTTCCAAGTCACTCTGCCACCTACAAAGACTTTTCTGGATGGCTTTGTAGCCCCTTTTCTATATGAATTTGACACTGCAGGTATAGGGGACACAGAGCTCACCTTGAAGGTAGGAAGCTATATATAGATTCAAGTCCTGTCTCTGAAGCTTACTTGATGTGTGATCTTGGGCCAATCACTTATTTTCTCCGTGCTCTGGGCAGCTCTCTGAAGAAAATACTGATCTGCATTGGTGAAAAAAATTCCCCACCCAGCAGTTCCCTGCACCAGTGAAATCAGAGGGGCAGTTCCTATAGCATGTATATACAAACAAGATCAATTTTGGAGATGGGGAGGTAGGAAACTGACTTGGTACAAATCAGGAGAGGCTTTAAGTGGAAGTTATAACAAAGGCATAGTGATGAAGAGGGAATTTGGGTGGGAAAAGCAGCAAGAAGGCCTGCTTGGCTGGACAGCAGAATATGGGAAGGAAAGTAGCTTAAGTAAAGGGAAGAGAAGACCAGGCTGTGAAGGACAAGCTTCCATTTGATCCTAGAGGTAATAATGGGAAGAGAGAGAGAGAGAGAGAGAGAGAGAGAGAGAGAGAGAGAGAGAGAGAGAGAGAGAGAAAGAGAATGAATGAGAGTGTGTGTGTGTGTGTGTGTGTGTGTGTGTGTGTATCACACACACAGAAATAGAGGTTGGTATTAATAAAGGGCCTACTCAATCTCAGTCTCCACCAGGGAAAATCTACTGCCACTGCTGTATCTCTGACGTTCCCTCTCCTTTGAATTCCTACTGTACCTCTAAACTCTGACATATCAAGTCAGGATTTTAACAGTCAGTATGTAACTGGACCAAGAATTAAACAAGAGAAAAGAAGGCTGTGTTACTTCAAGAAAAATACAAACTCTTTTAAGGATCTCAAACTTCTCCCTAACCAAAAGTTCATTTTTTTATAGTGTTCTCTGGATCTCCAGTACTTCTCAAAAGGGGCAATGGAAAGGCCCATGATGGATGAATATGAGTAGATAGTAACATGCAACAATAAGAAACTAAAAAGAAAAATAATACAACAAAGATGACTAGTCACACATGAGGGTAGAAGATAGCCATTGGATAGCTGTAGTATGAACTCCATTGATATCCTTAGGAGAAACCAAACAAAACAGTAAGTATATCTGGTGATCCCCTTCCCTGTAAGAAGTTTATGGGAGGACAAAGGCAAGAATCACTCAGGTAGACATGGATTGGGGTAGGTTAGGTTAGGTTAGGACAGGTCACTAGGTGGAGGAATGGATAGAACACTGACTTTGGAGTGGACTTGACACTTACTAGCTGTGTGAGTCTAGTACTAGCTACTAGTGCTAGTCTAGTACTAGCTTGGGCAAGTCACTTAACCCTGATTGCCTTGTATCCATGGCTATCTCTAGTTATTCTGATTCCTTATATTGTCACTGGACCCAGATGCTCTCAAGGAGAAAGTGAGGCTGGTATCTTAGCACAGCACCCCCCCACGCAAATTCAATCCATGTGCTTGTCATCCCTGAGGTCATGAACTTTATCAAGGACAAATGACAAACATCAACATCATCACCATCAGGTATCATTTGAGAATGTGAGTTTAACATTTGCAAAAGAGTATATTATCATATTTGAGCCAAACCACAACTTTGTCAGGTAGGCTCCTCAGATTTAACTATTCCTATATTACATTTGAAAAAAGTTAATCTTAGGGAGGTTAAATGACTTCCTGTAGCCACAAAGTAATTATAAAATAGAGGATTTAATTCCTGGTCTTCTTAACCTAGTCCAGACTCTATTTACTATAATTTTGCTTCTCAAAAGAGATGGGAGTAATATTAAAAAAATAAGATCCTGAACTGGACTCAACCCCCAGCCCTCTTCAAAAAAAAGCCTGCAAATGGTGCTGTGAGTAGATATATTATTTATCATCTTTGGTTCCATTCATGAAGGACAGGTGCAGGTTTTAGAGAATAGTTTCTCTTAGTTTGATCTCGCTTATATAGAACAGTTCCCTAAAGCAATGTTAAGAATCACTTTACCCAGCTTCCCCTAGCATAGAGTTCAAAAACAAAAAAATAAACAAAAAACCTCTTTGACTAAACCTAGGAGATTGATTTAGTGTAAGAGCTTGAAGGAATCTGTCACAGACAGACACAGTGAAGGCAAGGGCTATATTTACTTCATATATATTTCCATTTTCCTCTTACTCCCATCTTTAGAGAATATCCTTGCCTATCCTGTTAAGTTGTAGAAGAGTATGGGTGTGTCAAGAGGAAACAGAGGGGCCGCTAGGTGGCTCAGTGGATATAGAGCACTGGCCCTGGAGTCAGGAGTACCTGAGTTCAAATTTGGCCTCAGACACTTAATAATTACCTAGCTGTGTGGCCTTGGGCAAGCCACTTAAGCCCATTTGCCTTGCAAAAACATAAAAAAAAAGAAACAAACAAAAAAGGAAACACAGAACCCTGAGGACCCTCCATCATTGGGTCCACATAATCACATTCACAGCCTAATTTATGTCATGAGTCAGTAGTAGCAACAAAGCAAGAGCAATAAATCCCAAGTCTTTAGTTCATTAAATCAGCACATTTATTCCTGCAATTTAAGGGGAGTTGTGATCTTTCCCCTATTTGCTCTCTACTGGAAATGTGGAAGCTTTTGCTCCATTATATTTCAAATGAGAGGGAAGTTAAAGCAGAGGAGCTAAAATGTTAATTGCTGCAATTACTTATTCTAAAAGCATAACATATGTAGTGCTTGAAAAAAAATTCTCCTAGTTTCATCTAATGAAATTTCACTGGGGATGGGAGAGAGGTTGGACCCTGTGGTAGATATTTTTTAAATTCTTAAAGAGAAAATTTCTATTCCTAAATAATTGCCCTGTTACAAATGGTGAAATCTTAAAAACTTGACTATTTGCTAATTTAAATTCTTTACCCACCACTTTTCCCACCTTGGCCCCAAACAATTTAACTTAAATCTGAAGCATTAAATGCTGTCCCAAAATACATTTGTAGGGTATTTTAATACTATGCTCTGAGTTATCCAAAATTATTACACATAAAAAAATAGTTGGGAAATTCTAGAGTGGCAGAACCACAGAAAGACTGAGAGAAACAATTGTGTATGTAGCCCAAGCTAACTTGGAAGATCCATGGGAAGGCTCTGTTCCACCAGGGTTGAAAATGACTGCTGGAAAAGGCTGTAGCACAACCAGGGCCACTGCATAGAAGCAAATGATCTTCATTCTTCCAGAAACAGTTCGAGGGATACCAGAGTTCATGCCTGTGAGAGTGGTTTCCAGACCTCCCAACCCAGGCATCACCAAGCACATCTTGGAAGATCAGTGGGTAAACTCTGGCAGAATGAGTACAGAGCCCAGACCAGCATAGCCTGGTCCCAAGAAACAGAAGGTCGGTCTGTGGAGCCACTCAGCGGCTGCTTCCAGAGAACATAGCCCATGGAGGTTAAATGGATGGAGGGAGACTGTTGACGTCTCTCCACTATCCCCAGACAGGACTCTGTTGCTTTGTCCACATTCAGACCCTGGTCGGAATCTGGGGCCCCCTAAAGTCATAGGGCAGAGACCCTCCACACAGCTCCAGGGTAGAGGGGAGAGCTTGTGGTCATCTGCAGACCAGAACACAGGCCAGAAGAGCAGTCAAAGCCTCTCCTAAGGCAATGGAGGAACTGAGGTCCTTGGGGTGGTGGAGGGGTGGGAGTAGCCCCAAAACACTCTAAAACTTGGGAAATACATTAAAACCAGGTCATAGGCTAGGGAAATGAGTAAACAGAAAACAAAAAAATGAATCTGACCATAGATAATTACTTTCATTCCATGGAGGGTCAAAAACATACACTCAGAAGATGACAAATCCTCTATATCCTTCAGCGTCCAAGAAAAATAGAAATTTAACTTGGATTACAGAAAACTCATAAAACATTTTGAAAATCAAGTAAGAGAGGTAAAGAAAAAATTGGGAAGAGAAATGAGAGCAATGTAGGACAATCATGAAAACCAAGACAGCAGCTTGGTGAAAGAAATCCAAAAAAATGCCAAAGAAAACATTAAAAACTAGTTTAGATCAAATGGAAAAAGCAGTCCAAAAGGTCAATGAGAAGAATGCCATAAATTGAAAAGGAGATAAGAAAGCACTCTGAAGAAAACAACTTCAAATGTAGAATGGAGCTAAAATGAATGACTGCGAAAAGGATGACTGCAAGGAATCAAGAAACAATAAAACAAAGCCAAAAGAATGAAAAATTTGAAAAACAAAAAACAACGTGAAATATACACTGGAAAAGCTGACCTGGAAAACAGATCCAGGAGAGACAATTTAAAAATTAATGGGCTACCTGAAAGTCATGAGAATTTCTCCAGAAAAACTGTTCTAATATCCTAGAAGCAGAGGGTAAAACAGAAATTGAGGAAATTCACCAAACCCCTCCTGCAAGAGATCACCTGCCCCCACCCCAATTACCAACAAAAATGAACATATTCTTTCAGGGGAAAGGATGGCCTTTCAATGAAGTAGGGGGGCTGTCAAACTTTCCTGTTGAAATGACTAGAGCTGAACAGAAAGTTTGATCTCCAATTACAGGACTCAGATGAAGCATAGAAAGGGTGGGTGGGAAAAGCAAATTATGAGGTATTTAATGATGTTGAACTGTGTGTATTCCTGCATGGAAGAAGATACTGATAACACTCATATGAAACTTCTCATTTATTAGAATAGTTAGAAGGAGCATATATAGACAAGGCATAGAAAGGAGCTGAGTATGAAGATTAACATATTATAAAGATGGAGGCAATGGGCAAAAAGGGAATGTACTAGGAGATAAGGAAAGGAGAGGTAGAATGGGCTAAGGTATTTTACATAGAAGAGTCAAGAAAAAGCTTTTGCAATGGAGTGGAAAGGGAGAAGATGAGGGGGATTGAGTGAGCCTTTATTCTCATTGGAAATGGCTCAGAAAATAACATACACATTCAACAGGGCATAGAAATCTATCTTATTCTAAAGGAAAAAGCTAAGGAAGGGGATGGGAGAAAAGGGACGGGGGGGAGGAGGAGAGGAGGTGTAGGTGATAAAGGAGAAGGAAGATTGTGGGAGACAGTATCAGATACAAAATACCCTTTTTTTAAAAAGTTTTTTTGCAAGGCAAATGGGGTTAAGTGGCTTGCCCAAGGCCACACAGCTAGGTAGTTATTAAGTGTAGTGGGAGTTTGGGTGCCTTCCCTGGGGTCACACAACCAGGTGACTGTTGGGTGTCTGGGACTGGATTTGGGTTTGGGGTCTCTTCCTGCACTACTTGGCTGTCACCACAATATACTTTTGAAGAGGAACAAAGTGAAAAAAGAGAATAAAATAAATGCAAGTGGAGAGGACTAGATGGAGGGAAATACAGTTAGCAACAGCAACTATGGGAAAAAATGCTGAAGTAACTTATAAAGAATGTGATCCATTCCAGAGACGGAGCTGATGTTATCTGAACTGAAGTACAATTATTTTTTTCTTTTTCTCTCACTTTATTTTTCTTAGGGGTTCTCTATCTTTGGGGAGGAGGGGAGATTATGTTTATGTTTATGTTTACTTTTATAACAAGACTATTTTAGTAATGTATAAATTAATTACAGAAAAGGATAGCCAGTATCATGTTAGTTGTTTAAGATGGAAGTTTTAAAATATTTTATATTAATTAAGCAACATGCAACAATCACAGGTGACAATAATATGATACTTTTAAAAACAAACCTAGGAGGTAAATATACTATAATTCTTGCTTTACAAATAAGAAATGTGAGGTTCAGAGAGGTAAGAGACTTGTCTATGGCATTTCAAGTGTGTGAGAGAGTGTGTGTGTGTGTGTGTGTGTGTGTGGGGGGGCATGTGCAAGGAGGTTTGTACCAAATTCTAGTGGCTCCCCGACCATGACCTACTGAGAAATAAAGGTTGGTCAAAATAGAATATGGAAAAGAGCCATTCTTCAGTTTATTTGCCACAATGTGTGCAATCTCTTTTCGTAAAGAATCAGCACACCTTACTTCTCAACAAAGATAAAAAACTGATAAGGATTAAAAAGCTAATGTATGGATAGGGGAGAAGATGGATTGGATAGTTCTTAACTTTTTCATAAAGACATTTTCTTTATTCCAAGAGCTATGTTACATGATTCTAAGACCTATAACCAAGCACAAATCAAGTAGGGTCAATTATGTTCTTGTGTTTCAGCTCATCAATGTTGATTCTTAAAGGAGGCAAGAGAATTTGGGGCAGTCTGGCCTTAATTTGACTCTAATTGAAAACTACAAAAGTAACTACATAAAACATGCCCTAAATCATGAAAAGTAAGAGAAACATAAATTGAAATAACTGAGGTTTTACCTCACACCATGCTAACTGGACAAGATGACTGAGTGATCTTGCTATAGAACTTCAGGAAACTCTAGTATAGGGATAATCTCATCAGTCTTGGGACTCCCCCAAAACCTGTTGGCCTCCCTGATTGGATGTTGAGGCCATGAACTTCAGAGCCCTGCTACCTCATTTCTCATTCAGCTACAATACAGGGAGAATTCTTCAATAAACTAGCCATCAAATTCCAAAGTCTAGTACCCTCTCCTTTCCTCTCACCTTAGTTTGTTAATTTACTTTTGTGTGCTTTCTTCTTCTATTTGATTATAACTTCTTTCAAGGCATGGACTGCTTTTGTATCCCCAAGGCTTACCATAGTGCCTGGCACATGGAGGTGCTTAAGAAATGTTTACTGATTGATAGTCAAAGTCAGAAAGGTTCTTGAGATGAGAAGCATTGGTTTAGCCTTGAGGCTAAAAGTCCTATTATTGGGCATATACTCACTCCAAAGGTTGTGTGTGTGTGTGTGTATATACACACACACACACACACACATATATGTATATATATACATATATATATATGTATATAAACATTAATAGATATACTGTTTGTAGAAGCAAAGAACTGGAAACAAAGTGGGTGTCCATCACCTGGGGAATAGCTGAAAAAAATTTACAAATGAATGGAATGGAATATTAATGTGCAATAAAAAATTAAAAATCAGGAATTTCAAAAATATGGGAAAGTTTATATGAAGCAATGCAGAGGAAATAAGCAAAATCACAAGAATAATGTTACGCAATGACTAATACAATGTAAACATAATGATCACCCTAGAAGTAAGGTGAATTTTTGAGTCACTAAAAAAAACAAACAAAAAAAAACTAATGAAGGGCCTGGGGGACAAATCATGAAACCTACCTCCTCCATCACAGCTGAGAATCAGAGGACTACTAGTATAAAATATTTATACATTGTCAGATGCAGTTATTACATCAGATGTTTGCTTGTTTTTCTTTGTCATTAGGGAGGGCTCAATCTGGAGGGGGATGTGTGAAAAGACTGTAATGTAAAGACAAAAGATATCAATATCTCATTTTAAAAAACAAAGGAATTTAAGATGATTTCATTTTATTTTTAGAGATAGAATTGAACTTCTATACCATGAGAGATAATTTAGTTCAATCATTAATTTATAGGTGAGACCCAGAGAAATTAAGCCACTTGCATAAGACCACAGAATTGGTAATTCAAACAAAATCAAATATTTTTTTAGTCACTTGCTATATGTCATTAGCTCTACTTTAAAGGTTCAAAGATCAAGATGATGACTAGTCTTCAAAATAAGAAAACATGATGAGCCAAATCCTTAAGGGAGTTACAAATGTACAATCACACTGAACCTTCCACTAGTCAGAACTGAACAACCAACTAATAAGCATTTAAGTAAATGTCTAAGCTAGGGGTGGGATACAAAGTCAAAAAACTTTCTGCCCTCTAAAAAATTACATTCTATTAACACCACTAACAAGCTCTTGGCAGATAGTATCAAGAGCCTTGCTTTCTTGCTAACAGCAACTTTCTACAAAACTGAACTTCTACTACATGACTATGTCACAAGCCTTCCTGAATATATCCTTCCTTTGCTAACCATAAAACAAAGGCAGCTGCTGGGAGATATGGTGGACAAACTGCTGGACCAGTTAAGGAAACTGGAGTTTAAATCTGGACTCAGAAACTCAAAAGGTGTGTGACCCTGGGTGAGTCATTTTATCTCAGTTTCCTTAAACATAAAACAAGGCTAATGAAGTATCGCACAAGGTTGTTGTGAGGATTAAATAAGATACTTAGAAAGAGCTTAGGACAGTGCCTGGCACATAGCAGATGCTTTATAAATGCTAAATATTATTAATATGATAGAGATAAAACAGTATTCAGACTTTTAATGCCTACCTCTTATTATCAGTTGGGATAAACAAACCCCATACTAGTAGAGACATTTAGTTTCACAGAAATAAAGCTAAAAATGAGTTATAACCAGAAAATGTTACAATGAAGTTTCACTGATAGGAACTGACAAACTTACCAATGTTGCTATTATGAGATAAGATATCTATAACACATGGCACATGGTTGTATACTAAATATCATTTTCTACCTACACTCCTTTTCCAGTTGAGTGTATTTTCTTACTTTATTTGTTATTTTCTATATTCTGGTGGGAGAGAACTACTTATTTTTCTGATTCAAAGTTTTTGCAACATTACCAATTCTTTTTCTCCCCTTCAAAATAGGAACTGCATTTTGTTGGGGAAAAGTGATTATGAGGGGAATAACAACGAATGTTGTCAACAACTGAGAAAAGGAGTTTTTATCAATACCTCAAGCTTGAAATATTAGTTCAAAATATCAAAAACTGGGAGATATATAAAAAAGTGATAAAATGATAGCAGCATAGCTGCCTGAAACTTCAAACAAAACTAGCAACTGGAAAACACTATTTATTATTTCAGCATATTATTAAAGCATCTGATGGAGATTATAAATATATACTCCAATTTCCCACTTCTTTAATTATTAGTCTATACTAAACAAGCCAAGGTTTCTTCTGTTCCTATACCTTGTTAACCAAGTGCTTACTGAGCCATCTCTAATCAATATAAAATCACTTTGACAAACCAAAGCAGGTAGGAAACAATGTGGAACACTGTGAACTCAGTTTCATTAGGGACTCCAAAAGGGATGGGAGATAAATTATGAACCTCTAACAAAGGACAGGCAATAAATACTTCATCTTTTCTGAAGATGTATATTATTTTATTTTAAAAAACTGATTTAATAATTTGAAATTTAAAAGCAACACCTCTGAAAGAAGTAGTGATAGAGCCATAGAAATGAAAACAAAAAACAAGAGTCCTTTCCCTCAAAGAACTGAGATACTTTAAAAAATGTGAAAGGGGAAGAGAGAATATTTATTTAGCCAGAATGAGCAGGGAAGGAGATGGGGAAGAAATCAGGATAAGCTTCATTCAAAAGGTAGAATCTTGAAAATGATAAATGTTGAAGGGGATGTAGGGAAAATGAGATATTAATGCTCTCTTGGTGGAGTTGTGAATTGATCCAAACATTCCAGAGAGCAACTGGAACTATGTCCAAAGTCTATAAAACAATGCCACTATTAAATCTGTATCCTCAAAGAGATGAAAAATAAAAAAGGAAAAGAAAATTGAGGGAATACCCATCAACTGGGGAATAGCTGGACAAACAGTGTTAGATGACCATGAGGGGAAGTTATTCTGTTCTAAGAAATGATTAGCAGGATACACTCAGAAAAACCTGGAAAGACTTATAATGAGCTGATGCAAGTGAAATGTACTGTGTATAAAGCAAGACTGGCAAAATGATCAGCTGTAAATGATCTAGCTTTTCTCAGCAATGCAGTGACCCAAGACAACTCTGCATGACTTATGATGAAGAAAACTATTCAACCCAGAGAAAAAACTAATGGTGTCTGAATACAAATTGAAGCTTACCTTTTTTTTAACTGTTTTTCTTGAGGTTTCTTTCTTGGGGGTGCGGGGGAGGGTTTCTTTCCCAACATGACTATTATGGAAATGTTTTACATGACTACACATTTATAATCCATATCAAATTGCCTTCTTTCTCAGTGAGGGGGTGGGGTGAGGCAGGAAGAAGGAGAGAATTTGGACTCAAAGTTTTACAAATGAATGCTAAAAATTCTAAAAATCACATATAACTGGCTTAAAGTAAAAACTAAATAAAAAAAGTGAAAAACCTACACCAGTATGAAGCAGTGACTAAATTCAGGATGAGAACGATAAACAGCTAGCTTGAACTCAAGTGTGTAATGAGAACTTGGAGGTCATCAAATAAAAATATTACATTTAAACAAAAAGGAAAATGATGCCCAGAGTTGTTTTTCCTCTACAAAAAATCTCTTATTAAGGTATTAACCAAAAACAATATCTATAGGTTCATGCGAGTTAAAAACTAGATTTATTACAAGAGAAATGAATATGGGGCTGCTAGGTGGCACAGTGGATAGAGCACCAGCCCTGGAATTAGGAGTACCTGAGTTCAAATCCAGTCTCAGACAATAATTACCTAGCTGTGTGACCCTGGGCAAGCCACTTAACCCCATTTGCCTTTGCAAAAAAAAAAAGTGGAATAAATATGTATGTGAAACCTTTAACAAGGGCATAGAAGTTCACATATTTCTGACAGTACAAAAAAGAAGGAAAAAACAAAAGTCTCCTAAAGGAGCATGGCATGGGAGAGACAAAGGTGCAGTAGAAGTGAGAAAAGGACAAAAACCCTCTTGAAAAGGAGAAGCAAAGGAATGGCAATTCCACCACCCCATGCCCACCCTTGGGGACTGTTATAGGATGATCCCATTCCAGCAGCACAAGCATTCTTGTGCCTCTCTAGACTCAAGAACATAGAGGGAGTTCAGCTGGGGGAGCAAATAACAAATTATGTCAGCTCAGGAAGGGGTTTCATCCTTGAAATGTTCAAGATCTCTTGCATGCTCTGAGTCCAGTATTTCTGGAAAATATGGAAACTAAAAAAGGCAAATTCAAGGGACCTCTTAAATATTTCTTAACAAAGGAAACAGCAAGAGGACTAGGCTAGGGGTGGCTAGGTGACACAGTGAATAGAGCACTGGCCCTGGAGTCAGGAGTATCTGAGTTTAAATCTGGCCTCAGACACTTAATAATTATCTAGCTGTGTGGCCTTGGGCAAGTCACTTAACCCCATTGCCTTGCAAAAAAAAAAAAGAGGACTAGGTGGACTTCAACAAATAATTTTACAGCATATCTTAATGGACTAAGATATAGAGAGTACAAGATTCCACTATCTTGACTGTTGAATATAAAAGAATATTTGATTAAGTAGAATAAAGTGACATCTTAAGGACTTGTGGTCTCCTGGAATATGACAAAATTAAATAACATTCCTTGAAAGAGGTAATGATAAACACTCAATCAATATGCATTTGCTAAATGCCCACTATGCACCAGAATAACTGTTTGATAACCCTCTGATTTGTCACCATAATGGAGGATGCTCTGCAAAGACTTCAAATGCAATTCCTTACAGATACTGTGATTCTCCACATGATCCTATTTGTGAATATCATTGTACTGATTTTGTCAAGCTCTGAATCAATGCAAAGTCACCTAAATGAGATCCACAGGAGTATAAAAGAGTTTGGCCTAAGCACCCACAAGTAATGTATGGATGATGAATGTCTATTATCTAGACTACAAAATGCAACTCAATGAAGAGTCCAGTGAACTGAGACACATTCTGGACAGGTACTACAAATGTACTCAGGACTGAACAGGGGAGAAGAGCATGTTGGGCAGTATGTGGGAAACCATGCAGCTTTAATGATCTCAAACTTCTCCTTGAAACAAAGGACTGTATTTTTGAAGGACGTCAAATTTTTTCTAGAGTGAGGTAATATAATGTACACGGTTGGCTTGGGTACAGGTCTCTTGAACCTAATTTCTAAATTTTGCTGCTGAAACATACTAGCTCTGGAGCCTCTCAGGGTTAAAGATGAGATGCTGATTTGCATTGGGGAAAGAAGCTCTCTAACTGAATGAAATCACAAGCTATGATCTCTTCTAACCACATGAAACAAAAGCTTTTAGTGACAATGGCTGTCATGGAATATAATCACCATCTCCCAAAAATTTAAGTTTTAGCTCACCTGCAAGGCATGTGCAAATGAGATCAGACCATATTACTTCCCATTACACTCTAAGGAAAACAGTCTAGTGAATACAAGGGTCTCCTCAAGACTGTCCTGTTTCCAGTATAACTGTTACAACTCTCCTTGAGGAGAAGGGGTTCACCATCTCTGCTATTACTTATATCAACTCCTAAACTATCACTGATAGGAAGGTTAGCATGAAAGCCCTTGGAACAGCAGAACCTCTAGATCAATAGCTCTGCTTCCAATCTGGGTCTTGCAGATCCCTGTCTCCTCAGCGACCATAGCTATAGAAAACCTGGAAAACAAAATCCTTGCTACCCAAGTTCTTTACATTGTAAAATAGTTCACTATCAGAAACCCATGTGATTAAGAAGAAGCATCAATATCTACTTTACTGTATCTGAAAGACCTAGGGGCTCTTCTTGTATTAGTAGCTGAGATAGTCTCTATGTGCAGTCTCATTGAGGGCACTGACTGTCTGTAAAAACAAACAAATTGACTGGCTTTCTATTTATATCCCCAGAGCTTAGCAAAGAGCTTTGAACATTTGTTTTGCTTAAAAAATGCCTATTCATCCCTTCATTGATCATCTGGAGTCATGGTTGATTACAGGGATCAAAGCAATTCAAGTCTTTCAATGTTGTTTTTCTTGATTATGCTGTTAGGTCATTGTATAAAGTAGTTCTGAATGACTTTGGAAACCTAAGTTAAACTGGGTCTTTATTCAGTAGAAGAAAACTGGCAATCCTCTTAATTTGAGGACCAGTTTCTGGCTATGATTTTCTGACTGAAAAAATGATCAGACCCCCAATATTGAGAATTGTCATATCCTGAAAGCTAAATGGCAACACTAAAGAAAAATGTTTGGGGGGCAGGATGACTCAGCAATGTCATGGAAGGAATGGCAATGAATCACAAGAGTACCTCAGTTTCATACTTTTCAAAGCTATCTTCATGAGGTCACATATACACTATGCATAGAGCCAAATATTTTAAAAGGGGGATTTTGAGGGACTATGCCAAATTCTTCAAAAAAGAAAAAGCTTGGTAAAAAGGAGAGCTGAGATACGAACAGATGTGGTGATTGTATATTGAAAAGTGGTTGGGGAAGATGGATCAAAGCAAACTTACTTGGAAAAGAGAAAATAATTTTCTTCACACAGAAAAGATTTGTTCAGCATGGTCTGATTTGGCAGGACTAAGGAACAAGAGATGAAAGTTGCAGAGAAAAAATTTAGCTGGGTCTAAGGAAACATTTCTTAACAATTAGAATATTCTAGAAAGAAACAGACTGCCTAGAAAATAAATGAATTCTTCATTATTAGAGTTCTTCAAATAAGATCCTATCAGGGACAGACTAGACCAAAGAAGCCCTAATGTCTCTTTGAACATTCTGATTCTGCACCATGAAGCTGATAAAACCCAGTTTGCTTCAGATCTCATTGCAATTATGAGATGGAGAGGTTCTTAATTACAGACTCTTTTCCTTTTTATGATTAAGAGATCAACCATTGGCATTTCCTAACTAAGGGAATGTTTTGTCTTTTAAGAAGTTGGAATGGGGGTGGCTAGGTGATGTAGCGGATAAAGCTTTGGAGTCAGGAGTACCTGGGTTCAAATCCGGTCTCAGACATTTAATAATTACCTAGCTGTGTGGCCTTGGGTAAGCCACTTAACCCCATTTGCCTTGAAAAAACCTAAAAAAAAAAAAGTTGGAATGGGTTCATCAAGTCACTGCATTCAATCTTCATATCAAATAGTCTTTTCAAACTGAGATTTAAATCAGGGCCTAGTAGAGGGAAGAAAAAGAGACCCTAGCAGATTTCTTTACATTGCTGACCAAATATACACAGTGGTCTGCTGGTTCAAGATGATGGTTTATTTGGCCCCTTGAGCACTTTAAGGGCATTTAAGAGAGGAAGTTTCTCCAAAAACAGGCCAAAGACATGAAAGGGCAGCTAAATCTAGGATTTCAAAGGATATTATGAATCAACACTTTATTTTGGCCAGGCTTGGAACTGTTTCAGGATGGCTGAGAAAAGACAGCTCACAAAATATAAATGCAATTCTTCCCACTGCATCTTTAGCATACAGATTTAGAAGCTATAAATTAAAAAAAAAAACTAATATGGAATCTATGGTTCTGTTCACTCTTTTAAATTTCAAATAAAAACATTTAAAAAGCAAGATAAACTCAAGGGCTTATCATAAATCATTTTAAAGTATTACCCTACAGTTCTTAACCATGTGTGAGATGCAAAAATATTTAAGTAAAAAAAGAAAGGATGGAATATTCCTAAAGGAAAGCCATTTGTTGGGACAAGTAGGTGGTGAAGTGAAGTCAGCAGGGCCTTAGTTCAAATCCAGCTTCAGACACTTAATACTAGTTGTGTGACCCTGGGCAGGTCATTTAACCTCATTGCCTTGTAAAAAAACCCCAACACTCTCTACATGGGCAAAGGGGAAGGAACTGTAGTCAAAGCAAATGCATCACAACAAATGGACCAGCTACTAGTTACATTTTCAACTTCTAGGAAGTAGTAGGGGGAAAAAAGGTAATGGCAGCATGATATAGGAGACAGAAAGCTGAGATCTGGAGTCAGGAAGACTTGGATTCCAATCCACAAGACAAGTTAGGGGACACTGGACAAATTACTTCATCTCTCTGTGTTTTAGATGATTTCCTAGAATTTAGCTAAACCACAGAACTGAGTATGATTCAAATTAGGTAAGTAAATCACCACAATGAAAATTCCTGCTAGTGATAAAATTGCAAGTATCTATATCCTTCACTGTATTATTAGAGGAAGAGTTCAGAATGGTGGAGAAAATAATTCCATTAGTTTCTGTCTTGGCCAAACCACTTCTGGATTATGGTGATGGTCACGGATACAACATTTTAAAAAAGGACACAGCTAAAATGAAGTGTGTCCAGAAGAAGGAAACTGGGATAAGAGTAGTAAACAACATGACATGAGGTCCAAAGACCAGTAGAGGGCACTAAGGACAGCTAGTCTAAAGAGACCTGAAGGGCTCTCAAGTCAAAGAGGAACAAGGTCAGCTCTTCCTGCCCCACCCACCCCCCGGGGGGGGGGGGGGAAGAGGGAGGAATGAACTAGGATAAGGAGTGGAAGCTGCCTAGAGATAGCATACTGCAGGTTCAAAAATGTTGTTACCTAATGTTTGATATAAGACAAAAGCTTCCCACTAACCAGTCATCCCAAAAAGAGGATCAAATGCTTTGGCAAGGGGCAGTCCCTTCACTGGAGGGCTTTTAGTGATTCTCAACCTCTTTTCGTTGAGGTCTTTTCCTTTTCCAGCCTTTAGTTCTATGACCTAAAGATGATACGTATATGAAGATGCTTCATATGGAGCATATGAAGATAACACTCCTGAGTAAATGCTTGGATGACCTGGACTTGTTTTCTCAGTGAGAGTCATGATGTCTGAGTGACCTAAGGCAAATCATTTAACATGAGTCATGGTTTCATCATCTGTAAAACAGGGAGAGTAACTCTTTCGCAGTGTTACTGTGAACAAAGTGCTGATTATGAGAAGCTGCAGAGCACAGGAGGCAGAGCTGGCCTCTAAATATCAAGCCTCTTGGTATACTCAGTAGAGACCCCTTTGCAGTGAAGGTTGTTATTTGCGTTGGGACAATGGTCTCAGTGGAAGGAACAAAGTCACAAAGCTAATATAAAGAAAGTTTTATAAATCTAACTGGTATTCTTCCTGATATAATCTAAAAGAGGAAGAAAACTGGGAAGACATCTCCCCCACCTTCCCCCATAACAAAATGGGTGACTCTGAAATACCCATTGCTGGCAAGATGAGAAGTTCTGACTTCTACACTGATCATTTTGGATCTTATTCCTAATGGCTAACAGCATGTCTTTTCCAATGCTAGCAAACTTTGACTTAGGAGCAATGAATCCAGCAAAAAAAATAGCTCTGTACTGTTTATCTACTGGATTTTACTGTCCCTCTAACATTCTAAGAGCAACTTCAGAGGTTATTAATCTCAAAAGCAATTGGAAAGAACAAAGACTTTTTATAAACTCTTGACTTTTTTTTATATGGCAATGAAGAATAGTATGTAAAGGCAAAGTCTGCTCATCTGCTGTCTCTCATTAATTGTTCTCACAAGCCCTATAAATGGACTGGAAAACAAAATATGAATACCAACAGAAGGTTATTTGAAAAGTAGCATACATATGTCCTATAAAAACATAAATTATGCATTTTAAACTAAAGACAATGAGAATTGATCTGTTTTTGCTCAGTAGAGATTTTCATTGACACAATGGGAAGAAACAAAAACAGGGAGGCTGGTAAAGATAGTTAAAGAAAATAAAGGTCTAATGGGCTAAATTTGAAGATGTCCATAATCCAATCAGGTGACTAGAATCTAGACATTTCTCAAAATATTCCTTCAATGCAATGCACTCTTTCAGTGAGAACAAAAGAAGAAGCTTATGGTATCTATCTGGCAAAGCAAAAATTAAACTCATCGAAGAGGGATTGAAAATTAAGGAGAGGCAAGATCTGTTTTCACTGAAAAGGAGCCAAGTGGAAAGCTACAGTATGTCCATAATCAATACACTATTTACTGTACCTTATTTTTCTCCTATTAGAATGCTTTTGTTATGAATAAGGATGACAATGAACACAGTATTGAATTCCCTGCAGTATTTACAGAAACTAAGCTAACCTAGTAGCCTTATACTACCCACCAGCAAAATCTGTGAAAAATTCCTTATATATAACCTGAATGTTATGCACAAAAAAGTCTATAAATCTAAAAATTCATTTTAAAAGAGTGTGTTATTTATAACGGATACCTAAAAACATTCTTCAGCTGTTATACAAGTTTTATGGAATTTAGGTGAAATCATTAAAGACACTTTTCATCCCAGGTATCCTTTTCTTCTGAGCATAGGTTATCTTTAATTAAGAATAGCATTATGCTGTAATACTGTGGGAGGTAAAACTGCACTCACCTCCTGAAAAAGCGTAGACATTTCACAAACCAGACACGAGCTGGGACTTTGCATTTCACATTTGTGCCTGTCAGAAAGGAAGAAATCTCGCAGTAGTGGAGTGTGGGTAAGTGCTTGGACTATACAGTTCATAAAACACGTGTTCCCAAGATTGATTAGCCCTCGTAGACCTACAAAGAACAAAAGCACAAAGAAAATATTAGCAGAATTAACACATAATAAATTTTAGTCTTTTGTGTTTCAAATCCAGAGTCTTTATATTACATTAGGTAACAACAATGTTTTTTGAATAGTTAATACTTCACATGTGCAGAATGCATTCTTCCTTTTCATACTCCTTTAAGAGTCAGAGTGGAAATCTTTTTCTCCTGAGGACTGAGCCCATTTAGGCAAATATCATGGCTCAGGTGCTAAAAAAAAAAAAATCTTGTTTCATTTGGGCAAAGGAAGATTCAGCACAATGCAGTATAGATTACAGTGGAAAATCTGTGGCTCTAGGGACAGAGGACCTGGGTTCAAACCTGCCTTGGTAAGAACAAGATTTCTTGTTTATTCCCTGGGTGTCATTCTGCTTATCTGAAAAATGAGAGGGATCAAATTAAATGGTTTATGAGACCTCTTCAGTTGAATATTTATGATTCTATGACTCAAATAGATGTGAATGCCAAATGTAACCCACATTTGACTAATATATAAAAAGCAACCAAATGTTTTAATATCAAAGAGACTTTCAAGTGTCTGTCCTTCCAAAATAGATGACTTAAGATACTGCTTTATACATATCAAATCTGATTACAACAGAGAATATAAATTTAATAGTTTTATTCCTTGCTCTTAATTTTAAAAGAGGGCCAAACACATTTTGTGTTTTCTTTCTCAAAATGTTAAATCATATATATTTTAACTTCATTGCTGCCCCTAATTTTTATGGGTCAATGGGTGTTTAAAAAGAAAAAAAAAGACTTCAACCTAGTATAATTAATATTATGTCACCAAATCCTCATTTAAGTGAGACAGATGGTATCCTAACTGTTTCCCCATTCTAACATTAAAATAAGCATCCATACTCTGCCCTCCCCCAAGATATTATGCTTTGACTTAGATACTGGAAGAGATGACAAGGATAGGATATCAACCAAGAGACAAAGGAAATATTAGTTCTTACATTTTTTTCAAGGGACTAGTTCCCTGAAAAAATATTATTGGAGGGTGGGGGGCAGTAGATGGGAAGGAAATGTCTAAGAAAGAAAGTAATTCAAAACAGGCCCACTTTACCATAAAAGGTTTTATCATTAGGTGGAAATATGAGTATAAATCATTGTCTGCTTGATCTGAAATGTCTTCCCCAATCCCAAACTATCATATCTTAATTGTACTAAAAATTTTTCCCAGAAGGCTCCTTTTATAATAAGAATTCATTTATCATATTTGTCATATAGCCGAAAATTTGATACAGATATGTCATATGGCAGAAAACGTCAGAGGCCCAAACAGTATAGCGATATGAATGCTGAATTTGAATTCGGAGGATCCTGGTTTAAATCTTGTCTGTGATAATTACTACCTACCTGTGATTTTAGGCAGGTCATTAGATTTTAGTTTGTGCATTAGCAAAATGAAAGATCCCTTCCAAAGCCAAAATCTATGATACTACAAATAAGTCAAATAAACTTTCATAGAGGAAGAGAGACATTAAGTTTAGAGCATGTATGACCAGGTTTGAGGTGAACAGGCCCACATTATATGCCACTTAGAAGGTTTTAGATAACCAGAACAATGTCATTGGATGCCCAAGTGGGAGGAGGAAGCAAATTGGTAATTTTATCTGGTAATTTAACCTAGGGTCTGCTGTGTGTTGAGATGTCTTATGATAATGGACAACGAGTTGCTTGGTTTTAAATGGTGAAGTAACACAAAACAACTTACTCATTTTACAACTGGGGAAACTAAGGCCCAAAGAACTGATCTGACTTCTAAAAAAATCAAATGGCTCTGGTGTCATGGTGATAATTCAAACCCCAACCTTCTGAGACCAAATCAATGTCCTTACTACTATACCACACAGCCTGATGACAGGTCCTATGATCAATAATCTTCCCATTACACAACAAAAGTATCCATATATATTCATAAAGAAGAAAAAATTAATCAAATTTCACTTACTCAAATGAAAACAAATTGTAGCAAAAGGTAGAAAATGGCCTTTTATCCAAATGAAGTTACTGCCAAAACCTACAATAATTTAACAGCAGTTCTTAAAATAGAAGATCCCACCTGACATCTTACTCTATTAACTGGTTGAAAGTGGAGGATTCATAAAATCTACATCATCATGGCATAAGGCGTGACAGTCTCTTTCATGCTAGATTAATAATTTAGGTTAAAAAAGAACTTGATTAGTAACAACTCTATGAGGAAGATACTATAAATATGATTGGTTACAGAGGCTAAGTTAAGAACTGTTTAAGGGATGAGATCTGTATCAGTGGAAGGAGTATTAACAACAATGAAAACACAGATCCTTTGAAGATCTGAAGAAAAACCTATCAACAATCACTCTTGTTGAATATAAGCCTGGAGACTAAGTGTGCCCTTAGTCCTATTTAGTTGGTTTTTGGAGGGAGGAGGAGGAAGAATGGAGGTAGAGAGAAGAGGGATAAATTTTTGTTTGTGGACTAGACTTTTGATTTCTTTAGAACATGGAATATCTGGTGAAGAAATTCTAGTTATGAGGTGGCTAGGTGGCACAGTAGACAGAGCTTCAGCCCTAGATTCAGGAGGGCCTGAATTCAAATCCGACCTCAGACACCAAGCTTTGTGACACTGGGTAAGTCACTTCACCCCATTTGCCTTGTAAGAACAAAAAGAGAAATTCTAGTCATGTGGAGTTATAGCCTATGCATCTTAGAAGGCACTGAAAGGTTATATGATTTGCTTGGGGTAAGAACTCTTAATTTTGAGTCTATACATCATATTGTATCTCTGAAAATACAACATAACTTTAAACATACACATACTCTCTACAAAAGATTGTAATTCCCTCATTAAAAATATCCTACCAAGTGATGTTGAATTACAAGTAGAAATTTTATTTTGGCTTAGCAATATTTCTTGAAGCAGAAGCAAAACCAGATTCTCTTGTGGTGTTGCGAAGTGCCCTGGGACACAGCTGTAGAAACAAACCAAAAAATGGTAGCCACAATCATCATCTCCCATTAAATCTAAGCTGGGTTTCTCCTGGCACCAGAAATACTGCTTATTTTTATGGAATTGAAAAACTGAAGTTTCAGTATGTTTCACCTGACATGGTCTTGCTCTTCCTTATAGGCAGGAAAAGTTTTTGTGCTAAAGAATTCTCTCATCACTTCTCTTGCTTTTCATACTTTGGTTCTAGTCTCTTTGAATCTGCCTCCAGTCTGTGGGCTGCTTTTTTTCAGAGCTTCAGCTTGCTCCTCAATTAAAATGATCTGACCAAAAAAAAAGACTCAAGTCTGTATAGTTCTAGTTTAAGAGCTGCAGGATTCTGCTAAAGTTTATATAGTTATCCTTTCTACACACTCTAAACTGGTCAGTTTAATTGATCATATATAGAAGGTTAAAAAGTGCAAGAAATTACTGACAGGCTTCCAGAATGGAAAAGAAGAACAGGGAAAGAGATAGGTATAGGCAAAAACAGAACATGCAGACTGAGACTGAAAGACAAGGATTCAAGGCTGCTCTAAATGTGGCTCATCCTTACTTTTCCCTAGCTTCCAAAATCTCAGTCAAGAGACTATATCGCTATATGAGAGAGAGAGAGAGAGAGAGAGCGAGAGAGCGCAAAACAAATATAAAAGAATTGGTGCTCAAAAGAAATGGTTTGGGCTGTCTTCATCTGTATCCAGATAAAGAGCTATGGAGTTTGAACAAAGTTCAAGGATTATTTCCTTTAATTTAGGAAAAAAGACAGGTATCTTATTGTTTGATCTTGCTATCTCTCTTATACTTTTTGTTTCTTCCTTAAGGATATGATTTCTCTCTCATCACACTCAATTTGGAGCACTGTACAACATAAATGAACTGAAGTGCAATGAAGTGAGGAGATCCAGGAGGAGACCACTGTACATAGTAACACCAATAATGAAGTGATAATCAACTGTGAAAGACTTAAACTCTGATCAATACAATTATCCAGGGACAATCCTGAAGGACTCATGATGAAAAATGCCCATCTACTTCCAGAGAGAGAGAGAGAGAGAGAGAAGTGATGAACACACTGAGTGAAAAGTTAAATAAAATGAATTCACTTTTTAAAATTTTTCTTATGGGGGGGGTGAGGTGATGCAACATGGCTAATAAGGAAATATTTTCCATGATTTTACACTGGTATCACATGGCTTGCCTTCTCAAGGGTGGTGGAAGGGTTGGAGGGAAAAAAGAGAATTTGGATCTCAGGATGTAAAAAATGCTCGAATAATGAATTTTTAAGACAGTCCTTCAGAGTATCCTTCAACAATATTCTGATGTGAAGATTTTAGGTATAAGTTTTCTAACTTTTATGCCAGAAGGCTTAATTTTCATATCATTTCTATAAAAAAATATTTTAAAAGTTTCAAGGCATATTTTTATTATGCTAGTCCTGAAGGAAAACAGAATAGAATCCCCCATCATTTTCCATATTTGATCATTTATATTTTTAAAAAAAATTAATATTTATTTATTCTGATTTTGTACAAATAATATTTTTATACATTAATAAAATATTCTTAAGAGTACACAAAATACCCCCTCCTCTCCCCAAAAAATATAGACTTGCTTGAGTGATAAAGTAAAGGGGAGAGAAAAAAATTAAAATTAAAATATTTCTCTACTACCATGTACTATATTTTCTCTCTCTTTTCACTCTGACTCTGCTGTAGGGTCGCTGAGTGGCACAGCAGACAGATCCCTGGTCCTGGGGCCAAGAAGCCCTGAGTCCCCATAACACCCCTTAGGCCCAGCATCCACCTGGCCCTATGGACCCAGGCAGGCCATCTGATCCCAGCCCCTTACAAGAAGTAAAAAAGAAAATGTATTATATCTGACCACTCTCCCCCCATGGTCCCTCCTCTCCTCCTTTATTCACATCCCCACCCCTTCCCCCTGCTCCCCCCTCCTTCTTACTCCAGATGTCTATACCCCATTGAGTATATCTGCTGTTTCCTCTCCTAGCCACCTCTGATGAGAGCAAAGGTTCCCTCATTCCCCCTTGCCTCCCCCCCTTCCATATCATTGCAATAGCTCATTGTAATAAAAAAAATCTTATGTGAAATATCTTGGTCTATTCCCCCTCTCCTTTTTCTTTCTCCCATTCCATTTCCCTTTTTTTCTATTGACTCCATTTTTACACCATATTTTATCTTCAAATTCAGCTTTCTCCTGTGCTTCAACTATAAAAGCTTCTTCTACCTGCTTTGTTAATTGAGAAGGTTCATATGAGTATTATCAGTGTCATTTGTCTATACAGGAATGCATGCAATTCATCATCAGTAAGTCCCTCATATTTTCCCCTTCTCCTCCAATCTCTATGCTTCATCCGAGTCCTGTATCTGAAGATCAAACCTTCTGTTCAGCTCTGGTCATTCCAACAGGAACATCTGAAATTCCCCTGGTTCATTGAAAGTCCATCTTTTTCCCTGGAAGAGGACATTCAGTTTTGCTGGATAGTTGATTCTTGGCTGCATTCTAAGCCCTTTTGCCTTCCGGTACATTATATTCCAAGCCCTACAAGCTTTTTTTTTGTTACTTCATAAAACATCTTTAGTTGACATTCTGCAAATGGCACTTTCTAATAACGTCTTTAGGAGTCAGTTTGTATGTCTTTTTTTATTTTGGTGATATTTGTTATTTCTGGAAGCTCGTCCAAGGAAACCTGATGACCATCCACCTTGAGGGTTCATTTGGTTTTCTCCTTCTTCAACATAAACGATTAAAACTGAAGTGTAGCCGTCTGAGATGCCAAACTTCTTCAAGGTCTCTGAAATGCTATTGTTCGGGGAGAGGTTGAAGAAGCGCCACGCTGAGCAGTGCCGTGTGCAGCCGCCCCTCCACCGCTGCCCGCTTCAAGGACCCCCGCATTGCACCTCCCCTGGGGACCCCTAACAAGCTTTTAATGTAGCTGCTGTTAAGTCCTGTGTGATCCTGACTGCAGCTCCATGATATTTGAATTGCATCCTTCCGGCTGCTTGTAATATTTTCTCCTTGACTTGGGAGTTCTGGAACTTGGCTATAATATTCCTGGGGGTTGGTTTTTGGGGATCTCTTTCTCGGGGGATCTGTGGATTCTCTCTATTTCTATTTTCCCTCTGCTTCTAAGATTATCAGGGCAATTTTCCTGTTGTAATTCTTTGAAAATTATCTCAAGGCTCTTTTCCTGATCATAACTTTCAGGTATTCCAATAATTTTTTTTTAAGTTTTTGCAAGGAAATGGGGTTAAGTGGCTTGCCCAAGGCCACACAGCTAGGTAATATTAAGTGTGTGAGGCTGAATTTGAACTCAGGTACTTCTGACTCCAAGGCCAGTGCTCTATCCGCTGCGCAACCCAGCTGCCCCTATTCCAATAATTTTTAAATGATCTTTCCTAAATCTGTTTTCCATATCAGTTGTTTTTTTCAATGAGATGTTTTACATTTTCTTTCTAATTTTTTCATTCTTTTGGTTTTGAAGTACTGAGACCTGATTTCTCATAAATTCATCAATCTACCTGAGTTCTACTCTTTGTCTGAAGGATCTGTTTTCCTCAGAGAGTTTTCTTATCTCTTTTCCCATCTAGCCAATTCTGTTTTTTTAATTTATTTTTATTGAAGATATTATTTGAGTTTTACAATTTTCCCCCCAATCTTGCTTCCGTCCCCCCCCCCCATGGAAAGCACTCAGTCAGTCTTTACTTTGTTTCCATGTTGTACCTTTATCCAAATTGGGTGTGATGAGAGAGAAATTATATCCTTAAAGAGAAATCTAAGAGGTAACAAGATCAGACAATAAGATATCTGTTATTTTCTAAATTAAAGGGAATAGTCTTTGCACTTTGTTCAAACTCCACGGCTCCTTATCTGGATACAAATGGCACTCTCCTTTGCAGGCAGCCTAAAATTGTTCCCGATTGTTGCACTGATGGAATGAGCAAGTCCTTCAAGGTTAAATATCACTCCCATGTTGCAATTCTGCTTTTTAAAGCATTCTCCTCAGGAACGCTTTGAACTGTTTTATCCATTTGCCCTAAGCTGGTTTTTAGCATTTTTTTGGATTTCTTTGACTTAAGCTGCTGACTTCATTTTCATGTTTTTCCTGCATCTCTCTCATTTCTTTTCCAAGTTTTTCTTCTAACTCCCTCATTTGATTTTCAAAGTCTTTTTTGAGCTCTGTCATAGCCTGAACCCAATTTCTGGTTTTCTTGGAGTCTTTAGATGCAGGAGTTTGTGCTTCTTCATCTTCAGACCGAGTGTTTTGATCCTTTTTGGGGTCATAGGCAAAATATTTCTCAATGGTGTTCCTCTTTTTTCTCTGCTTGCTCATTTTCCCAGGCTAAGCCTGTTTTGGGGGTGCTTCCTGAGCTTTTGGGACACTCCCACAAGGATCTCAGTGTGTGAGACTCTGTCTTCCCTCCTGGTCTGTGAATGACCATATGTGCCCCCCTTTGCCATGGGGCTGAGGTGGGGGGGCCCTGCTGTTCTATGGGGGATCTCAATGTGGTCAGAACCCCAACATCCTGTTCCAGGGCTGATCATTTATATTTTAATGAAGCCAATATAAGATAATGATAAAGGAATCCATTTCATTAGGTACATATATCTATTACAGGGCTATTTATATAATCCTGAAAATAAAACAAGGAATTTACACATGGAATAGCTGAAGAAAGCTGTTTTTACACATTTGCAAACCAATCTGTAGGCTATGGCATTGTAAAAAAAGTCCTATAAGAGGGCAGATAAATCATAGCAGGATGGCAATTGTTTCCCCAAACACAAAAAGATGAAAAAACTACTAAAAATAACTTCAAAATTCATATGCTCTGACAAATCAATACTTTCTTGTCTAAGCTGACTCTAAAGGTAATCTTAACATGCTCAAAGCCTAGGTCTCATAGACAGATAATAACACCTACTGTTCTCATAGGAAAAATAAAAAGAAATGAAAATGCAGCTATTGACTATCATCCTTCTCCCCACAACAGAAGGAAGGAGCCAGGAAGGTTTTTTTCTCTTTCACTGTAACTCTGCCACAATTTATCCACATTCTGACAAAAATACTCTTTACCTCAGAGATACACCTGTGTTGTGAGTTAATTCAGAAGCTATTTTTAGCAAGAAAGTTAGCTATTTACCATTCCTACTCCCCTCGCTCACCTCTCCCCTTTTAAGGAGAAATGTTACTATTTGGGCTAAAGGTAATAGAAGAGAGGAACCCACCAATTGGGTACTTCACTTTATTTTATTTGGCTTATTGTCAATACCAGCTTCTCATAATCAATATCCAACACTGTCTGGTATTAACAAACTGGTTTAATTCATCTGTCACCCGTGCTGCTCAGCACAGTCTGATAATTAAAGCAGAAACGGCAAATGAACACAATAGGTTCCTGGACAAACACCATGACTTTAGTCTTCACTGATATCACTTCCTACAGTCATTTCTATTACCATGGAAGGGAAACCCAAGACATCACCCTACTCAATGGCTCATGCCCACTGCCTTCTCCCCATGGCATACAGATTCATCTGCTGCCTCTATAATACCTCAAATTATGACTATGATCATCAGCACATAGCAGGACAGTGGCTCAGATTTAACCCAAAGGTTCTCAATTCTTTTTATCTCTTGATCAATCAACAAGTACTAAGATTTAAGTACTGTGCTAAAAGAAGCTTATACCCCATAGGAGGGGAAAACAAGCAAATACAGATATGAGCAGAATAAAAATAAGCCAATAAAAATAAGGTAGTCGAAGATGAGACCACAGGTATTTGTGGTTACTAGGAAAAGTTACTTGTAAAAGTTTTGTCTTAATGAACCCAAGGTGGGGATGAGGAGGAATGTATTCCAAATGGAGAATGGGATCTGTAACGGGGAAAACAAGAGGAAAGGCAAAGGGATGGAGTATATGACAGAATCGGAGTGATGGTGAAAGTAGATGATGGTAGGGATTTATACATTCATTAGAACTTGGGGGAGAACAGATCTCTGAACCTAGGTAGGTTTCCAGATGCAAGAAACTGAAAAACCATGATGAAGGGCCTTCAGTTGGGGTTTACACAGAAGAGGAATCAGAAATTGAGAGAGTGAGTGAAAAATCCAAGACTTTAGGCCAAAGAGTTTTGGCACTTTGGAATCATTCCAAAGGATGAGCTAGAATTCTGGGGTAGAGGGAAACTCATGATGGTTTCTTTAGGACTAAGACCAAGGATTGGAATGTTCAGAAGAACACAGACAGAAAAAGGGAAGAATCCAAGAAAACACTAAGGTTTCAAAGCTGGAAAACTAGGCTAAAGGGTAGTACTAATGCCAGAAACAGAAATAAAGAGGAAAAGATTAGGCATGTTAGCCTGAAATACTTTGGGGACAACCAGGTGGGTGTGCTAAAACAAAACAAACAGCAAAAGACTTTTCAACATGACTAACCAGAAGTTTAGTGGTGGAATTTTTAAAATGGAGAAATTGGAACAACTTTCAGATATGAGACACAAAGGGCCTTCATGTAGAATGGCTATGGGAAAAATTCTGATAACCACAAGTTTTCCTGAAATCAAGTGCTCATCCCCCCCCCCCCCCCTAAAAACCAATATCATTGGGGTGACACTGAACAGATTTGAATCACAAAATACTACAATCTCCTTGGAAATGAAGATGAGTATCACCAAGAATGTGATAGACAGAAACAGAATGCAACATGAACATACTGCAAACAAGAAATTTAAAAGAGCAGAAGTCTTATACTATCTGAAAAAAAATGTATGATCCAAAAAGATGAATCAGTCATGTAATAAAAACAAAGCACATTGGAAGACAAGGCTGACAAGGAGACGCAGAGCTCAAATCCTAGTTCTGACACTTACTCCTTCAATGATATTGAGGAGGTCTCTAGCTCCCCCTATGTAAAAAGAAAGGATCGGATTAGATGGGCATTAGGAGTAAACCTATGTGTTTTTGGCATCCATAAACAATGTGAAATAGACACAAAGAAGCCCTTCAGCATGTGGTGTGGACACTCAAAGATGGCAAACCTCAAGGAAGAGATAGACTCAAGACATAATAGGCAGCACAGGTGGGTTGTAGTCAAACTGATGATATAAGAGATCTACTAGAGCATCAGAAGAATAAAGGCTTCTAAAAGAGAATGGAGCTTAAAACGAATAGTAGGCTAACTCTGAAGTCAAGAAGAACTGGGTTCAAATCTTACCTCTCCAACATGACAGTTATATGAATATGGACAAATCACTTACATCTCTTATTGACTCAGGCAGTTTTCTAAGATTATAAATTACAGAGTAGCTCCTCATCTGCCCTGATAGAAGCCCAAAAATAGTAGGCCCTTACCAGTCTGCTATCTCCCTCTAAGTGAAATACTTTATTTCCATAAAGATGAAAATGCTTTTCTTTTTCTATATTTAAAGTCAGGTGGACTATTAATTTCTTCATACCTTTTTCCAATAGAAATATTTCCCTCAGCTACTCCCTGCTCTAAGAGAAGATTCTTTAAACGCAGTTACTAAATGAATGACTATGATTCTAAGGTTTTAATAATAGAAATTTATGTTAGATTCAGAGATTCCCAACTAATTCTTTTTTAAATTTATTTAAGGCAATAGGGTTTTTAGTGACTTGTCCAAGGTCACACAGCTAGGCAATTATTAAATGTTGGAGGTCACACTTGAACTCAGGTCCTCCTGACTCTAGGGTCAGTGCTCTACCCACTTGCTCTACCTAGTGGCCCCCTAATTTTTTTTTAAGTTTTTGCAAGGTAATGGGGTTAAGTGGCTTGCCCAAGGCCACACAACTAGGAAATTATTAAGTGTCTAAGGCCTAATTTGAACTCAGGTACTCCTGATGCCAGGGCGAGTACTTATCCACTGCACCACCTAGCTGGCCCTCCAACTAACTCTTGTGGAGTTGATGGCAGTCACAGAGAAGGAAAATAATAACCTTTTTATTTAATTAAATGGTATAACTTGAAATGGGGACAGCTAGAAGGCCTAGTGGATAGAGCACTGGGCTTGGAATTAGGAAGAATCTTTTTTTGCCCCAATTGTTATTTTATTTTCCCAATTATGTATTATGAAAGTTTCAACATTCACCCACATGCATATTTATAAGTTACATAATTTCCTATAATCCTCCCTTCCCACACTCCGCCCCTCAGTGGTGTAACATTGTACATGTACACTTGTATTTGGTATGCTTACATATTAGTCATTTTCTGTATGAGGAATTAGGACTAAGGGAAAAGAAAACTATGGGATAGGAAGGAAAAAATAGGAGAATTTTTTTTTTTTTAAAGTGAATATAGTGTTCATTCAGATTCTGTAGGTGTTCTTTTGGTTTGTTTGTTTTGTTTTATTTTTTACTTGTCACTCAGTCCAGGTCCCTTCATTTTGCAGATGCTCAGGTGAGATGTGCCTTGAGCCAAACAAGTAATTGTTTAAGTCTCCCAGGGTTGTCTGAGCTCTCTGAACTGCTGAGAGAAGTTGCATCAACCATCTAGGTTGATCAACTCACAATGTTATTAATGTGTACAATGTTCTCTTGGTTCTGCTCCCTTTGCTATCAGTTCCTGGAATTCTTTCCATGCTATCTCTAGAGTTACAACATTGATGGTTTCTTATAGAACATTATTACTCTATACCTTTAACCTGTGTGTTTTAACCTTGGATGTGTTTCTTGTAAACAGCATATTGAGAGATTATGGTTTTAATAGGCTGAATACAGAACTGAGTCAAATTTATAAAAAAAAAATAAGATCCACTTCCCAATTGATACATGATCACGAGATATGAACAGTTTGTAGATGAGGTTACCAATACTATCTATTTTTTTTCAGGGTTTTTTTTTTACAAGGCAAATGGGGTTAAGTGGCTTGCCCAAGGCCACACGGCTAGGTAATTATTAAGTGTCTGAGGTGGGATTTGAACCCAGGTATTCCTGACTCCAAGGCCGGTGCTCTATCCACTGCGCAACCTGGCTGCCCCTCCATTCACATTTATAGGTAAGATTACTAAATCTTTATTTCCCTCCATGTTATCTTTCCCCATTTGTTCTTTTCTCTTTACTTTCCTCTTTTTCCTCCTCACCAATGTTTTGTTCCCTTTCCCCTTTGACTTTTCCTTTAAATTTTAAGTTTATTTTCACCTTGCCTTCCCTTTTACCTGTCCCTTCTTCCCTTTTCTTTCCCTCCTCCCCACTTCCTGAAGGCTTGAATGGATTTTTAAACCCAATTGGGAATGTATTGCTATTCCCTCTCTGGGTCAAAACTATTAAGTGTTCATATCCTCCTTTGCATCACTCTACTATAATAGGTGTTTGTGCCTCTTCACCTGGTGTTATTTATCCACTAATGCCTAGACTTCTCCTGGTATGTTTTTATTGTTTTATCTGACCTGATAGAAGTACTATCAAAGTACATTCAATCAAAGTTGATTGCTCGATTGTTTGATAAGCAGCTTCTCTTTTTATGTCTCATTAGGAATATTCTTCTCAAGAATCATGATTCACTTCAAATTATAATCACTTTGTACCAAGTACTCTCCATGGATACACAATTCCCATGAGCCAGAGCATCATGCAAAGCCAAATCATTTCATGAACCATTTGTACCCTCCTAAAGCAAAGTTCCTCCAATTGTAGCATCTTCATAATGTTTTTATGTCCATATGTCCATATTTATGTCCATATTTCCTCTAACTATATACTCTCTCCCTCCATCTATATACTCCTCCAACCATAGCCCTAAAGCCCTTCCCAACCAACATTCTCCCCACTGTCCCAATAGTACCAACTATGGTACCATAGGAAACGATCACTTCCTAATCTCTTTATGCCCAAACCTTCTAACTACAGATCTCACCCTCTGCCCCTCTTATATTATAAACCTCTAAGTATAATAGTAAACACAAGTCACTCCTGATTTAATTATGTATGGAGCTTCTAAGTACTTGAAGTATTTAGGTCTCTCTCTTAAGAACTGATTGTAAGTCATGGGAGACAATGGAACAGGACCACATAGGAACCCCAGGGCAAAAGACTGGGCTGGGTTGGAAACAAACCTTTTCACAGGCAATACCTTGGTCAGGGATCAGCCAGAGCTTACATCCCAGTCCTAGCACAAAACACTTGGGAGCATACCTTCTATACTCCAGGAGCAGAGCTCAAACAATAAAAATGAGCAAAAACTCCTCAAGAGTACCTAGAAAGCCACTGTGCAAATAGAGATATCTGATAAAAATGGCACCTCTAAAGAAGAAATCAGTGACAAATAACCTACATGGAAAGTCTGAGCTCTCTGAACTGCTGAGAGAAGTTGCATCAACCATCTAGGTTGATCAACTCACAATGTTATTAATGTGTACAATGTTCTCTTGGTTCTGCTCCCTTTGCTATCAGTTCCTGGAATTCAACTGAACTGAAATCCAAAACCTCATAGGAGAGACTAAAGAAAAATTAAAAAAAAAATGAGAGCCATGCAATAAAATTATGAAAAATTGGCCAAAGAAATAAACTCCTTTCAAATTAAAATCAACCAAGTGGAAAAAACTTAACTCTTTAAAAAATAAAAATGGAATGCAACTAATCTAAACTCAAATTGACCAACTGGAAAGGGAAAGAACTCAGCAAAAATTAAAATTAACCTGGAAAAGGAAACACAAAAGCTAACTGAAGAAAATGAAATCCTAAAGACTAGAATTGGCCAAATGGAAACTAATGAATGTATGAGACATCAAGTTTCCATCAAAGTTAAAAGGCTAAAAAAAAAATATGAAGAAAACGTAAAAGTACCTTTTAGGAAAACCAAAAGACTTGGAAATTAGATCTAGGAGAGAAAAATTATGAATGATTGGTCTTCCAGAAAGTCTAGATTAAAAAAAAAAAGATCTTGGAAAATACCTTTCAGGAAATTATCAGGGAGAACTGTCCAAATAAAATGGATCAAGAAGACAAAATATCCTTTAAAAGAATATATACAGAACACCTCCAGAAAGAGACTCCAAGATAAAATCTCCAAGGACCATCATAGTCAGATTCCAGAATTCTCAAATGAAGAGAAAATACTGCAAGCAGCCAAAAAGAAGCAATTTAAATACAAAGAAGCACAATAAGAATTACACAGGACTTACCAGTTTCAACATTAAAAGAACTGAAGACCTGGGACATATTTCAGAGGGAAAAGGATTTTGGATTACAAAAGAATTTATTACCCAGCAAAATTCAACATATTCTGTCAGGGGGAAAAGATGATGGTTCAATGAAGACTCATCTTCATAAACTGAAATTCAGTCTCAGGCACTTACTACCCTATTTGTCTCAGTTCCTCAAAAATTTGCAACCTTTGTATAATAAGTTGATTGTGAACAGTAGTACAAGATCAGTGCATTAAGTGACTTTAACTAAATTCAATGCAAAGAAAGTTAATAGTACACAGGCTAGTTATCTATAAAGAATGACTTTTATATAATACTATATAATTTTATAATATTGACTTTTAATTATAAAAAAATCTATCACCATGCTGTCAATCACAACACACACACACACACACACACACACACACACACACACACACACAATATCCAGAGCCCAGGGACTACCACCATGTTGCCTATCAATCACAACACAGATACAGACAGACACACAGACACAATCCAGAGTAAAGGTTCTATTTTAATATAAGACAAGTTTCTTAATACCTAAAAATGGGAGAGCATACTCAAAGCAGTTCTCCAACTTGTTTATCATTATATTATTATAATCCTGTTTTAAATAAGGTTAATAAGAAGTGAACAAATGAAAGACTTTGAAAAGGAAGGTCTTTCTAAACTTCAAAGCTAATTTGATAATGCCAAAAAAGATGTAACCTGTTGGTTACAAAGTTTGTTTATAATGACATGCTGGGAACTGCCTTTACAAAGTCAAAAATGAAGGGAGTGATTGAGGGTTATTTGTCTAATTTGTTAAAAATGACCAAAAATCTGACTTTTGTAGATATTTTTAAAATAGGAAAAATGGGCAGAAAAGGTGATCAGGTGTCAACTGATCAACCAACAAAATCCACTGCCTGCTGTAGAAACTAGACATAATGTCAAGGAAGGCAGTTAAAATCAGACTTCTTTTCATGGATAATTTAAGATGACTGACTTTACCTCATAATGTAAACCATTAGAAAACGTATTACAAACAAATAATGGTCAACATTTCATAAAGTTGCCTGCCCTAAAACTGGGGCATAAATACGGCCAACATTAATGCTAGGACCTGGTTGCATTTGAGATCTAGTACTAATTTGATGCTCCTCATTTCCCATCCAGAATATTAGACAAGTTCCAGTTGGATCCTTAAAAAAATATGAGGGGGGGAGCCTGTCATACTATGTCAGTTTCATGTGAAAGCTGGAAGAGCCTAGATGCTTATCAAATGAATTTTTAATTTTTTTTTTAGGTTTTTGCAAGGCAAATGGGGTTAAGTGGCTTGCCCAAGGCCACACAGATAGGTAGTTATTAAGTGTCTGAGGCCAGATTTGAACTCAGGTATGTCTGACTTCAGGGCCCATGCTCTATCTACTGTGCCACCTAGCTGCCCCCTAAAATTTTTTTTAAAAATTCACTTACTTATTTTGAATTTTACAATTTTTCCCTAGTCTCGCTTCCTTCCCCCAAACCCCTACAGATGTTTTTACATTCTTTGCACGATATCATTGATCTAAGTTGATTGTGAAAGGAGAGAAATCATATCCTTAAGGAAAAAAAAATAAAGTATAAGGGATAGAAAAAAGGTAATAGTCTTTGGTCTTTGTTGAAATACACAATTCTTTCTCTGGATACAGATGGTATTCTGCATTGCAGATACCCTCAAATTGTGTCTGATTGTTGCATTGATGGAATGAGCAAGTCCATTAAGGTTGATCATCACCCCATGCTGTTGTTAGGGTGTACAATGCTCTTCTGGTTCTACTCATCTTGCTCAGCATTAGTTTATGCAAATCCTTCTTCCATAGTTCCCTGAATTCCCATCCCTCCTGATTTCTAATGGAACAATAGTGTTCCAACACAAATATATATATAAATACACACACACATACACCACAGATTATTAAGCCATTCACTAATTGATTATCAAATGATTTTTAAAAGACAGCAGTTAAGGTCTAGTAATTCTTTCCATAATTCTCTAGAGTCTGAGTATTCATGTTTTCTTATAGAATAATAGTACTCCATAACATTCATGCACCATAAAATGTTCAACTGTATCATAATTATTCTTAAAGGAAGTATAAATGGTTGCAATGTAAAAGCCATTCTAGTTTGGCTGTGTTGAAAAAAGCTAAAAGAAAAATTTTATGAAACAACTCAAGGTGTTTACCCTTCTTTCATGAGATTTCCATTCTTCTCTTTACAAGTTATTATGCAAGGTTTAAATTGACAAAATGGTAGATTATTTGCAAAAAATGGCATCAGAAAAGTGGAGGGGCGGCTAGGTGGCGCTGTGGATAGAGCACCGGCCCTGGAGTCAGGAGTACCTGAGTTCAAATTCGGCACATAATAATTACCTAGCTGTGTGGCCTTGGGCAAGCGACTTAACCCCACTGCAAAAACTTAAAAAAAAAAAAAGATGGAAATATAATATTTTTCACTGTGTGCTACACAAGTTGTCCTGCAAAGAAAAAAAAACCAGGTGGCAGGTATCAATTTTTACTGAGCTGTAAATTCTCTTGCTTTGCTTTTTAACTGGAGAATTTTTTACAAGCCTTAGTTGATACTTTTAAATGTGATATCAAAACCCTCAGGGGGGAAAAAATCCTTAAGGAAAAGAACTTTGTCTGTATTCCTGATTTTTAAATAAAAAATAATAAATTTCCTTGAATTACTGTTCTTTACAAAGATCCAGATAACTGTCTATTTTCTTAACCCAAATGTTATTGCTGACATTTACCACAATGAAGGAGTGAGAAGTGAAACTGAAAAAGATTTGATCTTGATTAAATCTGCATCCACATATTACAGGATTTTAGGATGTGATGTTTTATAAGAGGATATTTCTTATTCCTCAAGCTTGTCAGAAGAGTTGAAAAATTTCTCTACTACAAAGCAACTATTCCACACAAGTAAGAAAGTAAAAATGAAAGCTTAACTAAGGGAAATTATAACAGTTTATATTCTAGTACGTTTGCTCATGAAGAAAGATGATTCTCATAAAATTTCTTTTCTGCCATACCCACTACCAACATGAGTAGTTGAGTCCATAAAACTATTTAATCTGGATTATAACAGATTTAATATTAATTAAAATGCGAAACAGACTTTCTATGGAAGTCTCTTATAAAACTATTATAGTTAAATGAGCTATCAGATCTCATTAAGATTAAAAATAAGGGGTGGCTAGGTGGCATAGTGGATAAAGCATCGGCTTTGGAATCAGGAGTACCTGGGTTCAAATCCAGTCTCAGGCACTTAATAATTACCTAGCTGTGTGGCCTTGGGCAAGCCACTTAACCCCATTTGCCTTGCAAAAAACCTTAAAAAAGAAAAAGATTAAAAATAGAAGAAATCATTTCCTAGTTTTTGTATTTGTCCAATGAAAAACAAGTGAAGTTTCCCCCAAAATTTTCCTATTATTAATAGTACTGTCTTCAATAAGGTTCCTTATTTTAAAGATCACAATTCAGTCTATACAAATTAAAAATACTCAATTGTTTATAAAAATTGAACAATCTGCTAGATTCAGTGATGATGAAGCTATATTTGAATTCTTTTTGAACAAAGAAGAAAGTTGTATTTCAAACTATGTGTTCACTAAATGATTAATGATACTAAAAATTTGCTTGTTTTTCAATAATAATAATGCAAAGTCAAAGTGATATAGGAAATAGATAAAAAGGACAGATGGAAGAGATTGGTCACATATCTTTGAACTCAGCAAAGAAAGAACTTGCTGCTCAACAAATTCAGTCATTTTGCTGAGTTTAAATTCAGGTACTAAATAGGAAAGATAAAGGATTCATGAAGCAAACTCTCAAGTCAAGCTCTTTCATTTCCTGAAGTACTCCGAACTGAAATGATGCTTTCCAAAGTTAAGTAGATGAAAGAATTTAATTAAATCCCAAGGAAAGTAAAACTTAATACTTTGCACCTATATGTCATATACTCAAAAAATAGGTCAATGGACAGACTGATTTAGAGAACTATGAAGTTTCCAGAAGTTATCATTCTGTATGTATATATTATTCATTAGCAATTCAATTCAATTCAACAATTAAGAAGGGGGGAAAAAAGAACACTAATACTATATTCTCAATATTCTCCTCACTTGGTGATCTGAACAGCTCCAATACATAGATTCAATTATAATCTACATGTACCTAATTCTCAGATCTATTTATCCAGTCATGTATTACATGGTCCAGTGATACCAGTCTATCTCCCATCTCCATGCATGAAAATGTCTCCATTTTCCTTACTCTTCTTGCTCCCCCCCTCCCAGTTTCCTGCAAATCTCACCTTCTATAAGAAAGCTGTCCCATTCACCCTTAATCAAAGTGTCTTTCCTTGGAAATGTGTGTGTGTGGCGTGTGTGCATGCATACACACACACACACACACACACACACACATACACACACACACATATATATTTATGTATGTATATTATTACTGCAGATCTAAAATCTATATCAGATTGCTTATATCTCAGAAAGAAGGGAGAGGAAGGAAGGATATAATTTGGAATTCAAAATTTTAAAAAATAACAACCAACAAGTGTTAAAAATTGTTTTTACAAGTAATTTTGGAGGAAAAGAATTTCACTGCACATTGGAGGATGGGAGCTATTTTTGCCTTTCTTTGCATGCTTGCATAAAATAATTTGCAATATAGTAAACAATAAGTGATTGCTATTAATTTGACTACAAGGAAGACAAATGCTGGGGGGGCGGGAGATGCAGATTAAAAACCACATACAATGCATTCTGTTCAAAGTAGAATTTCAGGACTACTTATACCAAACATTTTTTCTACAGAGAAATTACAATGCTTAAGTTTCTTCCCTGGCTCAGTAGCCAGAGCCAGTCATTGGAGATGGTTGATGAGGTGGAGAGACACCGCTACTTTTAATTTTCAAGAAAAGTCTTTAATAATAATTAGAAGTTAGAAATGTAACTTTCAGTAACTATTACTGAGTTACATATCTTTAAATGGACTCTTCTGAAGCTGTAATGGTTTTAATTTCCTTTTCTCATTCTGCAAACAGGTAATTTATTCAGTGGTAGTAGCAAAATAAGGCGTTATGCCAATGAAAAATATACTTAAGAAATTTAAATTTACATTTATGTAAGTTTAATCAATGTAAATCAATTGCTATAAGAAGCGACCAAGAGCATGAAATCACCTTAGTCAGCAAACATCAATTTCTTGCCAAGTGGAAAATGACGGCCAAGGACATTGCTGAATTAGAATATAAATTTATTTGCAAAATCTTACAGTGATAGAAAATTATGATCAACATTGCCTCATAAATCAACAACAACAAAATAAACAATGAGAAGGAAAAAAATCAAGTCAAGTCCGTGTAATTGAGACAAATTAATTCATTCCAAAGGCATTTAAGGATGAATATGGAAGGAAAACAATGAGATGACACATGGAAAAGATGTATACAGTTTACAAACCATTCTTTTTATTAATAAGGACAACAGAATTACCTCCTTTAGCCTCTAAAATCCCATCTCATGTTTTATCTAGAGGAAAAGGTTCTGATTTAAATAAAATTGAGGTAATTTGAGCAGGAAGTGACACAATTTTGAAGGAGTGCTCAATTAATGTTCAAGATATAAAGGGAGAAGGGAGAAAATAAAAGTACAGAAAATTCTGGAACATTACTATTAAAAAAAAAAGGATCAAGAAAATATCACTAACTATAAATCCAACTCTCCTTTCCCACCTATGTAAACTGCTTGTATGTATCCAGGGCATCCCTGGTGAGTATCAAAATAGGCCACTTCTTTACTATCACAGGATAGAAGATCTTGCTGTGCTTATAATTTGAGTATTAAAAAGCTATTTTATTCTTCAGAGCAAAATTTTGTCTTAAAGACTCTTCCACATGAGTCCCTCAAACGTGAAAATAATAGAAAGTTGCTTGAAAAATGCAAAAAAAAGATAATCTTGTTCAGCAATCTTATGATTAATAGTTAGAAAAAAACAAGAAGGTACATCTGACCAAGGTTTGTGATACTGTTGTGGAGGAGAATCAGTGCAGAGTTCAAGTCAAGAAGGGATTCCCAAAATATGGAAAAATTAACTAGATGCTCCTATTTACAAATGATCTTGTCCTGACTGACTGTATCAAGCCCTAAGATATTGTTTGTGGATGAAGAATGCCTATGTTGTTCAACCTATGATATTCAGCTGGAGAGAGATGACTTACAGAGTTTGTCTATCAATCTTGGACAGACAATGTGAATGTTCAATTATTAGATGGACTCGGGATTCAATAAAATATCCTCCCACATCTCTTCTACCTTTGTGGCTAAGATAATATACAATAGGTGTCTCTACTTCTCAAATCTCTACAGTAGGATTCCAACGTTATCATTTAACTGAAATCATTCCAAGTTACCAATGATTTCTTAATTACAAGTCTAATAGCCTTTTTTTCCTCATCCTCATCCCTCTTGACTTCTGCAGTCTTGTCTCCTTGATATTTTATCCTTTCCAAGTTTTTCTAACAGATCTCTCTCAGTTCTCCTACCAATCTGACCTCTACTTCTCTGTCCACCTTATACTAAAACTTCATCTAGATTATGATCACTGATTGTGAGTGTCCCTTAAGTGTCTGTCTTGGAACTCTGATCTCATTTGATGATCTCATCAGCTCCCGTGGATTCAATTAACATCTTTAAGCTGATGATTCTCTGATCGATTTATCCAGACTTAACTTCTTTCCTGAACCCCACTTTTACAATACTATTATCAAGTCTTTTGGATTCTACCATTCTCATAGACACCCCTTTTGCATTTATGTACCGTCATAATCTATGGCAGGCACCCATCACCTCACGACTGATATACTGTAACTGTCTACCTGTTGGCTATGTACCCAGTCTCAATTATCTTTTCATTCACATTCATGCTCCACGTCAATCTGCTCCTCTAAGCACAGGTCACTTCTCTAATCAATCAACTCCAATGCCATCCTATAGTCTCCAGAATTAAATAAACAATCAAATTGTTTAATTTTTAAAAATCTTCATAATTTGACTTCTTGTATTTCTATTCTTTCCCCCTCCATGGTCTCTGCAATCCAGCAAACCCAGTGCCCTTACTATTACATGAATAGGAAACCATCCAACGTTATGTCTTTTCCTTGGAAGTGCTTATGCTGGGAATGTTTTGCCTCCTCTCTACCCCTCCCTCAGCTTTTTTAAAAGACCGAGCTCAAATTTTTGCACATTTCCAAGAGTCCTCCCCCAGTCCCCCTCAATAATCTGTATTTTCCTGTAATTCCCTGTAATTTTCCTCCAATTAACCCTGTATATTTACCTTATGGGTCCACACAGTTTTTTGCATGCTGTCTCCTCCATTGGGATGTGAGCTCTTTGACAGTTTTGTCTTTCTGTTTCATGCACTTAGCATAGTACTTCTCACATCATAAGCACTTAATGTTTTCTGCATTTGAGTCTACTTTCCCCTAATTATTGTGACCTTGCACAAGTTGCTCTGAATTTTTATTTCTTGATCTTTAAAAGGTAATTTATAGCATAATAATTGCCGAAAGTCAGGGAACTCAATTAATATCTTTAAAGAAACTCTAGCATTGAAATGCCGAAATGCAGAACTCCTTCCTCAACTAAAGTCAATATTGAAAAAATCAATATTGAAAAAAGGGCAGATAATTAAAATAATAACTAATGCACATCTAAATAATATAGACTTTTAAAGTATGTAAAGCCTTATGAACTAAGTAGTATAAGTATTATTTTCTTCATTATATAAAGAAATGGAGGTTAAATATAGTGGTCACAAAACTAATAGATGATATTTGAAAGCAAGTTTTCTGACTCTTAACTTTACAACACTGTTTCTGTATTTTCCAATTGGGATATTATGCTTAGAATGGGTAGGAATATTACCTTCTGAGGTCCAAACTGACCTTGAGATTCTATCATTGTCATATACAAGCAAAATGTTTAGTCTTTGCATTCCCTGCCCCAAAATGGAAAACTATGAAGCTTAATCAAACCATAGGTTAGTAGATCTGAATGAGAAAACTAACAGTAGTTACTGACTCAATAGAGAATTTTTTTTTCACACTGGTCTGCAGAGTTATATAGGAGACCTTTAAAAGATCTGATTTAATGAATAGATAAAAAAGACTTAAAATTAGAATGCCAAAATTTGTACTCACATATATATTTCTAAGTACATATAATATATATATATATGTATATACATACATACATACACACACACACACACACACACACACACACACACACACTTTAAAGATTAGCTTTTAAACGTTCTTCAGGAGCTCTTATTCACATTATTCCCACAAGAAACAGGTTAAATTATATATCTTCCCCTTTTACTCCTCCTGATCTTTAGCACAGTATTGAAAAAATTGAGATCAATCCCCAAACTGCTCTTTGACCCAAGTGTCATGTAAATCAACTCAAAATCATTTTCCATACTCTCCCAATTGTTCTAGTCTCAGAGAAAGTATACCTTTCCTGCCAACACCAACACTCTGTCTCTATCCTTGAACTACCCACTCTTATTTCCACAAATTTCAATTTCCTTATTGAATGAATAATTAGAATCTAATGTTTAATAGTCCTGAATTATCCACATATAAAAACCAAAAAAAAAACCACAACCCTTCCTTCGATCCTATCTTTCCCCTTAGAGTTCACACTCTCTTCTTTTACTGCTTAGACACTTAGAAAAAGTGGTCTCCCTACCTATATTTCATTCCTGCATTTCTCACCTCACACATTGCTTATTTTTACTTTTATATACTCAGCACTTACCAGAGAGTCTGCCTGGCATAAAACACTACTTAATGTTAACAAATCAATAATCCCCAAATCAATATAAATCACTGCTAGTCCTGAGTCAATCAACCAACATTTATTTTTAGAAAAGAACAAAGAATCAATTAGATAGGTTCCCAAAAATAAAATTTAAAAAATGAGGTTTAAGTGGTTAATTTTAAAAAGATATTTAAAAATATTAACTACTTTCAAATATGAGGTGAATTAGGTTAAGAAGATCAAAGAACAATCAATCTACTGATAACAGAATGGCAAAGTTTTTTCCTCCCCATCAACTAATTATTTTAAGTTACTATACTATTTTAAATTCTATATATTAATATTTTTAATATTTCTTCTAAATTAGAATTCTATCCATATTTAATATAATATTTTAATAATTTGGACTTTACCTGGATCTTCTGACTCTTATTTGAGCCAAGTTAACATTTAACTTTATTACTTTTCTAAAATAATTTTCTGTACATTATGAATATTTATCTAATAAACCAGGAGTTCTTAACTTGTGTCATAAACTCATCAGAAAAATGTCCATAAATGCAAAAGAAATCAATTATATTGAAAAAGTTACTAAAATATTTTTAAAACCTGTTTCAGCACCCCAGTTTAATAACTGCTGCAATAAATGCAAGTGTTTCAACCACTGATTTTTAAATTCACAATTTTAACCAATGACTATCAACCAGCAATAACAATACTGAAAAATCTGCAATCATAAAAATCTTTTAAGTATTATTACTGGAAACCACAGTGTCCAATAACCATGTTAGGATATTAATCAAGAAAAACAAAAAGAAATGGCAAAATTTCTGCCAACACTAACATGTCCCTGTTTCATCTCCCCCTTGCCAAGTTTACATCCCAGTCTTACTGCATTGTACTCTCCTCATAAGCCTCTTTTATCCAAAGTTACAGCTTGGTTATTAACAACCTTGAAACACACCTGCAATTGTTGGAAAGTTCTTTTTGAAAAGGTTCAGTCTTCTATCACTAGAATTAAGCATTAAGAGAATCTGGAAGGCTCCACCTCCTAATTATCTCAATGCTTTTGAACACAATTCTTTCTAAAATTCAAGCTGAAAAAGCAGAAGAAGTGTTTAGGCACAAATGCTAATTAGAGATATGCAGATTCCCAAACTAATTCCTCTTAAGTATCTGAAGATGACAGATTTTCTTGGGGTACTGGTAGTAGCAAACTAGAAAAACAAACTTCAGAAGACCATTGCCTCAAATTCACACTTATAAATTCTTTCTTCGTGTTCCAGTTTTCTTTTCTTAGATAATTACACATTACTATCAGTTCAGTAGAATGAAATAGGCTGAGCCACATACTCTTCAGTCATGACCAGAAAAAGTCACTTAGTCTATTTGTTTTTTTCCCTCCAAGAAGAAATGGAGAAGACAGGACAGGGGAGGGGAGGACAGGACATGGAAGGAAGGGAAGGGAAGCACAGGGAAGGAGAGTTCTTTAATTTGCAATTCTCTACTAATTAGTATTTGGAAACTTTATCCTCCATAAGTCTACCATATCTAATTTTTCTAACAATCTATTTACCTCCTTAACTTCTTTCTTATTTATTTTATGATTCAATTTATCTAGATCTGAGAGTGGAAGGTTGAGGTCTCCCACTAGTAGAGTTTTGCTGTCTATGTCTTCCTGTAGTTCTTTCAGCTTCTCCTCTAAGAATTTGGGTGCTGTCCCACTGGGTGCATGCATACACACACACACACACACAGAGTATTGAAATGACTTTATTGTCTATGGTACCTTTTAGGAGGATAAAGTTTCCTTCCTTATCTCTTTTAACACTATTTTTGCTGCTGCTTTGTCTGAGATCAGGATTGCTAGCCCTGCTTTTTTTACTTGAGCTGAAGCAAAATATATTTTGCTCCAACCTTTTACCTTTACTCTCTATGTATCTCTCTGCTTCAAATGAGTGTCTTGTAAGCAGCATATTATAGGATTCTGGTTTTTAATCCACTCTGCTATTTGCTTACATTTTAAGGGAGAGTTCATCCCATTCATATTCAAGGTTATGATTACTAATTCTTTATTGCCCTCTGTATTTTTCCCCCTTCCCCCCCTTTTATCCATATTCCCCAGTCTTTTGTTTCTGAAAACCACCCCTTCAGTGTTTTTGCCCTCCTATATCACACCCTCCCCTTTCTTTCCCCTTTCCCTTTTGCTATTTCCCCTTATTTCCCCCACTCCCCTTCCTTTTCTCCATCCCCCCTCCCCTTTCCCCCTTTTAATACTTGAAAGATTAGATGTTTTTAAGTTAACTGAGTATGTGTAGGTTGACTTTAAGCCAAATCTGATGAGAAGATTCAGGTGTTTCTCCTCTGCTCCCTTCTTCCCCACTATTACCATAGGGTTTTTGTACCTCTTAGTGTAATGAGATTTACCCCATTCAATCCCCTCCCTCCTCCCATCTCTTTCCTGTCCCCTTTATAGGGCGGTAGTGGAAAAATAGGGAAAGATGGAACTCTGCCTAACTCTTTCTACAAAACCAATATGCTACTGTTACCTAAACCAGGAAGAGTTAAAACAGAGAAAGAAAATTATAGACCTATCTCCCTGATGAATATAAATGCGAAAATCCCAAATAAAATCGTAGCAAAACGATTACAACAAGTCATCACTAGGATAATACATTATGATCAAGCAGGATTTATTACAGGAATGCAGGGTTGGTTCAATATTAGGAAAACTGTTAGTATACTGAGTTATATCAACAACAAACCTATCAGGAATCATATGATCATATCAATAGATGCTGGAAAAGCTTTTGACAAAATACAGCATACATTCCTATTAAAAACACTAGAGAGTGTAGGAATAAATGGACTGTTCCTTAAAATAATTAGCAGTATCTATCTGAAACCATCAACAAGCACTATATTCAATGGGGAAAGGCTAGAGCCATTCCCAATAAGATCAGGGGTGAAACAAGGATGCCCATTATCACCACTACTATTTAATATTGTATTAGAAATGTTAGCAGCAGCAATTAGAGAAGAAAAAGAAATTAGAGGAATTAGAATTGGGAAGGAAGAGACAAAACTCTCACTCTTTGCAGATGACATGATGGTCTACCTAGAGAATCCCAAGAAATCATCTAAAAAACTACTGGAAACAATTAGCAATTTTAGCAAAGTTGCAGGTTATAAAATAAACCTTCATAAATCCTCAACTTTTCTATATATGTCTAGCAAGAAAAAGCAGGAAGAGCTAGAAAGAGAAATCCCATTCAAAGTAACCTCAGACAATATAAAATATTTGGGAGTCTATTTGCCAAGAAAGACTCAGAATCTTTTCCTACATCTATTGATAGAAACATATGATTCAATTATTTTTTTAATGAAATGGTCTATTTCTTGAACACCTTTCTTAATACTGTCCAAAATGTACTTTCATGGAATATATACAACCTAGTCATACTAAAGAATCTTTTGGGATATGCTATTACAGCTTCTTTGCTAAAGTTGAATTATAAAATTGGTGAAAGATTCTTCATTAGGGAAATTGGTCTGCAGTATTCTTTTTATATATTATCCCTGTTTTAGTTATAAAAGTCATATTTGTACTTCAGAGAGAATTTGGTAGAATTCTACCTTTTATTATTTTTAAAAAACAATTCATGTATTTTAGAATTATATTTGAATGCTTGATACAATCAGCTTATTATACACACAAATGATTCCCAAATTTTTTCTTTTTTTCTTATTAGCAGATTTTTACAAGAGTTTCTGATTTTCTTAGTTTCTTCATTTGTAGTGAATTCTTTTTCAGAAGCATAATATAGTTTTGTTTTTCTAAAAATTAAATGACATTACTTGTCCATATTATTGGCTTAATAAAGCCCAAATAATCTTTTAGTTATTAATTCAATGAGTTAAAATTTTTACTTTCAATTCTGTTCATTTTTTTTGATTTACAGAAATTCTCTATTGGTACTTACTACGTTTTTGTGAATTTTCGGGTATTTTTATTTCATGCTTAATACACTAATCTATTTCTCCCTTTTGTTGATGGAAACGTTTAGAAACGTAAATTTTCCCAGGAGAAATGTTTTAGCTGCTTCTATCAAATTTTGATATGTTCAATTTGTAAATCTTTTCGAAAAACAAGCCATTCCCCAATTAACAAATAGTCAAAGGATATGCAAAGGCAATTTACAGATGAGGAAATCAAAGGAATCCATAGTCATATGAAAAACTGCTCTAAATCACTACTTATTAGAGAAATGCAAATTAAAGCATCTCTGAGGTACCACCTCACACCTCTCAGACTGGCCAATATGACCAGAAAGGACAATGATCAATGCTGGAAGAGATTAGGGAAATCTGGGACACTAATACACTGTGTGAATTCATCCAACCTTTCTGGAGAGCAATTTGGAATTATGCCCAAAGGGCAACAAAAATGTGCATACACTTTGATCCAACAATACCACTACTAGGTCCATACCCTGAAGAGATGATGAAAAAGGGTAAAAGCATCACTTGTACAAAAATATTCATAGCGACCCTGTTCCTTCAATTGGGGAAAGGCTTAATAAACTGTGGTATACGTATGTGATGAAAGACTATTATTCTATTAGAAACCAAGAGGGAGGAGTGGAGCCAAGATGGTGACAAGAACGGATCGTGTCTTAGGCACTCTTCCATAAATCTTCGAAACTAAGGACGCTAACTAAATTTTCGAGAGACAGAACCCACAGAGGGACCCATTGAGGCAGTTCTCCTACTAAAGGTAACCTGGAAAAGAGCAGAAAGGCTCTGTTCCCCGGGGTCGGAGGGGTGGCCTGCCAGAGTGAAAGAACTTCAGCCTCTGGAGGCAGCCCCAGGGTGCTGGGAGCCACAGCTTACAGCAGTGGGGGAGTTTCCTGACCTACAACCCAGGGAGCACCGGGTACAAGTTGGGGCACACAGCAAACAGCTTGGCCTGGCCACCACAGCCCAGATCCAGGAAACATAAGCAGGCTGATCTGATAAGCAGTAGCCTCCAGGGCATGAGCCCATTGAATCTAGGGAGGGGAGTGAAAAGAGAGACTGCAGAGCTCTGTCCTCTACCCCTGGAATAGGACTCTGGGGCTCTGACCACATTCAGATCCTGATTGCAGTCTAGCCCCCCCCCCCCAATAGAACAACAGGGACCCCCCCCCCACCTCAGCCCCTTGGCAGAGGGGGGTACATATGGTCATTCACAAACCAGGAGGGAGGACAGAGCCTCAAACACTGAGGCCCTTGTGGGAGAGTCCCAAAAGCTGAGGAAGCACCCCTAAAACAGGCTCAGGCTGGGAAAATGAGCAGAGAAAAAATAGGAACACCATTGAGAAATACTTTGCCTGTGAGCCCAAGAAAGATCAAAACACTCAGTCTGAAGATGAGGAAGCACAAGATCCTACATCTAAAGACTCCGAGAAAAACAGAAATTGGGATCAGGCTATGACAGAACTCAAAAAAGACTTTGAAAATCAGATGAGGGAATTAGAAGAAAAACTTGGAAAAGAAATGAGAGAGATGCAGGAAAAATATGAAAATGAAATCAGCAGCTTAGTCAAGGAAATCAAAAAAAATGCTGAAGAAAATAGCATGCTAAAAACCAGCTGAGGTCAAATCAGCTGAGGCCAAATGGATAAACAGTTCAAAAAGTTATTGAGGAGAAGAATGCTTTTAAAAGCAGAACTGGCCAGATGGGAAGAGAGATAAGAAAACTCTTTGAGGAAAACAAATCCTTCAGACAAAGAATAGAACTCAGGGAGAATGATGAATTTATGAGAAATCAGGATTCAATACTTCAAAACCAAAATAATGAAAAATTAGAAGAAAATATGAAACATCTCATTGAAAAAACAACTGATATGGAAAACAGATTTAGGAAAGATCACCTAAAAATTATTGGAATACCTGAAAGTCATGATCAGGAAAAGAGCCTTGACATCATTTTCAAAGAATTACTACAGGAAAATTGCCCTGATATCCTAGAAGCAGAGGGCAAAATAGAAATGGAGAGAATCCACAGATCCCCCTGAGAGATTCCCCCCCCCCAAAAAACCCAACCCCCGGGAATATTATAGCCAAGTTCCAGAACTCCCAAGTCAAAGAGAAAATATTACAAGCAGCCAGAAGGACACAATTCAAATATCGTGGAGCTGCAGTCAGGATCACACAGGACTTAGCAGCAACTACATTAAAAGCTCATAGGACTTGGAATATAATATACCAGAAGGCAAAAGAGCTTAGAATGCAACTGAGATTCAACTACCCAGCAAAATTGAATGTCCTCTTCCAGGGAAAAAGATGGAACTTCAATGAACCAGGGGAATTTCAAATGTTCCTGTTGGAATGGCCAGAGCTGAACAGAAGGTTTGATCTTCAGATACAGGACTTAGGTGAAGCATAGACTGGAGGAGAGGGGGGAAAATATGAGGGACTTAATGATGATGAACTGCATGTATTCCTGTATAGAACAATGACACTGAGAATATGTATATGAACCTTCTCAATTAATACGCATAGGTAGAAGGAGCTTTTATAGATGAAGGGGGGGGCACAGGGGGAAGGGGAGTGATGTGAGTGATGGAGGAGAGGATGGGCCATGGGGGGGAGAATGGTCAGATATAACACATTTTCTTTTTTACTTCTTGCAAGAGCCTTGGATTGGAAGGCCTGTCCGGGACCATAGGGCCAGGTGGATTCTGGGCCTAAGAGGTGGTATGGGGGCACAGGGCCTCTTGGCCCCAAGGCCAGGGATCTGTCTGCTGTGCCACTCAGCTACCCTACAGCAGAGTCAGAGTGAAAGGAGAGAGAAAATATAGTACATGAAAGTAGAGAAATACGAAAGGAGGGAGTTGCAATCAGCAATGGCAACATTGGAAAAATATGGAAGTAACTTTTGTGATGGACTTACCATAAAGAATGTGATCCACCTGCCACAGAGTTGGTGGTGTTGAAACAAAGACTGAAGCACATTTTTTATTATTATGGGGGGGGGGGTGCAGGGCAAATGGGGCTGGGTGGCCTGCCTGGAGCTGCATAGCAGGGTGATTGTCAGGTGTCTGAAGCCGGATGCTCCTGGCTCAAGGGCCAATGCTCTGTCTGCCACCCAGCCACGCCTACTATTATTACTATTTTATTTTATTTTGGGTCCTTTTCTCTCTCTCTCTTTTTTTTTGGTTTTTGCAGGGCAGTAGGGTTGGGGTGGTTTGCATGTCACACAGCTGAGTGATTGTTGGGAGCACGGGGCTGGATGTGGGCTCGGATGCTCATGGCTCCAGGGCTGGTGCTCCATCCACTGCTCCACCTGGCCATACCAACAATTATTACTATTATTTTAATTTTAATTTTTTCCTCTTCCCATTATCGCTTAAGTGAGTCTATATTTTTTGGGGGAGGGGGTATTTTGTTTACTCTTAAACAAGAATATTTTATTAATGTATAAGAAACATTATTTGTACAAAATGAGAATAAATAAATATTAAATATAAAAAAATACCATGGAACTGGGGAAAAACAAAATAATAAATATAAATAGAATTTTAAAAGAAAAAAGAAACCAGGAGGGATGGGAATTCAGGGAAGCTTGAAAGGATTTGCATGAACTGATCCTAAGTGAGATGAGCAGAACCAGAAGAACACTGTACACCCTAACAGCAACATGGGGGTGATGATCAACTTTGATGGACTTGCTCATTCCATCAGAGCAACAATCAGGCACAATTTTGGGCTATCTGAGATGGAGAATACCATTTGTATCCAGAGAAAGAATGGTGGAGTTTGAACAAAGACCTTCAATTTGGGGGGGGGGAAGCCATTATCTTATTATGTAAATCTGCTGCCTCTTATGCTTCATTTTTTTCCTTAAAGGTATGATTTCTCTCTTATCACATTCAACTTAGATCAATGTATACCATGGAAACAATGTAAAGACTAACAGATTGCCTTCGGGGGAGGGGGATTTTAAATTTGGGGGCAGGGTTTGCAAGGCAATGGAGTGACTTGTCCAGAGTTACACATTTAATTATTAAGTGACAGGGGCCAAATTTGAATTCAGTTCCTCTTGACTCCAGGGCCAGTGTTCTAGCCACTATGCCACCTGCCCCTTCATTTTTTTTTAAAGCCAAATCATCTTTTTAATGATTTGCCCATTGATCCATCATTCTTTAGGATTTAATGCTAAAAATTAACTTATCTCCAAATATTTTTTTCAATTCTCTTTGAAAGTGTTTTATTGAATACAATTTTTAGTGGCTTGTGGACAGTAAAGGATATTTAATATGCTGTTCTTCCAGATTTGTTTTGATGTTTTAATGCCCTAATAAAAAGTTAATTTTTTTTATTAAAGTGCTACATTGTAGTAAAAATATAGATAATGGCTTCTCTAAATTTTAATCCAGGTACTTCAAATACATTTACTATCTACTCTTATACCCACATTTAAATTAGGGTTATTAAGTGTGACTTGATTTAATTTGGGGAATATTGACAGCTTTTTTCCTCTTTAACCTCTGCAACAAATGTGGGTATATAAACTAAATTATTTTCATACTGTTCTGAAAATACTTATTATTATATGATATTACTAGATATTGAAAGGTTCCTGAAACTACATTTTTATTGTTTTGGGGTACACAATAAAACCAACTCTTTTATAGAATTCTACCATAATAATCTAAGGAGTCATCCTTTTATTTAGAAGCAATTTCCTTTTGTATCTTACACTAAGAATGCCATAATTTATTTAATTCAATTTCTCAAAAGTACATTAATGAACAAACTTTTAATAAGCTCCTAATGTGTCAAATCCAAGAGATAAAAGTGAAAAAGTTCCTGTCCCTCAAAAATTTACATTCTATCAAGGGAAATAATGAATGTAAAATAAATATAGAGTAGTGTGGGGGAACAAGGACACTAGTAGCTGGGGAGAAGAATAAAGGTTTCATGCAGAGGATGGTACTTGAGTTTTGAAGGAAGATAGGAATTGTATAAGGGGGAAGGTATAGTAGGAGACCTTGAACAAAATCCCAACCAGATTGTCTTTTGTCTATGCCCCACCTCCTTCTTTGGTGTCCTTTGTCTAGGTTGTCCCAATGAATGGAATGCTGTGTCTTCCCTCCTCCAACTTTTGGAGTCCCTAAGTGGATTCAAGGTTAAGTTCAAGCAAGCTACCTAAGAAAAAAGATTTCTTGATTCTTTTGCTAGTTTTTAGCAGTCAGTGTTGATCTGAAACTAAGAACTAATCATCTGGTAATCCACTTACATTTTCCCAAAGGAAATAAAGGTAGAGCTGATGGTAAGAAAGAAGGCTCCTATGACAGTTTATCTTAGCTGTACAAAAAAGGGGAAAAAAATTAGTACAGCTGATAATTATTTGCCTTTAAAAAAAAACAAATTTATCAGACTAAGATTTTCGTGAGTTAAAGGAAATATGCTGCTCAGACATAATTACTGCCAGAAATTTCAGGCTCAGGGATATTCAATTAAACCAGTAAAAATTATAACTGCAACAATCCTCTGAATAATTTATCTTCTAAGATGACTCAATATATCTACTAATGTATAGTTTATAGTTGGTCAATCTTTCTTTTTAGACTGCATTAAAATAGTCTGATGTTTAGTTGGCATATAGCTGGTTTATATATTCAAAAATCAAAGCAATAAATTGGTGTTTGGATGTTAGGAAGATTCTGAAGTAGGTAGGTACATATTTATCAGTATCTGGGAAATAAAATAAAGATCTTAACACATACACATCTAGGGATGTGTATATAGAAAGCCAATATTTTCCCTTTAACTATAGCTGAAAATACATTAAATTTCTTGTCTGCTTTGATTTTTTCCCCAACTCCTCTAAAATTACTATAAAAGGAGACAACTGAAGGGCTCAGAAACAGATATTATTTAAGCATGTCCGCCTATGAAAAAAAGATCAGTCATTTTATTGATTTTCTCTATGTGGCATGAGTATTTTTCTTCTTTTGTAATGTATAATAAAATTTCATAAACTTGAACTATCCTTTTTTAATAGTGAATTTAATAAAAAAAACTTCTGAAGAATCTAATCATAATCCCTTCATATGATAAAGGTAAAAGAAAAGAACAATCAAATAAAACAACTCCTTAATCAGAAACAGCGTTACATTCATATCTCTCTCTGAATTATGGTGCAATAATATTTCCTGCCTCTGCTGAATAATTATGCATAAATCCAAAAATTATAATTGGAATGGTAAGAATAGAAGGATTGGATTGTGCTGCAGATGGAAAAGTCATGCAGTGCTTTTGATGATTCCAAATTACCACAAAAGACAAACTACCAATATTCTTACAGAAAAGCTATGTAACCAGATATTACGGAATGCCCACCATCTCAAAAAAAAAAAGGAGCAAAATCCAAAAATTACAAATAATCTAAGAAGAAACGGAAATAAACATGCTGGTATTAAATAGATAATGAGATCAATCATGACAAGCTCAAAGATTAAATAGAATATTGCAAAGAAGGAAAGAAGGCAAGCTAGTTGCATATCAAGAATGAAACAACAGATGGGAGACTTTACTGGAATTTAAGTACTCTGTTCCCCCAATTCTAAAAGAATAAGAGGAAGGTTCTTAGGGCAGCTAGGTGGCACAGTGTATAGAGCACCAGCCCTGGAGTCAGGAGTACCTGAGTTCAAATCCAGCCTCAGACAGCTAATAATTACCTAGCTGTGTGGCCTTGGGCAAGCCACTTAACCCCATTGCCTTGCAAAAAAAAAAAAAAAGAGAGAGAAGGTTCTAATGGCACTGATTGAATGTTTTGTGGATGACTTATGGAAAGGTATCAATAAGAAGTTCCTAGGATGAGAGGTATCAAATCGTCAAAATTAAATTTGTGCACAAAACAAAAATGTTATGTGACTCTCCCTGACAACTAGAATATATTATTAACATGCACTATTTCCAGTTCCCTCCTTAAAACTAATATCTAATCACAAATTCTACATATAAAATCTTTTATATTTTGGTGTATTTGCAATGTACCCAGCTGTTAAAGCAAATGAAAACTTCTTAAGGATTATAGTAAGGATTTATAAATGAAAACAAAATGTTGTGAACAAATGAGTAGTTAAAAACTCTTTTCTGTCTACATGAGTCCATGAAGAAAAGTTAACTGGGAAGGTGCTTTATTTATATATTCTGAAAGCTTCCAAGTTTAGGTGCTTGGGTACCAGGCTAATATAGAATGAGATTCCTATTCTAGGGCAGTGAAATGTCTGCTATTCTGTAGAGTTCTTACCTAAATAAGAAAGGATGCAATAATCCAACATAATGAATTCTTTGGTGAATACACACACACAAACTCCTCAGGCCCCAATACTTGTTTCCCCCCTCCCCCAGCACACACACTAAAGGAAGACAAGGGAGAAGTATACTTACAAATAAGTTAGGTGTTAAATGTTTTGCAGTAATTAAGTAAAACCTGGCAAACATTCTGTGTTATAATTTGAAGATGAAAGGCATTCTTTCTAACTTTGCAACTAGGTTGAAAAGTGGTGAAGAAAATAGAATAGCAAGCTGATGTGAAGTAAGAAAGACCGTCAAACACTTACTAGCTAGGTGACATAAAGTCACCCCATCTATAAAATAGGGATAACAATAACACCTATTTCCTAGGTTTGCTACTGTTATTACTTTTGCTGCCATTGTTACTATTACAACAAAGGAATGCTTTGAGATCTTTTTCTTCACTCACCTATGGTACAATTTGTGGTTATTTTTCTCCGCTTCGGATTATGTCGAAGCAGTTCTAGCTCCCTTTTGGTTGGCTCCCAAGTTGAATACTTCTCTCCAATGCCTGAAAAAGATAAAAGAGTTTCAGGAGCCATTAAGTTGCAAGAAGGATGCTTTCAAATAAAGGATACGATACAGTGTTCAGTATAAATAGTAGTAGGAGATATAGGACAGTAATCCTCTAATTTCTATTCTCTATCTTTTGACTCATTTCACTTTTCCAATTTTTGAAAATATAAATTTTCAGGAAAGATAAAAATAGACTTTGACATTAACTAAGAGGAATGAGGAGGTTAGAAAAATTTCTAATAGTTCCTAAGAAGTGTTATACATATACATAGAGAAGGAAAAAGTTCTAAATTAAACCTATTCCAATACAAATGCTATTCTGATTTTTTTTGAGGAATTCAAAAACATCATTGTATCTGCAAATTAGATTTCTCAAGATCATCCATAGATAATAGAAATATAAGTGAGTTTGGATTAATCGTTTTACTAAAAGACTAAAACTGATAAATAAAGCATACTTTTGAAAAAGTTTAAATGGATCCAATTTACTAGACAGTTGAATCCTATAAAATATGCAAGGCAAACTAATAGCAATTAAAAAGCAAACAACAGAGAATGCAATATATATCTTATTCAGAAATGTGAATGTCTATATGTAAGAGGCTGCTTAAAATTTCAACATGATCCAACTACAGGATCAGCATCACATCAGTAGATGAATGCATTAGAATATAACAAAAAGTCTGTGTTTTCTGAAAATCTACATTTTCTAGAATCACTGAGTTGATATTTTTTATTTATTTTTCAAAAAGCTTTATATTCTGATATAGTTGCAATTATGTTATAGACATTTTTCTGAGGAATGGAGGAAAAAGGAAGTTGTTCAAGTCAGAGAGAATAAAAACCAAGAGAGTAAAACAACAAATGTGACAGGTTAATGATACAGAATTTATGCTTCCACTATAATTTGAAACAGAAAAACCATAGCAACAATAAAGACCTAAGAGCTGACCAACTAAAGAACTGTTGCAGTATTCTATGCAGAAAATAAAAAAGAGAATTGTTGTTATGCAACAACAGTGATAGTGAGCCACAAAAGCATGATGGCATTAAGAGACAGGAACCTTCAGTAAGGATTAAAATCAGTTAGAGTTCTGTATATTCTGTGCAAAATGTATATCACAAAACTATGATGTAGGAAATTAAGAAATCACACATGAAGAAAAGGTACAGAAAATATTAATGAAAATTTACACACACATTCTGCATGATAAAAGCTAATTTTGGAGAAGTTTTGATCTTCATTTTAAGAAACAGCCACGACTGAAAAGCAAGTTAACATAACCAAAATCTAAGTCATGTCCACCTTATTTCCCCTCAACTCTGTCACCATTCCCTCATGAAATTTATTCATATTCATAATCTGCTCATAAAAATATTCCTTTTAGTTTTATTTTAATCAATTCAATATATTTTGATACCAAGGATGAGAGATGTCCTAGTTTTTTCTTCACTCCCGCCTGGCCCAACTATTCTTCAAAAATTTCACATTCATTTGTACTTATATTACTTAATACATCACAAAGCAGTGTGAAAGAGTATTATTGAGGGGCAAGAGTCAGAGCCCCTGCAGAAAACAATATAAATTTGCTGTGTTTTCACCAAAAAGTCTAAACCATTTTAGAGAGATCAGTTATAAGATACAGTTGCTAAATTTAAGTTTACACAGGATTGCTTTTAGTTTTCAGTTAATTTGTTGCTGTTAAACCTCAAGATACTGTGTAATTGAAGTCATTTAGCAAGAAAAAAAAATATATATATATACCCAAACTGAGATATACTAATGTATTTTAGAAGAATAATGAAAAGAACCCTATTATTATGGACACACACACACACACACACGTATATGACTTCTCTAGTAAATTATAAATAGAGTAAAACACACTGAGCTATATATAACATTAAGGAAGAATGAATTTTGCTACATAAGTAACCTGAAAATTAATGCAAAAAAAAAAAAAAAGAACAAAACAAACTGCCCTATTCAACATTTTTTGCTTTGGTACCAAATCAAACTGTATCTAAAAAAAGTACTAAAAATAAAAATAACCTTAAATGCATAACTAAAACATGTAAGATTTCATCACTTTTATCACACCAAATCAATTTGTAGCTTAGAGAAGTCCTTGGGGAAAAAGGAATATATGTCAAAAAATAAATAATCCACCATTTTGAATTCTTCAATGATTATATGACAGAAGAATTTGAGCTTTTCACTCATCACAAAAAAGCACATGAGTAATAATAATGTGCCCAACAGTCACACTGAATATTTTTCTAAGAGAAAAATAGCAAATATGATGAAAAAAAATGGCCTCAGAAATAAAATAAGGATTAAAATAATTTCTCTAACAACTTCTTAAAAACATAAACTAGCACTTAGGCAAGATGACCTTTTAAATGAAAAGTTAATACATGCCTAAAAAATATTCATGCAAGCATAGTATGCAACTACAATTTCTATTGAGAACTGAACAATTTTCAATGGGACAAACCACAAGGGAAAGATTCCTAGGTCCATTTTTATGAGTAAACTAAACTAAAACTAAAACTAAACTAAACTAAACTAAAACATGATTTACACTTCATTTGGAATACAAGTGTAGGTATTACTTTGTAAGTTTACATATTTTCTTCCATTTCCCAAGGAATTTGATGTTCTGTAGAATATAATTAGAATTGCAGGCTGATTATCTGATTAACCAATTCTAATTTGTGTTAGGAATAGAAATTCCAATTTGTATGAGGAATAGAAATAATATTTGTTTGACTCATCTTCCTTAATGCCCTCACAAAAGGGACAATCATTTAATAGCTTTTTGATGGTTTTAACACTTCAAATTTAAGAGCACCTAATGTAATTTAACTTGAATTTTTTACTGAGTGGTTACTCTGTGGCTTAATGTTAGTCAAATTGTAACAGTTCCATTCTGTTTGTTACTTGGAGGGGGGGTACAAGTAACACAGATGAGCAGATACAAGAGCCTATGGAAATAAGCATAAGAAATTTATATATGGTATCCTTTTTTTTAAAGGATTTTGCAAGGCAAATGGGGTTAAGTGGCTTGCCCAAAACCACAAAGATATGTAATTATTAAGTTCCTGAGACCGGATTTGAACCCAAGTACTCATGACTCCAGGGCTGGTGCTTTATCCACTGAGCCACCTTGCCACCCCCATGCTATCCTTTTTATAGAAGAATTAACAGAACATATATACTGTGACTAAAATTAACATCCTGGGTTTTAATGTCTGTCCTGTTAAGTTTTTGATTTGGTACCAATAATTCATACTGCATCAAAGGACTAAAAATAAAAATAACCTATAATTATCAATAGCTTTTAGGAGTATCATAAACCATTCCTCTACAGCAGTGATACTTAACCTTTCTGTATGTCATGGACTCCCACTGGTAGCCTAGGGATATTTACGAACTCCTTATCAAAATGTTTTTAAATGTAAAAAAATAAAACATGTAAGATTACAAAGGAAACCAATTATATTGAAATACAGTTTATGTTTGTGTTGAAATAAAAGTTCATGAACCCCAGCTTTAAAGCAAAGATGAGACTGTGGTTCTTTGGTGTGTATTGATGGCAAAGTATTTGAACAGTTTTATTCAAAGAATCAAGATAGGTAGTCTAATTCTCTGATTATCTATTAGACAATCCCCAACCTTATTCAACACAGGGGTTCCCTTGAAAATGGTTGCTGATTTCTCTTGCAAAAGAAAACAAATTATTGAGCTCAAATAGAGGTTCTTTAGTACAAATTTGTTGAGATATACAGATGGATGATTAACTAGTATAGACTTCAGATTCATTAACACTTGATAGTTGTTTATTACCCAAATTGTCAGAAAGTTTTCCTGGTAAAGGAATTATGAAAGCCAATTGTGAGACGCTGAGATTAATTCTGAGCTGTTTTAAGTTAACTCCCAAACTCTAGATTTTCAAAACAGAAATATTTAGAAAACGAGAGGAAACTAAATGTAAGGTATAAAAGAAAATTTGGCATCATCTTACCCCCAGTTACAGACTGAACTGCTCTAAAATCTACCAAAGGGGAAATAATGAACAGAATTTTTTACTGTAGACTTAGCTTGGAGATTTTATTATAGAATCAAATTAGCCTCCTCAATCCACCATAACTTTCTAATGTTTGGTGGGTATTCCCGTACTATGATATTAAAAAATGAAAAGTGACATTGGACAGTGAGAGGGCATAAATGGGAAATGACCTTTACTGTTGGTAATTTAGACTTAAACAATGCTAAACAAGCTTCTAAACAAGTGCCAGGTAAATGTATTGTCAATGGCACTCAACAGAAGGAAATGCAGGATATTACCTATTAAAGAACAGCCCTCAATATCTCAAGACAGACCTTGGGAAGACACAGTAAAAAAGAATGCAGTTCTTAAGAATAAGTACTCTTAAGTGAAGATAGTTGCTACCATCTCAAACTTGCAAATCTATTTGAAATGATAAGAATCATTAATCTTTCAAACTATGTCTAGAACATGATGCTATTTTGAAGATATTAAAAAAAAATTCTCAGAAGAGTATCCTATTAAGATCTTCCATTCTGACCTGCCAAAATGTCTGATGCACAGGAAAGACAGAAAATAAGACCATTAACTTTTTAGCTAATCAGTCTTGGTCATCACTGGTCAACTGGTGCAACAGCACTGGTATTAACAGCTATGCCATTTAATTACATAAAACAGTAACCAATTCAACTTCACTAAAGAACTAGACAAAATGGTAATTTACTAATCCAAAATTATTCAGATTTTATATTTTGCCAATTTTCAGAAAATATTTATTGAAGCACTTAAGACAGACTATATGTTGGTTATTCAATTTTTAAAGGAAAAAACATCAATCTCTGAAATCTCACAATGAGTTTTGTAGAGCATTAAAAAAACCCCAACCAATCATAATCTAATATCAATGATAGCACCTGGTCTACATTCCCTAAAAAGGACAGTTTTGGAGAAGCTCAATCATGTCAAGGATCTGTCACAGAATTATTTGTTTGTTTGTTTTCCTCAAATCTTTTTTTGCAAAAAGACATATAACTGCTAATCTAAAGTTGATTGCTTAACCATCATTTTTGCCTAAAAATGGCAAGATAATTCCCCAAAGGGACACTCATTAGTTAAGTGTGTCATCAGCCCGTGCCTCTTACCTGTCATTGTACACTGGTAGTGAGAAACCACTGTTGGGGTGAAGGCTAAAAAAGAAAAATTAGGGAAAGCAAACTGAATAATAAAACAAATGTGTGCATAGATATTTTTGTGTGTAAATATAACTCTACAAATACATAATATAGACATGGTTTGTGTATAAAGAAAAGAAAAGTGACAGCAAGTGAGTAATCTGTGTGTATGTAGGCACAATAGATAAAAATCAGACACATAAAAAGAAGGCATTTCACGTGAGGGGAACAGACTCATTACTAAGGCTTAGCTCTAAAATAGCTACTAGGTTGATCACTACATTCTCTACCTAATAAAAATTTCACTTTGGTGACATAATTTTAGCTCAATCAAGACACACATCTAATATTTTAAAAGCAATTCTGCAATAATTTTGAGAAGGTTTTTTAAAGTAGTATATTATAAACCAAGTCTAACTTCCTAGAAAGCAATGCTACCCATCCCCCAACTTTTACTACTGTCTCTGGAGAGTTCTCTCTTCCCCTTACTGGTTTTTGCCAATGACAGATTTGAGGGACTAGAATAATTAATCGATAAATTAGGCAGATACTTAAGTAAAACCAAACCTTGTAATTTCCAAGCTTTCCGTTGTTCTTCTTTGGCAATTTGTTCCATGTCTTTGTCGTATATGTAATCCTGACACATAAAGCAGTATATACCCCCATACAAAAGGTCTATGGCTGCAATGAGAGAGAGGAAAGGGGAGGGGAAGAGAAAGAAACAAGTTTCAATTAGGAATTTTAAAATGGCATGTTCTTTAGCTTTTCAAGAACTGAAGGTTTATGTTTGACATTTATTTTTAGTGTTGCCTAAAAAACTCAAGTCATAGAAACCGTCTAACAAAGTATTTTTCTTCCATTTCTATTCAAGTATCCATGCAAATGAGGGCAATTTATTTTTCTTTCCCTGGCTTCTTGCCAATTCTGGAATGACAAAGGAAGAGCCAATTTTATAAATACCAAATTCCTGAGAATAACTTGGTGCTTTATACTTTAACTTTCAACATGATACTTATGGTTAACTGACTTGTATTGAATTCATTAATATTTTCTTGGAATTCTTACTAGTACCTAACAGTCCAAAAATATCTAATGATTATTTGCACATACTGTGACTCCAAGAAAGAGAAAATATTTTAAATTGAAGTTGTTTAACTGGTTTTAGAAAATCAAATTTGATTTCTAGTATTGCTTTATTACTGACCAGATGACCTTTGGGGTCATTTCTGAGACCTCTCTGTCTTACCTTCCTCAAGGATAAATTTACCTTCAAGGAAACATTAAAAAGATAAATGAAATAAACAAACTGTTTTGAGCTCAAAATAATGTTCACAGTAAGTTAATAGTCTTCATTTGAGGCATACTAAATTTAGTTTAAATTAAACCTTTAAGATTTTATTTTCTCCAAAAGAAAAATGGAAATGGTTAAGTTTCAAAAAGAGAAGAGTAGATAGAACAAGGGCCTCAAAGTCTAATGGGATCCAGTCCCACTTTTGACATACTGGTTGTGGGACCCTAGCTAAATTTCAAATGCCCCAAGCAGCTCTATAAGATTGTAAAGCTTCAGAAGACTGAGGATCCTTGCATTAATGAAATCAGAGACTCAACCAAAAAAATAACAATAATACAGGCTTCTCAAGCAATTAGCCAGGAATACTCTTATCAATCATAGTGTCTAAAATAAAAATAAAAAATTTTAGAAAAAATAAACATGTTAGAATGAAGTCAAAAGACTATTTTATACAAAGACAAACATCATAATTTCTGTAAACTGGTATTACTGTTCTCCACAGCACTGAATTCCTTTAGTACTACAAAATTTTGAGTTTAATTGTGTCTTTTATTGTTCTCTAATTATTTCCCATTAGTAGATTTGTCTGCTTAATGATTCTGTCAACCCCTTCAAAAGACACGCACCATTCCAACTTCTTTCTTTCACAGAGATAGTAATCACTCCAGAGGTCATCTCTTTCAATACAGACCTGAAAAGAAATCATTCCTATAATGTCCCCACAATGATAATCTTGCCTCTTACTGAAGACTTCCAATGAAAACAGCTTGCCACCTATGGAATCATTTCATTTCTGAATGCTCTGTGGAATGATTTAAAGTAGAAATTTTTCTATCTTATGAAATAGATGGATAATTTAGTTAATCATAATCTATCACTTGATTTGAAATAGAAACAAAGAAAAGAAAAATCTGGTTTGAAGCAAAAACACCAACATTCTGTGATATACTTCTAATTTCTTTACGTAATGTTCTTGCTTCAAAGTCAAGTGCTGCCACTTTTATATAGGGACATACTAATACTGAAAGGGGCAAAAAATGTCATTGAGAAGAGCAACATGAGACAGTTCTGAGAAACTGAGGGGAAACAGATTCTCAGATAAACATATTTTATAACCTATTTTTAAAGACAAAAGCACTTTCTAAAATATGAAAATGGCTGAATTGCATTATTGAACACCAGTTTATTTCCAGATAAATGTTTCAAAGTTTTGAAGGCTATAAGTGAGAAATTGTAAAATAAGGGACTGTTCAGACAAATTGTTAGATGCAAACAAAACAAATCTTCAAACAACTTTTTTCTAATACAGGAACACTAATACATAAAAGAAATTGGGGGGGGAGAAGGAAGGAGTATGGGAAAGATATAAAATTGACTTCAGTGTGGATTTATGGTTCCAGGTAATTAAGGTAAAAGCTTACCTACTAGAGTTCAATGATGCAGGATCAGAAGCTAAGATTCCAGTGGGGAGCAGTGGGGATAATGACCATATATGGTCTTTTTGCATCATACACAAAGACTGCAAATCTAGGGTTCCTAATCTGAGTTTGAGATAGATACTACTCAGAGGGACCTGATTTGAAGCAGATGAGATGATATGAAAAGAAGTCAAAGATGGGGAGAATAAGAAGGGGGCTGGTTTCAAGACAGAGAAGCAGAACAGAGAAGAATCAAAAGATAAAAAGCAGCTGCCTTAGATTGAATCAGTTAAAAGAGCTCATTGAAGTAAGGCAGAGTCTTCAACAGCAAGAAGCTCATGGAACAATAAGAATCCTGCTGTAGAAGCCCAATACCTGGGCTTCTTTGTAAAGCTCTATGTTATCTACAGTTTGAGGGTTGAGGATAGCAATCTCTAAAGTTGATGTAGTAAAGATTTTGATTGGAGGAGAGCTATTTACTTGTTAGGAGACGATTGTAAAAGGAGATTCACATGGGTGGGCAGTCACCCTGGGAACAAGAGGTGTGGATGACTGTTTTAAATTCTAAATGGTGCTGGAATTTCTTTTACGGAAGATTCCCATTTTCCTTTTTACCTTAATTCTTGGTTACAGATGTCATTTTAGAATGTTTTTCTAATTTGCTAATAAAACAAATAGTATCTGTATTACTCTTTTCTGGCATCTACAGTTCTGGAGTCAGGGTCTCGACTGCACTGTCTAAGGAGAAAGCTCCTCTGAACCCAGAAAGTAAATCTGAATAACTCTGCTGTTACTCAGTTCAAGGGAAGTGTTTGTCACTGAGATTGCTTAACATTGTTTCTGCACCCAACCGAGGGGAGCAAGCTTGGAAACTGAGGTAGCCTTGGCTTAGTGCTACTGTTTCAATAGAAGAATGTAATACTACTTTTTACTCAAAGAGCTTAATGCTGTTCTTTTGGCATGAGAATAGCAAGGAAGTGGCTTTGTCCAGTAGGAGGGTAGAGAAGGAGCAGGTGGTGGGTGATACAGATTATTTCCTAAAAGCTACCCCTGACTTCCAGGCCTCTAAATTCAGTTAGGAGCTGCCCCCAGGCACAAGCAATGCCCTTAATCCTTCTCCTCACTGCTACTGTATTCACTCTCCCCCCACGGTAGTGGGAAAGCATGCTCCCACATTTAGGAGTTGGACTATTGTGACATTTTGATTATTCCTATTTTTCCCTTTTATTGAGTAAACAATGTTCTGATCAAAAGTTTAAAGTAAAAACAACACTGTACAATAATCAGCTGCAAATAACTGAGTTCTTCTCTGACATATAATGACCCCAGACAATTCCAAATTCTATAATGAAAAGATACTATTTCCAGAGAAAAAATTAATGGAATCTGTGTGAATGGAAATTGAAGCACAATACTTTTCACTCTTCATATATTTTTTTCCCTTTGGTTGTGTGTCATTTTCTACAACAAGACTAATATGGCAATTTTTTTACATTATTGAACATGTATAATCCATATCAAACTGCTTACCATCTCAGGGAGGAAAAGAAATGGTTTTTTTTAATGTTGAAAATTGTTTTTTGGGGGTAACCAGGTGGTACAGAGGACAGAGTACCAGTCCTGGAGTCAGAAGGACCTGGGTTCAAATCCGACTTCAGACACTTAATATTACTTAGCTGTGTGACCTTGGGCAAGTCTACTGGCCTTACTAAAACCCTACTGGCCTTACTAAAAAAAAGTTTTTATGTAACTAGGGGAAAATAAAATTATATATTTTTAAAAAAAGAGTAAATGGTACCATTGGGACTGTACTGTAAAAATGGGAAATACACTGGTGGAGGGGAGCTCAAGAGTTACCTAGTGACAAGTAGTAGGACTGTCTCCTCACACCAAAGTCTACAAAGGACCTTGAGATTAAGTTGCAGCAGGATGTTTATTACTGTGACTGGGTTGCTTCTGGGAATCTCCCCTTTTATTCCTTGATGAGCCAGAGTGAGATGGTTCAAGGAGAGAGAAGGAATAAGGGCAGGCACCACACTGGATACTGTGCCTGTTACTGCCCTATCAACATAAGTCAGGTAGTGTGATACCCAGACTCCAGGTTAAAGGAGATATTTCCATCTCATAAAAAACACATGGATAAAAGATCAATGAAAAGTTGGGGAAAGGTTGACCCCAGACTCATGGCAACCATGTCCATCTGATAGCTAGTATGGGGGGAGGACTCAATAAGGTGATTGTGACCTGGGAACCCTGTCGCTTTTGCCTCAGAGGTCTTGTAAGAAGGAATTGTTTGGACAGTGCAAAGCAGAGGTGAATTTTAAAAAGCCTTATCTGCATGTTGTTCTGAGGTTGAAGTATCAGTCTCTCAGCCAAAAACACTGGTTATGAATTGAGCTACTGAATGCTGCTTTAAATTCTTCAGCTTCAAGTTTTTTTATAGCTTTAGCATTTGTTTTATGTATAGGAATAAATTACCTCATAATAAATTCTCATACCAGATTCACTAATTTTTAACTCCTTTTTGGAAAAATTCTGGAAATGAAGGGTAACACAAAATCTTTAAGTAAGGCCAACAAGTTCAGATAAGAAATTGAAGAATGTGAGAACTCAAAGAGAATAGACTTTCCAAGACTAAACCTGGTCCCAAACAGAGGTTTGTGCACAGAATAGAAAGTGGGTCCAGCAGTGTCCTTAATATCAGATACACATAAACTTTTAAGGCTAGCAATAACTTGTAAATGAAAAATACATTCTTTGGTATGACAAACAGAGCTTCTATTTCTCAAATAGTTTTCTTAATATAAAAGAAACACTAAAGATTGACTTTTCAATGTCAAATCATAAGCTGGAATATACTTGGAAGCTTGCAATTTACCCTCAAAGTTTTTCTTGCCTGAATTTAAACATAAAATTCACCATAGAGTAGAAAATATCACTTATAGAAATAGAGTCGGAAGTATGATTATGTGAGCTAGCAATGATCATTCCAATATAAAAGAAATAAGAATTGTATCAAAACTTAAAGACTGAAACACAGAAGAATATTAATATTTTCGGTAGGACATTTTTGCTAGAATGAGAGAACTGAAAAATATTTTTAGAAATTAGGCTGAAAGCATATAGGTAAAGGTGTCCCAAAAACTCTGCTACATAAATGTCAAATAATCATAATACAACATTGACACATCTCATTGTATGGCCCATCTCCCATAAGTCTATTTCTATGGAATTAAGAGCATTACAAGGCATGATTTCAGCAGACATCAAGGCTTTTAACAGAACCATGCTTTTACTTCACAGATAACAAAACTGGAGGTAGCCCTGATAGCAATGAGTAAAAATTCATAAGTTATTTTTTCATATAGGAAATCACATAGCAAAAATAATTCATTTTATCCTTTGGTGTTTTTTTAGTTTAGGTGATTTAATCTTTCTGGACCTCAGGCTCCTCATACATAAAAAAAAAAGCTGAATAATCTTTATTAAGCATCCATTATATGGTACTGTATTATATGGTACTGTGGCTGGGCCATGAAAGCAGAAAGACAAAGTCAGAAACTTTAGATGATTTTTAAAGTACCACTGAATTCCAAATAACTGAAGGTAACTGGCCCTCTACTGTAAATAGATTCCCAAGTACAGGAGCTCATTGATATAAGAAACTAAATTGTTCAACATCTCTCAATAATATTCAAGACATTCCTCTGCTTCCCATGCTTCCTCCTCACTCCCCATATTTAGTAAAAAGCTATTTTGATCATAAAAATTAAATCACACTATAGTAATTTTAGGACAGTTACTGAATTCTTTATAGTACAACTTCCTTCTATTTGGGTTCCTGGAATAAAAGAACTACTGAAATGGGATTTGAAAATCTAATTTACATAAATTCTGGGAGCAATGGAATTAACAGTAAAATGACATACTTAACCCTTTCTAATCTAATTTTTCTGAGAGTTCGATGTTACTTACTCAGATTTAATATTATTTTAAATATGGATAGTTAGGAAGAAATGTGGATTTAACAATGTTTTTTATGCAATTTCAAGGTCATCTCTTAAAAGCACTTTGAATTTCCACTATCTGCTGTTCTTCACAACTGTTTCACATTCTTCTTTTATATTCTGAAACTACTCTTTTAACTACCACTGTTACTTCCACAAATATTACAAAAATCTTTAATGAAAAAAGGAGGTGAAAAAATTAAGCTAAAATAAACATTCAACTTCGTAATCTATAATGCAGCAATACTGAGTGCAATACTCTATCCTCTACTCCATTTAGTTGCTTGTCTTCCAGGTCAGAGAGACAATACAAATATTTATGTAAAAATAATTATACAAATTCTGAATTGATAAATAGTAAGAGATGAACTAGCAAGAAGAAATCCAAGCTATCAATAACCATAGTTGTTGGAATGTAAAACAAAGCAATTCACATCTATTAGAACTGACAAAGTTGACAAAAAAAAATGATGAAAAGACAATGAAGGGGTTTGAGAAAACAGGCACATTAATTCACTATAGGCAGAGCTGTGAATGGACTGGTCATTCTGGAAAGCAATTTGCCCAAAATGAAATTGATCCAGCAATATAGCTACTATGTCTACTGCCCAAGGAGTTTAAAGAGAGAGCAAAGGAAGTTAAATATACAAAAATTTCTTTCATGGGGACAAAGAACAGGAAATTATGGAGGTACTCATCAACTGTGGAATGGTTGAATAAATAATGAAATGTGAAGGTTCTGAAATACTAAACGAATGGAAAGCTGAAGAAATAAAAATGACGGTTTCTGAGAAATCTGGAAAGACTTCATGAACTGTTGCAAGTGAAGTGGGTAGTACCAAGAAAACAATTTATACCATAGTAATACTAGAGATAGAATAAGGATGTTATTATCCACTTCCTAATAGAAAGGTGATGGACTCATAACAGTGAATGAGACCTTTTTCTAGACATGATCAATGTGAGAATTTTTTTGCTTAATTAGGCATATTCATTTTTTTAAAAAAAGCATTTTTCCCCCAAAAGGGGGAAGAGGCTGAGGAAAAAGAGATCTTTGTTAATAACATAAAATAAACATTTATAAATCAAATAATGCATAGGATAGAATGCAAAGGACAGCTGCACAGCGCCAAAGTACACAAAGAGCTACCTAAGAAGAGCAAATCAATACTGAGGCATCTGGGAAAGGTTTCATGGAAGAAGTAATACCTGATTTGGGCTTTTCAAGACACATAGGAATTCAGCAACTGGAGACAGGGGAAGGAGAAGAGAGTATTCAAAGCACAGGGAATCCATGAAGAAAGGGTCAGGTGGATAAAGTATGTGTCTTGTCAAGATAGCAAGCAATTTAGTTGACCTTGAATTATAACAGCTGGCATTATAACCTTGCAAAGTGCTTTCATATATTAACTCATTAGATTGCCCCAACAATTTTGAAAAGCAGCTTATCCCCATTTTTCAAATGAAGAAACTGAGACACAGACTTGCCAAGGTACACACAAGATACTGATGGTGAAAAGTGGAAGCTTGGTGGCCCAAATCCAGTTCAGAATCACAGATCCAGGGTGGACTTAGAAGGGAATGTATCATAAGGGTTGTAGTTCCAGAATAGAGAAGAAGTCCTGCACTTAGTATCTAGAAAGAGGAAGTTCAGAAGTATGCAACAAATGAGGCTTAGACTCCAGGGAAGAGTAGACTATTAGTTCCAGCCTCCTGCCCAATCAGAAGTAAGCAGAGGAATCAATAACTAGAGGCAGGAATCCCAGTCTCAAAGGGAATTTACAATTGAAATCACTGGGAATCAATAGAACTTTCCAACTGAATCTAGCAGCAGTTTTCTAAACCATAAAGGCAATCAAGACTTTGTTAAGAAGAATAGAAACAAGCACTTTTGATATGCCCAGGTCCTGGGCTTAGTACTTTTCAAATATTAGCATATTTAATCTTTAATATATTCCTGGGAGAAATGGTCTTCTTAACCCCATTTTACACATGAGGAAAATAGGGCTAAAAGAGTTTTAAGTGACTTGCCCAGGTTACACAACCAGTAAATTTTAGAGGCTACATTTGAACTCAATGCTCTATCAACTGGCACCACCTCATGGGTTCTTTATCTTGGATCATAGCTTTTTAGAAGCACTGATTGCTGACATGTTTCCCCTGTGCAGTCTGTGCAGTCCCTGAGATATTCTTTAAAAGTACCAACAGGACTAGACCTGATATTTCCTCTAGAAGTGCTGCAGAGCTCAGTCCTAACATCAAATACAAAAATTAGAAAGTATGCTGAAAGCAAACAAACAAATCTCATCACAGAGAGCTATTAGGGTGGTAGAGAAAATTCAAGACGAAAAAGAAAACAACAAAAGATCTATAAGCAAAGCCTCAGAGAGAAACATGGCTTGAATAACAACTCAAGAAGAATTCTTGGAAGAGATGGAAACAAGAGTTAAAGAAACTTTTAAAAATATTTTATAAATGACATGAAGAAAAAAGAAATGAGAGCTAAGAAGAAAAAACTGGAAAGGGAATTAACAACTTGGTACAAAAGATACAAAAGCTTGCCCAAGTAATAAAATTAGAATTGACCAAATTGAAGCTAATGATCCCATGAAACAATATGAAAGATTAAAACAAAGTTAAAAGACTGGGACAAAAAAGTATCTAAGAGCAAAAACAACTGAACCAAAGAGAAAAAAATTTAAGAATCACTGGACTATCTGAACACCATAAAAAAAAGTCTCCACATCTCATTTCAAAAAATCTTTAAAGAGAATTGCTCAAATAATTTAGATCCAGGAGACACCAGAAACAAAAAGAATTCTCAAACTATCTCTTGAAAAAAAAATCCCTAAATAAAAATTCCCAGGAACACCATTGAAAGAAAACATATTTCAAGGAGTCAGAAATACCAAGGAGTCACAAGATTTAACCTCTAAAAAGTAGAGAATTTGAAATACGATATTCCAGAAGACAAAGGATATGAGCTTTCAGCCAAGAATAAAAATCAGCATAACTTAATATTTCCAAGTATTCCTGATGAAAAGATGAGACTTGTGGAGAAACTCTGAAGTTCAAATACAGGAATGAAGAGAAACATAAAAAAAAAATTAAAAAAAAAAAGAATTAACAATAAGAAATTAAACATTAGATAAAATCTTATATTCAAAAATATGAAGAGTTGATAAATGTGCCCCCTATCATCATTCAGGGGTTACAGAGGAAGTCTAACAGACAAAAGTCTAAGAGTGGATCTGTTATTTCTTCATTATCTTAAGAAAAGAATGGAACGAGAAAGGAAGAAAAGGAAGCTTGGGTAAATTTATCTCACATAATCAGGATATAGTAGCTATCTATCCAAATTAAAAAGAGAGAGGGATAGGAATGGGGAACAGCTGAACTCATTGAAGGATGAGAAAACACAACACATTCCCGACGCCGCCATCTGAATTTGAAAGGGCTGATGGAGGAATCACTACTAAGCAAAATAAACTCAAACTAGAATGTTTACTTCACTCTCTCACTAATCTTCAATCTTAGGGTATTTGGGTGGCACACTGGATAGAGCACCAGTCCTGGAATCAGAAGGACCTGAGTCCAAATGTTCATTCTTTTTCTGTTTACTGAATGCTTCTCTACTGACTACTAAATATGCTCATTTCTCTAAAGAATTCATCTCTCCCTATTATCATCTCATAACTCTTTTCCTCAACTTACTTTCCTCTCACTCTTTTCTAGAGTCTAGTTTTGGGGTACATCACTCAAGTGGAACAAGGCAGATACAAGGCATTGAGTACCCCTGCGGTCCAATGGTCCCCATACCCACCAGGTTGTACCCCTTTGGACTACTCCATCATACCCTCGCATCTCTTCTGCCCTTCCTCCCAAGCTCTTTGTGGGATTCTCATCCCCTACCAGATTGTGAGATCCTGGAGAAGAACTGGTTTTTTGCCTTCCTTTGTACCTCCAGCACTTGAAATGAAATGAAATCAATAGAAGTCTCTAATTATTTTAGTCAAACTAGGTCTTCTAAAATACAGCTGGTACCACCATGCCTTCTTAGTTAATACATGGAAATAAAACTTTTCCATCAGTATGTGTATACATTAACAATGGGCTCCTTGCAGATGAATCTTAAGGTACAAGAGACAAACAGAAACCCTTACAACAGAAAAGTCTTAAGAGGGGTAACCAGGTTATTCAGGAAAGAATGAAAAGCAATTTAATGAAATATATGAAGTTAAGAGATCAGACATTAGTTATTAGATAGATAATGAATGAATTTCATTAATTGTACTAATATTTTATTTAAAGCTTTCAAAGACAATGGCACCTAAATACTAACTCCAGGCTACAGGGATAGTAAGTATATCATGACTAAATCAGCATTTGAACAGTCTAAACTTTATTATAAACTAAGATAGGCATATTTATATCTCCTTTGTTTTTTAAGTGAAGATGTGTTTTTCGGGATGGGGGAAGGAATGGGATAACTAATGTTCTATTAGGTTCTATTCTTGAGTAGGTGGGTATCTGGTTTTATTTTAAATAGATTAACTTGAGAGTACCTAAATATTCAATTAGATAAATGCTCTGATAGTTTCCTTTATTTTATCAGGAAAAATTATCATCTCTCTAAACAGAATATCACCAAGCACTTATTAAGTGTTAATTCCACTAGGGCAATAAGGCTTGGCAATTCTTATAAACTAAGAAACACACACACACACACACACACACACTTGAAAAAACTTTCAATAATCATCCTTCTTTAAACATAAAATAATTATTGTGTTTTATGCCATTTTAATAAAAGTTCTATTGAAAGGATTCTATAATTGCAACAGGAGATGAAACCAAAAGGAATGGCTCATATCTGTCAACAAATGGAAGTATGTAATTGTTCACCTTTGCCCAGGTTGAGAAAGGAATCCTGAAAGGGAGCGATTAGTCAAAAGGAGAGGTTTCAGGAAGCTATTTCACCAAGAATATTATTAAAACCAACAATATTTTTGTTCTGTTTGGTACACAGAAAAACCATAAACAAATTAGCTCTGCTTTCCACAGTATAGTGGAATGCCATCTGATGGAAGTCCATCAGTCAACAAGCATGTAATTACTATACATTTTCACAATTAATATTAAAATGTAAGTTTAAAGTTGCTTGGACAACACAAAATTCCAGTTTGAATTAGATAAGAATAGAAGTCTGGCTAGGCCTCAAGAAGCAAAAGCTCAATTTTCAGTGAAGGCTTTCATCATCAAATCATTCCTACCTCATACTGTGCTGTTCAAGTCCCTCCAATGGCCTCCATAAATACTCCAGTAGCTAATTAAGTACTATTTATAAACATGTTCACATGTTTTCACAGTGTAATTCCATAATCATCAGGCAAGTCTCAATTTAGGCCTCTCATGCTTCACTAGTGAAGAATTAGAAACAGCAAACACCTAATTTTTTTTTTAACGATCTTTCAAAGATCTGCTGAAATTACTGAACACTACCTGGAACCTATAAGAATTTGGCCGTAAGCAAATCAACGATTTGGTTCCTTCTTACTAGAAAGCTAAGTATCTACTTTAAAGTATAGTTTAAAATCTTCAAAGATATTTGATTTATTAAAAAGTCAACAGAAATAATTACACTACTTCTCTAGGGAATGAATTTGGAAGAAGTTAAATCTTTGTACTCTCTTTTAGCTTTCTCTTTATTTTCTATCTCTAAAAAGGGATAAACACATTCAAACCAAAGAAATGGTGATTCACAAGCATTTGACAAGTCATTTCTTGATATCCCCTTTCTATTTTTCACCTAATTCTCTTGACACAGAAACCTAGACATGTAAAATCAAACCAAGTATCTGTCTGAAAACATGTACCACATTCTGCATATCTATTAATCTGTCTTTCAACAGTAAAAAATTTTCAATTAACAAATTTCCAAGTAACAAATGTCTTGTTACTTCTCAATCACTGAAAACCAGTTTTAATTTTTATAGTTTTTCAAAGAATCTTACATAATTTTATATAATCTTACATAATTACATGAGGTGTGGTCTACTGTGGAGTACTTTTGGTAAAAAAATTACTTGTTACCTCAAAAATATCATAATCAATAATATCTTTAATATATATCCTATCCTATCCAAATATAAACATTATTTAGATGGAAAATGAGACATATGTCAGTCAATAGTTAATGCTCTACCCATCACCTGTTTTCGGTATTAATTGATGTCTATGCCTATCATATACTAACCCTCTTTTCAAACCCAGTATGAATTGATCCCTAAACACTCTCACAATTCTATCTTGTCTCTCTAAGCGCAAAACTGGTCTAATCCAGATCCTTTTCCCACCCTTGCTCTCATTAGTGTTTCATGTCTCTTCCATAAGCATATCTGAGATTGTGATTTCATAATGCAGGGACATCCACTTATCAGCTTCCTCACTGTCTTGGTGGGACCTCCTGAAAGATAATGAGAGGACTATAAAGATCTGTTCACACAGTAAACTATCTGCCACTCAATCAGATTCTGTATTTTATGTAGACCCTCCAAGAGGGCCAAAGGTAAGAAGGTACTTTTGATTGTTTTCACTGTACTGTTTAGGTATCAAGCACTACACAAAACTAATAAGGCCTTGGAAGAAAAAAGCATTTCAGATTGTGAGGAAGATTTGGGGACCTTGGACCCTTTAGTAATGCATCATTGGCTCACAGCTCTGCCACAGTGTTTTTTTTCCCCCTTGCAAATTGGACAATTTGGAAAATCCCCACACTATTTAGGAATGTGTATGCTTAAGTTTGGCTAATTATTATTTTTATTTGTACTATAGGTCTGAAAAGAAAATTTATCTTGTCTTTTGTTAATAATTTTAAAAATACAAAGTAAAAATGCATATATATATATGATCATTTTTTAAGGTTACAGAATGAATTTGGGAAACAACATATTCTATAAGGTTCCCATTCAAAATTATCAAAGTTCTTTCAATTTCCCTCCAACAATTTTTTGTATTCCTATAACTTCCTCCTTGTTAATCTTTGTTAAATTTTTTTCAGATAGAAAAACTCTACTTCCCTACAATTAGGTAGAGCTTTTAAAAAATTTTTTTCATAGAATTATTGATTTCAAGCTTATTAAATTTTGTAAATCAACTAGTCCAAGCCTCTCATTTTACCAATATATAATGTAATAAGTGGCAAATCTGGAATTGGAACCCAAAACTTTGACTCCAAGTCCAAAAATTTATGTTTTGTATAGAGGTTTTATTCTATAATAAGAAAAACAAAAGCAGCAAGCATTCAAGGTCTGCAAAGCTCTTTGCAAATATTTTCTCAATTTATCCACACAACTGTAGGAGGTTAAGTACTATTGTCACCCTCATTTTATAGATGAATAAACTGAGGCAGCTTGCCTTACAGGGTCACACAAGTTATAGAGTTTGAGGTAGACTTTGAACTCATATTCCTGACTTCAGATCCAGTCCTGGCAATTGTGCCACCTCTCTGCCTCAAATATTCATGACCTCTATAATCTAGGGGTTTTGTTGATTTTTTTTTTTTCGTTTTTGCTAGGCAATGGGGTTAAGTGGCTTGCCAAGTCCACACAGCTAGGTAATTATTAAATGTCTGAGGCAGGATTTGAACTCAGGTACTCCTGACTCCAGGGGCAGTGCTCTGTCCACTGCGGAACCCAGCCACCCCATCATACTAGGGGTTTTTAACAGAGAGAACATCAACAAATGGAGAGGTAACTTGGGCAGGGAGAACTGCAGGAACAAGTTATTAAAAGTCAGTAAACTGAATCAGCAATCATTAGTTTAAAATAATCAGAGCACAGGTCCTAGAATCAGAAGGACCTAAGTTCAATTCCAGTGGCAGACACCTGACTAGTTGTGTGACCTTAGGCAAATCAATTAAGTCTATTGCCCACAAAATCTTATCTACTCCCCCTCCCCAAAAAAATCTAAAATAAAGTTGAAGTCGGATTATGAAGGTCTTTGAATGTTCTTTAAGTGCTAAGCAATTTGGTTATTATCTAGCAAGCAATTGAGAAGTCACTTAATTCAAACACCTATTATGTGCAATGCATTATGTATAAGGATACAAGTGATAATTTCGGTTTTCATGAATCTTACATTCAGGGGCAGCTAGGCAGTGTAGTGTATGGAGAATCAACACTGGAGTCAGAAAAACCTGGGTTCAAATCCAGTCTCAGACATTTAATATTTGCCTACCTGTGTGACATGGGCATGTCACTTAACCCATTGCCTTAAATATTTTTTTTAAAAAAAATCTTACAGTTTGATTTATTATTATGGCAATATTTTGCATGACTACACATTTTTAATCGCTATCAAAAAATTTGCTTTCTCAATGAGAGGGAGAAGAGTGGGAAGAAGGGAGAGAATTCAGAATGTAGTTTTAAAAATGAATGGTAAAACTATTTTTCACGTGTAACTGGAGAAAAATAAAAATAAAATAGTTTGGGGGAAAAAAGAACTTATATCCTACTGGGGGATGGGGAGAGCATAGATTAATGATCTCACTCACTTACATGCCTTTACCAAATCCCCAGAGCAATCTCCTTTATCTATATATCATTCATAAGCTTGAATCCTGCACTTCTAATTAGCTTCTAGGCATCTCCATATATAAGTGTTCCTCCAACTCTTTAAACAACATGCTGAAAATACAATCTAATATTCCCTTCCAAAATCTGCTTCTCCTCCTTTCTTCTCAATTATACCACCATCTTCAGTTCTCCAAGCTTCTTCTTTAAGTCCTCCCTCCACAGCTAATCAGTTGCAAAGTCCCATACCATCCACCCCCATCAGTTCTCACTTCCTATGTATTCAAAAAGTCAGCCACCCTTCAAGTCCAGGTTCTTATAACCTTATGCCTGGTCTTCCTGCTTCTCAACCTTCTCCCCCTCCCTCCAATTTCTGCCCTTTTAAAAACCACTTTACATAGGTCCAAAATAATCTTTCTAGCAGAGACTATACCTTTAAAAAATGAATTTAATTAAAAACAGTTAGAAATATCATAAAGCTATCTGTAACAAAGGAAAATAGAGCCCTAGGATGGTAGTAATATTGAAAACAATATGAAAATATAAAAGAAATATAGCATTAGAACAAAAAGACTTGATAATTATTTGAATTTGTAGTAGTGTGAAAACGCAAAGACAAGGAGGAAATCTAAAGTTATAAGCATAGATTATATATTTCCAAAGGAATTAATGTTAAATATTAGAGAATTAATAAATACCTAAAAGATCTTTAACTTCAGTTTAAGCTGGCTTGGCTCGCTCAATAAGAACACTGACATCCATTTAGAAATATCATATTATAATAACTATGAAGGTCACTGGTAGCATACATCCTCAACATGTATCTGTGATTCAAATGTGGTCAAACAACTTTAAGCATATAAATTAGTAACAATGATTTTTTTTTCCCCCTGAAGGGGAATTAGTTTCTGGTTTAAGGATTGATTACTGTCTGGCCAAAAAAGACTGCTTTCCTGGTAAATACTCCCCTTTTGCCTGTTAGCCTAAATTTATCTAAGAAAGAATTATGCTTTCCCCTTTCTTGAAAAAAAGCCAAGCTCATAACATGAATTCATCCATTTATCTTGTACCATACCTACCTAGAACAGAGGTGAGAATTATGAAGGAAGAAAAAGAGGTCTTTAATATGGCAAAAAGATGTCAAAATCTAAGCAGTAAAGTTGATATATTTTCCTTGGGAGATTTCCTGAATAACATGTCAAAATGGAAAAAGCAATAGACTTGACCTAAAGTCAGGAAAACTGGCTTTAAATCCTAAGTTTACATCATTCAACCCCTAAGGATTCAACTCCTTATGCAAAATGACATGATAACTTGACTAGTACTGATATTTTTTTTTATCAGGAATTGCTAATGAAATACATTATCCTTGTTTCCCTAGCTCAAAATAGATTAGAATCAGAAAAGCAGAAATATTAGTCCAACTAGATACACTGACAGTAATATTTAATAATAAGAGGAATCAGAAAAACTACAAATCAGACTACTTAATTCAAATAACATTTAATACTTCACTGTGATCAGCATATTCTCTTTGGGAAGATAGGGAAGTGATAAATTTTATAAACTTTTCTTTGCAATGCTGACAGTAAAAATGGGTATACCAGTTATCAAGAAAACTTTTTTAGGAGATTTTTGCTTGTTTTTGAAGAAAAATCATCCATTAACAAGTATATTTTCTTTCCCTTCCACCCCTTTTCCTCAAATTCAGAAGAAAAATAAAACCCTAGTTGTGAAAAGTGAAGAAAAACAATGTACCTGATTGAATCCTGATCTGGAAATGGAAGGAATCACTTTGTAGTCAGCACAGGAAGGCAGAAAGAAGTGTCTGGATACTAAGGATGGGATCTGGTTAAGAGCTAAGAGCAATAAAAGCACAGGGCCTAAAAAATACAGAGGCTACCCATTTGACAAAGATGAGGATGGAGGCCCCAAGCCGAAAGGAGGAACCATGCTGTGGAACAGGTGCCAACTAAACATTCTGAGACACAAGATGATTCCAGAGGCCTAGTAATATACTTGCACAAGGGACAAGTTCAGGATGAAGTGGAGATATATACCTCTGAGAAGAGCAGGGTCACAATTTCTAGCAAAGCAGATGTAAAGAAAGTAGGAATCCCAAACTTACAGCTCTGTTACTCTGAACTGGCAGAGATGCCCAGCAGACTGGTAGTAGCTGTGTAGCACTAGTATACTGAAAATCAAAGGAGACAAACCCCACAATCCTATTGTTTTAACATACTATGAAGACATCAAACCAGGGCATAGTGATCAGACTTTGTCCTGGAACAGACTAGTTTAGTAACTCAGAAGTTTGCAGGTTCGCAGTTTGTTCCTGAGATCCTGAAACAATACATTTAATATCTCAGAAAGAAGCAATAGATCTACCATAGATTTTCCCCTCCACAAGTGCTACAGGGCAAAACCTTAATTTCAAGTCCAAAATTGAGAAAAAGGTTTTCTAGAATGAACAACCTTCACCATAAAAGAACTATTATAATGGCAGGGAAATTCAAGACACAAAGCCAGAAAAAAGAGAATTAAGTCCATAACATACACAAGCAAAGCTTCAGAGAAAAACAGTATAGGCACAAACTCAACAAGAATTTGTGGATGATATAAAGAAAATATCTTTTCTAAATAGATAAATGAGAGGGGTTGAGAGAAAAAACCTGGAAAAGAAATGAGAATAATAGAAGAATTAGAAAAAAGGATTAACAGATCAGAATAAGAAGTACAAAACTTTTCCCAAGCTACAAACTGTCTGAAAATCAGAATGGATCAAACAGAAATGATGGTTAACACCTACCTCCTGATAGAAAGTTGAAAGATTCAAGAGTATAAAATGGGAAGGCAGAGCCAAGACAGTGAAAAGAGCAGATCCTGTTTTAGGAGCTCTCTCATAAAACTTCTAAACTAAGGACTCTAATTAAATATTCGAGAGACGGAACCCACAGAGGGACCCAGTGAGGCAGTTCTCCTACTCAAGGTAACCTGGAAAAGAGCAGAAAGGCTCTGCTCCCTGGGGTTGGAGGGGTGGCCCGCCAGAGTGAAAGAACTTCAGCCTCCCAGAGGCAGCCCCAGGGTGGTGGGAGCCCCAGCTCACAGCAGCGGGGAAGTTTCCTGAGCTACAGCCCCCCCCAAGCACCAGGCACAACTTGGGGGAACAGCAGGGGGACCTCTGCCAGAGCAAGCATGTGAAGCCCAGGCCTCAGGGCACACAGGAAGCAGCATAGCCAGGAAACAGAAGCAGGTGGAGTCAGTAAGCAGGAACCCCCAGGGCATGAGACCATTGAGCTGAGAGAGGGGAGTGAAGAGATAGACTGCTGAGCTCTGTCCTCTGCCCCTGGAACAGGACTCTGACCACATTCAGATCCTGATCTCAGTCTAGCCCCGCCCCCAATAGAACAGCAGGGTCCCCTATACGGTCATTCACAGACCAGGAGGGAGATCAGAGCCTCACACACTGAGATCCTTGTGGGAGTGTCCCAAAGCTCAGGAAGCTCCCCCAAAACAGGCTTAGGCTGGGAAAATGAGCAAGCAGAAAATGAGCAAGAGGAACACCATTGAGAAATATTTTGCCTGTGAGTCCAAGAAGGACCAAAACACTCAGTCTGAAGATGAGGAAGCACAAGCACCTGCATCTAAAGACTCCAAGAAAAACAGAAATTGGGCTCAGGCTATGACAGAGCTCAAAAAAGACTTTGAAAATCAAATGAGGGAGTTGGAAGAAAAATTGGGAAAAGAAATGAGAGAGATGCAGGAAAAACATGAAAATGAAGTCAGCAGCTTAGTCAAGGAAATCCAAGAAAATGCTGAAGAAAATAGCATGCTAAAAACCAGCTTAGGTCAAATGGATAAAACAGTTCAAAAAGTTATTGAGGAGAAGAATGCTTTAAAAAGCAGAATTGGCCAGGTGGAAAAGAGATAAGAAAGCTCTCCGAGGAAAATAAATTCTTCAGACAAAGAATAGAATTCAGGGAGAATGATGAATTTATGAGAAATCAGGATTCAATACTTCAAAATCAAAAGAATGAAAAATTAGAAGAAAATGTGAAACATCTCATTGAAAAAACAACTGATATGGAAAACAGATTTAGGAAAGATCACCCAAAAATTATTGGAATACCTGAAAAGTCATGATCAGGAAAAGAGCCTTGACATCATTTTCAAAGAATTACTACAGGAAAATTGCCCTGATATCCTAGAAGCAGAGGGCAAAATAGAAATGGAGAGAATCCACTGATCTCCCTGAGAAAGAGATCACAAAAAAAAAAAATCAACCCCCAGGAATGTTATAGCCAAGTTCCAGAACTCTCTCCCAAGTCAAAGAGAAAATATTACAAGCAGCCAGAAGGACACAGGTTCAAATATCATGGAGCTGCAGTCAGGATCACACAGGACTTAGCAGCAACTACAATGGAAGCTCGTAGGGCTTGGAATATAATATACCAGAAGGCAAAAGAGCTTAGAATGCAGCCAAGAATAAACTACCTAGAAAGGCTGAATGTCCTCTTCCAGGGAAAAAGATGGACTTTCAATGAACCAGGGGAATTTCAAATGTTCCTTTTAGAATGGCCAGAGCTGAACAGAAGGTTTGATCTTCAGATACAGTACTCAGGTGAAGCATAGTGATTGGAGGAGAAGGGGAAAATATGAGGGACTTAATGAGGATGAACTGCATGTATTCCTGCATAGAAAAATGACACTGATAATACTCATATGAATCCTCTCAGTTAATAGAGCAGGTAGAGGGAGCTTTTATAGTTGAAGCACAGGAGAAAGCTGAATTCGAAGATAAAATATGGTGTAAAAATGGAGTCAATAGAAAAAAAGAGAAATGTAATGGGAGAAAGAAAAAGGAGAGGGGGAATAGGCCAAGACATTTCATATAATAACATTTTTTTATTATTAAATTGAGCTATTGCAATGATATGGAAGGGGGGAAGCAAGGGGGGATGAGGGAACCTTTGCTCTCATCAGAGATGTCTAAGAGAGGAAACAGCAAATATACTCAATGGGGTATAGATATCTGGAGTAAGAAGGGGGGGGGAGCAGGGGGAAGGGGTGGGGATGTGAATAAAGGAGGAGAGGATGGACCATGGGGGGAGAGTGGTCAGATATAACACATTTTCTTTTTTACTTCTTGCAAGGGGCTGGGATTGGATGGCCTGTCTGGGACCATAGGGCCAGGTGGATGCTGGTCCTAAGGGGTGGTATGGGGGCTCAGGGCTTCTTGGCCCCAGGACCAGGGAACTGTCTGCTGCACCACTCAGCGACCCTACAGCAGAGTCGGAGTGAAAGGAGAGAGAAAATATAGTACATGGTAGTGGAGAAATAAGAAGGGAGGGAGTTGCAATCAGCAATGGCAAAGTTGGAAAAATACGGAAGTAACTTTTGTGATGGACTTATCATAAAGAATGTGATCCACCCAAGACAGAGCTGATGGTGTTGGAACAAAGACTGAAGCACATTTTTTGTTATTATTATTTAGGGGAGGGTGCAGGGCAAGTGGGGCTGGGTGATCTGCCACATAGCAGGGTGATCTTTGGGTGTCTGGGGCCGGATTCGGACCCAGGTGCTCCTGGCTCAAAGGCCAGTGCTCTGTCTGCCACCCAGCCACCCCTACTATTATTACTATTTTATTTTATGTCTTTTTTTCTTTTTTTTGGTTTATGCAAGGCAGTAGGGTTTGAGGTGGCTTGCATGTCACACAGTTGGTTGATTGTTGGGTGTATGGGGCCGGATATGGGCTTGGGTGCTCCTGGCTCCAGGGCTGGTGCTGTCTACTGTGCCACCTGGCCATACTTACAATTATTACTGTTATTTTTTTCATTTTAATTTTTTTCTCTCCCCTTTACTTTATCACTCCTGTGAGTCTATACTTTTTTGGGGGGGAGGGAATATTTTGTTTACTCTTAAATAAGAATATTTTATTAATGTATAAAAAACATTGTACAAAATGAGAATAAATATTAAATTAAAAAGAGTATAAAATGAGATTTTTTTTTAGCTATGACCAATATATTTTGCTTAAATTATAAACCTGTTCCCCCCCCTTCTCACTTAGAAAGAGGAAGGAAAGAGGGGGGAATCATTGTTGATTTATAAAAAAATTCTAAAAAAATATCAAAAGAGGGATAAATTCAATTGAGGATTAGTTTTTTAAAACATTTTAAAAAGTTACCTGGGGGTGGCTAGGTGGCACCAGTCCTGGGAGTCAGGAGCACCTAAGTTCAAATCAGGCCTCAGACACTTAATAATTACCTAGCTGTGTGGCCTTGGGTAAGACACTTAACCCCACTCCCTTGCAAAAACTAAAACTAAAAACAAACTAACAAAGCTAACCTGAAGGATTTCTTAAGCAATGTTGGGGATAAGAAAAATAAGGATCTATTTACTTTGTGTGATACAGGACAACAGAAAGGAAGTAGGAAGACTGGATTCTTTTTATGATTACATTTTCTCAACTCAGGAAAATAATCTTCAGATCAGAACAAAAATGGAAGAGAATTAAAACCCAAGATAAATTATGAAATTTTGAGCTGCCTCCTACTATACTGAATGAGCTCAAATCAAGTGGTCTAGAATATTCAAAAAACTTGCTGACAATTGAACAAATGAAAGTGAATATTGAAGGAACTGTCATGCTTAACCTAGAGGCTTCAAATCTGACTTTTCAAAGAATGGTCAGAGTCAACAATTCAACAAGTCCATCTGAATTCTACAAATTTCTATTAGATACTTATAATAGACATCATAGCCTTCTGTAGTTAATGCTACTTCTTTGCAAAACTGTATGAGGAAAAATCTATTAAAGGCATAGTTTATCTGCACTTAGAAAAATAAGCAATAATTATAATGTAGTCCCAGTTCATTAGGAAGAAATCATGCAAGAAAAACCTCATCTTTATTTTTAAGGAGCTATCACACTGACATAAAATGCCATAAAATATGTAAGATACCTGGACTTCAACAAACTCTTAGACAAAGTCTTTAAAGATAATCTTATGGCCAAGATAGTTAAGTAGATCTGATTGGACAACCGGACCCAATGACTGGTGACTAACAGATAACATGTAATAAAGAGGGAAGTTTCTAGTGAAATGCTGTAAGGTTCTTTTCTTGTCTTGCTTTTGGTGCAATATATTTTGTCAATAACTTATGAATTCAGTTAAGTCCTAGACAATCACTGATTATTTACCAAAGGGTTAACCAGATCTTCCATTTTATTTGAGAAAGTAATCTCAAAAGGTCTTGGGGTGACATAGGTCAGCATAAAAATGCTGATAGAAAGGTAAAACATTCAAGAGTACAAAATAAGGTCTTAGTTGACCTTGAAAAGGTACGCTTAGAAAATTCTCACCCCTTTTGAATTCCACAGAACCTATGTTTTCAAGTCACCATTTGCTTGGGGGCGGGGGGGGGGTAGTTTTCCTCTACTCTTTTCTTATCCATCTTTTGTTTCTTAAGTCTGTATTCTTTCTCTTTCCCTAAAGCACTGGTCCAATCAGATCACTGCCATACTTAAATCTGAACAATCCTAGGTCCAGATACATAATCCTCTGCTTCATACTTCACACCCCCAATACTTTTTCATATCATACCATACAACTCAAAAGTATTCCTTGATAGTGACGCTACCTTTACTGACATTCCATACCATCATACCATACCATACCACCCTAAAATACTTTTTCTAGTAACATTGCACTTCCTGACATAAACAAGATATTCCATCTCTTGGCTCTCTCTCTTCATTTTTGCCTCCTGGCTTCCCATGCTTTCCTCAAATCCTAACTCAAATCCCATCCACTAAAGGAAACCTTTCCCAATACCTCTTAATTCTAATGACTTCTCTTTAATTATTTCTTATCTTGTACACAGCGTGTTTAGTTCATATTTGTTAGCTTGTTTCCTGGAAGGCAGAGACTATTTTTAACCTTTCTCTCTACTTTATTCCTGCATTCAGCACAGTGCCTAGGACAGAACACATACTTTAAAAAGTCTACTGTCAACTATGTGGTACAGTGGATAGTGCACTGGCCTTGGATTTAGGAGGAAGGGAGTTCAAAATCAGCCTCAGACACTTGACCAGCAGTCACTTAACACTGATTGTGTTGCATCCAAGGCTGTCTCCAGCCTTCCTGATTCATATCTAGTCATTTAACCCAGAAAGCTCAAGAGGAGAAAGTGAAGATGGTGACTTAGCATAGTCTTCCACTTCCCCCTTCCACTCAAATCCAATTCATATGCTCATCATGGCATTCCCTCCTCCTCCTCCTCATCATCATCATCTCTGTCTGAATGTCATCATGCCATTTGATCTGATCTCCTCCACCCCCATCTCTATTTAGATTTCTTCCCCTCCTCTTTAAAACTTCAGGGAAGCCAAGCTCTACCAGAAGACGATCTAGTTCCTTATCATCCTCATTAGTATATGTGTACCTTCTTTAATATTTTTTCATACTTATTTTCATACTCCTTCCAGACTCCTTCTCCAGATTATCACTCAGGAGTCTCTTTTCTTTTGAGGTTCACAGCATTTTTTTTTTAAGTTTTGGGTTTTTTTGCATTGCAATGGGATTAAGTGGCTTGCCCAAGGCCACACAGCTAGGTAATTATTAAGTGTCTGAGGCCCGATTTGAACTCAGGTACTCCTGATTCCAGGGCCAGTGCTCTATCCACTGCAACACCTAGTGGCCGCCACAGCAATCTTTACTCCCTAATCAGAATTATACTATTGTCATTTACTAGTTCCAAGGGCACACGCTTTTTCTCCTTTTGTTACAATTTCTATCCCTGTACTCAAGACCTAGATGTAATTAACATATACATTTATTCACAAATTCACTTACCTCCTCAGTTCCCAACATCTTCTCTCTACTTAACTCATGCAAAGGGATGGTCATCAAATAAATGATTTCACCCACAAGTGTTTTAGCTTTTATATAAATAACTCTGGAATTCTTTCTGATCATAGCCTCTTATTCTTTTCCCTCTTTTTGCTTCAGCCTTCTTTCAATCTATTCTTTGGCCTCATCTAAATTGGTCAACTACTGTTCTGGCCTTGGTTTCCACCTTGACTCTATTAGTAAAAGTATATAATTGCCGTCTACCCCTGAAACCTATTCCCTTTTGTCCTATTACAGTTCAGACCCTTGCCAAAACATCATGGACTCCCTTACCAACTGTCAATTCCATGACTGTATCCATTATTTCTACAGCTATATGTTACCTAATTTAACCTGGACCATCTTCTGTATTATACTACAATCATTTGATTCTTCTCTATTTAATTACTTTCTAATCAAGGCTTACTCTCTTCTCAAATCCTCTACAACTTTTCCTTCCTACTACTTTTCTTAGCAGAGAACCTCACTGTTTGCTAAGAAAATAAAGATCATACATTCCAAGCATCATAGATTACAGCTTTCACCCAAAAAATTAGATAGAGAAAGCATTTATTACGTGCTTAATATGTTCCAGGCCCTGTGGCTATAAATATAAGCAAATGGGGGCAGAGCCAAGATAGCAGAGAAAAGAAGCAATGAAGCCAATTTCCCCTCCAAAGAAGATCTAGGAAGACCTCATGGAGGAATTCAGAAAAAAGGCATAGAAAGCCATTTTCCTACCTCAGTCTGGCAGCGATAGGCAGTCTATAGAGACAGGGAATGGGTGGGTCAGGATACACTGCTTGAGAATTCTCAAGGCCAGAGTCAGAGCACTAAACCACCAGACCTGTGCTAAGGAACACTATGGAGACAGGTGTGACCTGACAACTTTCTTGACCGATATTCAGCTCTAGGTCACAGATTCAGAGTACAGTAAGAAGAGGACCTGCTCTAGGGGAAGGGATTCTCAGAGCGAGAGCCACTAGGCTTGGATAAAAAAAGGAAGAAATCAAAGCAGAAACCAAGCTCAAGGAAGGATCTCATTTCTAACATATAGCACAGTCCATACTATAATAACAAAGATTCCCGATAAATAAAATTATTGTAATTATGCTATATAAATGTGATACAAAACTATTGTGCTGCACTGGATGCCATCAGTGTAATGATCAATGCCAGAGGACTAATTATGTACCATGGAACACTCCTCTTGATAGAGATGAAGGATTCAAAGTGCAGAATGGAACAGATTTGTTGGGGGGTGGAGGGGGATTTTGAGGAAATTGTTTTGATCAACTATGTTTTAAATGGATTCTATTTTTCGATAGTGTTGTCAAATCAAAGGAAGGGGTAGGAGAAAGCAAATTAAGGATGACTAAAACAAAATAAATTTTGAAAAATGAATACAAACAAATAAGACAGTCTAAAATTCAAGGTGCTGATATTACAGTGGGGAAGGCTATATACATAAAGGTGAGCTAGAAGAGGAAAGGTTAGGATAACAAGGTTCCTGATGAGGCAGGAGAGAGAAGGGGAGAAATCTAGAGAATCAGGGGAGCTGGGAGTAAAGTGAAAATGGAAGGGATTCACTAATTAGGAATGTAGGTACCAAGGCCAAAGCATCTACAGGGTGAGGGGGCTATAGATGAGGAGACAAAGTAATCTGAAGAATTTTTGATTAGAGAGTGGTTTAAAAGACAAAAAAGAAAAATGATCAATGTTGGAGTGGATGCGGGAAAGCTGGAACACTAATGAACTATGAGAACAATTCAGAATTGTACCCAAAGAGCAATAAAATTGTGTGTACCACTACTAGATCAGTATCCCAAAGAGAACATTAGAAAAGGGGAACAGACCCATACATACAAACTGTACAGCAGCTCCTTCTGGAATGGCAAAGAACTGGAAATTGAGGGAATGCCCATCAAATGGGGCATGGCTAAATAAATTATGGCATATGATTGTGATGGAATATTATATTGTAAAAAAATCATGAACAGGTGGATTTCAGAAAACTTGAACTCACATGAACTGATGCTGAGTAAAGTGAAAGAACATTACACACATTAACAGAAACATTCTAAGATGACCAAATAAGATGGACTTGTGATTGAAAATATCACCCACATATAGAAAAAGAACTAGGCAGTCTGAATACAAACCAAAACATACTATATTCAATTTTCAAATTTTCTTTTGTGGTTTTAAAAATTTCTGATGATTTCCCTTTTTTTCTGATTCTTCTTCACAACATGACTAATAAGAAAATATGCTAAACATGATTGTACATGTATAACAACATATCAAATTACTCATTGTCAAAGGGAAGGGAGAGGTAGAAAAACGTGAAACTCAAAAATCTTACAAAAAATGAATACTGAAATCCCCCTCCACCCCCAATGAATACTGAAAACTATCTTTACATGTAATAGGAAAAAATAAAACTATAATTTAAAAAAGAAAATTCAAAAATAAAATATGGATGCTATTTTCTTAACAAAAATACATTAGAATTTCATCATGATAGTCAAAAAATATACTACATTTAGGTAGTGTAAACCATTTTAAATATTGCACTCATTCTATATACTCTTCTTCAGAATTGTATATACATAGATATGGCACAATTATCAAAGTCATTTTACTTTTTAATATAGGTTATTTCAAAACGTGGTGCTTAAGAACAACACACAAAGACTTATTTATCATTCTGGGATATAAAATTCTAATGGTAGATGGTAGTCATTAAGAATACTCTGATAAATTTCAAACTAAATATTAACATACAGGAACAGACAAGAAGTCCTAGTGCTAATAATACATACATATATACATACATACGTGTGTGTGTGTGTGTGTGTGTGTGTGTGTGTGTGTGTGTATCCTGATTTCTTTGGGGAAAGAACAAAAGGTTAGTAACAAGATTCTACATAATTTATAGAATAAACAACAACTGAGCTCTACTTATGAATTCTTTTCTAATTTTAAAGTTCAATACTGCTCCCAGGCTACTACTAGAAAAAATGACAATATTAAAATTATAACTAAAAAACCATGTAAAATGCTAAAGATTATTAACAAAAATTACCAGGAAATAAAAAGAAACTATTTCTTTAATAAAAGCTGCTTAATATTACTAACAGCCTTTGGAATGATAACACAAGATTTAGACTAATCTTTCTCAATATCTTACCCAAGTCTCTATTTTCAAATCAGCTTTTTAGAGAGTGTTATAGATGTTTTTATTATATTAAAAAAATCTTACACAAAGCATTGCTATGGCAACAGTTCACTTGTACGTTGGGGCTAAATAGGTAAAACTGTGCAGTTGCAGTCCCTATGAACAGTACTGTTGCTCAAGTGCTAGTACATTTCTGATAACCTATGAAAAAAAGAAGAGATGTTTTTAAAAGCAAAGAAGAGGGAAATGGGGGTGGGTGGTGAATGGGAAATTGAAGATAAAGAGAAAAAAGATCCCCTATCCACTAGGAATTTATGTATTTCTTCATAGAAAAAATGTACCTTAAAAGAGGAAGTTGGAGAGGACAAGAAAAAATTGATTTTAGATTTTATTTATTTGGAGAGATGGTAAGATTTGGTGAGAAGGTAAGATGACTTAACATAAGATGAACCAAGAACAAGAGAAGCAACAATAAACAGGCAAAGTAAATGTGTTACACCAAGACAAGAGCTTGTACAAGATTTGGCATGTGCAAAGCTAATTAAGTCGGGGGAAAAAAACTGAGGTAGAATATATAGGAAAGATATTGAGGGACAATCTAGGAGGAAAGAGAAGTGATGTCTGGAACCCATAGAGAGAGCAGCAGACTTAAATATACTATGTTCAGATGCTAAGGGAAAATTAATTTATCAGTGTTCAAAAAATGGTTCTCATTTTTTTATTTGAAAATATGAAGGTTAAATCCAGGTTAGCTCTAAATTATTCTGAAACTAGTAACTACAACAGGAGGCCACAGAAGATTAGAGGGCTAGCTATGGCAAGTGTTAAAAGTTAGCTAAAGTTAGGTGAAACTTGTATAATCTGGGAAAGGATTGAATTGTGATAGAACAGGAGAAATACTGAAAACAGACAAGTGATTCAAAGTTCTAAAAATGCTGGAGAATTACTTAGGCTAATTTCAATTCAACTCAGTCTAAGGGCCTGGACATCATGCTACTCTCATCAACAACTAAAACTTTCAAATTCAGTCTCAGTACAGTTTCTTGTATAGATATTTTCTCACCTAGTTTTAGAACAGAAATCAATGGGAGAAATAGGATTCTGTTTACAGATCTCTTTAGACAGATGTCCTACAGTGCAAGGGATACTTAAGATTCAGGTGGCAAATATATGATTTCAGTAAGAGGTCTACTTAAAAAAGTCGCAGAAGTCTTCAACCATGTTTGTATTTCATGTTACAGTGGAAGAACTACTGCAATTCTTGCTTTGTTGCACTATAAATGTGACCTTCAATAAATTCAAGCTGTGAGGGTGACTTTCTGCCAAACTATGTGCTACCCAGTTTCAGCATTCAAACAGCTAGACCTTTGTTCTACAATGTGTAATGAAGGAAATTTTTAAAAAAAACTAAAAACATCACAACAAAACTCATGCCAAGATGAGCAGAGGACTATTTTATTAACCTGGTTAAAAATTGCATAAATTTCTAAATTAATTCTCACATATTCTGAAACATCTGTCCTCCAACCCCCCCCATTCCTACATTACCTCGAGAACACTTATATTAAATGCGTAAAAGATGGTATTGAATCATTTGAAGCTTTAAAATAAAGTCAAATAATTACACTTAAATTTCCTAAAAAAAGTCAGATATCAAAGACAATATTGGTAAAAGAACCTAATTTTTTGACTAAATGCCTTTAAAATCCATGAATCAGATTGTCCGGGGCAGAGCCAAGATGGCAGCATGATAACAGCGTTTCCTAGTAGCTCTTTAAAAAAAAAATATTTCAAAAAATTATGGCTCTAGCTAAATTTTCAACAGACAGAACCCACAGAAAGATCTAGTGAGGCAATTCTCCAGGGCAAGGTAACCTGGAAGACCATCAGAAGGCTCTGTTCCACAGGGCTGAAGGGAGCAAGGATGACTGCACCAGAGAGGAGTTCCAGCCCTCCAGGAACAGCCCTCAGGGTGCCTGGGTCCCTGGGAGCATCAGCTCCTGGCAGGAGAAGCTGATACCTGACCTGCCAAACCAGGGAACACCAAGCACAAACTGGAAACCTCTGCCTGAGCAAGTGCAAAGCCCAGATCAGCATGGCCCTCTTCCACATGGCCAAGGCTCCCAGCACAGCCTAGATCCCAGGAAATAGAAGCAGGTCCAAAGAGCTGCCCAGCAGGGAGCCCTCTGGCAGCTGCTTCCAGAGCACTAAGCCCAAGAAAGGTAAGGGAGTGGAGGGAGACTGTTAAGGTCTCTCCTCTGTCGCTGGGACAAGACTCTGGTGCTTTGTCCATATTCAGACTCTGGTGATAGTCATAGAGCAGGAACCCTCCTCATATCTCCAGAGCATTCACAGACCAAAACACACACCAGGAGACCAGTCAGAGCCTCCCATAAGACGTTGAAGAACTGAGGTCCTTATAGGTGTCCCAATAATACTCAAAAGCTCAGGAAGTACCCCCAAACCAGGGCAAAGGCTGGAGAAAGAATTTAACAGAAAAAAGGAACCTGCCCTTCCTTTGGTCCCATGGAGGATCAAAACACACTCAGATGATGAGAAAGTTCAAGCTTCTGTATCTGAAACATTCAAGAAAAATAGGAGTTGAGCTCAAACTATAGCAGAATTCAAAAAAGGTTTTGAAAATCAAGTAAAAGAAGTAAAGGAAAAATTGGTAATAAAAATGAGATGCAGGAAAAACATGAAAACCAAGTCATCAGCATGATGGCAGGAGATTAAAAAAATGCTAAAGAAAACATGTCAAAAACCAGTTTGGGTCAAATGGAAAGAGCTGTTCAAAAAGTTAATGAGGAGAAGACTACCTTAAAAAGCAGAATTGGCCAGATGGAAAAGGACATAAGAAAGCTCTCTGAAGAAAACAACACCTTCAAATGTAGAATGCAGCTAAAGGAAGCTGATGGCTTTGCAAGGAATCAAGACACAATAAAGCAATATCAAAAGAATGAAAAATTAGAAAAAAAACGTGAAATATCTCATTGAAAAAACAATTCACCTGGAAAACAGATCCAGGACAGACATTTTAAAATTATTAGGCTAACTGAAAGTCATGATCAGGAAAAGAGCCTTGACTTCATTTTTTTTAGGTGTTTGCAAGGCAAATGGGTTAAGTGGCTTGCCCAAGGCCACACAGCTAGGTAATTATTAAGTGTCCGAGACCAGATTTGAACCCAGGTACTCCTGACTCCAGGGCTGTTGCTTTAACCACTGCGCCACCTAGCCACCCCTTGACTTCATTTTTAAAGAATTTCTACAAGGAAAATTGCTGATATTCTAGAAGCAGGGGGCAAACTAGAAATTTAGAGCATCCACCAATCTCCTCCTTGAGATCCCCCCCCAAAAAATAACCCCCAGTAATATTATAGCCAAGTTCCAGAACTCTCAAGTCAAAGAGAAAATATTACAAGCAGGAGGAGAGGATGGACCATGGTGGGGGAGAGTGGTCAGATATAACACATTTTCTTTTTTACTTCTTGCAAGGGGCTGGGATTGGAAGGTCTGTCCGGGACCATAGAGCCAGGTGGATGCTGGATCTAAGGAGTGGTATGGGGCCTCGGGGCCTCTTGGCCCCAGGGCCAGGGATTTGTCTGCTGCACCACTCAGCTACCCTACAGTAGAGTCAGTGAAAGGAGAGACAAAATATAGTACATGGTAGTGGAAAAATAGGAAAGGAGGGAGTTGCGATCAGTAATGACAACGGTGGAAAAAGATGGAAGTAACTTTTGTGATGGACTTATCATAAAGAATGTGACCCAAGGCACGGCTAGGTGGTGCAGTGGATAAAGCACAGGCACTGGAATCAGGAGTACCTGAGTTCAAATCTGACCTCAGACACTTAATAATTACCTAGCTGTGTGACCTTGGGCAAGCCATTTAACCCCATTTTCCTTGCAACCCCCCCCCCAAAAAGAATGTGATCCACTGGCAGAGTTGTTGGTGTTGGAACAAAGACTGAGGCACATTTTTTTATTATTATTGGGGGGGGGGGCCTTCAGGGCAAATGGCGCTGGGTGGCCTTCCTGGGGCTGCATAGCAGGGTGATCGTTGTGTGTCTGAGGCCGGATTTGGACCTTGGTGCTCCTAGTTCAAGGACCGGTGCTCTGTCTACCACCCAGCCACCCCTACTATTATTATTTTATTTTATGTCTTTTTTTCTTTTTCTTTTTTTTTGGCAGGGCAGTGGTGTTGGTGTGGCTTGCATGTCACATGGCTGGGAGATTGTTGGGTGTACAGGGCTGGATATGGGCTCGCGTGCTCCTGGCTCCAGGGCTGGTGCTACATCCACTGTACCACCTGGCCATACCTACAATTATTACTATTATTTTTTTAATTTCAATTTTAATTTTTTTCTCTCCCCTTTACTTTATCACTCAAGCAAGTCTATATTTCTTGGGGAGAAGGGTATTTTGTTTACTCTTAAAACAAGAATTTTATTAATGTATAAAAATATATTATTTGTACAAAATGAGAATAAATAAATATTGAACGAGAAATATACGATCCACCCCAGAAACCTAGCTGATGGTATCAGAACACAGACTGAGGCACTTTTTTGTCATCTTTCTTTCACTTTATTTCTCATAAGGATTTTTACTTTTGTGGGGGGGAGGGGGGATTATGTTTACTCTTACAATAAGACTATTTTAGTAATGTGTAAATAAATAAAAATGTATAATAAAATCTATGGAACACTGAAGAGTTTCACCCTGAGATTTTGGAAGACTCCAACACAGCACAAGTTCCAGCAGTTGAATACAGCTTCCTAGTATAGGGGAGTAGGGTATGTTCAAGGAAGACTAGTACCTTGGTGTGAGGGCTGCTTTCCACCTGAGCCACCTCTCACCTCTCACCTGTGGCTGCAAGAAGCTATAGCATAGCCAGCAGCTAAACCCCAGTAACCGATTTCAGAAGGTGGGCTAGACCTGGTAGAGGATAACCGAGGGGGTCTTAAACTCATCAGGGAGTAGGGGGGATGTCTACCCCAAGGATGTGGAGTCTTCCACTAGTAGAATAAGCAGAGGAGAACAATTTGTTCCAATGACCACGTAGTCAGCTAAAGGTGCTGTGTAGGTTAGAGCTTGGTCAGACATTGAGGATGCCAAGGTGATGCACTGCATTTAGAGCCATCACCAATTGTCTTGCTATAACTGGATCATGATGGAGGAGAGAGGCAGATAACTTCATGCAGCTCCACCTCACTTAAATCCAATTTATGACCACAAACAAAAGACATCAGTCATAACCATTCCTCAAATTCCTGTGGCAACACACTGGGAACTGTAGTCATAACCCTGCATACAGTGGCCCACGGTCAAAGAGTCATTTGAGCAGCCCTTCTAAGGATTGCAGTGCTCACGTCTTGAAGTGAGGAAAGGGCTAGAAAAGGTGCCCTGAAAATTATCTGTTGCCCCAACTCTGGCCTGATTGCTGCAGTAGGTGGGGATCCCAAGACACAAAAAAAAAAATCTACAAAAACTTCTTCAAAAAGATTCCACTCACCATTAGTACATGAAATGTGCACATATTCAAAGACAACACAAGATCCAATAGACCTGAAAATGAACAGCTCTTGATGCAAGAGAACTCAGCAGGTATCATATAGAAATTGCAGTGAAATTAGACTGGCAAATGAAGGTCAGCTTACTGAACTGGGAGCAAGATATACATTTTTCGGGAGTGGCCACAGTGAAGAGAACAACATGAAGCTACTCAACATTTTTGAATGCCTACCAACGGGTGAATGACAGGCTTATGACAATGAGACTGCCACTTCCAGGAAAATGCTAAGCCACCAGTGCCTATTCTCCCACCATGATAAACAACTTATATTGTTTCTGTCCTATGGAAAAGTTCCTAGAAGTTTAGAGTACCCACCTCAGGTGTTCACATGGACTATCTGTGCCTAACTTGTAGTAGAGCATTCAGAGCTCAAATTCGTCCAATCAGCCACAGTCAAACACAATATATTGTGTCCAACAGTGACGGTATCTTGGTCTTCTTTGACAATGATGGACAAGAACCACCCAACCTAGGTTCAGAGATCCTAATTCCCATAAGACCGGCTACAAAATGATATACATTTATTCAATTACAGCAGCTCCTGAGGCCTGTCAGACTATCCTCACCTGTAAAATGGCAATCAGTTATTGTGAGGATCTAATCAGATAGATAAATATAAAAAGCATTCTATATAAAGAAATATTATACATTAATGACAAAGAAGAATTATGATCTGTAACAATAGAGAGAATGACCATACCAGTAATATGACAGATCAAAAATAGAGAATTTCAAATGAAGCTACAAATTTAGCACTAAGTGAGGCATTATGGAAAATACAAGAGAACTGGAGGGTTGGGTTCAAAGATTTCTATTTTATCCTTAGAAGCAGTGAGAAGTGCTGAAGTATTTGAACAGGTAAACTAGAGGATGAAAATAGAATTTCATGAAGATTAATCTCACAGTATTATGAATAACTAGAACCAGGAAGAGAAATTTTTGTCTAGGTAGGAAAATATTGCAATAAAACAGTTATCACCCTGCACTAGAGCAGAAATCATGAGAATAGAGAGGATGAGACACATTCAAAAGTGTCGAGGATGATTCACCAGAATTTAATAAATGATTTCATTTTAGAAATGACAAGGGGGAAAAAGTGACAGAAGGACAGAGATCAAAAAAACGGGAGGGTTGGAGTTAGAAATGTGGGTAATAGCTAAAGGGATCAGACTTTTTTTCTAAGGGAAAAAATGAACACATACATACACACACACACACACACACACACACACACACACACACACAAACGAAAGGTTTCCAAGAATCAAACCTTGCAAAGCAACCACAACTTAGAATCTAGGTAGACTATATACCAGACAAAGACAAGATGAAAGGTTAATTTTACGTTTTGAATCAAACCAAGAGAATAAGGAGGGCAGCAGTTAGTATTAAGCCCCTCCCCAAGAAATGAATTATATAAACTGATCATAAATCATATAATACAGAAAGAATTCACATGTAGTAACAACCTATATGTTTCTAGATAAAGTTAGCCAAACAAACCCTAAAGCTTTGCTGGAAAACCTTGATTCTACTTGTCAGAAAGACTTAGAAAATGTATTGAAATCATAGGGCTCACCCTTTACCAAGATAAGATCCAAATGGTTACAGGACATAGACATAAAAAACAATACTATAAGCAAATTAGAAGATCAAGGACTAGTCTACCTGTCAGATCTATGGAAAGGGGAAAAGTTTATGACTAAGGAAGAGTTGGAGAACATCACTAAAAACCAATTAGATGATTTAGATTACATTAAATTAAAAAGCTTTTGCATAGATAAAAACAATGTAATCAAGATCAAAAGAAAGGTAGTAAATTGGGAAACAATCTTTACAATTAATGATTCTGACAAAGGACTCATTTCTAAAATATACAGAGAACTGAGTCATATTTTTAAAACAAAAAGCCATTCCTCAATTGACAAATGGTCAAAGGATATGCAAAGGCAGATGAGATCAAAGCAATCCATAGCCATATGAAAAAATGCTCTAAATCATTAATTATTAGAGAAATGCAAATTACAGCTTCTCTGAGGTACCACCTCACACCTCTCAGATTGGCCAGTATGACCAGAAAGGATAATGATCATTGTTGGAAGGGATGTGGAAAATCTGGGACACTATTACACTGTTGATGGAGCTGTGAACTCATCCAACCCTTCTGGAGAGCTATTTGGAACTATGCGCCCAAAGGGCAACAAAAATGTGCATACCCTTTGACCCAGCAATACCACTACTGGGTCTATACCCTGAAGAGATGAGGAAAAAGGGTAAAAACATTACTTGTACAAAAATATTTATAGCAACCCTGTTTGTGGTGGCAAAGAATGGGAAATCCAGTAAATGTCCTTCAATTGGGGAATGGCTTAGCAAACTGTGGTATATGTATGTCATGGAACACTACTGTTCTATTAGAAACCAGGAGGGATGGTATTTCAGGGAAACCTGAAGGGATTTGCATGAACTGATTCTGAGTGAGATGAGCAGAACCAGAAAAAAACTGTACACCCTAACAGCAACATGGGAGTGATGTTCAACCTTGAAGGACTTGCTCATTCCATCAGTGCAACAACTGTGAACAATTTTGGGCTGTCTGCAAAGCAGAGTACCATCTCCATCCAGATAAGGAACTGTGGAGTTTGAACAAAGTACCAGGACTATTCCCTTTAATTTGGGGAAAAAAACCAACCCAGATATCTTATTGTCCTATCTGGTTACCTCTGAGAATTCTGTTCTCTTTAAGGATATGATTTCTCTCTCATCACACCCAATTTGAATCAAGGTACAACATGGAAACAAAGTAAAGACTGACGGAGTACTATCTGTGGGGTGTGGGTGTGGGGAGGGAAGCAAGACTGGGAGAAAATTGTAACTCAAATAATATCTTTAATAAAAACAACAACAACAACAACAACATCAACAACAACAAAAAAAGAAATCATAGGGCTTTTCGTTCTTTTGTAATGCGAAACAATCTGGCTAGTTTATATTAAAAGGATAATTAAATCCCCAATGTACCTAAATGATGTAATTTAAACTAAGTCAGAGTTTTGAATACACATTAAAAGATATTAGACAATTCAGATCCAGGTTGCCAATTATGCTGAGCCTGTATTAGAGAATGGAAATACACATTTTTTTTATTAGCTTTTTCCAGTAAATTCTTTGTTTTTGTTTTTGCAAGGCAATGGGTTTAAGTAACTTGCCAAAAGTCACACAGCTAGGTAATTATTAAGTGTCTGAACTCAGGTCCTCCTCACTCCAGGGCCGGTGCAGTGCTCTATCCACAGCACTACCTAACTGCACCTCCATTAAGTTCTTTAAAAGTGCTTTTCTATTTTAAAATGAGAGCAATCCTTCCTTGTAATGCCTCAACTTAACTTGTAAACGTTAAGAGTTATCAAATTCAGTGCTAGAATCAGCATTCTATTCCCCAAAGGCAAAATGATTTCTAAGACTTACATATTATGTTCTCCTGAAAGGTCTTTTAATTAAAAAAAAAATCCAGATCCCATATGTAAAATAACTGAGTCTTTAGAATGATTATAAAGTCAGTGTATTCTACACTGGTATCTAGCTCCAACTATTGGTAAATGGCCTGCAAGGAGCTCCATCTTCCTACATAGTACTGTAATTATTAGTTCAAGAAACCTTGAGCACCTGCCAGTTCTGACTCTGCATCTGGCCAAAGATTAAAATTGTCTAGTTTGGCATTGTCCAAAAACATAAAAAGGCAGGTTAACTCCTAGACTTGAGAGTATTTCTGGGGGTACAGATTTGAAGTCAAACACCAAAGGTTTAATTTCTGTAGACAATTAAGGGTGCAAATGCCAGGGTTTTCTTCTGGGCAGAGGGTAGGTGCTTCATTCCAACCATAATACAATAAAACTTTTAGAAATGGCATTTCACTTACTAAGATTTCTCCAAGGAAAATAAATGAGGCAAATAAGCAAAAAAGGTCTTATTTTAGCAGGAATACTATACTAAAAACAAGACAAAAAAATGTTAAATGTTAAAATGTTAAAAACAACCTTTTCCATTTCAATGTCATAAGATTTGCTGAGTATGTGTAAATGTATAACAAACATATAAATACAAATTATTCAATATAACTTGTCAAATTTGATACAGAATTCTTGTTCTAGTCCATAAAAATTTGTGCTGAAGACTAGAGTACATCAATTACTGCAAATTTTAATGTAAACACAAAAGTATATTCAATATTATCTTCCTTATTTTCTTTCACTTCTCTGAAAATATAAATAGATGGGGAGAGAAAAGAGGACAGAGGAAGAGAGATTAAAAAGTCTGTTCCAATGCCATAATCATCTGGAGGACTCCACTTCCACCAAAAACTCTAGACTATACTGCAAAATAATTCAGTCATGGGAGGATTTGTCTTTTAATTCTTGAGAATAGTTGACAGCACAATAGCACAATGAATAATCAATGAGATCTTTTACTCTAATCAGTATTTAATTTGTTGTATGCCTGGAAAGGCCTAATATGGTCCCCAATAGGGGACCAAAACTAAATTAGAAACATATTGCAAAAAAATAAATCTCACAAAGGAAATCTAAAACACAGATTTAAGGCTCAACTTAACTCTGAGAGAAGGTGAAGTTGGGTAGAGTATCTAAATTATATTACACTTTTGGAAAAGACGTCCCTCAATTTAGAAAGTCAAATAGCTATATTAAAGAGAAACAACTCTTATGCCTCATGAATTTGCCAGCTAAAGCAAAGAAAATCTGTTTCGTTTTATTTATTTTTATTCAACTTTGGCTTCTTTCCACAATTCTAACACTGTGAAAAACTATTAAAAGACTAAGATCTCTTTCATCTTCCTCAATCTTCCATCAAGAATTAACAATTCATTAAACTGAAAATAAGAGGAAAGTCTATTTTTTAAGAGGTTTCTGCACTAGTCTATTCCAACACTTTATTCTTCTTCATTACCCACCTCTGAATATGTCAATTAAAACTAAAGGGGATAAAAAGTCATTGGGTTATTTATGAATACTGTGTGCATAACAAAGAAAGTGACCCTAAGCACTGAAAACTGAAACTTTAGGGACCAAAGATGTCTAATCTACTAAATTTATTGTGCCTGTCATTTTCTTAACTCCCATCTTCTTCACTGTACTTTACTCCTTGATAAAATGAACCCTTTCTGAAGGGAGTCTTCCTAATGACTTGAAAATACTGGGGAAAGAGGAGGACAGAGAGGAAAAACATTACAAGTATAAACAACTGGTTTAGAAATCTATTTAGCAAGGTATTTAGTTCTAAGATTTGGAAGATTCTCTCATGTATGAACTACCAATAAATTTCAGTTCGTGGTGTATCAGTGAGTAACATGGTACCTTCTAGTATGGTTATTTTATTAGAATCTTAATATATACAATGGAGAATCTTTTGCAAAGAGGGACCTTTGCTGGTTTTAGAAGTACTTAAAGAGACCACTATCACTAGATAATAGAGTATGTGGTGGGAAGTAGAGTGTTGTGGGTGTGTGTGTCTGTCTGTCTCTGTCTGACTGTCTGTCTGTCTGTCTCTCTCTCAGTCCTTTATTGGGATATCCCTCATTAGGGGAGCTACATGATACACTGGAGAGACCTCTAAGCCTGAGGTGAAGATTAATCTTCAGAATTTCAAATCTGCCTCCACACACAGACTAACCATGTGATGTCGCACAGCACCCCTTTCACTCAAATCGAGTACATGTGCTTGTCATGGTATCACCTTCCTAATGTCATGGTCTTCTTCAAGAATAAAGGACAAAGGGATGGCTAGGTGGTGCAGTGGATAAAGCACCGGCCCTGGAGTCAGGAGTACCTGGGTTCAAATCCAGTCTCAGACACTTAATAATTACCTAGCTGTGTGGCCTTGGGCAAGCCACTTAACCCCATTTGCCTTGCAAAAACCTAAAAAAAAAAAAATAAAAAATGAAGGACAATTATCAATCTGATATAGGTATATACACAGCATGTATTTTCTCAGCTTCTTTAGGTAAAATTATTATTATAAAAGTATTTATTGCTTTCCTTTGTAAATACTACATATTTTACTTTATACCCCTAAAAAGGTTATTCTGGGCAGCTAGGTGGTACAGCGGATAAGGAGGACCTGAGTTAAAATCAGCCCTCAGACACTTAATTGCTACCTAGCTGTGTGACTTAGGCAAGTCTCTTCCCAAGGAGTTCATGACAATAACATGGTATCTCAAAGTCATTAGGCATATACCCCAAGTAGGTCAACAGAAAGTGTCCCATTTGTATTATAACAGCATTTTTAGCAGCAAACAACTAGAAACAAAGTTAGATGGCAAACCATAACATAGGTTAACCAAAAGTGACATATAAATATAATGGAATATTATTATGTAATAGGACAAAGCAAATACGAGATTCAAAGAGATATGGGAAGTCAAGCATGAACTAATTCAGAGTGAAAAAAGCAGAACCATGAAAACAAAATGCATATGCCTATGTTAGTGGGAGTAACAAAAAGGGAAGCTGGAAGTGATTATCTTGGTTCTGGAGAACAGATAAAAATACAGGTCCCTCTGCTAGATGAAGAGCTGGAAGACTTTAGGGGCAGATTGTAGTATACTTTCAGTTAGGGTTACTACTTTAGTTGCTTTTGCTTAATTTTAGGATATAAAGAAGGATTCAATGCTGGAGGTAGAGAGGAATGAATGCTAAAAGGTATGAAGTATGCTGTTCATGTGGTCATTTTCTTAAAGTTTGAGAGAGTGTACATTTTCTGTGTATTTTTGCTATTGGAAAAATGTTCTTGAGGTTTTTTCCCTAGGAAAATTCTTGTACAATATTCTTAAGATACAGAGAATATATTTTTAAAACTAGTTCCTGCCCTATGCCCCCCCCCACTGGCTTTCAATAATCACAAACAATTTTTCAGTACCATTCTAAAACTAGTGCCTTTCATCAGTACTCTTTTCCAATTGAATTTTCTTTTTTCTTTTTTTTGCTGTCAAGTATGCTATCTGCCATACTGTTTTCTATTGCACTGATCATATTTTTAGTCATGTATTGAAGCATTGGAAAAAAGATTAAATTTCGAATAAGGGAAGCTTGGTTTACAATCCTATATTTGTTACTTGAGAGGCAATATGATAAAGCGTAAAGAAAGTTGGATTTGAGTGAGGAAGGAGTTAAATCTTCTCTGTGATACTGTGTTACCATGAACAAATTTAAAAATCACAAAAACCCAGTTTTGTCAGTTGTATTGGATACAACAATACACACGGAGAGGCTTAAATGAGATGCATTATATGCCTAAAGTTAGGAAGATATTTGATATATTTTGTCTTATAAAAAGACACACAGAAATATTGTAATCCATATAATTAATCTCAGACAAATAACTTCCCAAACTTGGATAAGAATTGCACTTGAAAAATAAAGGTTTGGTTTCCTGAAATCCATTTCATTTTTAAGAACCATGATCCTTGGGGCAGCTAGGTGGCATAATGGATAAAGCAACAGCCTTGGAGTCAGGAGTACCTGGGTTCAAATCTGGTCTCAGACACTTAATAATCACCTAGCTGTGTGGCCTTGGGCAAGCCACTTAACCCCGTTTGCCTTGCAAAAAATAAATAAATAAATAAATAAATAATTTAAAAAAAAGGACCATGATCGTAATTCCTATATATTCTCTATATTATGTCAATTTTGCTGAATTTTATAATCTTCCCTGTCTTTTCAGGTATATGCAATGCTTTCCTTAATTGCTCTTGTAATTTTTATTTCTAGGCTACTTTACATCTTTATTAATTTGGATAAATACACTAGCACTGTTTGTTCAAATACTACTTTTGATAATGCTCCAGAATATCTAGTTCTGTTTGCTATCTTATTAAGAGAACTCTAATATTCCTATAAGAATAATCCCCCTATGGGGGTGGCTAGGTGGCACAGTGGATAAAGCACCGGCCCTGGAGTCAGGAGTACCTGGGTTCAAATCTGGTCTCAGACACTTAATAATTACCTAGCTGTGTGGCCTTGGCCAAGCCACTTAACCCCATTTGCCTTGCGAAAAAAAAAAAAAGAAAAAGAAAAAACCTAAAAAAAAGCCTTTAGCGATCCCAAGCCCCAGTGAACCAGGCCCCCCCCCCCACTCAAGGTCTTAGCAAAATGAAGAAGGGTCAGTGGAAAGGTGGATCCATAGAAAAATTCCTGGAAGGGAAAGACCCTAAATTAGAGAGACCTGGAACCTCTGAGGAGAATACAATCTGGTCTCCAGCACAGAAAGACTTCCATGAAGAAACCTTAAAAATTTGGGAGAGACAGTTAATACCTTGCAACAATAACAAACCCTTAGAAAGTACAATTGGACAAATACAAAAGGAGAATAAATCTCTCAGATCATCAATTGGACAAATACATAATGAGAATAATTCTCTCAGATCCTCAAATGAGCTAATGCAAAAAAGAAATTAATTCTCTCAAAACCTCAATTGGTCAAATGGAAAGCTCTATCAAAAGTAGAATTGACCAATTGGAAAAGGAGTTGCAAAAGGTTAATGAAGAAAACTCCTCCCCCAAAAAAAGAATGGAGTCTGCAGAAACTGATGACTCCATGAGACAGCAAGAGTCAGTTAAACAACATTAAAAAATAGAAAAAGATAGAAGCAAATGTAAAATACCTCATCAACAAAACCACTGACCTCGAGAATACATCAAGGAGGGGCAACCTCAAAAGGAAAACATTGAAGAGAAAAAAAGCCTGGACTTAATATTACAGGATCGAGTGATGGAAAAACTGCCCTGATATCATGGAATCGGAGGGCAAAGTAGTCATTGAAAGAGTACATCAATCCCCACCAGAAAAAGATCCTAAAATGAAAACACCAAGGAATGTAGTGGCCAAACTCCAGAACTATCAGATAAAAGAGAAAATCCTGCAAGCAGCCAGAAAGAAACAATTTAAATATCAAGGAGCCACAGTAAGGATCACGCAGGACCTGGCTGCATCAACATTAAGAGATCAAAGGGCCTAGAACAAGATATTTCCAAGAGCAAGGGAGCTTGGAATGAAGCCAAGAATCTACTTTCCTGCAAAGCTGAGCCTTCTCTTCCAGGGAAAAGAATGGACATTTACCTAAATGGAAGAATTCCAAAAATTTCTGATGAAAAGACCAGAGCTAGACAGAAAATTTGCATATCAAACAGGAGGTTCAAGAGACACATGAAAAGGTTAAAAAAAAATAGGTGGCGGTAAAAGGAAAAAGAAATGCAATTCAGTAAATTGAAACTGGCTATATCCCAGCATGGGGGAAAAAAAAGATTCTCATAAATCTTGAGAATTGTAACTCTTAACAGAGAGAATACACCTAGCCAGAAATGATGGACATTCATGACCTATCCATAAGAATGCTATCTAATGGGATGTAACTGGCTTTAACCCCCCTTGGGAGAAAGGAATTTTGACTCTATTCAATAGAATATACTTAACTAGAAGTGATAGACACTCAGAATTTTCTATGACTTAGATAGAATTACCTAAAAACTGCCTCCTTAAAAAAAGGGGTCAGGAAAGACACTGGAGGAGGGAGGGGATTCAATGTGGTAAATCTCATTACACTAAGAGGTACAAAAAACCTATGGTAATAGAGGGGAAGAAGGGAGCAGAGGAGAAACACCTGAATGTTTTTCTCATCAGACTTGGCTTAAAGTCAACCTACATATGCTCAGTTAACTTATAAAATTCTAACCTTTCAAGTATTAAAAGGGGAAAAGGGGAGGGGGGGACAGAAAAAGGGAAGGGGAGTGGGGGAAAAGGGGGAAAATAACAAAAGGAAAGGGAAAAGGGAAAAAGGGAAAGGGGAAAGAAAGGGGAGGGTGTGATATAGGAGGGCAAACACACTGAAGGGGGTGGTACTCAGGAACAAAATAGTGGGGAATATGGATAAAGGGGGGAGAAAGGGGGAAAATACAAGGGGAAGCTTAAAAAATGAGTAATCATAACCTTGAATGGGAATGGGATGAACTCTCCCTTAAAATGTAAGCAAATAGCAGAGTGGATTAAAAATCAGAATCCTACAATATACTGCTTACAAGAAACTCATTTGAAGCACAGAAATACATATAGAGTAAAGGTAAAAGGTTGGAGCAAAATGTATTTTGCTTCAGGTGAAGTAAAAAAAGTAGGGGTAGCAATCCTTATCTCAGACAAAGCAGCAGCAAAAAAAGATAGCATTAAAAGAGATAAGAAAGGAAACTTTATCCTCCTAAAAGGCACCATAGACATTTCAATAGTCATTTCAATACTGAATATATATATATATATATATATATATATATATATATATATATATGTATGTATGTATATATGCACCCAGTGGAAGAGCACACAAATTCTTAGAGAAGCTGAAAGAACTACAGGGAAGACATAGAGAGCAAAAACTCTACTAGTAGGAGACCTCAATCTCCCACTATCAGATCTAGATAAATCTAATCATAAAATAAACAAGTTAAGGAGGTAAATATGGAGGAAACTGAATGGGGATACAAAGGAATATGCCTTTTTCTCTGCAGTACACAGAACCTACAAAAATTGACCATGTACTAGGACATAAAAACCTAATGATCAACTGCAGAAAGGCAGAAGCAGTGAATACATCTTTCTCCGATCACAATGCAATAAAAGTCATATGCAATACTGGGCCAAGGAGATCTAGACGCAGAACAAATTGGAAACAGAAGAACCTCATTTTAAAAAATGAGTGAACCAAAAAACAAATTATAGAAAGAATTAACCATTTTATCCTAGATAATGATAATAATGAAACAACATACTAAAACCTATGAGATGCATTCAAAGTGACTCTCAGGGCATATAGTATAGCTCTAAAAGCTTGCGTGAATAAATTGGAGAAAGAGGAAATCAATGAACTAAACATGCAACTAAAAAAAATAGAGAAAGAACAAATCAAAAATCCCCAATTAAATACCAAATTAGAAATTCCAAAAATTAAAGGAGAAATTAATAAATCAAAAGCAAAAAAATCTATGAATTAATAAATAAAACCAAAAGTTGGTATTATGAAAAAACCAATAAAATTGATAAACTGCTGGTCAATTTGATTAAAAAAAGAAAGAAGAAAATCAAATTGCTAGTATCAGAAATGAAAAAGGTGAACTCACTACCAATGAAGAGGAAATTAAAGTAATAATTCGAAATTATTTTGCCCAACTCTATACCAATAAATTTGATAATCTAAGTGAAATGGATGAATATATACAAAAATATAAGTTGCCAAGATCAAATGAAGAACAGATTAAATACCTAAACAACCCCATCTCAGAAAAAGAAATTCAACAAGCCATTATTGAACTCCCTAAAAAAACATCTCCAGGGCTTCATGGATTCACAAGTGAATTCTAGCAAACATTTAATGAACAATTGGTGCCAATGCTATATAAACTCTTTGGAGAAACAGGGAAAGATGGAACTCTGCCTAACTCTTTCTATGAAACCAATATGGTACTGTTACCTAAACCAGGAAGAGTTAAAACAGAGAAAGAAAATTATAGACCTATTTCCCTGATGAATATAGATGCAAAAATCCTAAATAAAATCTTAGCAAAATGATTATAAGTCATCACTAGGATAATACATTATGATCAAGTAGGATTTATTCCAGGAATGCAACAACCTATCAGATATCATATGATCATATCAATAGATGCTGAAAAAGCTTTTGACAAAATACAGCATACATTCCTATTAAAAACACTAGAGAGTGTAGGAATAAAATAGCAGTATCTATCTGAAACCATCAACAAGCATTATATTCAATGGGGAGAGGCTAGAGGCATTCCCAATAAGATCAGGGGTCAAACAAGGATGCCCATTATCACCACTACTATTCAATACTGTATTAGAAATGTTAGCATCAGCAATTAGAGAAGAAAAAGAAATTGAAGGAATTAGAATTGGGAAGGAAGAGATAAAACTCTCACTCTTTGCAGATGACATGATGGTCTACCTAGAGAATGCCAAGAAATCATCCAAAAAACTACTGGAAACCATTGGCAATTTTAGCAAAGTTGCAGGTTATAAAATAAACCCTCATAAATCCTCAACTTTTCTATACATGTCTAGCAAGAAACAGCAGGAAGAGCTAGAAAGAGAAAGCCCATTCAAAGTAACCTCAGACAATATAAAATATTTGGGAGTCTATTTGCCATGACAAACTCAGAATCTTTTTGAAAACAATTATAAAACACTTCTCACACAAATTAAATCAGATTTAAAAAACTGGGCAAATATCAACTGCTCATGGATAGGTAGAGCTAATATAATAAAAATGACAATTCTACCAAAACTAAACTATCTGTTTAGTGCCCTACCAATCAAAATTCCAAAAAACTACTTTAACAAGTTAGAAAAATTGTAAGTAAATTCATATGGAGAAATAAAAAGTCAAGAATTTCCAGGAGCTTAATGAAAAAAAGCACAAAAGAAGTTGGTTTAGCCGTACCTGATCTAAAATTATATTATAAAGCATCAGTCATCAAAACTGGTATTAGCTAAGAAACAGACTGGTGGACCAGTGGAATAGACTAGGTGTAAAAGCAGGAGATGATTGTAGTAATCTGCTGTTTGATAAACCCAAAGAGTCCGGCCATTAGGATAAAAACTCCCTCTTTGATAAAAATTGCTGGGATAATTGGAAGTTAGTATGGAAGAAACTTAGATTAGACCAACAACTCACACCCTTTACCAAGATAAGATCCAAATGGTTATAGGACATAGACATAAAAAACAATACTATAAGCAAATTAGAAGATCAAGGACTAGTCTACCTGTCAGATCTATGGAAAGGGGAGCAGTTTATGACTAAGGAAGAGTTGGAGAACAACACCAAAAACCAATTAGATGATTTCGATTACATTAAATTAAAAAGCTTTTGCACAGATAAAACCAATGTAACCAAGATCAAAAGAAATGTAGTAAATTGGGAAACAATCTTTACACTAATGATTCTGACAAAGGACTGATTTCTAAAATATACAGAGAACTGAGTCCTATTTTTAAAACAGAAAGTCATTCCTCAATTGACAAACGGTCAAACGATATGCAAAGCCAATTTACAGATGAGGAGATCAAAGCAATCCATAGCCATATGAAAAAATGCTCTAAATCATTGATTATTAGAGAAATGCAAATTAAAGCTTCTCTGAGGTACCACCTCACACCACTCAGATTGGCCAGTATGACCAGGAAGGATAATGATCATTGTTGGAAGGGATGTGGGAAATCTGGGACACTATTACACTGTTGGTGGAGCTGTGAACTCATCCAACCCTTCTGGAGAGCTATTTGGAACTATGCGCCCAAAGGGCAACAAAAATGTGCATACCCTTTGACCCAGCAATATCACTACCGGGTCTATACCCTGAAGAGATGATGAAAAAGGGTAAAAATATTACTTGTACAAAAATATTTATAGAAGCCCTGTTTGTGGTGGCAAAGAATTGGAAATCCAGTAAATGTCCTTCAATTGGGGAATGGCTTAGCAAACTGTGGTATATGTATGTCATGGAACACTATTGTTCTATTAGAAACCAGGAGGGACAGGATTTCAGGGAAGCTGGGAGGGATTTGCATGAACTGATGCTGAGTGAGATGAGCAGAACCAGAAAAACACTGTACACCCTAACAGCAACATGGGAGTGATGTTCAACCTTGAAGGATTTGTTCATTCCATCAGTGCAATAATCGGGAACAATTTTGGGCTGTCTGCAAAGGAGAGTACCATCTGTATCCAGACACGGAGATGTAGAGTTTGAAAAAAGTTCAAAGACTGTTCCCTTTAATTTAGAAAAACACGGAAATCTTATTGTCTGATCTTGTTACCTCTTAGACTTCTTGTCTCTTCTCTAAGAATATGATTTCTCTCTCATCATACCCAATCTGGATCAAGATACAACATGGAAACAAAGTAAAGACTGACGGAGTGCTTTCCGTGGGGGGGTGGGGGGAGGGAAGCAAGATTGGGGGGAAAATTGTAAAACTCAAATAATATTTTTAATAAAAATAAATTTTTACAAAAACCTACCTCTACAGGTAGAAAAAGAAGCCTTAGCAATTCCTGGCTGATATATAATGTCTCAAAAATTGGGAACTGTATTTTTTTAAAAGTTATGGCCCATGGAGGCTAGGTGGTGCAGTGAATAGAGCGCCGGCCTTGGAGTCATGAGTACCTGAGTTCAAATCCGACTTCAGACACTTAATAATTACCTAACCGTGTGGCCTTGGGCAAGCCAATTAACCACATTGCCTTGAAAAAAATCTAAAGAAAAAAGTTACGGCCCATTTCCTACATTTAAGATGTAAATAACCTCATAATACTATAGCACATACTTATTGTAATTTCATTTTATTCCATAATATCTTAGAACGAAATCAACTACAATTATAGGATTTGATAATTTCAAGAGTTTTGGAAAACTAGATTTAATAGTCTCCTTAGATTCCATTAAGTCTTTTTAATCCTATGACTATAGAAAATGAATTCTGTAATAAGAAGTTGTCTTTTTCCTGGTTTCTCTAGCAATGTACTTATCACAAATTGGGAGGAAAGGGGTGGGAGCACATTAAGAATATATTCTTAACAATGTAAAAGCTGCCTTCTGTGTGCAGTGGGGGAAGGGAAGTGAGATTAGGAGGAAAAATAGTAAAATTCTAAATAAATAAATAAATAAATTTAAACAAAAAAAGACTATATCCTGCCACTATATCATAAATTCCTGCTTATGGAGAAGGACAAACTGGAATAGCAGTAGCTGGGTTAGACAGCTTAACTTAAGGAGTTCTGAAGTTCAAGTAGGGCTAAAGTCAATCATACACTCCACAGTAAAGCTGACACAAATATGGAAAAACAGGGACATCAGAAAAACAGAATTGGTGAAAGCCTTAAGACAATCTGTCGGAATTGGGCTTGGAAGTGGCCACTGCACATATAATGAAGTTGAGATAGGAAGGGCCAGTGTGAAAAAACATACAAAAAAAAAAGAATATTTTATGAGATAACATTTAGAGATTTAAGACTTGAATAAAAATCATAAATGACATTCTGGTAAAAGGGGAGAAAGAAAGGAAACACCACTATAATGGGAAGAAGACATTAGGAAAGTGTGGGAGGAAATATTAATCTGTTTTCCCACTGGAAAATTGCTACACAAGTATTTATGACATCTAGTTATTTAGTTGTGTCCTACTCTTCGACCTCATTTGGGGTTTTCTTGGCAAATATATTGGAGCGGTTTACGAAGGCAAACAGATGCTAAGTGACTTGTCCAGAGTCACTCTAAGGCAGAATTTGAACTCAGATCTTCCTGAGTCCAGGCCCAGTGCTTATCCACTAAGCCACTTAGCTGTCTCCAAAGTATTTATAATACTATATAAAGTATTTGTAATACTCTATATAAATACTCTAAAGTATTTATAATACCAAGCGGCTATGAGACATTTTCAACTAGACATCTCAAACTCAACATATCCAAAAACTGAACTCTTTTTTTCCCCATCCCTTGACACTCTTCCTAAATTCTTTATTATTGGAGAAGTCCTAAATTCTTTTTTTTAGGTTTTAGGTTGTGTTTCTTTTTTTGTTGCAATTATTAAGTGTCTGAGACCGGATTTGAACCCAGGTACTCCTGACTCCAAGACTGGTGCTTTATCCACTATGCCACATAGGCGCCCCCTAAATTCTTTATTATTGGAGAAGTCACCATCATTCTGCCACTGAAGCTAACCTTAGCATTGTCCTAGACTACTCATTCACTTTCATACCTATTATCCAAAGTCTTTTCTACCTTCACACCATCTTTCAAATACCTATATCTATATTCCATTAAATCACACTTGGACTATTGCAATAGCCTGATGCTGGGGTTCCCTGCCTCAAATCTCTGAATCCTATATTATGTGAAACAATAATACTTGTAATTTTTCACTTTACTTTCAACATTCAGAGCATCAGAATATTAATAGGAAAAATATACAGTGAGAGTGGAACATTTATAATTATCTTTATCAAATTAAAAAATCCTCACCTGACTTTTAAAGCATCATCATCTCCTGAAAGAATGTTCCTTGAGGGCAGCTAGGTGGCACAGTCAATAAAGCACCGGCCCTGGAGTCAGGAGTAACTGGGTTTAAATCTGGTCCTCAGACACTTAATAATTACCTAGCTGTGTGGCCTTGGCCAAGCCACTTAACCCCATTTGCCTTGCAAAACAAAAGAAAAAAAAATACTATCTGATACTAACTGTGGATACTCCAGATCCACAAAATCAGATTTAAACTAATTAGCTTAGGAATACAAGTCAAAAAGGGTTTATTTGCCTTAAAATTCTTTTAAGGATTTCAGAAACAAAACAAAAACACAAGTCACTTGGTTTTATAAAACCACATTCAAAAGGTTTACTAGCCAGGTTGAATTTTTACTCTGTGTAGTAGGGCTGTTTTCAGATATGACTTGATTCATTGATTTTATAAATCTATGTAATAATTTTAGAGATTTTACCATATTTTAGTCAGCATAAGCTGACTTTCCAACAGTGTATTATACCACAATGTTCCCAAAAGACTAAATACACTTTTTAATTATACTAGTTAAAGCTACATCCTCAGCTACTTTCACTAAGTTTCCTTTCTTTCTAACATGACAAGTTAAAAAAAAAAATATATATATATATATCACATTAGACTTTTTTAGACCGGGTCTCTTCTGCCAGTATTTAAATAAACAAATAAGTTCTATAGTCAGAGAATAAATTCAAGATTTGCAAACTGGCACTCTATATCAGGTCAATATAAATCTCAAAACTAAAAACAAAGATTTTTCCCAGTTTCTGTACTCTCAGACACTTACTAATTATCTAGCTGTGTGGCCTTGGGCAAGCCACTTATGCCCTTTTCCCTTGCAAAAAACCAACAAATAAATAAACAAACAAATAAATAAATAAATAAATGATAGTGCAATAAGAAATAGTGTGTTAAACAATGAGGAAAGTCTTCTGGACCCAGGGGTTAAAAGGTCTGTATTCTAGTATTGGTTATTCTGCTATTTGGCAATATGAGTTTAGTTAAGCAAAGTGAAACATTTTTTGTTTTGTTTTTGCAAGGCAATGGTCAAATGACTTTCCCAAGCTAACACAGGTAAGGAAATACCCAGGGCTGGTGCTCTATGCACTGCACCACCTAGCTGCTACCCAAGACCATACTTTCTTGAAATTCTGATTCAGGTAGAAAATGAGGGGTCTTTTGAAACTCACATTCTCTGTATAAAATATATTTGCTTTTGATAGTCACTTCATTTTTTATTTACTGGTGAAAGGAAAATGAAGCTTAATGTGATTTTAACATCACTGATATGAATACTCCAACACCATCAAAATCTTTACTCATTATTCTATCTTCTAAAGTTTAAGTCACTCTACATTAATTTGATATCTCTAATGATTCTTTACACACCACTGGATTGTATATACCACTGTTTACAATTCAAATAAACTCAACAAACCTTTATTAGGCACTCCTTACAACTTAAAGTTACCACTGTGATAGGAAAAAGAAAGAAAAAAGAAAAAGAAAATAATCCCCACTCTCCAGAAACTTACATTCAAAAGGAAGAATGCAGCATGTTCAAAGATAATCAGAGACAAAGATATTAATGGGGAGAGATTACTAACTAGAGGAATTTAGAAGGCCTCAGTTAAGAAGAAGGCCCTTTAAGTATACTTAAAAGGGAATCTAAGGACTATATGGTACAAAGGTGAGCAAAGAGCATATTCCAGACATGGAGTACTATCTTCAAAAAGGCATTAATATAGGAGATGGATTATGAAGTACAGGAAACATCAAAATATCTGACCAAAATGGAGAGTATGTAGAGGGGAATGATATAAAGTAAGACAGGAAAGGTAGGTAAGTAGAAACTTCTATGTCTCAGGTTAAGGAAATTTTTATTTTATCTAAGAAGTAATAATAAAGAGCCAATGAGAAGCTCTAAGTTAGAAGACTGGCAAAAAGTACAACTCTGCTTTAAGAAAAGCAATTTGGCAATCATGTGAAGGATGGAATATAATATAAATAGTCATTCAGCAAGTATTACACCCTTTACCACTTATCCCTCTAAGATTCATCCATGATATTCTCAGAAAAGACATTTCTGTGATTTTCCTTAAAAACCTCAAAAACACTGGGAAAAATTACAAACTACATTTAAAGAAATAGTTAATAATTTTGTCTCTGCCATAAATCAGACCAGGGTACTTAAAGAATCAATTTAAAAATTAAAATGTCAAGCTACAAAAATGTTTAGATTAGAAAACAACACTATATCCTAAGAATGTAGAAAAATGTAAAGAAATATAGAAAAAAAATCTATCAATATACCAATCTTCATAGGAACTTTATAACAAAACTTAAACACTATGTGTCTATCAACTAGCAAATGACTGAACAAACTATATCTAAATGTAATAGAAAAAAATGCTGCTTTTCAAGAGTGACACAGATAAAAATAAATCTGGAAAGATAGGTATAAAGTACTCCAAATTTATAAAATAGTAAATGTATAAAAAAGAAACCAAGGAAAAATACAAACAACAGAAAGCAAAGAAATAAATGATCAAGATATTTGTTATTAATTTTTTTAACAAAATTAACAGATTACAAAATAAAATGAATGGAATTTAAAACTTAGAATTTTACATATGAGCAATCATACATTAGATATTCTTTAGTTTTAATTCAACTTATTCACCTGAATGCTTGTTGACATACCAAGTCAAGAATAAAATAGGATATATATTCTTTTAAATAGCATAAAGGCAAATGAAAATCTCACATGAGAAATATGCCCTCTAGTGGAAAAGTATTTACTTCTCATGTGAGTATGTAGTAGAATCAAAGAATGTGCTATATGAGATTGGTATTTCACTGTTAAATCTTTTAAGCACTACATTCATTTTGATGCATCAGATCAAGCTTTAATTGATGATGCTTCCATGATTCTCACCAGTAATATAGTTTGTTTCCACAGTAGCTATTTTAAGTAAAAACAGAAGGTTCATTTTTATTTTTGAGGCGGGTATATATGAAAATTCTAAGTAATTGACATACCACTGAAATTGACAAATGAAAATAATGGCATACTTTGTGGGCAAAATAGCACTTACAATTTTAAAGTTAAAAAAATCTTGTCAAGAAAAAATATTAGGCTATGTTGGATGGGCAACTTTGGAGGGAAAAAAGAAAACAGATAATGAGGTAGCAGAAAAAAAAGAAAATTCCTGATGTTTCCCAAGGTAGTGGGTACTCAGATGGTAACATCAGCTGAAATATAGAAAAATTCTTAAAAGCCAGCTTCAGAGAGCAGTTTTGCTTTAGTTTCCATGGCAACTAACATCAGACCAGCAGAAAGTGGGTGATTTGTAAAAGTCACAATTTAAAAATATAGTTATTTTTCAAAGCACTACATCCTTTCTTGTAGAAAGCAGAGATGACAAGCTAGAACTGAGTTGCTAAAGGGTTTCAGTTATATTAAACTATTCATTTTTTTAAACAAGTCACAGGTGGTTTTTTTTTTTTGCTGAAAATTTCCTTACATAAAATTAAAAATAGGCTTTATATTTCACATTAAATCTCAATGCAATATGATGAAATAACTTTAAGGTTTTAAGCATGAAGTTATCGAATTCTATTACTGCCTTATGCTATTGTACTGCCCTTCAATCTAGTCTGCAATGACTCCCGTGGAGGCAGGTTCTTTTTCCATAATAATCAAAGAGACTGAATCCCAATAGACAAATTATGCTAACAAAAAGCCTAAAATAAAAAATGGACAGGAATTCTGAAGACTGTCCTCCAAACCATGGTTCTGCAGTATGGCTAGAAGCCACAGATGAAAAATGTACATGGGCAGGCTGCTGGCTAAAGATCCGCATCAATGAACCACTGAAGCATCAATATTATAAAGCCCTATTTGAAAAACAAACATCTAAAGACGAACTACTATCTGCTGTTAGTGAAAATCCTAATGGAAGCAATTTTCCATTCATAATATACTTCTTAAAAAGTACATCAGGATAAACACTGAGGTATGGTCAAGACAATGTAGTTTTTTGATTACTGTCCCACAAAGAACACTGGTTGGCTCCTTTCTTGTTACTGTGGAATCTTCTTTTTTCTCATTGGACTCAAACTTCTTACATTCAAAGGTCTAGCACATCAATCTGCTTTGCTAATGAAGACAGGAACTTTCATCTCCTTCCCACTACATGTGTGCCAAGATGATGAATGTGCAAAGAATAGAAAAGTTGAAATCATCATAAGCAATCTGATTCAGAAGGAAAGAATCAGTACTAGAATTCAGAAATCAACTTTGGAAGTCATTTTGCATTCTTATAAAAAAAAAGTAAGAGAAGATAAGATTTTCTAAAATTAAATTCAGCATTTTTTATCTCAGTCATCATTGAGTAGATGAATGACCTGTTATAAAATTTTTAATATTTTACTTGCATATTTTAAATCTTATTAAGATACCCTCAGGTCTAACAAAACAACAACAACAAAAAAAGGCTGACACAACATGTAGCCAAATAAATGATCCTGTTAATATGAGAACAACCTGTTTCAGACAGCTTTAAATCTGAAGTTCAGATGTCTCAAAGTATACCACTTCCTTTCCCTCATCATCATATTTCTGTAACAAAGGCCTGTAGGATAGACACTAAGATGTGAATTAACAGGAATTTGCTGACTGATATAGTACATTTTCATAATATCTAGGACTCACATAGTGCTTATAGAAAAGCTTATGCAAAGTAAAAGAATGCCCTTAGAAAACCCAAAATCAAGAACATATATTGTCTAACCCAAAAACCACCAAAAGCTTCCTTCCTCTAGCATACTACAGTTCATCAGATGAGGGAGGGCATAGACCATAGAATCTTTGGGTAGCCTCCCATACTTAAACTAAAGTCCTTTCAAACTCCTTGAATATGTATCTATACTCACTGCCTCTCCTTTCACTTATTTCTCAACCACTTGAAATCTGGCTTTCAACCTTATCACGTAACCAGAACTTGTGTCTCCAAAATTAACAACAATTACTTAATTGCCAAATACAATAAATAATTTTCCCCCTTCAATCGTGTTTCTTAACTTTTCTGCAGCCTCAATACCATACTCTCCTCTTGGCTACTGTTTCTGTTTTCCTTCCATTGGATCGGACTCTACTTCTGTCCCTTTTTTAGATCATGATCTATATTCTACCCCCCAACTCTGGATTTTCCACAAGTATCTATCCTAATTCTTTTCCTCTCTCTCTCTACATGCTCTCAGTGACTTCAACAGCTCCCATAGGTTCAATGGGTACAGGAGACTCATATTTGTCACACTTGTCACCCATTTCCCTCAACCTCATAGAATCTCTCTCTTCCTTCAAGAAGCAACTAAGAAACAACCTTCGATAATCTTGATTTCCCGTTCCTCTCAACTACTAATGGCTCCTCCATCCAACTAACATATTTATCTACTTTGTATTTATTTGCATTTATTCTATATGCTTAAAATATCTTTATTGTCTCTTTCATTAGAAGATAAACTTTTGCAAGTAGGGACTGTTTCATTTATTCAAAATGTCCCCCCAGTACCTAACAGAATGCCTGACACATAGAAGTCGCTTAATAAATGTTTGTTGATTGTTAGTTTTAATACTCAGGTTTGCACCCTCAGACTCATCCTTCCTACTTTACCCCACACATATTCAATCAGTTGCCAAATTAATCTCTGGCATCCATTCAGACAGCTACCATGAGAGTATTCCCACAAAAGAGTTTAAAAAAATGCCTAAGATTAATATATCACAATGTAATCGATGTCTCTGGATTTCCATTTTCTTCCTTTATTCCAATATTCATTTCTCTACCCCTCCACAGAGAAGTACTTCACTTTGACAATATTATAATGTCAACAACACACAAATTTGCTCAATTTGTCCTCTGCATCCTCTATGAAATCCTGTAACTCATTAATTTGGCTAGAATTCAACTAACTTCTTGAATATATTTCTCAACTACTAAAAGCTGTCTACTTCTTGAATATCTTGGTGTATACAGCTAAGAGAAGTTAGGTGGTACAAAGGTCAGGAGGATCTGTTCCAGTATGTGACCCTAGACAAGAAATTCAACCTATTTGCCTCACCTGGAAAATGGGCAAGCCACTTATCCCCATTTGCCTTGCAAAAAAAAAAAGAAAACAAAATACTATCTGATACTAACTGTGGATACTCTAGATCCACAAAATCAGATTTAAACTAATTAGCTTATGGATACAAGTTAAAAAGGGTTTATTTGCCTTAAAATTCTTTTAAGGATTTCAGAAACAAAATAAAAACAAAAACACAAGTCACTTGATTTTATTAAACCACATTCAAAAGGTTTACTAGCCAGGTTGAATTTTTACTCTGTGTAGTAGGGCTGTTTTCAGACATGACTTGATTCATTGATTTTATAAATCTATGTAATAATTTTAGAGATTTAACCATATTTTAGTCAGCATAATGCTGACTTTCCAACAGTGTATTAGACCACAATGTTCTCAAAAGAAGACTAAAAACATTTTTAATCATAGTAGTTAAAGCTACATCTTCAGCTACTTTCACTAAGTTTCCTTTCTTTCTAACATGACAAGTTAAAAAAAATATATACATGTCACATTAGACTTTTTTAGACCAGGTCTCTTCTGCCAGTATTTAAATAAACATAAGTTCTCCTAAGAAGAGACAAAGAATTTTTAAGTAGCTATAGTCAGAGAATAAATTCAAGATTTGAAAACTGGCAGTCTATATCAGGTCAAGATAAATCTCAAAGCTAAAAACAAAGATTTTTCCCAGTTTCTGTACTTTTAACACACCATAGAAACTGAAAATGAAGGTGCAATTATCTAAAAGAATATATTAGTGCTACCAACAGGCATATTAAATGTGAAATTTGCTATTTTTCTTGAAGCCATATGAAGGCACCATGTTCCTTACTGAATCTATATAACTAAAAGCAATAAAGATCTTTTAAATATGTACAACTCAAAATGAACACCAGCAGCTTAAGTGCTGAGTTTTAAAGATTGCTTTCACTGACTCTGATAGCACTAGCCCTCAATTTACAAACTCTAAATGCAAACATCAAGCTTTGATATTTCAGTTGTTTAAAATAATGCAATGAATGTGTTAAAAATTAATTATTTTTTAAAAAATTAGTTCAATAAGTCCCAGGTTGAACCCAATGAACAAATTGCCCTAAGCTGTAGAAAATAGACATTTAAATATTAAAAAGAAATCTGGTAATTTATGACCCATTTCCTCCACTTCTGAACTCTCTTAATTTAATTCAGTATATATTCATGAAACCCTTATATGAAGGGTACAGCATATAATGAAATTAAGTTGAAGTAATGATTTAATGTAGAAAAGTGATTTTTTTTTGTGCAGGGTGGGTGAATTGAGAAATGGTAGCATTATGTAGGAGAATATCAATTTTTCTACTACAGATCAAAAGGAAAGTAAGATTGTGGAGAGAGGAAAAAATAGTCAAGTTTATAGAGATTTTGAGAGGGCAACTTACCCAAGTTATGTCGCTTTGTCTTTGCGTGCTCATGAATATGTTTCTTTGTAAAACAGCCAAAGAAGACACAGTAGAGGCAAGAGTGGAGTCTATTTAAGTGGGCACCACACATATGACAGATGCACGACTTTGCCTGGAAAACACAAGAAAAAAAATCAAAATCATTAAGAAGGAAGAAGAATCCAAACATAAATGATCAGACAAAAGGTTCAAGCAACAGATCTGGAATGAGAATCTTTTACTTAATAATTGAGGATAAATATGAAAAAGGACAATAAACAAAAAGACTTCATTTATTAAAATAGAAATATAATTTCTAAAATGACTTTGAATTTCTCAAAAACAGCAACTCATTAATAGTATTTTAGGGGTAGTTTTGGCAAAGCATTGGGTTAAATGACTTGCTCATGGTTACACAGCTAGGTAATTATTAAGCATCTGAGGCAAAATATGAACTCAGGTCCTCTTAACTCCAGGGTCAGTGCTCTATCTATTGTGCCACTTAGCTGTTCCTCCACTAATAGCATTTACCCCATCATGCTCCTATTCACAAATAGCCAAGATCCAGTTGTCAAGATAAAAGTCACACCACAGATCATTTTATTCAGAGGACAAGCTCTCTAAGTCTCTTACTAGAAACCTTATTTAACATGAAGTAACAATCAAGAGCAACGAAACAAACTATCATAAAAGGACTAAACCATAATTCACAAATCTATACTGCCTTCTGAGTTACTACAAGATTTTCCTCAAAATTTGTGGTTATAAGCAATTCAAATATTATTTTCATTTAAGAGAAGAGAAACTAAGGCTTAAAGTATCTTGGCCTGAGAACTACAAGCCAGACTCATATCCAGAAATTAAAGTCAGGTCCTCCATGGTCATTTTACTACCCCATGATTTCTCTCTAAACACAAAGACTTAAAACAACAGAGCACAGATAGTCATCTGCTGCAAAGGAATCCCTGCACCTCAAAAGATTAAGTACAGTAAAGCAACAGCATTTCATAATAATGACATAAATATATTCACAATTCTTTGTTTAGGAAGTTAGGGAATCTTGCTTTTCGTTTTCTTATTTTATTTTAGACGCTAGATAGATATTTCTAAAAAATTGACACTATTTTGCTTACTTTTTTTATTTAAAACAATGGGATTAAGTGACTTTCACAAGGTCATACAGCTAGATAATTATTAAGTATCTAGGCCACATGTGAACCCAGGTCCTGACTCCAAGGCCAGTACTCGATCCTCTACACCATCTAGCTGCCCCAATTTTAACACTGGCTTAAGTAGCAATATGCTTTACAATAGGGAATACCAACATGGATGAGATCATAGATCCGCTGAAATTTATTTTAATGAGAGAATTCACATGAATTGATGAGCCTATTCCCTAAATTTAGATCCTGATTAATGAGTTATTTCAGATCATAAGCTAACATTTTCATTCTGCTCAGACATTCACTTCCAGAAACACTGCTTTCACTTGTAAATGACTATTGTTAAGAAAATAGTTTAAGCTACAACCTGCATCCCGGTCATACAGTCCTTCCCCAAAAGCCACCAGGAGACAATTAGGAGTACGTTTATGCTATTGTTGGGTTCAGTATCTATATAAACATAATCTCATTAAGCCTTTTCCATTTTCAAGAATCATCCTTGAACTAAAATTCTCTCAGTGTTTGCTTCTGGGTGAATAGAGCTGAACATGATCAAGTTAAAGATTTATGAATTATTTGGATAAATTTTGAATTTAAATAAATTCATGTTAAGTAGCTAGTTTCAAAGAAAAGATATTGAAAACATCTGTTTTAGTAATAGTCTAGGCAGAAAACACCATCCTTTCATCATTTTGCCAAATTCTGCACCTTATACCATTTAAAATCATCTAAACATTCCTCAATGTAACATACTCACTTATCTCTACTGTGTGTGTGTATATGTGTGTGTATCTATGCCTAAACACATATACACATGTCCCTTGTGTTATCACACTTCTGTGCAATTTTTATATCTGTAAACAATAAAACTTAAGCTGTATTTATCTATGATAGAAACAGAATTTAAAAAGCAAGTTGAACTTCTTTCTTATGATGGTTATGGGTTTCAAGCCTGCTTAACGTAAGTCAGTTGTTAATTAGTTGCAAAATTTGAAACAATGGTATAATATGGATTTCCCAAACTTTAGACAATTTACTTTTATTTGAATACCCTTTATATAATAATAATGATAACCTATTACCTAGATTAAAATACATGACTTTATAAAGACCATTCAAAAACTCAGTCCCCTTTAACTGAAAGTTCCAAGTGCCTTTCTTCTAAATATAACACGTGTAATAACAACTACACATCATAACTATATATTTTCTTGTCATAAGAAATGTTCTAAGCTAAAATAATGTCAATGCTAGGAAAAGACTAGGAAAAGAGACACCTTCCTGCTAAAATACAATCAGGAAATCAGCCAGAAACTATCAGCACCAGGGTAAGAAAGGAAGACTGTGAACCAAACAAGAATTTCACCGATAATGTCTTGGGTCTGCCTTTTTAAAAAAAAATTCAATTTATCAGCTTCAAGTCTCAGCTTTATTATCTTAAACTATGAAAAAAGTTGCTGTAGATATCTGACCTGCGGGGGGGGGGGGGGGGGGGGGGGTGGTGATAAGCAGCTGATAAATATCTCATTTGATCCATATAACCCTTGGGTGCTTTTATTTCTCCCAAGACAAATAAAGGTTAAGTAATTTGCCTGGGATCACATACCTAGCAAGTATCTGGAGTTGGATTTGAACTTAGGTCTTCCTGACTCCAAGACCAGTAATCTATCTGCTGTACCACCTCACTGTCATGTGGTCAGTTTGGTGGGAAAATAGCTACAGTATGTGCAGGTCAACAATATCTTAGTAATTTTAAAAACAGTCAACAGTCGATAATAATGGAGCTCATTAAAATATGGAGATATGTAAAGAACTGAAGTTTTGTTACTTCATTTAGTTACAAGTATTAAATGAAGTTTTAATCTCAGAAATTTCATTTTACTGGCATATTACACAAAATACCCAAAACAAATATACCCCCAAACATAAAAGGCATTTCACAATATTTGTGAATATCAAAATTAAATGTAGTATTAAATTAAATGTGGTATAAAATAGAATTTTAAAATACATCTTGTACCTACCTCACAAATTTGTTGTGAGGGTCAAATGAAAACATTTGCAAAACTTTAAGTAGCCAGAGAAATGCCAATTACTTTAAAAAGTCATCATAGTAAATCTACAGCACCTAAGATCTGAGAAGGGCTACTTACTTAATGCCCATCTTTTGGAATATTAAGATCATTATTTGGAGATGTGTAATTGAAAGAAAGTAGTGGTATAAAAGAATTATTCAAGGGCAGGAGGTGATGGGAAAAGGCAGCTCAGATATATCATGAAAAGAATGGATAGGACAAGAAGTCCAAGTGTCACACTAACCACTGTAAAATAACTAACTGAAGGAAAAGAAATTCTCATAACAGATGTATCCTCTATGGAAAATGTACATAAAGTCAGGGACAAGAAAGGACAAAGTGATCATTTGAAGGTGGTACTCACATTGTTGAGAACATAGCTGTTCTGCTTTGGATCTGTGAAATCTAATTATAAAACCTCAAAGACATGATAATGATGCAATGGCAAAAATAACAAGCTGCCTTGTGACTATTAAACATGGATACACTAAGAGAAGGGGATATGTTCAGATCACTAGGGTTCCAGAACTCCCAAGTCAAAGAGAAAATATTACAAGCAGCCAGAAGGACACATTTCAAATATCGTGGAGCTGCAGTCAGGATCACACAGGACTTAGCAGCAGCTACATTGGAAGCTCGTAGGGCTTGGAATACAATATACCGGAAGGCAAAAGAGCTTAGAATGCAGCCAAGAATGAACTACCCAGCAAGGATGAATGTCCTCTTCCAGGGAAAAAGATGGACTTTCAATGAACCAGGGGAATTTCAAAGGTTCCTTTTGGAATGGCCAGAGCTGAACAGAAGGTTTGATCTTCAAATACAGGGCTCAGGTGAAGCATGGAAATTGGAGGAGAGGGGGGAAATATGAGGGACTTAATGAGGATGAACTGCATGTATAGAAAAATGATACTGATAATATTCATATGAACCATCTCAGTTAATAGAGCAGGTAGAGGGAGCTTTTATAGTTGAAGCACAGGAGAAAGCTGAATTTGAACATAAAATATGGTGTAAAAATGGAGTCAACAGGAAAAAAGGGAAATGGAAAGGGAGAAAGAAAAAGGAGAGGGGGGAATAGGCCAAGATATTTCACATAATAAGATTTTTTTTATTACAATGAGCTATTGCAATGATATGGAAGGGGGGAGGCAAGGGGGAATGAGGGAACCTTTGCTCTCATCAGAGATGGCTAGGAAAGGAAACAGCAAATATACTCAATGGGGTATAGACATCTGGAGTAAGAAGGAAGGGGGAGCAGGGGGAAGGGGTGGGGATGTGAATAAAGCAGGAGAGGATGTACCATGGGGGGACAGTGTTCAGATATAACACATTTTTTTTTACTTCCTGCAAGGGGCTGGGATTGGATGGCCTGCCCAGGACCATAGGGCCAGGTGGATTCTGGGCCTAAGGGGTGGTATGGGGGCTCAGGGCTTCTTGGCCCCAGGACCAGGGATCTGTCTGCTGCGCCACCCATCGACCCTACAGCAAAGTCAGAGTGAAAGGAGAGAGAAAACATAGTACACGCTAGTGGAGAAATAAGAAAGGAGGGAGTTGCGATCAGCAATGACAACGTTGGAAAAATATGGAAGTAACTTTTGTGATGGACTTATAAAGAATGTGATACACATAATCTTCTAAAGGATTATGTTCCTGGAAAGGTACAAAAAGTCACATATTCCAAAGGCAAAACTATGATTAGTACCTAACTCACCAGTACCAGTTCAATAGTCTTTCTAATAGCAATCAGGGATTTACAAAATATATAAAGATATGATCCAAATACTAAATCATGTTTTAAAACCAAACACATATCCAATGTCAGATATTTCTGGTTCCTATTAGTATAGGCCAAGTTGGAAGCTGGAAGTAAAGGGACCTATAGTCTGAGTCATTCAATTTCCAAACTCAATAAAGCTATTAAATATAAACCAATGCTGAGTCATTTCAGTCAAGGCTACAGCAGAATCCAAAAGCAACTTGACAAACTCTTAGTAATTTATCAACAAAGAGAACTGTTCCTATAAATATTTTAGCTTTTTAAAAATCAACCTTTTCCATATATTCTTTGTTCACCACAGTAGTTTCATCAAATCATTTTCTAAGATGGAAGACTTTAGGGAGTGTCTGTTATTATTTCATTAATTTCCACTATTTTTTCTTTCAAATGTAACCACTAGGTACAACTAATTTAACATTGTACACACTTACAAAGTTAATGCTGTATGTGAAGTTACCTAGCAGTAATGTAGGGTCATTCTTCCTCCAAGTTCTCCATTAGAAAAACTAAGAATTAAGATTCTAGATATAGATTCCTTTATTATTTCCTCTTGGAGGGGGGGAGAATAAAGCTTCCTCTCTGGTCAGATACTTAATCACAGCATTCATATTCCAACAGAAAAAATTCAGACAGTAGTCCTGAAGTCCCAAATCATTTTAGAGATAGAAGGGATCTTACTGATCACCCAAGTTCAACTGCCTCATTTCACAAGTAAGGAAACTGAGGCCCAGAGATGTCAATGACTGTAACAAGTCACACAAAGTGGCAGTCCAGGATTTGAACACAGGTCTTCTAATCACAAATATTTTCTCTTGACTACTCTATTGAAATATGAGTTCCATCTTAACAGGAGTTATTTTCTCTAGCAATAAAAGGGTTATTTCTGGATCACTCGAGCTTTGGTTATCTTACTCACTGTCTACAAGCAGAGCCAGTACCTGAACTCTAGGTTCTTTCAATCATCTTATTTCAATCTCTCCCAAATTTATTTCTTTTTAAACTTTTTTTTTACTTATTTAAGACAATGAGACTAAGTAACTTGCCCAAGGTCACACAACTGGCAATTATTAAGTGTCTGAGGACACATTTGAACTCAAGTCCTCCTGACTCCAGGGTCAGTGCTCTCTATTCATTGTACCACCTAGCTGCCCCTTTCAAATTTATTTCAACAACATTTCTTCTACTATATCGGTTCTTAACTAGGATTTGTTAACTTTAATATTTTTACAAGTATTTCAATAATGCTATATATTGTGTATTTAATAAGCATTTAATACATTCAAAAATATTATTCTGAGAAAGATTTCATCAGACTATAAAAGGGATTGAGGAAACAAAAAAGGTCACGATTCTAGTAAGGCTACTAAATGAGTTTAGTTTCAATGGGTATCACCTTTTCTTTCCTCCAAAAGTCTTGCTTCATTAGTCTCCTGTACCATTTCTGGAGGCAAGTCAGATCAACATTAGGAAACAATGTTGATAATGATTATTGTACAAAAAAAGAGAATGAACAAAGTAACTATCAGCACTTAAATTTAACAGTGTATACTACACCATTCTTCAAAACTATTTAGTAAAGCTACTGGTTCCATAAAAAACCTAGAACACTCAGCACTCAGAAGGAAAGGAATGGGGAGAAGCTGGTGAGAATAAGCTCAATGAGCATTTTAATATAATCTATGATGTAAAAGTGACAACAATTACAGCAATTCTGTCTTATCCCCAATTTCAAGAGAGAAAACCTTTGGAAAGGTAGATAAGATTTCCTCATTGAGTTATCTGTGTATAGACTCTTCCTTGAACACAAGAGATCTGAGGAGACAGCATTTCTTGCCAGCTGTTGCACAAGATTTCAGCATAATTCTTTGTAAATTATCATATGTACTCTGCCCCAAATGGACAATGAGATTAAAGGTCAGTCAACACGAAATGAAATGTCAACATGCTTTTGGAGGTCTACTAACTGTTTCAAAATAAAGTAACCCCTAAAAGACAGTTTGAGTCACATACAAAATGCTAGTTGGGAAATCGATTATTTTCATCTAGGTATATGGATAAGCTGAAATTTATATCCATTTGGATAGATGAATTAACATATGCAAGAAAGCTAATAAAATGATTAATAAATATCAGAATCAGAAATATTGAAGTTCATTTGAATATGCAAAAAGGAGTGTTCTAAAACCATGCTCCATTCTTTAAAAACAGAAAGTAAAAGAAGTAACAGGAAGAAATTAAGAAGAAATATTTATTAATGGTTCTTGTCAGTGAAAAAACAAATTCAGGTATTTCCTCCTACCAAAGGTTAGGAAAGTAATTATAAAAAGATTTAATTTCAATACAATACAATACCCTTTTTATTTCATACCTCCATAAATAAAAATTAACATAAGATAATTTAAGTTTTTACAATGTAACTTAGAGCCCTATAACTAAAATTTGAGAAGGTCTAAAAGGCTGGAGAAACAAACCTAAAAAAGGTACAAAAATGCCCTCCTACTCCCCCTCCCTCCACAAAAGACAGGATTGTTTTAATGTGCAAATTGTAAGGTGATTTAGCTTTATATGTGTTCATCTCTTCCTTGAGTTCTAGCTCTAAGCTTATGACTGTATGATGGACAGAAATTCTATTCTCACTGGATTCAGCATGTACAATTCTACTTCATGGTTGAACCTCACCACTCCACCCAACTTTCTTCTTTCCATATTTCCAGTTATTCAAGAACTTAAATATCCATTCTCTCACAGCCCCCAAATGGGAAAATAACCCCTAGCTCCCAAGACTATTGTGAGAATGAAACAAGGTAAGATATTGAGGTACTTGAAAATTATATCTAGTTATTGTTGATCAGTATAATCCTGGGAGTTGAAGAGATTAAAACTGGAGAAAATCTGTAACACTGAGGTGGTGGGTAACCTGTGAGTAGGGCCCTTGAATGATTGCCACAGTGGGAGAAGTTGAGGGACAAAGGAGAAAACACAATGGGAAAAAGATTTTCATATTAGAAACTAGTAGTCTTTTGGAGGGTTAGGGTAAATTAGGGAATTAGGGAGGAAGAAAATGAGAGAGGAGCAGAGTCTTTTAGACAGTCATGTTTACTCAGGGTTTTTCAGGCTTTCAGATAGCAGAACTGCAGCTACTATCCATAAAAGTATTTTATGCCTGAACAGTCAGTCATAAGTAAACCTTAATAAACTTATCTCTTAGTAGTAGTTGTTGTCTTTTAGTATGGAAGGCAACCAGGACATCAGGGAACAGATCTCAAAACTTGCACATAAGAATGACTTAAAGTGAGGAGCATTGTGCAAAGATACTTATCTCACCCATCCAAGTGAGCCCCTCTGAACTGACATAGTCAGACTAAGATGGTGACATTTTAAGAGTCATGACTTGGGGCGGTTAGTTGGCTCAGTGGATAGAACACCAGCCCTGGAGTCAGGAGTATCTGAGTTCAAATTTGACTTCAAACATTTAATAATTACTTAGCTGTGTGGCCCTGGGCAAGCCACTTAAGCCCATTGCCTTGCAAAAAAACCTAAAAAAAAAGTCATGACTGTCTTATCATCAGGTGGCAAACTTCATCAGGAGCTATCGACAGCAGGGTAAATTAAAGGTATTCCATCTCTCCATACTTTAACAATAGTATCCCACTGGACTGTTTCTATTTATTGAACATCCCCAGCTGGTACCCACGACCAAAAGTGGGAAATGTTCAAAACCAGCAAAATAGCTGCATGATCTTTTAAACTTACCACAATGACAAAACAATCTAGCTCTCAAAATGATGGCAAAAGATTATACAATCATTCTTAAACTTCTAATTTTTTCCTTTAGTTTTTTTTTGTTAAGGAAAAGAAAGGAAATAATAAATTGTACCCTTTCTCATTCATGAGTAGATTAAATTATAAAAGAATTATTTCTTTTTGCATTTGGTAGTTTTGGAGGTTTTTGAAGGAAGATGCATACATTTAGGGATGGGGAGGAGTTTTGTACAAACATCATCATTCCAACCTTTTAACTATCACTGGCTGATGATGTCAGATTTAAGACATGACTGCAGTATGCAGTTAAGTACTGCAGTTTCATTCTTGTCAACCAATGTTATTTGGAAACTAAGGCCAGGCATACATTGTTGTCTGCCCATTCTCTCGGCAATGGTTCACTGTGTTTGTATGTTGTGGTATGTCAAATAACACAGGACTCTAGGTCAAAAGGCTTGTATTTCTTGGATTTATTAAGAACAGTTATGTAACCTTAAGTAAGTCACTTCCTAAATTCTGTCTTAGTTTCCCCTACCTGTGCAACATGGAAATTGGACTACATTAAGTTCAAACTCTATACCATGTAACAATTCCCATGATTTTGGAAATCTGCCCCACTACTGATTTCTGTATGTCTAGAGATAGTACTACCATCTTTTATTATTCAAATCTTTGATTCGTCCACCTTCTGTTCTAATCAGTTGTAAAAATCGTATCATTCCTCCCATCATGCACCATCTCCCACACATATTTCCCCTTCCCTGATTCTCAGCAGAACCCATTCTGGTTTAATGAAGGCCACATCTTAAGCCCTTACTGTATTAATAGCTTCCTAGCTATAGTCAGCACCATTCAAAGTTACCAAAGAACAAACCATTCTTTACGCAGCTACTAAAGAAATCCTTGTAACTCCTCATTCTTAGAGTCATTTCTCTCCTCAAATCATCTATAATCCACCTCCACTAGTAATGCATAAATTCTTGATTCTGATGATAATGAACATGTTGCACAATCTGACCCCAGATTACCTTTTCAGTTTTAATTCATAAAGTCCGTATAATGAATCTTATGTTCTCATCAATTAGTTAGCCATTCCCTAATTCTCATTCTCATCTCTGTTTGTATCTTTCCACACCTCTCAAATATACCTTTACTTAAAATTTGTCCTTCAATATTTTTCTGTTTCTCTCATCTTCCCTAACTGTTAAACGACTTTAGAGCAGGATCTATGTTGTTTTGTTATTGCATCCTCAGCAGCTAGCAGTGGTTTCAATAAATCATCCCTAATAAATGTCTAATAAATTCTTACTTCATACAGTAATCTTTGCTATGAAAATGGAGCAACTTTCCTCTATTTCAAAATTTTCTTGATCTCTTTGTTTGGGGAATAAATATGCCAAACTGCTAAGATCAACAAATTTCATTTTTAAATTTTAATCAATATTTCCAACCCTGAGGTGATCTATAGGCTAAATTAACTTGATAGATTCTGGAATAGATAATATTGCCATCTTAATAATCATTTGTACTACCTAACAATTTGGTGAGTTAGGGAGAGGCAAGCATTTATAATGCAACTCATGGATAAAGAAACAAAGACAGTGAAATAATGGCTCAGTTAGTAAATGGCAGATACCCAGTTTTCCTAATTCTTACTCCAGCACTGTGGAATGAATCTCTATATAAACTATATATACTGTTTCTCTATGCAAACTCTAGCTTCATAGTTCTTTTCAAAGCTCTAATTAAAATTTTACACATACAATAACAATATAAAGAAATCTGATTAAATTATGGAAACTTGGATTGCATCATTCCTTTTTAAAGAAGTAAATAAAGGAAGTTATTTAAATCAAACAAGTAAAATCATTTCATGGGGCTTGCTTAATTATCTCATATCCCAGTGCTTATGAAAAGTTTTCGTAAAAGGACAAAGGTCAACCAATGTGTTAGTATCTATTACATAAAAAAAGAGAAGTTCTGCAAAGAACTGAGTAAGACTTACCAAATTAAATCAGCATATATTGTGAAACATGACTACTTCAATCCAAAAATGGGAATGAGAGAAGAGGGCAAAGAAGGAAAAAAGTAAAAAAAAATACAGTTCAGGGATAAGGAACAAGAAGCCAAAGGATTATAAGACTACATGACTAAACAATCAATCAACAAATATTAATTAGGCACCTCCAACATGCCAGGGGTACTATAGTAATCCTAAAGACACCAGTACAAGAATAAAATAATCCCAACTCCAAGAAGTTTATATTTTTACAGGAACACATACACACACACATACACACATACACACAGACACAAAACTTAATAAGAAGTTATATAATAGTTTGGGAGAACATGCACTAGTAGTTAGGCAATAAGTAAAGACTTCATTAAGAAGATGGTGCTTGATCTGCATCTTAGAGGAAGAGAAGAGATGAATGAATATGGCACTTTCTGATTATTTTCTCAAAGAAATTATTCCCTACACGAAATGTCTCTAAAAATTTAGATAAAAAATTAATTCAAAACTGAAAGAATAAAAATACACCAAGTACAATTAAAACAACTCCAACCTGACTTGCTTAGAAAATCTAATTAAAACTGAAGAATGGGAAATGATAATGCAGGACATCAATGCCAATAAAATCAGTTTCCATAGTCTTAGACTGCAAAGATATGACCTACTTGACAAAAGGAAAGATAACAATAAAAGGCCACATTACATAAAAAATTTTTCATGGAAGAATGGTGGAAGACTACAAACCATATATCTTCATAAAACAGTGAGAAGCAATGGAGTTTTAAAAAAAGCAGATCAAAGAAAACTTGAAAAGAAACTAAACTAATAAGCAAAGCATATTTAGATATGACAGGCATTTAATTATTATCAAATTTAAGACAAATAGATAAAAAACGAGAAAGAAGTAATAAGACTAGAACAAATTTTTCACCATTGAGGTCAAAGGAACAATCACATTTGGACAGTGCTAAGCATGCCTCTTGAGAAAGAGGAAAAAGGACTTAAGAAAGCAATGTCAAAAATAGTTAAACTAAAAGGTTGGGGAGAGAAGAAGACAGCCCATGCTAGAGGTGATACAATTTTGAGGGTACTGAGGGACCAATAACCAAGGTCCAAAGAGGAAAAGATACCAACCAAAGCCAAGAAAAAATATCGAAATTTTTATTATCACTAAAAAAGGCAAGCAAAAGAACATTAGGACATGTTTACTTTCTACTCTATATATCATTTCTACAAGAATAGTCTTCACATGCTTCAAGGATTCCTTTGATGAGGGTTATTTAAAGGGAACAAAAGTAAGATTCTCTCAAGTAATAATCTATATCTACATAATTATGAAGACGACTGAAATTTAAAAATAAGAGATATCACTGTGCTTGTTTCTGGACATTAGAAAATCTGTTTCACAATATAAAGACTGACAAATTGCTTTCTTTGGGGAATGGGGGGAAGGAAGTAAGATGGGGGGGCTAGGTGGCGCAGTGAATAGAGCACTGGCCCTGGAGTCAAGACTACCTGAGTTCAAATCCAGCCTCAGACACTTAATAATTACCTAGCTGTGTGGCCTTGGCCAAGCCACTTAACCCCACTGCCTTGCAAAAAAAATTAAAAAATAAAAAAACCAAAAAATAAAAATAAAAATAAAAATAGTATCTGCTGGCCAAAAAGAATATTTTAAAGATCCAGGGAACAGTCCAAACTGAAAAGAGATTCTGCATAGGGGGTGGCATTCCCTTCAAAACTTTTGCCATGGAGTTATCATAAAGAATGTGATCCACCCGCGACAGAGTTGTTGGTGTTGGAACAAAGACTCAAGCACATTTTTTATTATTATTTTGGGGGGGGGGGTGCAGGGCAGATGGGGCTGGGTAGCCTGCCTGTCACCGCATAGCAGGGTGACCTTTGGGTGTCTGAGGCCGGATTTGGACCCGGGTGCTCCTGGCTCAAGGGCCAATGCTCTATCCGCCACCCAGCCACCACTACTATTATTATTATTTTATTTTATTTTGGGTCTTTTTTTCTTTTTTTTTTTGATTTTTGCAGGGCAGTGGGGTTCGGGTGGCTGGCATGTCATACAGCTGGGTGATTGTTGGGTGTACAGGGCCGTATGTGGGCTCAGGTGCTCATGGCTCCAGGGCTGGTGCTCCATCCATTGCGCCACCTGGCCATACCTACAATTATTACTATTATATTTTTAATTTTAATTTTTTTCTCTCCCCTTTACTTTATCGCTCAAGCAAGTCTATATTTATGGGGGAGGGGGCATTTTGTTTACTCTTAAACAAGAATATTTTATTAATGTAAAAAATTGTACAAAATGAGAATAAATATTAAATTTAAAAATATTATACAGGAAAAACAAAAAGACGGTCAGGCAAGGATGTGCTGTGGTCTTTATTATCCAAAAAAATTAACACTGGAAAAATAACTGCTGTTGCTGTTGACAGATGACATTTTCATATATATATATATATATATATATATATATATATATATATAAAATTACTTTCAGATTTGCAAATCATTTTATCAACATTATCTAATTTGATTTACACAACACCCCTGAAAAGAAATAGTTATTATTTATATCATCAGTTTACAGATAGGAAAGTAGAGGCTCAATTAAGCGACATGCCTAAGGGCATGTCTGAAAATAAGGATTTCTGACTCCAAATTTATAAAATACAAGGTATCACTAGACAGAAATTAAGCTGCTGTCAAGGAATAAAAGCAGAACATTAGAATGGAAAAAGTTCTCATATAAGCCGTTCTTACTTTTTGAACCAGTCCCTCACAGTTTACATGTAACTAAGACAAGATTGGTCCTCTGGTTTCTTGACTTTTTACTGACACATGCATCAATTTATTATTCCCATAATGCAGTGTTACTCTGCTACTATCAAGAAGAAGAAATTTGCAAACTATTTTCTTTACAATATATCCATGAAGCAGTTGTATTATTCCAATTCTTTTTAGATGAAAAAACCAAGAACATTAAGTGATTTGCCAGTGATCATCTTTGCTAAGTATATGGAACGGAAGATCAGATTCAGATCTGCTAAATTCAACACTCCACTGATTTCATGCTGCATGATCTCATTTCTACTGATAGATGAAATTTAACCATTCACACATAATTTTATTTGTTTTCACAATAAGAAAGTGGAAAACAGATTAAAAGGCAAGCAGAAGAAAATACAAAAAAAAAAAAAAATACAAAGGATGTAATCCAGCCTTACTAGATTAGGTACAAAAGAAAAAGTAGTATATGACAATTATAATCTATTGTTTGATAAACCCAAATAGTTTATTTCCTGAGCTAATAACTCAATATTTGACAAAAACTGCTGGAAAAACAGGAAAAGAATATTGCAAAATTTAGGTATAGACCAATACCTCACACACTATACTAAGATGAGGTTAAAATGTAACACGATTTAGACATAAAGGGAGATACCACAAGATAAACAGGAGAACAAGTAATAGTTTACCTGTCAGATATATGGACAGGGAAGAGTTTATGACAAAAACGAAGGAAAACATTAGAAAATTACTAAATTAAAGAGGTTTTGCACAAATAAAATCAATGCAACCAAAATTAGAAGGAAGGTAGAAAGCTGGGAAACAATTTTTACAGTTAGTGTTTCTGATAAAGCCACATTTCTAAAATATATAGAAAACCGAGTCAAATTTACAAGAATGTAAGTCAATCCCCAAGTGATAAACAATCAAAGGATATGAACAAGCTGTTGTTAGATTAAGAAATTAAAATATCAATAGTCATATGAATAAATGCAAATTAAAACAACTATGAGGTACCATCTCACACTTATCAGATTGTCTAATATGACAAAAAAGAAAATGACAAACGAGGGGATGTGCGAAAAGAGACACAAATGCACGACTGGTGAAGTTATGAACTGTTCCAACCATTCTAGAGAACAACCAGGAGTAATGCTCAAAAGGCATTACTACATACATTTTGATCCACTAATACTACCTCTAAGTCTGCATCCCAAACAAATCATAAAAAAAGGAGAAAAGAACCACAAGTACAAAAATATTTATAGCAGCTATTTTTATACTGGTAAAGAATTGGAAATTGAAAATATGTCCATCAGTTTAAGAATAGCTGCTAGCTACAAGCAGGTAGATTTCAGAAAAATCTGCAAAGACCCACAGAAACTAATGCTAAATGAAGTGAGCATAACCAGAAAAACACTTCACATTAAAAACACTGGATGATGACCAACTATGATAGACTTAGTTCTTCTCTGCAATATAATGATTAAAAATAATAGACAAATGATAAAAATAAAGAACTTTAAAACTCTTGTGACAGAAAATGGCATCCATATTCAAAGAAAGAACTATAACATGAATCCAGCCCATAGCACACTATTTTTACTTTTTTAAAAATTGGTTTTATGTTTTTTCCCTTTCTCATTTGTTGCCTTTTATTCTGATTGTTCTTTTACAATATTAATAACATGGAAATATTATTTATTCAATTATACATATAAAACCTACTAATACAATTATACACATAAAACCTATGACACAGAGGGTAATTAGGTGGTGCAGTGAATTGAGCACTAGCCTTGGAAATCAGGAGGACCTGAGTTCTAATCTGATGGTCAAATCCCTTAACCATGACTGCCTCACATTCAGGGACATCTCCAGTTATCCTAATCCATATCTGCCCCTGGATCATATCTGGCTCTAAAAGAAAAACTGAGGTTGGCAACCTCCCTCACTTAAATTCAATTCACTTTGTTATGTCACCTCCCTGATGTTATCATCTTCTTCTAGAACAAAAGATAAACCTGATTATCATATCATATTACTTGCTGTCAAGGGATGGGGGTGGTGGTGTAGAAAAATACGGAACTCAGAAGGTTACAAAAAGATGAATGCAGGAAACTATATAGTATATTTGTATGTGTGTGTGTATGTATATATATATATATATATACATACACACACACAAAATGGAAAAAATAAATTTTTTAAATAAAAAAGATAAGGAGGAAAAATACTAAAGGCATGTACCAAAATGAAGGTGGTTTAGGTAGAAGATTAAAAAAAAAGAATAAAACATTTCCATTCTATTTCACACATCATCTGTTATACCACACTACCAAAGTCTTCATCTCTAATAAAAAATCCTTACATAATTAGTAAACAAATTTCACTTTGAAAACTGTGGATATTCTATAATTTTTGGAAAACAAAGAGTTTTATTTAGCAAGTTACCTTTAAAAATAACTTAATAAGAACAAAAAACTCCAATCACATACAAGCATAAACAAACTAAATTATTTTGAAAACTCAAGGTATAGAAATTTCAAAAGAGTTAAATTCATTTTATAAATGTCATGCTACTTCAATTATCAAAAAGATAAAAATCTGATGAGAAAATAGAACCAATAAATTTACAGTCTACATTGAATCAAGTGGAAATAAGGATTGGATCTTTATTGGAGGTACTGAAAAAAAGGTGATGGCAGGGAAGAAGGAGAAAAGTACATAAAAAGCTATTTTTCAATGAGGCTTATATTTTTTCATTTGTAGAGCACTTAAATGACTGGTGGCAAGTCACACTTCTACAAAATGATCAACTTAGGGAAGGGGGGTAGAGGGGAGGAAGAAAAAAATTTTACATGATAATTTTGTTGAATATTTGAAAGGAATAGCAAATTATACAAAGTAAAGTTGTAGTTTCATTTTTAATCATCTAATTTCTGTATATGTATTATGGAAATGCTTGTTTTATTCCATAAAAATTTTTTTAAAAAGAAAGTTATCAAATTAGAACTAAAACCTGGGTCTCTACTCCCAATCCAATAATGTTCATCTCTAAAGTTCCCCCACCTAATTCTAAAATGTTATTCTAAATTTCAGGATAACACATATGAAAGAAGAATCCACATATTGTATTAAATCACTAGTAAGAAATAAATCAGAGTCCAAGACAAAATTGTAAAGGCAGAGCAAAAAGATAAGAAACATAGTTCCAGCTCTTGCTTAAGGGGTTAGTCCTTCATTTTGCACCCAAAGCTTTCAATATATGAGACTTAGGCTAAGCACCAGGTATCTTCATCTACATAGGAAAGGAATTTTCTATCCCTGCCCTCTCCATGGCAGCTGGGAGGAATATACACACTCCCATCTCTTTTCAATTAACATAAAGGAAGGGAGGAGCACACCAGGGAATTAGGGCGCTATATATCTAGAATATTTTAAATTCAGGAAACGAAAGAAAAAAGAACAAAAGTCATATTCTACTCAAAGGCAAATACTTTTGAACTCTGCAATATAAAAATTACTCTTTATTTTAAAATTTTTAATGCTAAACTATTTATACAGGACTCTGAGACAATAATCTCACCCTTTCTGATTTAAAGAGAAAAGCAGTCAATGATTATTTTTAATGGAAACAAATTGAGAATATATCACCAAATTACACTAATTGCAAAAAAGAAGAGGGGAGAACCTAAAATGTTTTCTTTAAAAGTTTAAAAAATTGTGGATATATTGAATATAGTCCATATTTTAAAAATCTTATTGCCTGCCTTGAAATAACAATTAGTTACTATAATAATTGATAAATATACAGGTAATTTATTGTGGGTGAACTCTTAATTACAGCATCTTTAAAAAAAACATAGAAGTCAAAATCAGTTGAATGAATATTAAAAATCTCTTATTTCTCCCCACATCAAAAATGTATAACCAAAGAAAACTTTGCAAAACAGACCAGAGGACCAGAGATCATTATTTAATCCAAACCCTTTATGTAGCATTTAAATTTAGTAAAAATTATTTTTTCATAGAGTTGGGGGAAAAGGTAAGAGAATAGTGTATCTTTATGTCTTTCTATTCTTTGATTCATCCTAGACACACACACACACACAACAAAATATCAAAATCCTACAGTGACACCCATAATGCCTAAATATCTAAAATTGCAGTAGTCTTAGAGAACTTTAGCAGTTTCACATGATTACTTCTTCAGGAAAATATATATGGACAACAGAAAAGTATCGGCATATTCTTCTATTGCAATAGCAGTAAGTTATTTTCTAAACTTCATGACAAAAAAGGTTTTACAGTGCTACTTATATCAAATATGATGTAAAATTTAACAAACAATTTGAAATTAGTTTCTCCTTTTGGGATTACCAGGCCTCTGGTGGTAACAATATAGCAGAAAAGTATTAACTTTTCTTGACACATACTTGACATTTTTCAGGATGTTTCTGCACGTGCCATTCTTCTGAAAGCAATTTTATTAAGATGGCTGCACAGATAATCTGATATATTCCCATAAGGGGCTGTTGTGCCATACCTGAAGTGCTAGGGAAATCATGTTTTGATTTCTAGGACTGATTTCTAGCAAAAGGACTTGCTTGGGAGTTAAAAGAGAAAGAAATGAAGAATGTTCTCTATTTTATGTGATTCTGCCTAGGGAAAAACTCTGTCAGTGAATTCCATGGCTGGTGCCAGAAATTCTAAGTCTAGGATAACTTAAGAAATTCAGTGTGCCTTCTTCTTTTACAGAGCCCTGAATAATAAAATATCTCGGCAGAATCAGGCTGAGAGATAGATTCATGAACAAGCTTATGCTTACTGACTTTGTTGAAAAGTCTCAAATATGCTCTAAATTTAAAGTAGAACACGAAAGGATTTAATGAAATTAAAAGAATTTGATTTTGTCTGAATTTATTTTATGATTTTATTTGTATCATTAAAAAAAATCTACACATCACCACATCCATTTTAAATATATTTTTCCTTTATTTGCCATGAAATCACATCATAAAAATCTTAGCTGAGTTTCCTTCCCCGCTATTTTAAAAAAAGGTTTTTGTGTCTGTATTTGCTAGAACTGCAGAAAAGGAAAAATTCTAGCTCTTTTCTCTCTGTTCTATGAACAAAAAGATCCACTATAGATTTCTGTAACAGAATACTATTTTTTGATAGAATGACAAATACACCATTTCTAACCTCTACAATATTTCTCTTTCATGTCAGCTAGAGAGAAACTGGAAGAAATAAGAAGTAAAAAAAAAGAGAAGAGATGCAGACACCTTCAAAATTATTCACAAATGTAACAGAAACAAGAAGACACAATTGCAGAGTTAAATTTATAATTAAAATTTTTTTCTCCAGTCTGCCTTGTTAAATCACATCTTCTCTTCAGTTTAAGTATGTAATGAAAATCTACTGCTACAATCATCTTTACAGCAGGGCCTGTTCTCTTGAGTTCAATTTCATTTGCTTTGGGGCAAAGTCCAATTTCTGGGGTCAATGACCTGATGATTCTGCTTATGGTGAAAACTGAAGTACTGAAATTGAAAATGGTGCTAAGCATGCTAAGAAAAAAGGATCAAATAAAATGGTATGAGTCATACTTTCCTTGCATTCTCTTCAAAGGGACTGACTGTCAAAATGGCTTCTTTCATTATATTTACATCTAATATATTTTACATCTAACCCTAAAGGAAAGAATAATCATCTGTTATTCAACAGGTTTTATTTTTTCTCCAGAAGAATCAAGCAAAGTGCTTCATAAATGCACACTATCTAATCTTTTTTAGAAAAAATCCTAGTGATGAATTTCTACTTATTATTACAAGTCCTTCCACCATCAGTTACTGAAATTCTACAGAGCACCATGTATACAGTCATCCTTCCATTATCCTGTACTTTTCTATGCTTTATATTATGAAAATATTTATGTTAGCAACCTGCTGAAGGAATGAACTTTTTTGATGTTTTTAGAATATCAATTTGCTATAGTTCAACAAAAGCTAAACTTTTCGTAGATGTGGATCAAGAAAACCAAGACACAGTAGCCTCTCTCTCCATTGAGATGGTCTTGCTCTCCTGAGAGATGACCAAGTATATTCTTAACAATGCAGCCTTTATTACTTGGAAAGTGTTCAATAATGATTTATTGAATGACTAAAAGGGGCAGAATGAGAAACTGAGACAGCCCTTCACATTATAAATTTATTATTCTTTTTATGAATAAATTTTAAAAAATTGATTCTTGGGCAAACACTACTGAAAGTTTTCACAAAGGAGAAAGATGGAAATGACTACAATATTATATAAAACTGTAGGAAATTATACTCTCATATATGTATGCTCTACCTTGGTGTTAACAAGCAAAAGTGCTTGACATGCTTTGTTTTCTAGATATTAGGAACTAAATATTAAGAAAAATAATACTTACTTGCTATGGATCTTTAACCCAAGGTGCCAAAACAAAAGTATAAAAAAAAACAATTAAATTCTAATTATTTCCTGCCTTGGACACTAATCCATATCCCCTGTAAATAATTTTCACATTCATTTAAAATAGCAGGAAAAATAGTGCTTATTTTCTTCAAAGTACATATTCCCTCTCTTGTAATTAGGACTTGCAATAATTTTTTATTATGTAAAAGATACATTAGTATTCCATTTACTATAGCTCAGAATGCAATAACTCTCACAGCATCAGGTTAACACCTGAAAAATAAAAGTGAATATTGAAAAATCTCTTTACATATTAATAGGAAAAAATGAAATTCTATTAAATGGAGAAAAAACCACAACTGAATACATAGTAGATTTTCCAGTTAAACTGTGTGCTAACATATTTGTGCAAACTTTTCATATATATTCTTATCAAGCTAGTAAACACCTTCTCAAACACCATACTATTATAAACAACATTAAAACCAGCTTTTATTTTTCAGGAGCTTATACCCTAAAAACAAGTAAATCTGATACAGACAAACAAATCACAATTAACTACATACAAATATAGACATGAAATTTTAAAAATGGAAATAAAATAGAAATCAGAGGGGGCAGCTAGACAGTGCAGTGGATAGAGTTACCTGCAATGGAGTCAAGAAGACCTGAATTCAGATCCAGCCTCAGAAACCTAATAATTGCCTAGCTGTGTGACCTTGGGCAAGTCCCATTGCCTTCAAAAAAAGAAGAAAGAATGACCAGGGTCCTTCTTTCCCACCATGAAGGTGGGAATTATTAAATTAGCTTAATGAAAAAACATTTTAATCACTCTTAAGTATTCAAGAGCCATTTATAACACTAGCCCACCCTATAACATTTTCTCCACCATCATTTTAATTCCCTGACTAGGAAAAGCATTTGGCTTGGACTCCAGAAGACTTGATTCTTGGCAAGTTGACAGACACTCCCACCCTTTCCATCACCATGGTTGAACCTAGGGTAACCACGGATGTGGCAGGCCAAACTCACAGAGGCTGTCAATTAGGTAAGCTCAGTGGAGACAGGATAAGACCTGACAACCCAGAGCAGAAGCTGAGGAGAAAAGGGTCCAGGTGTTACCTGGAAAGAGAAGTAGCTCATATCTTAAAAGAAGCTACCTTATCAATACAATCAACCTTACATCATTAGAGCTAGTCAAATGGCCAGGAGTTAACTCCAGAATATGAAACAAAAAAAAGAACCAAAGATAAAACTTAAGTTGAGTCACCAGGAATTAGAGCTAAAACAAATTTCCAGAAGCCTGAGCCTGGTGTTAGGCACAAGGTATGTTAGGACCAAGTATGACCTGTCAATCTATCAAATGAGATGAATAAAGAATAACCAAAGCACAAAGCTCCAATAGAGAAATCAAAGCTGAGGAAATTAGCAAACATGAAAATGCTGGAATATAATGAAGAATTACTATGGCTTAAGAGAAAAGAATAAATGGTTACAAGGAATATAAAAGTACATATTAGAAACTGAGGTAGGGGAAATATTAAGAAAAATCTAGTCCCTCTGTATGGACCATATACCTTTAATTAATACAGATCCCACTACCATCCGAATTGTCCAGGTTATAAAATGAAGTCAATGAACTTTTAGTAAACTATCTTGACCCAAATTGGCAAGGAAGGACACCTGTAAATCCCAGTCTCCAGGCACAAAACAAGCCTCTAGCAATTAAACAATGGATATGCTTTAGCCTGAAAGGATTAAGTCTCTTCACAAATAACTTAATTACCTCATCTTTGCTCTTTGCCTTCAAAGTCCCCTTTAAAAGCTTGCTCATTCAGTTGAGTTTCTAGATTTACTGCTGAAGATCAGCCTGCTCTGAGGAAGGATAATTACTCAAATAACATTGCACTTCTTTACTATGTATCCCAGCTTGCTCCTCTCCTTTGCAAGTCAACCTGCTCTTGGGGAGCATCATTTCCAAACTGAACCACCACCTTCATCAATGCAGCTGGATCCATGCTAATCTTTTTTTTTTTTTTGGCAAGGCAATGGGGTTAACTGGCTTGCCAAGGTCACACAGCTAGCTAATTATTAAGCATCTGGGGCCAAATTTGAGCTCAAGTACTCCTGACTCCAAGGCTGGTGCTCTATCCACTGTGCCACCGAGCTGCACCGATCCAAGCCTAATCACCATCTCATGGCTGGTCCCCTTCCCTTTTTCCCTTTTTCTTAATTGTGCTGTTCTCCTCAGTCCAAAGTTCTTTTGTGCTTATATTTAGTATATTATGAACTCTTCACCTTGCTAAAGAACCTAACCAATGAGCTTTTTGTAACTTATGAACTTTTGAAACAATCTGTGAATTGAAATCTATTCCTTTTCTTCCCCCCCAAAACAAAGAATGACAGAGCAAATATGTCACCAGATCAGAAATTACTGGAATAAAAAAAATGCTTAGAGACTTCCAAGAATTCTAGTAGGAATCCATTAAGAAATATTCACAGACACCAAAATGCACACAGTACCTACAAAAGCAAAAGCATAAAGTTTTAGTTCCTAATAGGAAAGACAACATAAGCCCATATTAGTCTACAGAAAAGTCAGATAGAAGTAGGGGCAAGGTGAGCTGGGAGTGGTGGCAAAGCCTGTAGTACTAGGGCATAGCTAAGTTCCCTCCCAGCTCCTGGGCCACCTCAAAAGTTCAGGTATTCAAGAATTGCAGCAAAGTTAGAGCCACTTGCATGTCCATACTAAATCTGGCTCATACATGGCAAGCTCCAGGAATGTAGGCCACATGGAGTACCGTGTGAAAGACACAGCCATGTGGCTAGATTATAGTATGTAGAGAGTGCTAACATGAAAAATATTGTGAAGAGTAAAGTGCTTCCTAACTATGTGCCAGGCATTGCGCTAAACATTGGATGGACAGTCCTGTCCATCACATAGCCCACAGTCTAATGGGTGAGACTAAGTCAAAAAAATAATAGGTTTACCAAGCTGAAAAGTGGATGCAATAAGTGAAAGCAGGGAAGTTTGGATCTGAGACAAATCTTCAAGGAAGTCAGAGAAGGTGAGATGTTCAGATGAGCAGGGAGGGCATATCAGGTTTGGGGGACAATCAGCAAAAATATATAGAGGACATAACTGCTATACTGAGATGAAAGAGTGTTAAGTGTGAAGAATAACAAGTGAGTGGTTCACAGTTATAATGGATATATAAAATTCAAATTGTTAAAAGGTTCAAAATCAAACAGAGGAGTTTATATTTGATCCCAGAGAAAAGGAGACACTGGAGGTCACTGTGGATTGAAGGAATGGACTGCAGCTAGTTGAAATTTTAGACTGGGAAACCAAACAGAAGACTATCACAATAATCTTAGTAAGAAGCAAAAAGGAATTGCACAAGGATAGACTATGAAGATAAACAGAAAAGAACACAACAGATCTTGCAAAGGGGGAAGCAACAAAATTTGGCGTAACATTTGATAGTTGGAGTGAGAATGAAGAAGCAAGGTAGACAATGAAATTGCACATTAGGGATTAATGAGAAGATCATAAGATTAAAGTTAGGAGTAGAGGAGAGTTTGGGTGAGGGAACATAGTGAGCTCTACTTTGGATGTGTCAGTTTCCATGCCAAGAGGAGAGGTCAGGAGAAAGATTAGGGCTGGATATGAAGATTTTCCATGAACACAAATCCTCAAGAAGAGAAGCAACTTGGCGGCTAGGTGGCGCAGTGGAGGCGGCTAGGTGGCGCAGTGGATAAAGCACTGGCCTTGGAGTCAGGAGTACCTGGGTTCAAATTCGGTCTCAGACACTTAATAATTACCTAGCTGTATGGCCTTGGGCAAGCCACTTAACCCCATTTGACTTGCCAAAAAAAAAAAAAAGAGAACCAACTTATAATGCTGATGAAGTCATTAAGTGAGAGCACAGAGAAAAAAAAGAAAACATAGGGTAGAACATTGGGGTACACAATTCTAGACAAATACAACTGTGTTTTCATGTTTTTATCAAGTAGTTACATCCATTACAATGAGATAATATATACAAAAATCAATTATTACTTCTTTTATTATTACAATAACTAGAAGTACTAATAGTAATAATACTACTACTAACATCATTGAAGGATAAATACCACTAAGAAGAAAGTTTGAATCATAGTGAACTTTTTCTAATTTTCTTCACTGTGGGAATCACATTAAAAAAGTCAGACTAAGTTAGCCTTATGAATAACAATAATTCCTTCCCCAATGCAATCACTGTGGGGATAAACAAGTTTGCTCAGAAGACAGAGCACTAGCCCTGGAAGCAAGACAACCTGAGTTCAAATCCAGCCTCAGAAACTTAATAATTACCTGGCTATGTGACCTTGGGCAAGTCACTTAACCCCATAGCCTTGCAAAAAAATAAAACCAATCACTGTGATCACAGAATTTTAAAAAAAGATGATCTCACACCCCATGTACAAAGTGTCTCTTTTGGCCATATTCATGGTTTCCTTCCTATTCTTGTAAAAACAGTTCAGTCAACAGAGTAAACAATGATCATCCAGCCTAAAAGACCTTTTTCTAAGTATAAGGTGAGAATTCAGATGGTGCTAATAATGCCTAAGCAGTAAGTAAACTAATCACATTAAAGTGATAGATCCTCCCTGAACTATCAACAAAATGTACCATTATCCCAATATTGAGCCTAGTAAAATTTATAGAACAGGAAAATACCTAAAATTTTCTACAACAAGTCATCACTAGTATAATACATTATGATCAAGTAGGATTTATTCCAGGAATGCAGGGTTGGTTCAATATTAGGAAAACTGTTAGTATACTCAATTATATCAACAACAAACCTATCAGAAATCATATGATCATATCAATAGATGCTGGAAAAGCTTTTGACAAAATACAGCATCCATTCCTATTAAAAACACTAGAGAGTGTAGGAATAAATGGACTGTTCCTTAAAATAATTAGCAGTATCTATCTGAAACCATCAACAAGCACTATATTCAATGGGGAAAGGCTAGAGCCATTCCCAATAAGATCAGGGGTCAAACAAGGGTGCCCATTATCACCACTACTATTCAATATTGTATTAGAAATGTTACCATCAGGAATTAGAGAAGAAAAAGAAATTGAAGGAATTAGAATTGGGAAGGAAGAGACAAAACTCTCACTCTTTGCAGATGACATGATGGTCTACCTAGAGAATCCCAAGAAATCATCTAAAAAACTACTGGAAACAATTAGCAATTTTAGCAAAGTTGTAGGATATAAAATAAACTCTCATAAATCCTCAACATATACATATATATATATATATATATATATATATATATATATATATATATATATATATATATATCTAGCAAGAAACAGCAGGAAGAGCTAGAAAGAGAAATCCCATTCAAAGTAACCTCAGACAATATAAAATACTTGGGAGTCTATTTGCCAAGACAGACGCAGAATCTTTTTGAAAACAATTATAAAACACTTCTCAAACAAATTAAATCAGATTTAATTAACTGGGCAAATATCAACTGCTCATGGATAGGGAGAGCTAATACAATAAAAAATGATAATTCTACCAAAACTAAGCTATCAGTTTAGTGCCCTACCAATCAAAATTCCAAAAAAGTACTTTAATGAGTTAGAAAAAATTGTAAGTAAATTCATATGGAGAAACAAAAAGTCAAGAATTGCCAGGAGCTTAATGAAAAAAATGCAAACAAAGGTGGCTTAGCACTACCGGATCTAAAATTATATTATAAAGCATCAGTCATCAAAACTGTTTGGTACTGGCTAAGAAATAGAGTGGTGGACCAGTGGAATAGACTAGGCGTAAAAGCAGGAGAGGATTATAGTAAGCTGCTGTTTGATAAACCCAAACAGTCTGGCCATTGGGATAAAAACTCCCTCTTTGATAAAAATTGCTGGGAAAATTAGAAGTTAGTATGGAAGAAACTTAGATTAGACCAACACCTCACACCCTTTACCAAGATAAGATCCAAATGGTTACAGGACATAGGCATAAGAAACAATACTATAAGCAAATTAGAAGAATAAGGACTAGTCTACCTGTCAGATCTATGGAAAGGGGAACAGTTTATGACTAAGGAAAAGTTGGAGAACATCACCAAAAACCAATTAGATGATTTCGATCATATTAAATTAAAAAGCTTTTGCACAGATAAAACCAATATAATCAAGATCAAAAGAAAAGTAGCAAATTGAGAAACAATCTTTACAACTAATGATTCTGACAAAGGACTCATTTCTAAAATATACAGAGAATTGAGTCATATTTTTAAAACAAAAAGCCATTCCCCAATTGACAAATGGTCAAAGGATATGCAAAGACAATTTACAAATGAGATCAAAGCAATCCATAGCCATATGAAAAAATGCTCTAAATCACTGATTATTAGAGAAATGCAAATTAAAGCTTCTCTGAGGTACCACCTCACACCTCTCAGATTGGCCAGTATGACCAGAAAGGATAATGATCATTGTTGGAAGGGATGTGGGAAATCTGGGACACTATTACACTGTTGGTGGAGCTGTGAACTCATCCAACCCTTCTGGAGAGCTATTTGGAACTATGCCCAAAGGGCAACAAAAATGTGCATACCCTTTGACCCAGCAATACCACTACTGGGTCTATACCCTGAAGAGATGAGGAAAAAGGGTAAAAACATTACTTGTACAAAAATATTTATAGCGGCCCTGTTTGTGGTGGCAAAGAATTGGAAATCCAGTAAATGTCCTTCAATTGGGGAATGGCTTAGCAAACTGTGGTATATGTATGTCATGGAACACTACTTATTCTATTAGAAACCAGGAGGGACAGGATTTCAGGGAAACCTGGAGGAATTTGCATGAAGTGATGCTGAGCGAGATGAGCAGAACCAGAAAAAAACTGTACACCCTAAAAGCAACATGGGAGTGATGTTCAACCTTGAAGGACTTGCTCATTCCATCAGTGCAACAATTGGGAACAATTTTGGGCTTTCTTCAAAGGAGAGTACCATCTGTATCCAGATAAGGAGCTGTGGAGTTTGAACAAAGTACAAGGACTATTCCCTTTAATTTGGGAAAAAACAACCAGATATCTTACTGTCTGATCTTGTTACCTCTGGGAATTCTGTTCTCTTTAAGGATATGATTTCTCTTTCATCACACCCAATTTGGATCAAGGCACAACATGGAAACAAAGTAAAGAGTGCTATCTGTGGGGTGGGGGTGGGGGGAGGGAAGCAAGACTGGGGAAAATTGTAAAAGCAAATAATATCTTTAATAAAAATAAAAAAAGAAAATTAAATTTTCTAAAAGACACTGATCTCAAATTCTGACTGCATAGTTAAGTGGTAAGTAGAAAATCAAATACTGTAAAAATTATTCATCCAAATCTAACACTTTGACCTCAAAAAAAAAATCAATGAATCCCATTCCCAGCCCCCCCCCCCCCCCCCCCCCGCCTTGAAAGACAGTCCTAGTCCAGAAATAATCCCTTATCACCTTATGGAATTGTCAGAATATATAATAAAAGAGAGTAAGTGATATATAATCAAGCCAGTAACTATGAAGAACTGAAAACTGCAGCACATGATCACATTATTTTGGAGCCATGCTTCAGAAATAATGGAAAATTACTAAAAAAAAAAAATTAAAAAAAAAAGAAAAAAGAAAATTACTCAAAATGAATTGAAAAAATAGGACTGAATTTTTCTAGCAATTATATGAATCACTAACATGTCAAAATTCTTTTCTTTTATTCTACACTAATCACTGATATGGTTAATCAAGAGAAAGGAGTGAACCTTTACAATAAAGTTTGTTCATTAATATTTAGAACTCATTTACACTGATAATTTTACCAAAAAATGGCAAATATCTAGGTATTAAGATTCTTTACAATACAGACCTTTTGGGGGCAGCTCGGTAGTGCAGTGGATAAGAGCACCTGTACTGGAAATTTTGAGTTCCTGAGTTCAAATCTGGTCTCAGACACCTAATAGTTGTGTGGCCTTGGACAAACCACTTAACCCCATTTTCTAGCTGTGTGACCTTGAGCAAGTCAATTAATCACAATGTCTTAAATTTTTTTTAATACAGACCTTTTTAATCTGAAAAATCTGGTTGCAAATAGGAATTTCGCTTTAATAAAAGCTCTTCAACCAAATATCTGGGGATGAGATGTTGGGTTGAAAGATAGATTAAAGTGACTATCACAGGATCAATAAGTTTGAAAAGGAACTTGATAGGCCATCCAGTTCCTCTTGTTACTGTGAAAATGAGACCTATCAATCCTCAAATGCAAACTTATTCTATTTTTAAAGACCCAAAGAGAAAAATTAGTATTTTTAAATGGAAAATTAGTCCTATAGGTAATGTGAATGTTAACAGCCTACTTTAATAATTAAATCTGCACTGGAACCAATTTGAATTCGGCAACATTCTAAATTTAATCTCAGCTACTTAAGACTCCTTTTATGCACTCCCTACTCCCAAACAAAACAAAACAAAAACTTTTTATTATATAAACGAGTTTTTCTTCTTGGTTGGATTTACAATCACAGGACTTGAGTTCCAACTTCAAATTAGCTCTCAACTTGATTATTTGTCATCCTTGGGTGCTCAACTTAAAAATATGGTGTAGTCTAGAAAAACTGTAGGGTCACTTTAAACTTCATATAGGAAGAAATCCTTCTATAAATTATAAAATCTTGTAAAATGCTGGGGGGATGTTGTAGGAAAATAAATTCATGAAGTACTGTTGATAGGTATATTGGTTCCATCACTCTGGAGAATGGATTAATTAGTATATATGATAGAATGGAATACCATTGTAAAGATGAAAGAGGACTTTCCAGAGAAACCTGGGAAGACTTGCACAAAGAGACATAAATAGAATGCGGAGAACAAATTATACTAAAAGCTTTGACAAAGACAGCTTTGAAAGATTCAAGAACACCAATCGATGCAATAATCAACCACAAAGCTAGAGAATCAATTATTATTGTGAAACATAAATTTTTGGACAAAGCAATGTGTGGGAATTTTGCATATTACTTTTTTAAATGGAATTGAGGGAAAAGTTGAAAAAAAATGAATGCATGTTAAGTGAAAAAATAAAATTTCCCACTAGATGCCCTTCAGTTTTTAATTTTCCAATACTGTACCTATAATAAACCATCTGGGACAATTGGGCTTCAGGTAACTCCCAATTTCCTTCACAGTCTTCCAAATGTGCCCAGTTCTTGAATTCTAAATACAAAATAGAATTGCTACAAATTTCCATAAAACTTTAGGAGGAAAGGAAAAAAAAAGAGGGTTTTTAGTCAAATTATTTCATTTTTTTCTTGAATTGGATTATCTTTCCAGAACTCTTTTTGGAGGGTTTGTTTTTGCAAGGCATTGAGGTTAAGTGATTGTCCAAGGTCACACAACTAAGTCTGCCTGAGGTCTCACTTGAATGCAGGTCCTTTACAGTGTTCTATGCACTGTGCTATCTAGCTGCCCCCTATGATTTTAATCAATGTTTCACACATTTCATTAAAAAACAAGGAAAAAGTTTCACTGCTCAATGCCAGTCAAGTAAATTACATGAAAATAAGAACTTTTTTGAAAACCAAAATATTTTTAATATTTTATGAAATTTCATGCAAACTACTTAAAGGTCATAATTTTCAATTTTATTTTTAAATTTATGGAATAAAACATTTCCAGAACATAATAAAAAGATGAATGCATATGAAACTGCTTTATCTATTATATATGTAACTTGCTATTCCCTTTAAATATATAAAAAAGTTAAAATGTAAATCTTTCTTTTTCTTCTTCCACAATTTAGAGATGGTTATCATTAAACACAAATATAAACATATATATAAAACCATTCTATACATACTTCTATTTATCAGTACATTCTCTGGATGCAGGTAGCATCTTCCTTCTTGCATACTTTGTAGTTAATTTAGGTACTTATAATAGTTAAAATGACTTTGTTGCTCTTAAAACAATATTGCTGGGCAGTTAGATGGCACAGTGGATAGAGCACTGGTCCTGAAGTCAAGAAGATCTGAGTTCAACTCCAACCTCAGACCCTTAATAATTACCTAACTGTGTGATCTTGGGCAAGTCACAACCCCAAAGCCTTGCAAAATACCCAATATTTTTATTACTATTACCAATAGTCTCTTGGTTCTGCTCATCTTCATTTTTCATGTCTTTCCATGTTTTTAAGAAGATTAGGCTTACTGTTTCTTACAACATAGCAATATTCCTTCACAATCATATGACTGTATTCACCAGTGACACAGCAATAATTGGCACATAGTGGTCATTTAACAAACTCTCAAGAAAGATTAGAACATATCCCAAGGATGTAGATAATTGATTTAAAAAAAAAAAGAAAAAAGGGGCAGCTAGGTGGCGCAGTGGATAAAGCACTGCCCTGGAGTCAGGAGTACCTGGGTTCAAATCGGGTCTGGGACACTTAATAATTACCTAGCTGTGTGGCCTTGGACAAGCCACTTAACCCCATTTGCCTTGCAAAAACCTTAAAAAAAAAAAAAAAGGCTCTACAGACACCAACCATTTACAGCAGCAGTGGTAAAGAACTAGAAATAAAGTACATGCTAATTAATTGGAGAATGACCAAACCAATCGTGGTATACAAATTTAACAAAACATTACTATACTATAATAACAAAAATGATAATAATGAATAAGTATGAGAAAATTAATATGGTATATGAACCAATGCCAAGGGAAACATGCAGAATTGGGAAAATATACACAAAGATTACAATAATATACGTAGTTGAAACTGAACACTATGAAATAAAAGTTGCTGAGCTTAGCCTCACAAAACAAACAAAAAACACACCTTTGCAGGTGTGCATTAGATATTGTCACTGGACCCGTCAGGCTTCTAAAAAAATTTAAGTTAGTTTTTGCTTTTTTTATCTTGTGTTACTTTTTTCTCTTTTTTACCATTTTGTTAAAAGGAAAATCTTTCTCTTCAACACATTTCAAAATCGAGGAAAAGGAAAAAAGATACATATGAAAAAATTATCCTTAAAAATGGTTTACAGAATGAATTTCACTGAAAAGATGCAATCAACAAATATCTACTAAATACCTATTACTATGTTCTTAACTAAGTGGGTAAGCTGTTGCTGCAGTTTGTCCCTGAAGTGAAATAGAACACAGTTGAGAAAGATATTATCAATCCTACTGGAATTTTAAAATTTAAAAATAAGTAAAATTTCTATATTCTAAAAAAATGAGATTCAAAATGGGAGTTCAGAAGCATATCATCAATGACCAGGGTGCTAGGAAGATCACATCTCATCATTCCAACAAAGTATGTCTTATCACTCAAAAACCCTTTAACTCCTAATCTCCCCTTCTAAGTCAGGGTACAACCCCTTAACGTAGCTAAAACCTAACTGCTACCTTGGCATCTAAGTAACAACAGGACAGCTGCACATTAGCAAAATTACCACCTAATGAACAAAAAAAAATCCCCAACTAAATAATAAAGTAGAAATTTTAAATATTAGAAAATATTAGAAAAGGGATAAATAAAAACAGAAAATGGCTTTTTAAGGTAAAAAAACTAAGTTGGCTGATCTGATTTTTTTAAAAGAAAAACTACATTGTTCAGAACAAAAATGTGAAAAGGACAATTTAATAATTTTAGATGAAACAAAGGAAATTATAGGAAATCATTCTGTCCAATCACATGCTAACAAAATAGATAGCTTAAGGGAAACAGTATTCTAAGAAAAAAGACTAATCCAAGTATCAGAAAAAGAAATTGCACAAATCATAAATGAACTTCCAAAGGAAAAAACTCCAAGATTAAATTAAGTTTCCCAGATAATTCTATCAAACATTCAAATGACAGTTTCAATATTATATAGTCTGAAATAAAAGAAAAGAAGGCACTTTTCTAAACCCTGAAACATAAATAAGGCCTTGATACCTAAACCAGAGAGACCAAACATAAAATTATACAATGATGTGAAAATTTTAAAAGATATTCGCTAATTATAGGTCATAACATATTAGAAAGATTATTCACCATAACCAACAAGACTAATTGTTTAGTGTGAATGCAACTGATCTTAACATAAAAATATTGAGCTATGCATATCATGGAAATAAATGGAAAGATTATATCAGATTGCCTTCTGTTGAGGGCAAGAGGAGAAGGGAGGAAGAAAAAAATTTGTAAAATTCAAAACCTTGGGGGAAAAAATGACTGGTAGAAACTACCATTATATGTAGTTGGAAAAGAAAATAGTTATAGAATAATAAAAAAAAGAAATTAAAAGACAGTCAGGGCAGCTAGGTGGCGCAATGGAAAGAACACCAGCCCTGAATCAGGAGGACCTAAATTCAAATCCAACCTCACTTAATAATTACCTAGCTGTGTGGCCTTGGGCAAGTCACTTAATCCCATTGCCTTGCAAAAACCTTTAAAAAAAGTCATAAACAAAATAGAGGTACAAAAAAGAAATTACCTTTAGGGGATCTATAGATGGGAAAGAATTCAGTTAACTAAGGGATAGAGATACAAGTTAAACAGAATTATTTTAAATATATGAGATTTAAAAGTCTTTCTACAAATTTAATGCAGTAAAAAATTAAAATGGAAATAGGCAAATAGAAAAAATCTTTTTGATGCCTCGTTTCTGTAATATATGAAAAGCAGATCCAAATTTATAAGATTAGGAGCCATAGCCCCAATAGTCAAAAATTACTAAATTGCAATTTTCAAAGAAACCAAAACTATCAAAAGCCATGAAAATGCTTTAAATCACTAATAATTAAAATATAAATTAAAATAATCTGGAGGTTTCAAAAAGTTCCTAAAAGTACAGCAAAATAACAAAAAGAGAAAAACAAAACAAAAAATGGAGAGGCTGTGAGAAAACATGTAGACAAGTGTAGTACAAAGAAGCTGTGAATTAATCCAACCAAGCTGTGAATTAATCCAACCAATCTGTAAAATAGTTTAAAACTATGCCTAGAAGGTTTACCCAACTATTCATATCCTTTGACCCAGCAAAACCACTACTAGGTTTATACCCCAAAGAAGTCAGAAAAAGAAAAGGGCTTATACAGATTGATAGAAGTTATAGAAACTTTTTATGGAGGGAAAGAAAATAAAGGGAAAAAATACACTGCAATTAAGCTCCTTTTGTAGTAATCACAAATTGGAAGCTATAAGGCTATTCCTCTATTGGGGGGACAACAAATGTTAATCTATGAACAGGACAGATTATTTTACTATAAGAAATGATCAAATGGACAATTTAAGAGGAAACTGGGAAGAATGAAATGATGCAGAGCTAAAATTGAACAGAACTACAGGAACAATTTAGGTACAATGATAAAATTAATGAGAAAAAAACTTTGAAATTCTTTACATCCTGACCAACACAATGAGTAACTATAGGTTTAAATAGAACAAAGACTGAAACACTCTCCTCACTTCCTAATAGAAAGGTGATGAACTTAAACTGCAATAAAACATACATTACATTTTCAGTCATGCTTAATATCGGATTTTTTTTTTGTCCAGACTACACAGAAACTTATTGAAGGGTTTGTTTTTAATTGCTCATTGGAAGTGTACAGGTTATAGGAGGAATATATAGAGAGAGTAATATGTTGCCAAATACTGTTTCTATGTTCATATGTTCCCTTCTATCTACTCACACAGGACTATGATGACTAGGGTAGTTTTTTTATAAAGTTAGGATTTAAACACATCTAGCAGCAGGGTCAGAATTTAATCTGATCAAGCAGTGGCTAAGAAGGAAAGCATTAAGTTCTAGATTGTTCTAAGTAGTTATTCAATGGATGCCATGGTACACACTGCACAAAAACCATGGGCAGGAATATGGAATGAATGCTTTACAATACAAAGAGATCCTAGTTGGATCACAGGACGAACTAGAACTGGAATAGAGCTCCCAGGCATTTTGGGCAACCCATCACATTTAGACAGAATCATAAATTTAAGAGATGGAAGAGATCTTCAAGATAATCTAGACAAACTACAGGATTTCACAGGAAGCAGCTGATGATCAGGGAAGTATGAACTAGACTCCGAATTAGTGGTCTTTCAAATTATCACTGCCATAATTTAGCTGGGCCTTGAATGACATCTAACAATCATAGTTTATGGGGATCTCATTCCAATCTTTTTCCTTTCTCTATTCCACCACCATTATCAACCATAATCTCCTTTATTTAAATCAGATAACCAAAACAACTGAAGTTAACTCTTTCCCAAATTTTCTGTGTTTTCACACCCTTTGTTTTAAGAAGAAAGTTCAATCCATACAATGTGAATTAGCTGAATGACTCAAATTTTTGTTCCCTTATCTACAACTGCTCATCTAATCTCCTCAGTTTTTATCACTCTTTGAACCTCTTCATTCAGTCACCTCAAATATTCAGTAAGGCTAATACCTCTTCTCCTAGCCTGCTCCCAGATTGTTACAGCTGTCACCTTCCACTAATTTTTCTCTCTCCTCCCCGCCACCTTCAGTCTGTGCACTTTCCTGGACATTTTTAAATCTTTAAATTTAAATTTAAATCTTTAAAGCTAGAATAAATCCTCTCCCCTTCTCTAAATTGCTCAAGTATTTGATTAAAAGGTACCTATACTCAACTACCATTTTAACTAGAAAGAACTTTACAACTACCAATGACTCAAAAATTTTTTTTCCAGTCCAGATCTCTTCTGAGATCCTATCTATAGGATTCCACGAATAATGTCTTACTAGCACCTAAAATTCATTATACCCAAAACCAATCTTATTAACTTTGAGGGTAAATTGTTTCAATCTTTTCTTTCTATACCACCATCATTCACCTTATCACTTGTATTTATCACCAGAGTCAACTTTCCTCTACTCACCTCATATCCAAACTCCTGCGAATGACACCTCCAAAGTATATCACTTTCTTTGCCAAATTTAATTCAAAGTTTGTTAAGCACCTACAATGTAAAGGCATTATTCTAGATTATGGAGACACAAAGAATTCTTGCCCTCAAAAACTTCTATGTACTAAGGAAATGCTGTATGTACACACCACATTGTATAAATATATCAGATAGGGAATGAACCATCAGTGCAATAATCAGGGACAATTTTAGAGGACTTGTGACAGAGAATGCTATCCATAACCAGAAAAAGTGGAGTTTAAATGAAGATCAATGTTTATTATATTCAATTTTTAAAAGTTATCTTATGTATTATGTAATTTTGTTATCTCTTATGTTTTCTTCATTCCCTTGGGATCTGACTCTTCTCTCACAAGTTATTCAATTTCAATCTGTCTATTCTGTTGGGGGGTAAGGGGGAGAGAAGGAAGAAGGAAGAAGGGAGAAAAACTGTAAAAATCAAAACCTTGAAAGAGAATGTTAGGTAGAAATTACAGTTGTATGTAATTTTTTTAGGTTTTTTGCAAGGCAAATGGCGTTAAGTGGCCTGCCCAAGGCCACACACAGCTAGGTCATTATTAAGTGTCTGAGAGGGATTTGAAACCAGGTAATCCTGACTCCAGGGCTGGTGCTTTATCCACTGCACCACCTAGCCAACCCTGTAATTGGAAAAACAAACAATATTGATATTAAAAAAAAAATTACCTACCTGTGTGACCTTAGGCAAATCACTTAACCCCACTGCCTTGCAAAAAAAAAAAAAAAAACCAATAGGGAATGAATTGGGGAAGAAAGACCAGGAAAGAGAGAGAATGTTAAGAATTTATATTTTATCTTAACAATGCACTTCCCCAGTGCCTAAATGTGATAGGAATTTAACAAATGTTAGCTGAATTAATGCTGAATGCCCAAACACAGAGAAACATAAACTATTTGCCCATTCTGGTCAAATAACTTTATAAAATTTAATTTTAAAATCATGGTAAAAAGCAAGTAAATTATTGCAGAAAAAGAAATGCACCCTGTTCATAATTTAAGTAAATATGGAATATGATTGGAAAAAAATCAAAGAGGAAGAAAAGGTTTGGAACACTCATAGAGGAATGAGATAGTGAGTCAACAAGAATAAAATAAAATTGCCAAAAAAATAAGATTGCCAAAAAAAGTAGATAGTCTAAAAGAAGTAGTATGTAAGAGTAGTGGTGGTGGTAGCAGTTAATATTTATATGGCATTTCAAGGTTATAAAGCACTCTACATATATTGAAGTCATTTGAGTATCATAACAACACTGTGAAGTAGGTGCTAAAATTATTCTTATATTTCAGAGATGAGGAGGAGGAAGAGAAAATCGTGATTTGTACAAGATAACATGATTACTTAAGTGTCTGAGACAGGATCTGAACTTAACTCTTTCTGACTCCACATCCCAAATTTCACTCATCCTACTGCCATAATATCTACATACACACACACACACACACACACACACACACACACACACACACACACACACACAGAGTAAACTCAGGTGTATAACAACAGAGAAATCATTCAGTAGGTTAATCTCAGTATTTGAAAAATAAATTTACCTTCTCTTGCTATCACTGTACTTAGGGGACATCACTCTCACCAAAAATAAGGCAGAATTGGTTCTGTTTTCCATGGGCTTATTTGCAAGAGAACCAAATTCACATCAACTTTAAAAACAACTTTTCATGATTTATATAAATCGTGCCTCCAAAATGGCAGCACATGATGACTTCTACCACACTAAGATAAAGTCAAAATGCCCTGCAAAAACTATATATAAATGTGCTGTCCCAGTCTCTTTGATTAACAAGCCCAAAAGTGCAACTTTAAGAAATACATTTGCATCAGAAAAGCCACCTAGGCAACAGCGTATAAGCTATCAGACACTACAGAAGACAAAAATCTTCTAGCACTATGAAGTATATCTCTAAAAAATTAATCACAATGATACAAATGAATCTTAATCCTTCAGCTAAAGTCATGATCTTAACCAGAAGTATGAGTCTTGAAAGCATCATATTACATGTCATAAATTAAGACTCTATCAGGGATAGCTAAGTGTTACAGTGGATAAAACATGGGCCCTTGGAATCAAGAGGACCTGAGTTCACAGCTCAAACAATTGACATTTACTAGCTGTGTCACTCTGGACAAGTCTCTTAACCTCAACCAAAATAAAAAAAGACTCCAACAGCAGACATTGTCTTAAGCTTACCAGGGATATTATTCATGTAGTTGCCATCTATCTGATGCAGGATAATAAGCTAACATTCTCAAGTTGTTTACAAGTAAGGATTTATGTAAGTCAGTCCTTGAAAGAAACTATTTATAATAAAAGAGAAAAGAAATCTAAGTTCCTAACGAAGTGTGTAAAGATTGTAGTAAGTTTTTTCCTAATGGAATGAATACATATGTATACACATGACTGTGGATGTTTGTATTAAATGCATGTCTATATATAGGCACACAATATATAAATGAACGTGTGTGTGTGTGTGTGTGTGTGTGTGTGTGTGTGTGTGTGTGTGTTAATTTTATCTATATCCTGCAATGCACCACTGCAGTGGTCAATTTCACATGAGAACAAGATGACTGCCAATACTGCAGCAGCAGGTCCTTTCTCTCTATAAGATCTAGTATAAAATCCATTACTTTATATCTTTATTCCCTTATGTCAGCAAATGTTGAAAATGCTTTTTAATATTCCATTTACAAGTAATATTGATTTAATCTTTAGACACTGGACTTGAGAAGAAAGTCAGGCTAAAAAGACAGATATTTGCAGTTCACGGTCCCTTCCTTATTATAAGGATACCTTATACACAACAAGGAATTTGCTTTGTGGAAGGAAAATATTTGATTTCTAGGTTTCTTCCATGCTTTCATTTAAATACTCCAGGCAGTATTTTTTCAGAGGTGAGAACTTGGGAATAGGCACATGAAAGCACCAGCAAATCCAATCAATAGTCACAATTAGACAAAGATATTTCTAATTTTCTATTATAATGCAAAATTGATCATGTAAAGTATGAATTTGAGATCATAGGAACACACATAAAGATAATTATATAGAGACAAAGCTGGAAGTTCTCAAAGGTCATATACAGTATATTTACACATATATACACACATATACTGTGACTTAAAGAGTATGATCTTGAGGCAAGGGAATATGTTACAAGAGTAAGAGAGGGAAGACTAGGCGGTGCAGTGGACAGAGCATGGGCCCTGGAGTCAGGAGGACCTGAGTTTAAATATGACCTCAAACACTTAGCTGACTGATCTTGGGAAAGTCACTTAACCCCACTGCCTTGGAAAAAACCTTTAAAAAAAAGAGTAAGGGGGAAAAGAACAGGCAAAGGGTGTGTTCTCCCTTTCTAAAACAGTTCATCTCTAATGATGAAAAATATAAAACATATTTTAAAGTAACAGACAATCAGCATTGGAAAGCACCTTAAATATCACTTAAATCGGGCACTCCCAATTTACAACTGAAGAAACTGAGGTTCAGAGAAAGGCACTGACTTACAAAAAGATATATAGTAAAATTAGTGACAGATCTAGGTTCTGAATATAGGTCTCCAGATTCTCAAACCAGTGCCCCATCCATATTACCTTCTTCTGCCAAGATAAAAGTAAGTCAAGATATAAAAATTTTGGGGGGGGGGGGGAACCACACAACTGAAATGCCTACAGAACACAAAGTTATCCATCATTTACCGACTCTAAGGTTCTTCCTTATTTCAACCTTTTATACCTTCTTCATGCATCTTATTCCTAAGGAGCTCAACATCTTTTATCATGCTATCATACCAACCAAGGAAAAATCAATTTCCTCAATTTGTCTTGTCATCTTGACAAAGGACAGCAGTGATAAGGATGACAAAATATGTAAATAACAAAATCCATGTTGGCTCTCACAGAGAAAGAAAAATACCAGATTTAAAATTTTGATATTATTAGAAGTCCAATTTAAAGTATTGATATAAAATAATGTAATCATTTTCTTTTAAATTCAGAGTTCTGATACCTTCAGGCAACCACTCAATTCATACTGGCCTAATCAAAGGATATATAAAATTAAATGAAAATCTTAAAATTAAGGAATATAATGCAGGATCTGACACAAAGTAGTTTAAAAAAGGGGAGGGAGCAGTTACTTGGCACAGTGGATAGAGCACCAGTCCTGGAATCAGGAGGACCTGAGTTCAAATATGACCTCAAACACTTAGCTGACTGATCTTGGGAAAGTCACTTAACCCCATTGCCTTGCAAAAAAATAAAAACAGGAAAAAAAAGTAAACAAGGAAAGATTCTTTATAAGGAGGATGACTACCCACCCTGTCATCCAGACACATATTACCCCTTTATTATTCCTAAATATTATTCTAAATTTAGATATTACTAACAATTTATTTAAACCTTCTTATGATCTCTAGTTTACTTTCCAAAAAAAATTACATAGATAAACAGCTATTTATAACAGAAAGATTTACAGATATGTAGATATTTTATAGTGTCCGGTTTTTTAACATATAGTCTCCCCCCACTAACAAGGTGAGCTCATTGAGGATAGGGACAAGAGGCAAGTTTTCTACCAATATGTTTATCAAAACAGTTGAGCACAATTTGATTAATACCTATTGACTGATAACCTAAAAACAAATGACTCACCTAAACAGGAATTAATACATTTAAAGAATCCCCTCCCAAATAAACTAACATTACCTCTATGGAAAAAGGCTCTCCTAAGATTAAGGTGTGATTCAATCCACCCCCAGGATAGAGTAAAGGAGAAAAACAAAAAGAAATGAAACCAAAAAGATAGTCTTGTAGAGCCAAATTTTTATAATCTGGTTTTATTATTTTGAAAAATGTTCTGATTTCCCATATCAGTCACTTCAATCTTCAAATATATTTGTCAATGAAAAATGTATATCATATAACAGTATAAATGCAGTGAGTTGAGAGAAAATCCCAATTGACTCCTACTCCCCAATTAACCAGATTATATTTAGAGCTTATCCTGTTAGAACCAGTGTATCCAATTGTTTATTTCTTCTTTCAGGAACCACTAGAAATCAAAATAGCTGCTTACTGACCTTTTTTTAATTTTACAAAAGGAGAATAAGCCTGAAAAACCTGCTTACCCAGAAGACTTGCAGGGATGTGTCTAGTCCTCCATCCTGAGGCATTTACTGGTTCTTCCATAAACTCCACCTATATCATTCATCCATTAAAACTCAAAAAAGCAGTACAAGATATCCTACTGGAAAATAAAACTTAGGCCTGCTTTCCTTTTTCCAAGGTACTCCTAAGAGCTTTAAAAGTTTTCAGGTCTACAGAAATGTGCTAAAAGTAAAATGCTCAAGGCCATTTGTGAATAGCAATTTTATGAGGCAGTGTGCTCTTATTACTGATCAAACCACATAGCTGTAGTTGCAAGTTCATTCATCTTAGAGTAAATTAACCTGGCATTCAGGCCCCATATATGTCGACTGACATTTATGTAAAACTAAGGTTACTCCTTCTGTGGTTATAAACATGGTAAAGCAAGAGTTCGTATAAATAAAATGCAAGACAAGACAAGAGGGAAATAAAGACCCAGTGTATGGAATTCAACTTTTTATGTTACCAAGGAACAAATTTTGATCAATCACCACATAAGATAAACAACACACACACACACACACACACACACACACATAAAAGTCAAGAAAAGGTACCAGGTTCCTCTATTCAGTAATAACAGTAAAATTGAATATTTTAAATGTATTCAATGGTGGGTTCAAAACCAGGAATTGCTAAGGCTTGACAATATCATCACAGATGACAATGTCTCACAAAAATGCCACTGTTTGTGCCAAAAATAATTTATTATATAGAGCAAATATTTTATTTTTTAAGGTTTGTTGTTTTTTTTTTTGCAAGGCATTTTTTTAGGTTTTCGCAAGACAATGGGGTTAAGTAGCTTGCCCAAGGCCACACAGCTAGGTAATTATTAAGGGTCTGAGGCTGGATTTGAACTCAAGTGCTCCTGACTCCAGAGCCTGTGCTCTCTATTCACTGAACCACCTAGCCACCCTAGAGCAAATATTTTAGATGCCCTCAATTGCCAATTTCACTAACTTACTATATGCAACCAGCAGAAAATCTTGCAATCTCCAAATACTTTTCTTTTTTGGTTTTTGAAAGACAATGGGATTAGAAGTGGAATGCCCAAAACACTCAGTAAGGTTAAGTATTGGAAGCTGAATTTAAACTCAGGCACTCCAGGGCCAGTGGTCTCCCCAGCTGCCCCTTTAAACACTTTAACCAAAAGAAAGATTATTTAAATAACTGGGGCAGAGAAGCAGAAAAACACTAGAACAAAAACAAAAAACTCCAACCTAACAATGTAGAAATTTTGATCATTAAGATACTATTAATACAGTTAAAGAATCCCTTCCCAAATAAAGATAAATAAAATCAAGATTGGATTTTTTGAAATAATAAAATTAAGTGAGCTAATCTGATTTTAAAAGGAAAAGCTAAACTAGTAAAAAAAAAAGAATTCACAAAATTGAAGAGAAAATGAAACTACTTTGCCTATCATATAATAATAAAACAGCTTAGAGGAAAAGGATATAGATTTACAATATGTAAAAATATAAAATAGATATGTATATAATATATATATAATATATAAATATAATTAACAAAAGAAATGGATTATTTAAAAAGACTCATTATCAGAAAAGGGAATAAGTCATAAATTCATTCCCAAAGAAAAATCTCCAGAACGATTAGCAGTGACTTCTAATCAAACATGTAAAGTAATTAATTTCAAAATTACATAAACTATTCACAAAAATTAGAAAGAGTTCTACTAAATTACTGGTCTTGATACTTTAAATAAGAAGAGTCAATATAGTAACAAGTATTATCAAAAATGCTAAACTACCTGTTAGGCTGATGTAGCTGATAAAAAAGGAAAACTCTGGTTGATTTGTTCAAGTCCTTCGTTATAGAAGACAATCAAAATGACACCACTACATTTGAGACAAATTATAGTGTCTGACTGTGGCTGATCAGACCAACATGAACTCGGAATGCTCTACCACAGGTTGGACACAAGTAGTCCATGTGAACACCTGGGGTGGGTACCGTATACTTATATGTCACATTTCCTTTTGAGTTGCTCCAATTCTGCCCTTCTCATAGAGCAAAGCACCATACTCCTGATGACAGCATGACATGCTGGGTGGTCCTGTGCCAATGTCTCCCATGCTGCACAATCAATTCTACAGTTCTTAAAAGAAACCTTCAGGATGTCCCAGTATCTCTTCTTCTGACCCCCTTGTGAGTGCTTGCTCTATGTGAATTCTCCATAAAAATAGTCTTTTTTACAATTTCACTTCTGGTGTTCTAACAAGGTGTACAGTCCATCAGCATTGCAGACTCTGAAGTAATATTAGAATGCTAGGCAGTTTAGCTCAAGAAAGGTACTCAATGTCTGGTATCTTCAGGTAATCAGTCTAATACCTCTTCTCTCCCACACTTTCTTTTGAAACCTCCCAAATGCTGAGCTAGCTCTGTCAATGTAAGCATAAACCTCATTGTCAATGTGAACCTCCTTGGAAAAGGACACTGCAAAGGAAAGTGAACTTCTCCATGATACTCAAAACTTCTATATTTGCTGTAATCAATAGTAACACACATATGGATGGTATAGTGCTGGCTGTTGGAACACCTGTGTTTTCTTGGTGTTAATTGTTAAACCAAGATTATCCAAAGCAGCGGAGAATTGATCCATACTTTGTTGCATCTCAGTTTCAGAGACCGCATTGAGTGCACAATCATCTGCAAAAAGAAGCTCATGCACCAACATTCCCTACAAGTTGGTATTGGCTTATAACCTGTTCAAGTTCAAGAATTTGCTATCAGTATGATAGCTGACCTTAATGCTGCATTCATCCTCAGTGAAGGCATTTGTTAACAAAGCTGAAAACATCATTCTAAAAAGTATGGGAGAGCAAGGACACAATCTTTGATTCACTCCACTGGCAATGGGGAGATCTTGAGAGCACTGTCCACTATCCACAACCCAGGCAAGCACACTGTCATGAAATTGATGTACATATTTTTCCATAAGCCCTAATGACTAACAGCATCAAAGACCTTGGTCAGATCTACAAATGTTGTACACAAACTCTGATCTGCTTCTGGCATTTTTCCTGGAGTTGTCAGGCAGCAAGCACCATATTGACTGTTACTCAACCCTTTCTGAAGCCATACTGGCTCTCAGGAGATGACAATCTTCCATGTAAAGATCAGTCTATTTAGAAGAAGAATCTTACCAGGAATATAAGAAATACCCCTATGATTGCTACAGAACAATGTATTATTCCCTTTCCCTTTACAGAGATTGACAATGATGGCATCCTTGAATTCTTCAGGGATAACCTCTTCATGCCATATAACCTGGAAAATTTCAGTCAGTTTTTGGATGAGCAACAAGATCCCTCATCTTGCAGATCTCAGCTGGAATAGAATCAGCACCAGGTGCTTTGTTACTTGAAAGGAATCTAATGGCATTGAGAACCTCTTCTCCATTTGAAACTTCAGCTAGGGACTCCCAAATACTGAGTTAGTTCTGGTAAAGTGTGTGTCAACTTCATTATCAATATGTACCTTCCTTGAAAGAACACTGTCAAGTAGGTGAACTTGTTTACAGTATTTCAAAACATCTCCATTTGCAGTAATCAAAGGTTCTACATATGATGGATCGTTGCTGATGGAGCACCTATGTTAGAATGTTTTCAAGGAAGATTAGAACCTCTGGTGTGCGGATACTGACCCCTTTGCAGGGCCCTTTCTATCTCTGATGTCCACCTGAGTCACCTAATTCTCACCTGTGGCTCCAAAAAGTTGTAGCATGTACAGTTGCCACACCCAAGTAAACCATTTTGGCAGGTGGGCTAAACTAGGTTGAGGGTAACCAAGGGAGTCTCAAACTCATTAACAAAGACTACATTATCCTCTGGTTGGATTTATACCAAGAATGCAGGGCTAGATAAAGAAAGACTAATATGTAATAAATCATACTAATAGCAAATAAAGGAATATCTCAGTGATATTACAAATTTGGTTCCAGACCACTGCAAGAAAGAGAATGTCTCAATAAAGTACATATAAAAGTTTTGTTTACACTATAATGTAGTAGTCCATTAATTTTACAATAGTATTGTGTATTAAAACAAATTTTAAGTACCTTAATTAAAAGCTAACTGCTAAAAAATGCTTACTATCATTTAAGCCTTCAATGAGCAATATTCTTTTTTGCTAGTGGAAGATCTTGACTCATTTTGATAATGACCTGATCAGAATAGTAGCTGGAAAAGATTATATTGGCTGTGACAATTTCCTTTTATTTTGTTTGTTTGTTTTGGGTTTTTTTTTTTTGTCTTTGCAAGGTAATGGGCTTAAGTAACTTGCCCTAGGTCACACAGAAAGGTGTGTGAGGCTGATTTGAACTCAGGTCCTCCTGACTCCAGGGCCTATCCACTGCACCTAGCTGCCTGGACAATTTCTTAAAATAACGCAACAATGAAATTAGCTGCATTGATTTGATTCTTCTTTTCACTCGAATACTTAGAAACCATTGTGGGGATATTAACTGATCTAATTTCAATATTATTGTCTCAGGGAATGGGGAAGCTCCAGGAGAGGGAGAGAGACAAGGAATGCTGGTTAGAGTGGCAATGGGAATACATTGAATTTTTATCAATTGAGTTGACCTTCAGTTTCTGGCACTCCAAAACTATTACAATAACAAGGTAGTCACCATAATAGATATAATAATAATTAAAAAGACCAAAATATGACAGAGACACAATGAGAGCACAGGAAGTGATAGGCTCTAAGTTGCCAAAAACTTTCAATTTCAAAAACTAAAGCTAAAAATAAAATAATACCTGTGAAGCATAATAAAACTAGCTATACTGTAATAGCCACACGATTATATAAAAAGCTTAAAAGAATGGGAAAATATCCCTAGATCTGTTTCTGTTTAAAATATTTGAATTAAAATCATAAGGGGAAGCTAGTTATTGAAAAAATCTTTGCTACAAGTTTCTGTAATAAAGATTAAAATGAACAGAAGACATGAACAAGAAGATTTCAAGGGAAAATATCCAAGCTATCAGTCACTATTCCAAAAATGCTTTGTTACTAACATATAAAGAAATACAATTTAACTCTGAGGTTCCACCTTTCACCTATTAGACTGATGAAGTTGACAAAAAAGGAAAATGACAAATACAAAATAGACTGACATTAATTAGTGATGAGGCTATGGAATTATCCAGTCCTTGTGAAAAGCTATTTACATCTATCCCTAAAGTCACTGAACTTAGCATACCCTTTGACCCAACAAAACCACTACTTTATAAATCAAAGAGATGAAAAAAGAAAAGGTTCTAAATATAGAGTTTTGATTGGTTTTTTTTTTATATTATTATAAAGAGCTAGAAACTAAGGGAGTGGGGAATGATTAAACAAAGTTTGGCATGTGAAATGTAATAGAATACTATTATACCATAGGAAATAATGAAAAGTCATTTCAGAGAAACTTGGGAAGACTTTTGCTATAAAGGGACCAGAAACAAAGGAAAATAATTTATACTGTAACAAAAATATTGTCTAAAAAAAATCTTTGAAAGATTTTCAAGAGTTCTGATCAATGTAATATCCAATCATGAGAGGAAACACAATTATCTCCTGATATTTTTAGGACTAAATAGTCAGACCAAGACAAAAATGTTGAATTCATTATATATTAAAAAGAAAAGCAAACTATATAATTATGAAGGAAACTTGAATCCTCAAGTTCAAATTCTTAACGTGAATCTAACCATAAAATTTGAGGTCACTGATATATATATCAATGTATTGTATTATATTATATATATTAGATATTATATAATATATATCACTTAATATATTGTGTTAGTAAGGTAAATATTAATTTAAAATAATAATATCCTCGGGTACTATCTTTTATACCTACTGGATTGGCTAATAGGACAGAAAGAAAAACTGACACATGTTGGAAAGAACATAAGGAAAATGAAACATTAATGTATTGTTGGAGAAGTTGTGAAATGATTCAACCATTCTGTAGAGCAATTTGGAATTATGCTCAAAGGGCTATAAAACCACACCAATCCTTTGAGGCAGCAGCTAGGTGGCACAGTGGATAGAACACCGGCCCTGGAGTCAGGAGTACCTGAGTTCAAATCAGACCTCAGACGCTTAATAATTACGTAGCTGTGTGGCCTTGGGCAAGCCACTTAACCCTGTTTGCCTTGCAAAAACCTAAAAACAAAAAAAAAAAAACTTTTCTTGAGGTTTTCCTTATTTAGGGAAGCAAGGAAGGGAGTTAGGTTTACTTCCATAACATGATACACATTTTTTTTTAGGTTTTTGCAAGGGAAATGGGTTTAAGTGGCTTACCCAAGGCCACACACCTAGGTAATTATTAAGCGTCTGAGGTCTGATTTGAACTCAGGTACTCCTGACTCCAGGGCCGGTGCTCTATCCACTGCGCCACCTAGTCGCCACGTGATGGCTGGCTATCAAATAACTTGCTTTCTCAATGAGAGAGTGGGGTGGGAAGGAGGGAGAGAATTCAGATCTCAAAGTTTTAAAATGAACTTTAAAACTTGTTTTTACATGTAACTGGGGGAAAATAAGATGTGTTAAAAAAAATCCACAGGGATTGATTATTTCCATATGAAACATTTAAGCAAGAAATTAATCCATAATACAGTCAAGGAAAAATCTTTTTGCTCAAAAAATTAACAAAAAAATGTACCAAATTCATAAGTAACAGTAAACTTATATCTTCTCCAAGAAGTTCGGAGATTTTTAACTCTGAACAATAACTTTTCTACTAGTCTTTCACATATAATGAAATAAAACTTAAAATGACTAAGTCAAATAAAGTCATTCCTTACTTTAATAAAAAGATCATTACTTTAAAGGCCTCAGATTCCAGACTGAACCTACTATAGAACAGACATTTCTTATCTTTTGTCTTATGCTGCCTGGTTGCTCAATTGAACACTGAAAACAAAAATTACACGATTATAGTGTTTGGTCTTATTCATGGACATTGAACTGGGATTACCATTTAATGCCATGTCATTTAATTTAAAATGAGGAATATAAAATTAGTTAAAACAAAAACAAAGCAGTTTCTGCCACAGCCAGCTGAGCTTGATGGCTTAGATATTTTCTTGGTTAATCAATATGCATGCAAGGAGATACCTTTCTATTCTCAACAACCAAAAAACCTCAGCAGAACTTCTCAGCAAAACTGGGATAAGGAAACAATTCAGTTCCCAGAAAAAGGGAGTCCTTAGGAAATAAAGAGCAAACTTGGGTTTCAGTTTTCTCACTGCTTAGTAATAGCAGGTTTAGATTTTTTGGATTTTGTTGCTAACTGCTTAAAATTCAATCTAAGTAAAGAAACACTTTTCATCTCTGAAAAGCTCCACTTACCCTGTACACTCATAAGTGAAGTAAAATTAAAAGCAGCATTATCTGCACTTAGTCTAAAAGCCTTGGTCTTTTCTTCTATACCAAGCTAAGCGCTTTATCAAGACCTCAAGGATGCTAGCACATTAGGCTTCAACAAGATAATGAGATTTCACATGATGCTGATGATGCTTAATGCTTAGCTTAAGAATCCTAGCCGCTCTGCTCTGCTTAACTGCTGTACGGCCCGAAAATCCAAACTCCATGGGCATCTCCCACCTAAATGTACTAAGTTCCAGCAACTGAAAAGGAAAGTATAAAAGGGAAGAACAAGTTAAACAAATTAGACAGACCTCTGCAAGGAACAGAAAGATGTTTATACAACAGATCATACTGAAGCAAAACAGGTATTTAAAGATTTTTAAAATTCCATTAAGATCTAGGTCACTAAAAGAGCAGTGATTTCATAGGAAAAACAAATTAATCATTATAATTTTATTTCAAAAATCAATTGTTTCAAAGGTCCAAAATAATATCAACTTTATAAATTTCATTCTTACAAATATGATAAGAGCCATGAAAATGTCAAAGTTCACTGATGAATACAAAACTTCTCTCTTCTTTTCTTTTCAATTGAGAAAGAACACGCTAGCAAAAAAAATGATTTTACCTATACAGCATAAATTGTAAAACCTAAATTCATTTCCTGAGACACGGAACACTGACTAGGCCAGTGCCGTCAAAGAAATAATCATTCAATTACGAAGTCAGATACAGAACCCAGCTCTATCCCTATCTTATTGTGTAACCTATGTCAAATCACTCCAACCCTCTAAAGGTCAATATAAAGCAAACACCTTAGATTAGCTCTCCAGCTGAAATTCTATAACTTCATGGCTAAAGAGGAAATTTTTTTCAGGTAATTTCATATAAATAAGGGGTTTGGTAATTCTTGCCTTATCAATGAGGTTAGAATTTTAAACTGAAAATAAAATAAAATTTAATTTGAAATTCTATGATCATAAATATGCTGTTATCTATTTGAGAAACTTACCTTCTAAGCCTGGATGACTTTTATCAATCAATAAACATTCATGATTATATACCTACTAGTAGAAACCAGGAACTATGGAAGAAAAATAGAAACATAAGCCAATGCCTGCCCTCACAGAGCTTATATTCAGATGTGATACAACATGTTCACAGAATGGTTTACATACAAGATAAATAAGTACAAGGTGCAAGATACAGGAGAAATCAGTAATGACCTAAGGATCTGGATTTCCAAGTGAGTCCTGAAGAGAAAAAAGGGAATCCATGAGATGGAAATCAGGAGGATAAACTGTCTCCACAGAGCACAGAGAAAAGGAACAGTTGTAGAGAATAAAACAATTCAGCTGAAATGGAAAGTACATGTTGGGAGATAACTGCCAAATTTTTAAAAAAGATACTACAGCCTGTTCTCTTGAATGAAAGATTTTGTTCTCAAGTTCACACAAAGAGATTAAAAAGAGACTAAAAGAGAATATCTGAGTACTCAACTTTCTGTAATAATAATAATCTAGGTAACTAAACATGTACCTCAACCCAAAAAAGTTCATTAAAAAACAGGGCTAATTTTTAAAAAATAAAAGTATCTCTAAAACTAAAAGAATCTTTCTTATTGAACAAATCTAAGCCATCTCCAAATCTGAAAAATTACATTTCAAAAATTCATATTTCTAATCCTGTTTATAAGTCAGAATGCATGTTTCCACAGAGCAAGGTTATAAAAATCTATAGCATTTACCCTACCACAGCATAGTGGATCAAATGATATAATGTAAGTTTGTATAGTGCCTTTTAAACCTTAAATACTAACATAAATGTTAGTTATTATTATTTGAGACTCCCAGGTCTGCACATTAAAACCTATTTAAGGGGCAGCTAGGTGGTGCAGTTGATAAGAGTCCAGAGGACCTGAGGTCCAATCTGACCTCAGACACTTAATAATTACCTAGCTGTGTGATCTTGGGCAAATCATTATACCCACCCCTAAAAAAACAAGTCATGACATACCTCTCCTACCTCCACCTCCTACCCATCCCAGGAAGACAGAGGACCTTAAAAGGTCCAAGTCATTGATTTAGTGAGGGAAAAAAGTTTCTGTAGTTTTTTATATGATGATAATTATATAGAACAAGGAAGTCAGTATGTCTGTGAAGGGGAATATGAAAAACCAGGTCTGCTGCTGGTAATTTTAGGGATAGTTGTTTCAGATTAGCTTCTCATTATCCCTTTTCCTATTCTTCAGGTCCCAAAGATTATTCATTGTATATGTATATCTCTCTCTCTCTCTCTCTCTCTCCACTGACACTACACATTTCCATTCCACATTTACATTCCCTTGATCCAGCACACTGATCCTGATTTTACTTCTAGTCACTATTAAGAAACAGATTGGAGGTCCTTTTTCCCCATCCTCTTTCTTTTTTCATTGGGACTAAATAATCACTCTTTGATATGGAGGGTGATAAAAGTTTGGAGAAAGTTTGCTGGTAGGGGCGGCTAGGTGGCGCAGTGGATAAAGCACCTGCCCTGGTGTCAGGAGTACCTGGGTTCAAATCCGGTCTCAGACACTTAATAATTACCTAGCTGTGTGGCCTTGGGCAAGCCACTTAACACCATTGACTTGCAAAAAAAAAAAAACAAAAAAAACTAAAAAAAAAGGAAAGAAGTGTGACCTCAACTTAAAAAGCCTGAACTTGCTCCCTCAGAGATAAAGATATTCCAGTTTTGCTATTTACTATCCCACGGAATAATTACCTAGCTGTGTGGCCTTGGGCAAGCCACTTAACCCCATTTGCCTAGCAAAAAACCTAAAATAAAAAAGTTTGCTGGTGAAATAGGGAGGGAAATTAGATAATAATAAATGAATGGTGCACACACTATCACTATTGTGATCAAAGTGCGGCATCATAGCACTTAAAGACAAATGTAAATAAACATGTATAATAAATTTTCCAATGTTTCTAAAAAAAGAAACTGTCATAATCCTGTCATCTTTTCAAATAGTAATGGAATAATACAGTATATTTTTTAAAAAAGGCTAACACTGCATTAATAGAAGATTAATGTCCAGATGATCAAGATATTTCCAGAGAGATAATCAGACATCTGCAACATTGTATTCAAGTTCTGATGAAGATATTTTAAGAAAAATAGTACACTCAAAGAGGAGTATTCAGGATGATGACAAGATCTAGAAACCATAACACATAAGGAAAGGTTGAAAGGCTCATGACATTGGCCTTCAAACATCTGAAAAGCTGTCACTTGGAGCAGAACTACTAGGATCAAAGAGACTTAGAAGTTACAGGGTAGGTAGATCTCAATTCGCATTATAAATGAATGAATGAAGGTAAAAAAAACATTTATTATGTGAGTATCTTAAATAAGATGCTTTCCTAAATACTGTGGATAAAAATGGAAAAGCTTTCTAATGGGGGGGAAAACAGTAGATATAGGTTATAGCTGCAAATCAAAAGAAGGAAAAGTCCCATGATTCTTAGATACAGAGAGAAGGGAGATGAAAATGGATCTTCTTCCATTTAATCTGCCCCAATAAAATCATATTAATTTATGATGTCAAACTATCTGACTGTTGCAAGAATTTGGATATCAAGAATTTTATTATGTGCGTCTTTAGTAACTGTGAATGCTGAGGAGACAAACTGATGCATCTGCAGAAGACAGTCAAGTGATACAAGCCACAAGCTCTTGAGTCATCTGCTTGGGGTGGTGATTGGTTAGCAGTGCTTGTTGGTGGTGACAACAAAGAAGGGCCCTTTCTTCACTGACTGATCCCCTGTGATGACAGGACTACAGAAGTCTGAACTGGAGCAGAGTCTATATTGTCTTAAGGACATGATAATGTGTATCAGTGTTTCAGGAGAGGTAATGATCAAAATGGACCAGTATTTTGGGCTTACCTGGAACAAGCCTTTTCTTGTCTGTCTGTCTGTCTCTCTCTCTCTCTTTCTCTCTCTCTCTCTCTCTCTCAGAAAGAGTTGCTACTTCAGCTAAAATAGTTTACCTGTGACAGCTGAGTCTAAATCACCAAATTCCAAAATACGGAAAATAATTACGGAAAAACTAGATGACTCAATAAGCTATAGAAAGTATAGTCATTTAATAGATTATCTGTATGAGTAGGCCAGTGGGAGAAGAAAATCAGAACTGAAAAGATTCTTTGCCTACAAAGATTAATTTACACAGAAATATTGATTAAAAAAACAAAAATATGCCATTAATTCATCCTTATATTTCTCAGTTCAATAGCACTTGCTATTAGCCAGCAGAAAAATATTTTTTATCCTAACTCTTCAATTCAGTAGCTAAATATAAAACATGAATTTCAAATTTCAGGGCAGGAGAGTTCACAAAATTCTATCATTTTCTAGAACATGAATATTTATTCCTGTTTTAAATAAAAATAAATATAAACATAAATATTATGAAGAACAAGGTCTGGTGTTGAAACTAATACTACAAAGCTATATACTAACAAAAAAAGTCCAACCTAAAAACCCATTTTTATGTGATTATTGTATTATGTTAAATATCTTCCAAATTGTAATTTATTTCATTAAAATGTTTTTATGAGTGAAACTGTAATATAATGACCTTTAATAGGAGAGTCTTACAGATAATAGGAATAAGTATGAGGTCTTGCTTGATTTGTTCTATTTGTACATTGTGTCCCACATAAAGTTGTTTTATAATTAAAGGTTTGTAATTTTATATTTAGAGTTTTCAGAATTAGATAGAATAAAATTTTATATTTATAATTACAACTATATAATGAAAATTTTAATTTGAAGCTTCTAATTGGCAAAAGTCTTCACTGTAATATTATAAGCACTTAATGAATCAATCTAAACAAAAATTATCAATAGTACATGCAATTTCCCTGGTGTGTTCACAACTGCTTTTTCCTTGAAAAGGAATCTCAGAACAAAAAAAAAAAAATTGGGAACCACTAGTCTAAGAAAAACATACTACAAAAGAGCAATATAAACTCAAATTAAGATAGAATTAAGATAGAAGGGGACTGAAATCCATCTGACTCCAGTGGAATTTTCTAGATCACTATCTGCTTAAACATTTTAGGTCAACAGTAACTCCAGAAAAGGTACAGAAAGAATACTTACTTTTCTATTATTGCTGTTCTAGGGAGTAATAGAGATGATATTACTGAGGAAGTTCTGTTGAACAATATAACTCATATTCCCACATAAAGATGTCTTCTCTGAATAGTTATAATACCACAAGATGTGGAAAGGTAGCCATGTTTTGTTAACTGAGTCTCACTGGCACCTCAATCAAGAACCAACTGTAAATAGGATTTAAATCACATTTAATGAAATGCCAACAACTTTTGCACAAGTTAATAAATAGAAAGATAAAGCATACTTGGATTGCAAAATGATATACTGAAATGACACAATTATGCTTTAGTAAATCATAGCTTTTTGTTCTGTCCAAGACAAAATATTTGTTGTCCAAAAATGTTATATTAAAAATGGGGGAAGTCCCAAATATTTGTATTTTACAATAGTACACCTAAACTTTCTTTATTGTTTCATTTAAATGAGAGCTCGCTTGTGTTTATGATTCCTTCAGAAAGGTTAAAGAAAAATAGACAGCTTTATGAAGAGTTATCAGAAACTTATCCAAAAAATCCCTTCCAAAATTCATTGCTTGCAAGCTTTTTAGAAATACAAGTTTTCCAGCCGGAAGAGTTCAATCTTCATGCAATTTTTTCAAGGATATGACAGCTACTATAATAGAGAATGCCAGAGCTCATCAACCAAGAGACCAGCGCTCTCTGTTGCAGAAAGTATACTTTTTGTACAAAACAATCAAGCTGACATTTTTTAGAGCTTTTTCAATAACCAAAAAAATAAAATCTGTGCTCTTATCCCATAGATGCCAACTACTAAAAACAAAATGACATCCAATGTCTCCATATTGTTTAACATATTATTATAACATGCTACTCTGCCATTCCTGGTTAGAATGACCTTTCTCTACTTATTATCGTTATAAGTGGAACAAGTCAAAAAGCAAGCAAAATACATCTAAATTTGGGGTTGTTTTCCTCAGAACAGGTTAAGAAGATTATGTCCTGCACCCTACAGAACTATGGCACCATTTTACAAATCCCAGGCAAGAAACCAATTCAGACAGAAATCCTCTTGGCTACTAAACCAATCCTTGTTTTATACTAGCCCTAATACACTTTAAGCTTTCCTCTCTTACAACAAACTAGAAGTGACTTTGCAAATTATGGACTTTGTCTACCACTGGTGACTAATTCTTTTCCTTGATACTACAAATCCTTATCCTTTTTTTCATCTCCTCTCAGAGAATAATAAAGTCTTTAAGGGTTAAGCACAGAATGAGTAAAAGGCAACATAAGGATAAAAGAACCAGATGAGTTTCTGTCCTCAGACATCACCCATGATAGGAGAATTAAAAATGCTTTTATACATTAATGAGTAACGCACATATCTCTGGTTCCAAAACATTCCATCAGTTTTCCATGAAATGCATAGTCATCTTTGACTTTTCGCTCTTCTAAACCATTCAAATCTATTCTCCCAAGTCCTACTAATATCTTCTATAGAATCTACTTCTATAGAATCTCTGTCACCACTCTGGTTGTAACCCTCCCTATTTCTCTCTATTGTTTTAATAGCTTTCCTATCTCCAATCTCTTCCTAATAACAGTAACTGACCATCAGGAAGGATTTGGTAAAACAGTAACATAGTTTGTTCATAATATTTATTTCTTTTTTTTAGTTTTTGCAAGGCAATGGGGTTAAGTGGCTTGCCCAAGGCCACATGGCTAGGTAATTATTAAGTGTCTGAGGCCGGATTTGAACTCAGGTACTCCTGACTCCAAGGCCAGTGCTTTATCCATTACGCCACCTAGCCACCCCTGTTCATAATATTTCTTTAAGTACATAGGCAGGGCTTATAACCCCCATTTTTACAATAAGGAAAACTGAAGCTCATAAAGATGATGTGACTTACATACATATGGTCAAATCCTACTCCTGAGTCCAAATTCAATGTTCTTTCCACTATAACATGCTGTGTTCCTGCAATTCATCATCAATTACAAAAAATTTTACATTAAAAACTAGAAGAAACCTCAAGGAAACTAGGTATTAAAAAGGTTAAATAACTGCCTCCAGTCAAATAGCTAATCAATCTAACACCAATAAATTATTTTCTTACAGACTATCCAAAGGCTACCTCTTACACTTAAGGCCAGTCAATCAACAAGCATTTATTAAGCATGAAACTAATATGTCAAGGAAAGGGAATACCTACATTAAAACTAAGGATCTGTGCCCAGCTGCCATACTATAGTGGGAAGACAAACAGGCAGGTCCAGTTATACAAAACAGACAAAAGGGAATTTAAGGGTCCACCACTCTGGACTAGCTGTGGAGGGATTAGGAAAGGCCTAGGAGCTTGGGGCAAACTATGGATTCTAAGTAGTGGGGGAAAGGAGGGAAGGGAATTTCCATGCTTCTAGACAACCATAGCAAAGGTGCCAGCTGAAGAAGACACATTGTATATATGGAGTATATACGGTTCAGGACAGAGCACCGTCCCTGGAGTCAAGAGGACCCGAGTTCAAATTTGGCCTCAGACACTTAATTGCCTAGTTGTGTGACCTTGGGCAAGTCACTTGACCCCACTGCCTTGCCAAAAAAAAATAATAATCAATACAGCTCAACTAGAGTACATAAAGGGGAACAGAAGGTAAATAGGACTAGAAAGTTAAGCTAGAGCCAAGGAATGAAAAGACTAAAAGTCAAATAAAGGCATTTCCATATGGTCCTAGAGGCAATAGGGGAGAAGGGAGAGGGAATAAGCCTGTACAAAACACCCTATTGTGTGTATGAGGTAAGAGCTTTTTGCCAATGTTATCCCATTTAATAATAAGGTAATAAGGATAAGGCAGTAGGATTATGTCCTACTCAATAACATTGAAGCCTACTATAAAGAAAAATGTTTTTCAGCATTATGGAACTTCTGAATAGGAAAGACTGGAGGGGCAGAGCCAAGATGGCGACAAGAGAGGAACATCTCTTAGGCGTTCTCTCATAAAACTTATAAACTAAGGAAAGACTCAATAAAAGGAAGATCAATCAGAAGACAAGTACAATTTTCCTGGTCATATACTCTCCCATCTCACAGAATCCTTCTTTTCTTTGAAAACTTGGTTCAAACCTAGGTTGTTTATAAGTAGAGAATAAAGGACAAATGGGAGAGATGTTTCAGAAGTAGAACAATTAAAATCTAACAATTAATTGTATATATCTTTAGAAAGAATGAATAATCAAGGATAATCAAAGTTGCAAAGCTAAGAGATTTGAAGAATGGTGTTACTTCCAAAATAAAAAATAAGCTTAAAAGCTTAAAAAATAAGCTTAAAAGGAATGGGAAGGTTTTAGATATGTTTAAATTTCTAGTGTGTAGCTGATTATGCAGGACTGAAGCTCAGGTCAGAGCCTAAGGCATCTTATATAAATCTAATAGTTATAGGCATACAAGAATTAAAGAATTAAAGCTGTAGGAGTGGATGAGTCACTGAGAGTATAGAGAAAGAAGGTCCAGCAATATTACACTGTTGGTGGAGCTGTGAACTCATCCAACCTTTCTGGAGAGAAATTTGGAACTACCACCAAAGGGCAACAAAAATGAGCATACCCTTTGATCCAGCAATACCACTACTGGGACTATACCCTGAAGAGATGATGAAAAAGGATAAAAACATCACTTGTACAAAAATATTCATAGCAGCCCTATTTGTGGTCACAAAGAATTGGAAATCAAGTAAAAGTCCAATGGCTTAGCAAATTATGGTATATGTATGTCATGGAATACTATTGTTCTATTAGAAACCAGGAGGTCCGGGAATTCAGGGAAGCCTGGAGGGATATGCATAAACTGATGATGAGTGAGATGAGCAGAACCAGAAAAACACTGTACACCCTAACATTAACATGGGGGTAATGATAAACCTTGATGGACTCGCTCATTCCATCAGTGCAACAAATGGGAACAATTTTGGGCTGTCTGCAAGGGAGAGTGCCATCTGTATACAGATAAGGAGCTGTGGAGTTTGAAGTTCAAGGTAGATTCCTTTAATTTAGAAAAAGCAGATATTGTCTGATCTTGTTATCTGTTATATTTTTGATTCTTCCTTAAGGATATGATTCCTCTTTCATCACACTCAATTTGGATCAATGTACAACATGCAAACAAAGTAAAGACTGACAAATTGCTTTCTGGGGGAGTGGGGGGAAATTGCAGAAGTCAAAATCTTCAATAAAAAAAGAAACAAAAAGGAAAAGAAGGTCCTGGAACAACATGATATGAATGATAACCTGACACAGAAGATGGAGACAGACAAACCGAAAGAACATCAAGACTGAGAGTGGAATTGAAAGAATATACATAGAAAGAGAGAATCTCAAATGCAGTACAAAGGTCAGCTAGATGGCACAGTGGATAAGACACTGGTTTTACAGTCAGGAGGATGGGAGTTTGAGTCCAGTCTAAGACAACTTGGTACTCTCACTAGTTGTGTGATATCTTGGGCAAATCACTTAACCCTGATTTCGCTGCCTCCAGTCACCCTGATTCATATCTGGCCACTGGACCTGGATGCCTCTGGAGGATAAAGTGAGGCTGGTGATATAACACAGCCCCCCTCACTCAAATCCAATCATGTGCTTGCCATGAGGTCATGGTCTTCTTCAAGAACAAAGGACAAATATCATCATCAGAAAGGTCAACACAGATGAAGAATAAGAATAAGCATTGATTCTATCAACTAAAAAAGCAAAGACAATTTAAAGGAAATCTCAGTCAAGTAATGAGATTCAAAACTAAATTGTTAAGAACTGAGAAACAAGAGGAAAAGGACAAAATAAATATAAAAAGAGTGTGGCCAAAAAAAGAAAAAAAAACAATACTATACCTTAAGGAAATAGATAAGTTCTATTTTTACCAAGTACTTACTAAAGGCCTACTGTGCCGTGGACACAAAAAGAAGCTAGTCACCTCACGCTCACAATCTAATAGAGGAGACAAAAATTATATATTCACAAGTGACAAGAGGATAAATGCGAAATAAATGACAGAGAGAATTCTAGAATTAAGAGTTTGGAAAGGCTTTTATGTATAAGAGGGGATTTTCAATTGGGATTTCAAAAAAGCTAGGGAAACAAGGCAGAGTTGAGGAGGAAGAACACTGCAGGCATGGAAGACATTAGAAAATGCCCAAAGTCAAGAGCTGGAATGCCTAGTACATAAAACAGTGCCACTGGATCAAACAAATTCCAGACAACAGAAGAGATATAGAGGGTGAGAGGCAGGGAAAAGTCCAGGATGACTCTTAAGATTGTGAGCCTGAGGGACTGGGATACTGGTATTGCAGTCTATAGTAATAGGGAATGTAGAAAAGGGGGGTATGTGATAATAAAACAAAGCAGAGAACCATGGGAGGAAAGCGAAAATTTGTGAAAGATTAATTAAACCAGGTTCATTCACATTCACTCTCCTTGATGACCTGTACTGAAGAAATTTGAAACAGGCCAAAGTCAACCCAATTCTAGTGACTGCTGGAACATTATGGGAAGACTTATGAAATGTCTTAAGGGCTAATACTATGCTTATGTTTTAAAAGACAGAAAGGAAGAATACTCTAGAAATTGCTAGTGTGTCATTCATTATGAAATCTGTAGGGAAGTACTTGCAAATCACAACAAAATTCCCAAAAAACTGTCTGCAAAGTAAATGTCTATTTAGTTCTTCCAGTTTTGTCATTAATTTGGCTTATAAAATTACTAGAAGGGGAAAACTTATTTTTATTAATTATTATTAATTTTTATTATTAATTAGTAATCAATGAAATAATTATTTTTTAGGACTGCTTTCATAGATGAATTTCATTCTATGACACTATTATCATCAAGGCTGTTATATATCAACAGAAAGTAGTAAATAGAATTTATACTGACACAAGCTAGGCTTTTAAATTATTCCATAGCCTACTGCACAATTTGTTGGGAAAAGAAATGTGCACAAAAAATAGTTATCAGTGATTCCATGCCAGTAGAGGTGGTGGGCCTTAGTGCTGCATGGGCAGGGTCAAGCTCAGGGTTAGTACTACATAAATTTTCATCCAAAGATTTGTACAATAGGAGACAGATAAACTTATGACCATCACCCTCCCTAAATGCATTGTCAGGTACTTGAAAGAACTAAATGTGAATTGATATGCTAGAAAACTAGTCAGAAACCAGAAAAAAGTCAGAGCAAATCCAAAAGGGTGATGTAAAGGTGTCAGATATATTCAAAAAAACTCTCCAAGACAACACTCCCCGGAGCTTCAGCAACCAGTTTCAAAAGTCAATGAGAAACACTTAACAAATAAAAATATAAAAAAAATATATGGAAAGATAATGTGTTTTTTTTAAGTCATTATGCCCTGAAAGAATTACAATGTAAGGTATGGAGGCCCCCTTATTTGGACATGACACTACTAGTATATAGCCTAAGGCCAGGTGTCCCTGACCAAATAGAATGACTAACCCTCAGTGGATGTAGACAATATTACAGTGATAACAGATCACAGATTGAGCAAGTCATCCTTAAAGTAAAGATGTATATACTAGAACGTATAAATAGAAGATTGGCAAGAATTAAATTGTATTTTCTGAAATCTCAGAAGTGAAATTCAGTTCTTTTTTGGCTTCTATATCCGAAAACTCTTTAAAAAGACAGAAAATTTCTTTTTTTTTTTTAGCAAAGAGATTACAGCAAGTTATTACTAGGATAATACATCATGGATTTATGGATAGGATTTATGCCATGTAGGCAGGTATGGTTTGAAATTAGGGAAACACTCAACATGATTAAACTGATCAATAACAAAATCAACAGAAATCATAAGATTATCTCAATAGATCCTGAAAAGCCTTTGACAAAATACAACATCCATTCCTATTAAAAAAATATTAGAGAATATAGGAATAAATGTTTTCCTTAAAATAATATCTATAAATAAACAAATAAAAGATAAATGTAAAAATAGAATAAAATATCTATCTAAAACCAGCAACAAAAATGGGGATAGGGGCAGCTAGGTGGCACAGTGGATAGAGAGCTGGCCTGAATTCAAATCTGGCCTCAGACACTTAATTGCCTAGCTATGTGGCCTTGGGCAAGCCACTTAACCCCAATTGCCTTGCAAACAAAACAAAACAAAACAAAAACCTAAAAATAAATGGGGATTAAACCAATAAGATCAGAAATGATACAAGGATGCCTATTATCACTATTACTATTCAATATAATACTGGAAATGTTAGCTTTAGCAATAAGGGATCAAAAGTAATTGAAGGAATTAGAACTGGCAACGAAGCAAAACTTTCATTTTTCGCAGATATGATGGTATACCTTAAAGAATCCTAGAAAATAATTCAAAAATATTAAACAATTAGCAAATTCAGCAAAGTAGAAGGATATAAAATAAATCCACATAAATCATCAACATTTCTATATATGAACATTCAGTGGCCATTTTTAAAAAGTAATTTTTCCAAATCCTATTTCCCAGAGCTATGAATGCAATTTTTTAAAAAAGTTGGAAAAGACAAAATAATTCCAATTATCGGTTAAGAAAGATGAGTAAATAGCAATTATGCCATAGTTTGAGAAATCCTGCAGTGAAAAATAAACACACCAATGGCACTATTAATTTTATTTTTAAAAGTTATGAAAGAGCCTCGCAAAGGATTTTAAATAACTATTTGCAAGCTATTTAATTGCATTTTAAAGAATTCATAAAATTACAATAAAGTCTTAACATTATTTGAATAAAGTACTAAAAAAATTATAAGGATTTTATGGAAAGGGGGTTTGGTGACTACAAGTAAAGTTTAGAAAGTATTGCCATAAGAGATATAGTGCTCTATCAGGCACTGAGTTAAGTAGTAAACAAAAGTGGTTCATAGAGTTCTAACTCTGCCACTAATCAACCATGAGCTCAGACAAGACTTTTACCTTTACTGAGGCAGTTTGCTCATTTGTGGAAAAGAGTATACTGGTTCACAGGATCTCCAAAGTGTATTTTTACCAAGCAATTTTATAATTCTACTTCCTCTCTGCCTGAAATTAAGATGAGAAAATTTAAATTTTCAGTTTTAAAATGCAATAGTGGGGTTAGGCCGGGTTTTTAGAGAGTACGAGAAAAAAAGGAACCAGGAGAAAAAAGAAAAAAAAAAGAAAAATGGAAGAAATTTTCTCCCCTAGTTTCTATAGCTGTTGTTGAAAAGGTTAAAAAGCTGGCTCAAAGAAAGCAGTATTTCAAGTCATTAAGCAGCATAGAACACGAAGAGACATCTAACTAGATATCAGGTAATAGTTTAATGTCAAAGAAAGAACATAGTTCCTTCTTAACTTAAAGAGATTCTGTGAATAACAGAAGGGGATGCTCCAATAATAGTAAGGTGCTTAAATAACAGAACAGCTTTCCAATGTGGTCATCTTTGAGCATATTAATCTACCAAACATCTTTTTTTATTGTCCTAAACTACTTACATTTCTATATTGTTTTAAAGTTAATCAGGTACTTTCCTCAAAACAATTCTATGAGGCTTTAGGTAAAGTTAAGCATTATTTTCCCAGTTTTATACACATGAGACTTGAGGAGACTCAGAGAGATCCACAAAATTAATATGACTTATTCTCCCCTAACAATTGAGCCAGATTAGACTCAATCTACTACACTACACTTAAATTAATGTTTAGGATTTGAGCTAGAACTCAAAAAGATTTGCTTAAGAACTAGAATCTAGTCCCTAAATTGAGGACTGAGATGAATTTTTTAGTTCAAGAGGGAAAAAGGAGATGAGGGAACAGATGGAGAGAGGTAGCAGCACATTGGTATAAGACATTAGTTCCATCTTCAAAATGAAACTAAATTCAAATTCTAATCAAATCAAATTTTAAAAATTCAGGAATATCCATTCTCATAAGCCTGTTCTTCACCAAATCCAAAGATTAAAGTTAATCTGATCAATGATTTAAAAAAAAAAGCAAGGAAAAAATATATGGAAAAATTCAAAAAACAGCTGAACAAAAAAGCATGATATGCTGGGGGCCAAACACCCCTCTCCTCCCAAACTCCCTAAATCCCACTGGCAGATGAGCTGTCAGTACTGCCCACACTGTGCAACACTGACATGACATCAAACACCACAACCAGAAGTAAAGATTGAAATACCTTTCATTCATTTGAGGAAAAACCAAACTGATCTCATTTTTTTTAAGCACTGACAAGCTAAAAAATGACCAAAGAGTAATGTGAGTTCCTCTTTCAAAAGAACATTAGGAAAAATTGATACCCTCATTTTCCTTAGAGACTGCATTACTGCTATTCTAATTACTTCACCACTATACTAAATGAGGAAAGGCCTAATCCTTTTATTAACTAGCTCTGAACTACACAGAGGAGCTGAATTCATCAAGGTTTATCAACCCACAACTTTTGTTGACAATGTGTACAATGTTTTCTTGGTTCTGCTCCTTTCACTCAGCATCAGATCCTGTAATTCTTTCTTTGATTCTCTAGAGTCCAACCATTCAGGGTTTTTTTGTTTTGTTTTGTTTTGTTTTAGGTTTTTGCAAGGCACACAGGGTTAAGTAGCTTGCCCAAGGCCACACAGCTAGGTAATTATTAAGTGTCTGTGACCAGATTTGAACCCAGGTACTCCTGACTCCAGGGCTGGTGCTTTATCCACTACACCCCCTAGCCGCCCCTCCATTCATGGTTTCTTATTCAACAATAGTGTTCCATAACATTCATATATCAAACTTGTTTAGCCATTCCCCAACTGATAGGCATCCCCCTCAATTTCCAATTCTTTGCCACTACAAATAACTGTTATGCATATTTTGAAACATATGGGACTTTGCTCATTTTTTGACTTCTGGATATAGACCTAGTACTGGTATCGCTGGGTTAAAGACAATCATCAGTTTTATTGTTTTTTGGGCAAAACGAAATATTGCTCTCCAGAATGGTTGTATCAATTCACAACTCCACCAACAATGCACTAATGTCCCAATTCTCCCACAACCTCTCCAATATTGATCATTTTCCCTTTTTTTCCCATCTTAATCAATCTGAGAAGTTTGAGGTAGAACCTCATAGCTATTTTAATTTGTATTTTTCTAATCAGTAATGATTTGGAGAATTTTTTCATATGATTATATATAGCTTTAAGTTCTTCATTTGAAAACTTTTCATATCCTTTGATCACTTATCAGTTGGGGAATGACTTATAACCTTATAAATTTGATGCATTTCTCTATATATTTTAGAAATTAGACCTTTATCAGAACCCCTAGCTGTGAAAATTGTTTCCCAACTTTCTAATTTTGGCAGCACTGGTTTTATTAGTGCAAAACTTTTTTAAATTAATAAAATCAAAACCATCCATACTCTATTTCTTGCCTGGTCATAAATTGCTACCCTTTCCATAGATCTGACAGAGTGAGTATCTATTGATCTGTTAAATTGATTAATAGTATCACTATGGCCAATGCTATCCACATTCAGAGAAAGGTGAAAAAAAAAACAAAACTAAACCCAAAAAGACCTTACAGAATCTGAATGAGTACTACATTCACTTTTTTTAAATTTCTTATATTTTTCTTTTTTAAATTTCTTATATTTTTCTTTCCTATCTCCTCTTAGTTTTCCTTCTTTTGCCTCAATCCACATATAGAAAATGACTAATCTGTAAACATGTTAAACACAAATGTGTACAATATTCATCAAACTGTTCGGGCTTTAGAGAAGGGGGTGGAAAGGGTGGGTGGAAGCAAATTATGTAACTTAAAAATATGCAGATGTATGTAGATGAATGCTGAAAAACTTTCATAACATTTAATTGGAAAAAGAATAAAATATTAACAAAAAAAAGAAAGGAAAGCAAAGAAAATGATAATTTCTCAATTTTTCAAGTAAATAATAACATTTATATTTTGGTTCAAACATTTTCCCAGAATCTACTTTGTAAATAAAAAACTTACACATTACTGTACTTATTTAAAACTAAGCAATTTCTTACAAAGATTCTCCTCAGCAAACACAGCATTGTTGACCCCATATTTTAACCAGGTAATGATATTATCATCCTATTATACCTTATCACATAGCTTTCAAAGAATGTAAGAGAAAATCATGGACTCACATAGATAATTTTGTTTTATTTAAATAAATATAATATGAATCTTGGCGCATTAAATTTCTACTTAAAAAAAAATTCCAGGATTGTTGCCAAGAAAACCCTAAATGGGGTTACAAAGGGTTAAGACACAACTGAACAACAAGAATATTAAAGAAATAACATGCTAAAATGCTTAATAGGATAAATTTTTATCTGGCTTAATTGATTTATTTTATTTATTATTAAACAGCTGGGAGGGGAGATATATCAGAGGGAGTTCACTACCTGCTCACTTGAATTTACAAAGTCAAAATTCAACCACTGGAATCCATGTGAAAGAGAATGCAAACACTTAATAAGATTTTTTTCACCCATAGGGTTTTTTCTCTTTCAACTTTAAGTAAAAAATCTGCAACTAACTTGGAGATTAGTCCAGAAAGTTTCTTGAGGGGAGTTTGCCTCATTCATTTTTGTATTACCAGGGCAAAAGTACAGTACCTTGACTATATAAAGAATTTAAGAAATATTCCTTAAATTGAATCACAAAAGTTTTTCCTTACATAAAATCATTTGTTACCCTCTAACTTCCACCTACTGAATCTCATTTATATTGGACCTTACCAAATATATCTAATCCTTCTCCACATGACAATTCTAGATTGCTATGATATATCAAGATTTTTCCTCTCCAGACAAATTTCCCATTCTTGCAATAGTTTCTTGCATGATATGATCTCTAGAACTTTTGTAGTGTATCTGAAGACTTTAAAAGCAATAAACCTTGTGTCCTTTTTCCTCTTCAGTCTGCACTAGTGGTAAAACATACAGTAAGACCAAGGTGTTATTTTCCCTCTAATCTAGAGACCCAAAAAAACCCTTCACCTCCTGGAGGCTGCTCTACTTTTTCAAGCTCACTGAAATGACTGAGCAAGTTGCTATTCCTAACAAAATTCTAATTACTGTTAACATAAGTAAATTCTATGACAAGCTTTAACAAAAGGAAAAGGATATTATTAAAAAGAGAGCAGGTATTTGAGAAGCTTGTGGATTTGGGGTACCTATTGGCACATTTTTAATTGATTTATTTCCAGAGTGACAAATCAGAAAACTGTTAAGATCTTCCTAAGTTTAGAAAGACAAAAAGAGACAAAATTTTCAAGAGGTTAATGTATCGGGAATTCACTTGTCTACTCAGCTGGGGTAGGCACAAGGGTTAGGATTAAGTTCTAGAATGAGTAAGTGACTTAACCACAGATATATGGTCTCATCATCACAGCTTGTTTAAGGGCTCAGGACAATGTTTCTTATGAGAAGATTGAAAAATTCAGCCATTATTCCAGATACTGTGTATGGGACCAAAGGTGGCATTCTTTGGGTTGTTTTTTTCTATAGTTATAGCATAATTTCTACACTTGTAGTTGTAGTTGTAATTATCCTTTCTGTTGAGAAACTGGATTTAACATTAATAGGCTAGAAATACTAATATTACAAGGCCAAACATTTATATGTGTGTGTATATTGCACACATATATGCATATATATAATATGTATGTATATATGATATAGTCCACCTCAATATGAATAATGCTCAAAAGAATAAAGTATTAGCCAATATTATAATGCTCTAAATCATTAATAAATGTAAATCAAAACAATGAGATTTTACCACATATTCTGCAAACTGGAAAAGATAGCAAAAAAAAATAGACATATACCCCAAGAAGGTAAAAGATTATATATATATATATGATAGGACTTTTATAGTAGCAAAGAACTGTAAACAAAATAGTCTATAAGTTAAAGAATGACTAAACAAGAAATGAACATGATGAATATCTAAAAGTACAGGAAATTATGAACAGATGTAAAAGAAAGCAAACCAATAAAACAACACACTCCATGTCCACAGCAATGAAAATAGAAACAAAAACATTGACACCCCCCCCCCACACACAAAAACACAGAAAATGAATGCTGCAAAATTATATTAATCAAAGTTGGCCTCAGGGGTGGGCTAGGTGGCGCAGTGGATAGAGCACTGGCCAGAGCACTGGCCCGGAGTCAGGAGTACCTGGGTTCAAATCCGACCTCAGACACTTAACAATTACCTAGCTGTGTGGCCTTGGGCAAGCCACTTAACCCCACTGCCTTGAAAAAATCTAAAAAAAGTTGGCCTCAAAGGAGAGACAGAAGTTACAGTCTTTTTATGAGATAGTTGTCAGAAAGATGAGGAATAAAACAAAAGCTATCAATAAAAATTTATTTTTTAAAGTTTATGCTTTAATATCATTTAACAATGCACCTACAAAATTTAACTATGAAATAAACACTTCCACTTAAATCTAACACTCCCATGATTTACAGATTTTTAAAGGCATAGACTATCTTGAAGTATAATCCCTGACAGGTCCTAACAAGTCAAAAAGGTTTCAAGCAGAGACCTGACATAGACTGCAAGTCTGTTTTGAGAAGAATAATCTAGATGAATCTGGAAAAAGCTTATCTCCGGAAGGTTAGCCTCCAAGAAATAATATTTTTCTCACTACCTGCAACTTAACAAAGTTCATCTACTAAGATCTATATTGGAAAAAGAAATATACCTACCAATAAAATCTTTACTCCATTAGGTTTGTTATGACTACAAGCATTGCCAAAAACAAATCTCATTCATCAATGCTAAAAGAAAACATATTTTTCCAACTATATCAATTGAAATATACCTTTCTTGAATAATAGGAGATAATTGTACTATTTGGGAGGAAAATATAGAAAATCAAATCCCTGAAAACCCTTTAAAATTAAAATTTAAGGACAAATGTTCGTGCAAAAGTTTCCAATTCTTTCTAAGATGCAAACCATTCTTACTATATACACAAAGATTTCATGTCACTAGTTTTACTCTTTAGACATTTAACTATGACATAACACTCATGAAACAATTTTCTTTACTATTCTATAGCCAACAAGTCTGGTCAGCAGCAGTCTGACCATATATTGGGGTTTTTTACAGCATGAATGATCATCTTGATTACCAAAACTATAATTCTTATAACCTTATAATAAGAAAAAAATATGATCAAGCATTGGATGCAGGGAGACACATAAGTCCTCCAATCAATAATGAGAGAGAGGATTGAAAAAGAATAAGAGAATAAATACATTTTTCTACAAAAACATGTAACAGAGAGATAGCACACTTTAGGTGCTAAGTCTAAAAAGCATACTCAACAATAGAAGCCTATAATAATAATAAATAATAACATAAAATACCTAAAATTGCTGTCAGCTCTGAAATTTCACCAAAACTTGATGAGCAATAAAAACTGATAACAGTGAAAAACTGAAGAGTACCATTAGCCTATGAGGAATACTTATTAGACAAATACCAATAATAATCATTTTAAAATTAAAATAAAACTAGAAATAATATCACTAAAAAGAAACTGTCACATTTAAATACAATACAGAAAAATAATTTTTTCTCCAATTTATGATTTCAATTGTTTTATAGTACTGGTTTTCAAACTTTTTTCATCATGTGACCCTATCAGTAAAAATTTCTGATTAGTCAGTCCCAATATACATATCTATAAGTGTTCCTATATTACCCATACCATAAAAAACATTAAAAAGACATTTTTAAAAGATGAGGGGAAAATGAAACATTACTTAAAATAAGTTATCAATATTTTAGTGGAAGCAACTAACAAAATGTTTCCTTCTTTGTTTAAACCTTTATTCAACACTTTCAAATACATCAATTCAAGCTCAACTGACTTCAGTGATCTGAATTTGTACCTTTAAAAATGGAACAAGCACTTCTCAATCATGATGCTCATTTTTTTTTTTAGGTTTTTGCAAGGCAAATGGGGTTAAGTGGCTTGCCCAAGGCCACACAGATAGGTAATTATTAAGTGTCTGAGACCGGATTTGAACCCAGGTATTCCTGACTCTAGGGCTGGTGTTTTATGCACTACACCACCTAGCCACCCCAATGATGCTCATTTTTCAACCCCATCTACCAATCATTCAAAAATTTTTATTCCAAGTCAATCAATTGTTCTTGCAAAATACCTTGCAGATGATGACTTCTGACGCTTAACAAAAGGGTTTTAAAAAAGTAAAACAATTTTATTTGGAAGAGTTTCAAACAGTTTATAAAACTGTTTCCAAGTTTTTTTTAAATATGATATGAATTTTAATAGGGAACACACACTTTTCAGAAACAAAAGCTTAGTTTTGTAAATGCCATGCTAATTGTGATAGCTTCATATTACTTGGCTACCATATCAAGGAATAATATATATTTGGGATAGTTACTACCTGGGGTTTAAGAATAAAAAGATTTTACCAACAAATGGAGAACCTAGGAGAATACAATACTGCCTTAAGTCACAGTTATCCATTTCAGAACTGATCATTTTCAAGATAAGTGGTAGAAGTGTAGAGTAATCTATGAGCTAAAAACAAAAAGGGAAGAAATAAATAAAGAAACAATACAATTAATATTCTGCTTGGACAATTAAGTTTCTCTCATCTCTCTTTCCTGACAGAAACCTTGAACTGGAGAAAACATGAGACCATGTATTTATTTTACTGCAAAAACTTAAAAGTATCATTCTCTATCTACAATCTCTTTCCTAACTTCTATGTAGACAATCTTTTAAAAAGCTACATTATTTCTGCATGTTAAAACTTAGAACCAACTTCTAAATTGTGAATACTAAAAGCCCCAGTTGGCATTTTTAAGCCAAAAGTAAAAATAACTTTTCAAAAAGCCAAACAAAACAGTCATAAGAACAAGTACTGTTTGAAACTGTAGTCATCTCTGATGGATGGGACCAAAAGGTTCACAGGACTGAAATTGAGACTGTGTAACAGCAGAATATCCTTCGGACCAAGCAATGTACATATTTGGGAATTCCCTCTGGTTCTGACATGTCACAGAAGAGTTAAATATTCTATAACTATTAAAGGACGTATTTTATGTATTTAATGCTGGTACTTTGTAATAAACTATATTTGAAAAACAATGGGGTTACATATCAGGAAATTAAAGTTTTATTCAAAACATTCAAAAGTATAAGCTGTCCAAAAAGAAAAGTGCTATTAACAAGGCATACTGGAAAATAGCAGATAATGCTTACATGCTTATATCCAAATTTAACTCTTTCAACAAGCATTTATACTAAATACCTACTAGTTGCCAGCCACTAGAACATTGAGTGTTTTATCTTTGTCAATATGTTCTCCCTATTAGTTAGAAAATAAAATTTCTAAAATTCACAGAACAAATCAAGTTCCAGAAATTCAATTATAGGAATAATAATGTACCATTAATAATATCCATTAAGATATCAATGTGTGGGGCAACTAGGTGGCACAGTGGATAGAGTGCCAGCCTTGGAGTCAGGAATACCTGGGTTCCAATCCAGCCTCAGACACTTAATAATAATTACCTAGCTGTGTGGCCTTGGGCAAGCCACTTAACCCCATTTGCCTTGCAACACCTAAAAAAAAAAAATATCAATGTGTACAGATCCAAAGTTTAGCATTCAACCATCCTTCTTTTTATGCCTTCAAAAAAGTTACCAACTCCCTTGTGTCAATTATCATGGCTATGTCAATGACTTCCAAATGCATACTAAACTACATAATTTCAACTGCTTATTATAGCTATCACCACTGTAAAGTATTCTATTATCTCCAATTTAATGTGTCCAAAACTGAAATCAATCTCTCTCACCACCCCAATTCAGATCTCCTTCATAATTCTCTCTCTCAGGGTAAAATTTTTGGAGTCATGTTTTTATTCCTCCTCATCTAAATTAGTCATCAAACTCTTCCAATTATTCTTTTACAATATACCTCAGATTCATCATTTCTTCACCATTCTCATGACCCTCACTCTAGAGTAGGTCTTTCTCACTTCAAACAGAAATTAAGAGGTTGTCCTAATTGGGCTCCCTGGCTTGACCTTATCCTGCCAATCTGTTTTAGCTTCTGAAGTCACAGCTTTCCTGCTCAATAATTACTATGGCCTACCAAATAAACATCTACAAGTAACTAGGTTTGTTAAGTCCAACAAAACCTTGTTCTAACTTGCCTGTATAACTTGAGTACCAGGACTTTGTTGCTCCCACAACTACTCTCTCCCCACCTTCTAAACTTCCCTATTACCATCAAGCATATCACCAACCTCCAAGTCACCAAAATTCCACAACCTGAGTATCATTACTAGCTACTCCCTCTCACTCACCCTACCTATCAAATCCATGACCAAATTTTGTCTTTCCTATCTTCACAGCATCTCAGATTTATTCCCAACATACTCTTTTCTATGCATCATAGCCACCACCCAGACTGGGTCCATCTCATTTCTCTGCCCAAGTCTTTCCCCTCTCCAACTCATTCACCCAGCTGTCAAAGTGTTTTCCTAAAGTCCAAGTACCATATTACTCTCTTAACTCAATAACTTTCAGTGGTTCTCTATTAAATCCAGGATCAAATATAAAGTCCTCTGTTTGACACAGAAAGCTCTTTATGACCTGACTCCTTCCTATCTTTCCAATATTCCTAAACACTCCTACCTCCACCCATTCTACAAACCACTAACTTTGCCTACTTTCCCTTTCATGACCCTCCATCTCCAGGCTCCTTCACCTGGAATTTTCTTCCCTCATCTCTAGCTCTCAGCTTCTCTAGCTTCCTTCAAGATTCAGCTCAAATTCTACTTCTTCAAGAAGCTTTTCCTGGCCCTCCCCAATGCTACTGCCTGCCATTCTCTAATCCAGATTTTTCTTAGTCCATAGCACCTTGAGGACAAGGGTTGAGTTTGCCTATTCCCAGCACTTAGCACAGTGCCTGATGTATAAATAAGTACTTTCTGACTGACTCAAAACTAACTCATAAACAGATCACATAATTTAGTATTTAATTATTCACACATTTTAAAACTTGTTTCCTGGAACTCAGTATGATTTTCCCCAATAGAAGGAAGAGTCCCTTGAGGCCAAGGTAAGGATCATTTATTTCTTTTTATGCTGTCTCCCTTCCTTTTTTATGATTTCAACAGAAGGAAAAATATAAAAAAATAAAATATCATTTGATTCAATACACAAATCAACTTGCAGCCTAAGCTGCTATCTAAATGTTCAACCAATCCTAATACACAAAAATCAAACATTTGATGATCATCCTCTTGCAAGTACCTTGTTGAATTAATGTTGAATTAAGGTATTAATCCAAAATAGGTGAGTGGTAGTAAAAAATGGTTAATGATACAAAAGAATAGTTTTAACCACATATAACTACTACCAAAGATTTACCAAGCAAAGAAATCTCCTATGCTTTTCATAAATATACAATTCATATATAAATTGTGCTTTAATTTTCAGAAGAGGATTTCCTTCCAAACAACTGTAATGAGTCCTAGTATTATTGTTACCACTTTATACATAGCAATAGAGTAGGAGTTCTCAACTAGGGCCTTGTGAACAGATTTGAAGGTGACAAATTTGTTTTTTCAGATTTTATTTTCAATATTTTGATAATTCTATTCTAATAGAATTGGTTTCCTTGATAACCCTACACTTCACATTCCATACATATTTCACTATAATTGGTTTCCCTGGTAATCCCATGTATTTTATTTTATGCATTTAAAAAACATTATTTGAGGGTTCCATAGGCTTCCCCAAATTTCAAAAGGGGTCCACAATACAAAGGTTAAGAGAACCTTTGTAAATACAGAAACTCAAAGGTGTTTTATGATTTGTCAGTGGTCCTGCAACTACTAAACATCAGGCTCTTAGAATAAGCATAGAGATTTTCTGATTCCAAGTCCAGAACTACTTTCATACAAATCAGTTCAAGGGCTAAAATAAAGACTCCTGAAAAATGTTTGTTCTCAAAAGAAACATTCACCATACAATCTGTTTACTGCATCTACTTCCTGGGTTAAAACAAAGGCTCATTTAAATCCTTCAGTTCTAAAAAAACTAAATTTATGGAACCCAAATCAATTAGTTTTACAATCCATGCAAAACTATACCAATCAGCATACACTCCTTTTATAATACTACAGGATTTAGAGCTAGAGAGACCTTGGAGATCTTTATTGCCACCTCTCAATTCTTCCCCCACCCCACCCCCCCAATATCAACCACAAAAAGTCACTGGGGATTTCCCTACATGAGCTTTTCCCCTTAAAATAATCTTAGTTCCCTATTTAACCACCACCGAAGATTTGGCCATTTAATCACCAGGTACAGGGTAAGCCCCACTCCAGACATTGAAATAAACCCAAGATTAGCATTATCTAATCAATCTCACTGCTAATTCTGGTGTGACCTAGGTACTACCACAAACGCATTCTTACCTTATTCCCCTAAGTAATAAATTCCCATTTAATCAATTTCCAAAGAATTAGATTTTAATGGGGGGAGGGGGGAGGGAATGAACCAGGACACAGAAAAGCCTAAATTCTAATCTCAGACAAACCACTAATTAACAGTGGGCAAGTCACAAATTCCTCTTCCTAGCATTCCAAAATTGAATTCAGTATCCCACTGTGGGTAACACAAGTTCCCCTTCACAACTCTTTAAGTCACAGACACCACCAATTACTACTAAAAATGAATCGTAGGATCCCTTTCTGTTCAGATAATCTGTGAATCCATGAAAAAATATATCATATTTATACAACTAACATTTCAGTTCTATAAAGATTCTGAAGTGCACTCCCGTTAGTCCAACATCAAAGCCCCCCCCCCATCCCAAGTCTTTTTCTTCCGAGACACTGGAAATATTAGAACAGCTTTTTCCAGAGATCTGATTTCTTCCTCTCCATGGTATATATTTTATAGGTAAAAGGACTTTGGAGATAGGAACTTTATATGTTCAGCAGCATTAAAATTATGTTTTGACTGATGTAAAGCAAACCTAATTTGTAGACAGTATCAACAAAGTTCAAACATTACCCTCTTCACTTGCTATTAATCAATCAAGTAGCAACCTGGTAAGGCACCAAGTACCATACAGAATTCACAGCAGTTTGCTTTCAAGTAGTTTGCATCATCCTAATGTTTTCCTGTTCCTGCCAGGAAGGGCTACAAGGCTCCCTTTTTGCCTTATGTTTTTCTTATTCTATAGCCAAAAAAACTAGAATCACTCACACGCAAACTAATGCATGAGCCCAATTTCCTGCATACACAGGAAAGCCTAATTTTACAGACACACCTGGCATAAAGAATTTAATTCTAGTCAATAAAAGATTCATGGTAAACCCAACCTCCAAGCTATATGCATCTCTTGTTAAAGAAAAATGAGTATAGAATAAAAATTTTCTAATGGTTATTTCAAATTCAGTGCAACCAGACATAAAAAAAAAATCAGTCATATTAAACTGAGTGCCTTCTAGTTTATTATTCACAACTTGTAAAGCACTCTATAACACTGACAAAAATAAAATGATTTGCCATAAGAAACTAAAGTATTACCAGAAAAAATGAAAAGCTTGCACAACATAAATTATTTAATGAACCCAAAGATGTAAAATTTCCCAAAATGTTAGTAACAAAAAGAGAGATGAGAGGGTGAAGGGGGGGGGGGAGAAAAAATAAGGACAAAACCTTGATGAAAAGTAAAACAAAGCCTTTACATATTTCAAAGTTGTTTGGCTAGCATTAGATAAGGATAAAACCAGCACATTTGTGTGTGTGTGTGTGTGTGTGTGTGTGTGTGTGTGTGTATAAATCTATCTAGATATATCTAGAAATGTAAAAGCCAATCACTACTTAATCACCACCATCATCTCTACCCCTAAAAAAAAATTCAGAATAATTTTTCCTATATTTTTGTCTAATTGGAAGCGAATCAAATCCTTAAAAAGGACAACAAAGCACTTCATTTAAGAAAATCATGTGTTCTTATTGTTCTATTAGAAATTGGGAGGAATGGGATTATCAGAGAAGCTTGTAAAGACTTGCATCAATTGATACTTAATGAGATGAACAGAACCAGAAGAGCACTGTACACCCTAACAACAATATGGGTTGAAGATCAAGCTTGATGGATTTGCTCACTCCATCAGAGCAATAATCAGGGACAATTTTAGGGAATCTATGTTGGAGAATATTATCTGTATCCAGAGAAAGAACTGTGGAGTTAAACAAAGACCAAAGATTATTATCTTCAATTTTTAAAAAGTCGTCTTATGTATTACATAATCTTGCTATCTCTAATATTTTCTTTCTTCCTTAGGGACAAGTTTTTTCTCTCAACACATTCAATTTTGATATATGCATATCATGGAAACAAATGTAAAGACTATCAGACTGCCTTCTTTTGGGAGAGGAGGAAAGTCAAGGAGAGGGGGAAAAATTGTAAAATTCAAGACCTTGCAAAAAAATGATTGGTAAAAGCTATCATTATATATAATTGGAAAGCACATAAAATAGTTATATTAAAAAAGAAAGTCTCCCTAACTTTTCAAATCCTATGGCATGTCTAAATTTCAATTTTCTATTTTCTCAACCCAGCTGCATCCGAGAAATGGATACCTAGGTGCACCCAACTAAGGATTCCCTAATGTAGCAAGAACAAATTAAAAAAAATTTTAGATCAATTTTCCTGAGTTTTAATCTTAAGCTCTAAGTATTTTTCTATGACTTAGATAAAGAATTGTATTTTCAAATGATTTTTCTCTTCAAAGTTCTTTTTCAACAAAGATCTAATTTTTCTATCAGTTCCTTAGCCTTCAACAAAAATAGAAAGGGGGGGGAGTCTGAACAAAAAACCCTAAAAGTTTACCTCAAGTTTTCAAAAAAGCTATAAGAAATATCAGGTTACTGACTTATGGAGGGGAAGGGGAAGGGAAGGGAGGTAGAAAAATGTGGAGCTCAAAAGCTTACAAAACGACAAATGATGAAAACTATCTTGGCATGTAGTTGAAAAAATAAACATTCAAAAATTTATAAAAGAGAAAAAATTATACAAAGAAAAGGAGAGGAGGGGAGGAAGAACAAGAGAAATCAGCTGAGAAACTTTACATTTAAACCCAGCATTATGCACTGGCCAAATCCTTAAATATGTATTCAATGATTTTTATTATTCTCTCTCCACATTCCAAAATAGATAGTAAGAGCCCATGCTAAATCAGACTTGAGAGACAAAAGAAGGAAAGATCAGAAAGACTATAGACAGGACTCCTTGTTTTCTCACCTGTGCACAACTTTGGGACTTTTCTGACTAACATGCCCAAAGCTCATTTTGAGGATAACCTCATCATCCAGCAAGTTGTCATAAAGCCTTAGGAATCTACTCTTCACCACCCTCTGTCTCTGATTGGAGGATAGGGTCATGAACTAAGAAGCTACTTTTAAGGAATGAGTCGTTCCTGCCCCCCCCACCCACCCAGGAGTAAGTCCAGTTCAAGAAAACTCATTTATCACCAGGCTACACCTCTTGGTGATTTCTCTGGCTAACCTCTTCAACAGACCCCTCAGTGGATACCTTCACCTCTTCTCCCCTCCAATTCCTACTTTTCAGTTTCTTTTTCTTCCCATTTGATTATAAATGCCTTGAGGGAAGGGTCTTTTTTTTTAATTTATATCCCCAGTGTTTATTATTAGCACAATGCCTAGTACTTAATTGGTACTTATTAAATGTTTATTGACTATATGTAGAGGATGGTGAAACAGAGCATTATTTGTTTCCCTGTATTGATGCACACCTGCCCAAGGAAATCTGTTCTACCTACATGTTCTTTGGAAGTAAAATATAAGTAGATAAAAGAACTAGGAGAAGAACAGAATAAAGAAAATGTAGCTAAAAACTAAAGCTGCAGAAAGCAAGATCTAAACCAGTCCAGAAATTATACTTTTCACCCAAGCAGAACTACCTTCATTGTCCTCTGGAGACCGATTTTGCATTTTTTTTTTTAAACCACAGTCAAGATAAATACAGTCAGAGATTTTCACAAAACCAAGCAGTCCAAAATTATGGTCCTCAAAGATACCAGATACAAAATAAACATTAATATAACATTCAAAGTGTTTTTGTTGCTTTAGGAACTCATCAAATTTAAGTTTTAAAGATGTGTTAAAGAGTTATCATGCTGTATTTAATAATTTACAAATATTATGATTTCAACAATGATTTCATGATTCAACACGTGCCTTACGGGCATTATTTCAAAATTGTATAGACAAGCAATTCATTTATTTTGACAATTATTATGAAGGCTCAAGGAAAAAGATACTTTTTTTGGGGGGGGTCACTTCTAATCTTAGGACATTAAAGAACCTTGTACAGCTATGATTAAAAGAATAAAATCTAAGAGAAGTATCTCTGATATAAAAAATATTATATTGTTTATTGTATTTAGACATGCTTACATGTATACATTTATATTTATAAAATAGATTCTGACTGCTTTGTCAGGAAGGAAAATTGACACTACACTAACTTTTAAGAAAATCATTTCTTAAAAAATGTCATTGCTCCTCTTTTTCAATTAGGATTGAATAGAATCTAGTCACTATTTTTACCTGAGCCAAAAGACATAATTTAATGCTGATTGATCCCAAATGCATGAAGAATATTTTAATTCCAAATTTCCAATTTAATTCCAAATTTTAATTCTAAAGAGTAAATATTGAGACAATGATTAACTTGACATATTTTGCTTTTTTTAATAACAGAAATGCTTAACTGCTATAAAAGAGAAGATATGCTTTAATAAAGAAACCCAACTAATATTCACTATGCTTCAATATCACCCTTTTTTTAAAAAAGTGAAACAATAGTACTTTTATAGCCTTTTTCTTCCTAACAAATGTAATGTTTAATTACATTAGTTGCTTTACAAAGTATTTCATCAATTGCTGTCATCATTTACAAGATTACTAGAAATGCTGACAATGTCTTAACAAAGTTAATATTAATAAAATTAAACCAGGGAAGCAATTACATACCAAAATACTTGAAATATCCTACCAACAATCAGAAACTTTGAAACAGATTTTCTGTGACTCTAATAAGACATCACACTAACTGAATTCTGCCACCAGTTTGCTGTGTTTATAACTTGTTTAATGCTGCTCTTTCTGGGACTCGGTTTCCTTCTCCATTAAGAAAAAACTAAAATACCTTCCAGATCTAACATGCATTATGAACTAAATATGCTCAGTCTTTAGAACATTCTAAGATTCTATGATATCATTTTCATTCAACTGAAATCTAATTTTTCCCCTAACTAATGCAGATAAATAATAATACCCTTCTAATATAAACTCTTCACTTTCTAGATATTAAGAAAAAGACTTCAGGATAAATGTTATAAGATTAGCATTTGGGGAAAAAAAACTGCAACTGCAACTTCCCTTCCCTGTGCCACCAGTGTTTGAACTTCAAAACAGCACAGAGATTTTACTCTAAAAAGGCTATTATTTCAGTAGAATATGGGGGGGGGGGGAGAGAATCTGGGCTGGAAGAATAAGAATAAGAAGAGAATAGAAACAATGAATGTTTCCTGTGCACATTTCCTTAAAGCTAAAATGAATATATTCTAACTAGATGTATGTTAATCCCTATCTGCCTGCCTTTTTAAGTTGTGCACATCAAGAGCATTTTGCTATATGAGAAAAAAATCTAATTCCTAGTATACAAGATTTCACAAAAACAATTAATCACTTTCTTTACTTACAAGATTTTTACCACACCTCTCATACCTTTTGAATTATCTTCTACAGAAAGTCTTTTTAAGCACCTGGATCCTACAAATCTGTCCCTTTAAAGTTGTCTAACAATAAGAATAAAAAAAATAAAAATAATAGAATACTAAGCTTAAAAGCTATTAGGACTTCAGTATTATCCCATCTAATAGTCTCATTTTGTAGATGAGTAAAGCAAAGGGAAGCTAAGGGACTTGTCCAAGGTCACATAAATATTAAGTGGCAGAGTTAAAATTAAAACCCAGATCCCAGGACAAATTCACTGCTCATTCCACTATACTATGTGAGATATCAGGACTTAAATCCAAAAAAAAATCCAATCCAACTGACATCTCTAAATAAAGGTCACACAGTGATTCAGTAGCATCTTAGAAAGCAGAAAAGGATGTTCAAAACAAATATTTTAAAGTTCAAAATTAAAAATATGCCCAATCCACCTATCCTCATTTTCTCATTTTCAAAACAGTGGGGCGGCTAAGTGGAACAGTGGATAGACCATCGGCCCTGGAGTCAGGAGTACCTGAGTTCAAATTAAAGAGTTCTCATAAGGCCAATTCAGTTCTCTCAACTGTAAAATGGAGGTAGTAGATTGGATAACAACTATAAGTCATTTAAAAAATGTGGGAATCAGTCAAATGGCATGGTTTTATAGGAAAGAAAATTTACCACCATCATCAAAGGACACCCAAATTCCCCTTGATAACATCCTCAAGATGCTTTTTTTAATGGATGACATGGTGGCGATAACATCTAATTCCAAAAAGAAGATAGTCAACAAGTTATGCACAAAACAATCAAATGGGTAAGTAATAACTTACATTGATATATGACTTAGTATTGCAAAATGTTCCCATAAGCAGTGCAAGAATAATCACCATTTTCCTCATCAATAAAATGGGCAACTGATATGCCTATAATTACATACTAAATGTCGGAGGCATTTGAATAACATCCTATCTCCATCCTTAGCACTCTACCCATTGCAGTAGGGCTGTCAAACATGGATTGGCTGCCAACACTCAAGTGCAGCTAAAACATATTAAAATGTAACTGGAAAATATTTAACAAAATAACTGAAAATATAGTAACATAAATAATGCTAATAGGTGTATTTCTAAGTCAAGATGAGGCCTTCAAAGATCTTTATGTATGTTTTAGTGGCCCCCATTTCTATGAGTTTGCTACCATTACACTTTGGATTTTGAACTAGTTCATCAACAATTCTCAATAGGTTCATAGAAAAGACAGTAAATACTGATTTAAATAGGAGAAAGACTACTCTTAGGAAACTGCTATGCTCTTTCAATAATCTGAAACTGCTCCATGACAAAAAAAAAAAGGCTGTGAATCACCAAAGAATCAAAATTGCAGTGATTCAAAAGGTAATGAGAAATAGAGAGCATAAATGGACTTGCAACACTGAGTAAAAAAAGTGAAGTAGAAGACAACAGATGGAAAATGTAGGGAAGTTCTGCCTTTGATTTTACTTGCTATGTGACCTTAGCCAAGTAGGTAGCTAGACTAGGCAGTCTCTTAAGTCTCCCCAAATCCAAAGAGACAAAAACTCCTTGTATTTGGCCTGTATTCTTTTTAAGCTACATACAAAGTAGGAAAATGGCTTGCTAAGCAGTGGTCCCTCCTCCTGTCCCATCTTACTACTGCCAGAGCTCTTGAAAGAACTCTAAAACCTAACCTACACTAAACAAAATGCTTACTAAGTATTTATGAAATGTAAGATACTGTGGTATTAACCACCTCCCCCTCCTCTTGTGCAGCCACACATACATACACACATACATGCACATATATACAGCAAGCAAGCACACACAGACACACACACACACACACACCCCAATCTTTGATAAACAAACAAGTTTAGCTTTGCTGTTATGAGATAACTGAAAAGTGGATAAGAAGTAGGGGGCAAAGAAGAGCATACAGACTAGGGAAGTAGTTACCAGTAACAAAGGCTCATTAAGTGCCCACAAATTTTAGTTTAGTGATTTTACTTCCTACCTATCTACATTGTACATGTGGTCTTTTGGTCAGGTAACATCATAGAATTTAACTCATGTAAGATAAAATTTAGAAACACACACACACACACACACACACACGCACACACACGCACACACAAAATGAAAATAGCTCAAAACTCACCTACCCTGCTATTTACTGATTGTATTGGCCCTAAGGCCTCAGAAAAGTAGTTCCTTTGCCACAAAAGGTCAGAAACTCCTACCATCGTAGAAGCCCAAAAGGACTTTAAGTAATTAATTTCCTAAAAGGTTACAAGGACAAATATTGATGTAAATATTTCTCATTACCAGAAATCTGGATATTTTGATGATAGCATATCCTGCTTAGCTGGAGAGAGAAGCTTTTCATATTTACAAAAGCATTTCTCCATAGTAAGTGCTGGGAATGACTCCAGAATCCAAGACCAATTTTCAAAACTCTCCTATTAAAACAAGCTTTTTGTCACTCTCCTCTCCATAGCCTCATTCTACTTCCATTGTTCAACTCCACAAGCTAGCAAACTGAATATTAGGAAGGATGCAGAGTCAAAAAAGATGCCAGATGTCCATTTGTCCCCTCTAGAATTGTAGGTTATTAATTGTTAATTGAAGAAACAGTAAGGGTCTCCATAGACATGTGAGCTTCTAAGGCACAAAGAAATGCTAAAGATCCCAAAAAGCACCATAAAATATTGTTGGTAGTACTAAAAACTTAAGAAATATTTCCATAAATCCCATACCACCTCTGGCTCTACCCCCCCAAAAATCAAAAAAATCAAATTTTAAGTTTTCTAGATAAAAAAATTTATGTGTATCAGTAAAATAAGAGTTTGTGATGAAACAAATATTTCTGTACTATCGAGAATTCTTGGGGTGGCTAGGTGACACAGTGGATAGAGCACCAGCCCTGGATTCAGGAGTACCTGAGTTCAAATCTGACCTCAGACACTAAGTACCTAGCTGTGCGGCCTTGGGCAAGCCACTTAACCCCATTGCCTTACAAAAACTAAAAAGAAAAAAAAGAGTTCTCCTATCTGCTGGTAGCAGGAAAGGGTTCCCTGGAAATAGGACAACTTTCCTTTAGTGTTAAGATTCTCCTTACAGAATTTAAAAATAATATGACTACCAAATATATTTAGCTGGCTAAGTCAAAAAAAAAAAAAAAAAGCTTCTATGTCTCAAGGAAATGAACCAGAAACAAAAGAAGTTAACTGGTAGAAAATAAAAGCAGGGATTTCAACCCTCAATAAAAAGATAGAGAGCTTGGAAAAAATATCAGCATCTGGTTGGGTCCCTTCATTTTACTGATGAAGAAACTGCAGCATCATGTACGATCTGAACTCAGGTCTTTTAATTCCAAGTCTCTGCTATTATGCCACTTAGTTGCCTTATTAGGTAAAGTAATGAATGTTTTAGCATGCTCTTAGTTGTGTCTTAAGAAAATCAAAGCAAGAAGAGGTTAACATTACTTTAAGCTTTAAAAACTAAGGATAATCTTTGACAATCACTACCCATTTTGTAACACCAATAGGTCTTATTTGTTGTTCATTCAAAAGTACTTAGATTTTTAAAGAAAAAAAAACATTAAAAATAACTTTTTCTACCTCCTTTCAAATAATCATAGTCTAGGTCCTGCCTACCTGCATACAGGAATTACTGCAACCATTTCCCAAGTAGGGCTTTCCTAATTTCAAATCTATTTCCAATCTGTCTTATATACCCTATATTTGCCTTTAACTATTCCTTCATGTTACTATTCTAATTGAAAAATCTTCTTCCTCTAGTGCATCAAATCTTCCCTGCAATTGGTTTCCAAAGCATTTCATCATTTGTTTCCTATCTATAGGGTTCCTACCACTACTCCCCATCACATACACTCCATTCTAGTCAGAACGGTGTCTTCCGTATCCCTGGCATCTGTCACTAAGTTTCTATCCTTCTGCTCAGCTTACCCTTTTCAGCATTAAAGTTGCCTCCCAATACTCTTCCCTCTATCCAAATGTTCCCTATCTTTCAAGGTCCAGTACCTCCTTCTAAGAGTTCTTTCTAACTCAGGGCCTCTTTGATTTCCCCCTTCTACCAACTTACCATAGTGAAAGTGGAATTCTCAATTAAAGAACTTCCAATGACTTCCTAAGGCATTTCACTATCATTTTTTTGAATCTGTAAGGTCTCCCCAATTCTCCCTAAGTTCAATTGTATTGTTCATTTTTTTTCAAGGAAATGGGGTTAAGTGACTTGCCCAAGGCCACAAAACTGAGTAATTTTTAAGTGTTTGAGATCAGGCCACCTAGCTGCCCCTAACTGTATTGTTCTAATCACCCCAATGCTAAATACAATTTGGATTTTTGTTTACTATTTAGGTGATAAAAATTTGGAGAAAAAAGAAAAAACCTAAAGCAAAGGAATATGAGATCTTGAAGATGGGCATACCAGGCAAATTCTGGACCATAAAGTAATTTACAAATAATCCCTAGGCAGTCACAGGTAAATAACGTTCAGGAATATACATAAGGTTTAGAACCATACATAAAATAGCAACCTTTCAAAGATATCTAAGACACCATCAAAAATAAAGATGAGCACCCAAAACGTCCAGCCATTGGGATAAAAACTCCCTCATTAATAAAAACTGCTGGGATAATTGGAAGTTAGTATGGAAGAAACTTAGATTAGACCAACACCTCACACCCTTTACCAAGATAAGATCCAAATGGTTACAGGACATAGACATAAAAAACAATACTATAAGCAAATTAGAAGATCAAGGACTAGTTTACCTGTCAGATCTATGGAAAGGGGAGCAGTTGATGACTAAGGAAGAGTTGGAGAACATCACCAAAAACCAATTAGATGATTTCAATTACATTAAATTAAAAAAGCTTTTGCACAGATAAAACCAATGTAACCAAGATCAAAAGAAATGTAGTAAATTGGGAAACAATCTTTACAACTAATGATTCTGACAAAGGACTCATTTCTAAAATATACAGAGAACTGAGTCATATTTTTAAAACAAAAAGCCATTCCCCAATTGACAAATGGTCAAAGGATATGCAAAGGCAATTTACAGATGAAATCAAAGCAATCCATAGCCATATGAAAAAATGCTCTAAACCATTAATTATTAGAGAAATGCAAATTAAAGCTTCTCTGAGGTACCACCTCACACCTCTCAGATTGACCAATATGACCAGGAAGGATAATGATCATTGTTGGAAGGGCTGTGGGAAATATGGGACACTATTCACTGTTGGTGGAGCTGTGAACTCATCCAACCCTTCTGGAGAGCTATTTGGAACTATGCCCAAAGGGCAACAAAAATGTGCATAACTTTTGACTCAGCAATTCCACTACTGGGTCTATACCCTGAAGAGATGAGGAAAAAGGGTAAAAACATTACTTGTACAAAAATATTTATAGCAGCCCTGTTTGTGGTGGCAAAGAATTGGAAATCCAACAAACGTCCTTCAATTGGGGAATGGTTTAGCAAACTGTGGTATATGTATGTCATGGAATACTATTGTTCTATTAGAAATCAGGAGGGACAGGATTTCAGGGAAATCTGGAGGGATTTGCATAAACTGATGCTGAGTGAGATGAACAGAACCAGAAAAACACTGTACACCCTAACAGCAACATGGGAGTGATGTTCAACCTTGAAGGACTTGCTCATTCCATCAGTGCAACAATTGGGAACAATTTTGGGCTGTCTGCAAGGGAGAGTACCATCTGTATCCAGATAAGGAGCTGTGGAGTTTGAACAAAGTTAAAGGACTATTCCCTTTAATTTAGAAAAAAAAAGATATCTTATTGTCTGATCTTGTTACCTCTTAGACTTCTCTTTAAGGATATGATTTCTCTCATCACACCGAATTTGGATCAAGGTACAACATGGAACCAAAGTAAAGACTGACAGAGTGCTTTCTGTGGGGGGGGATGGGGGGAGGGAAGCAAAATTGGGGGAAAACTGTAAAACTCAATGATATCTTTAATAAAAATAAATTAAAAAAAGAAACTAGGAGGTATGGGAAGTCAGAGAATCCTAGAAGGATTTGCATGAACTGATGCTGAGCAAGATGAGCAGAACCAGAAAAACATTGTACACCATAATAGCAACATGGGGGTGATGATCAATCTTAATGGACTTGCTCATTCCAACAGTGAAACAATCAGGGACAATTTGGGGGTATCTGAGATGGAGAATACTATATAATCCAGTGAAAGAATTGAGAAGTTTGAACAAAGACCAAAGACTGTTACCTCTAATTTAAAAAAAAAAGTAATTGAGCTATCTCATATTTTATTTTTCCTTAAGGAAACTTAAGACTGCCTTCTGTGGGGGATGAGATTAGGGAGAAAAATTGTAAAATTCAAAAAGAATAAATTTTTTTAAATCTGCAATAAAGAAAATCTGAAGCACAAAAAAAATTAAGTGAATGTTGAAAATCATCTTTTTTCATGTAGAGGAAAAAAATGTATTAATTAAAAAAACACAAAGATAAATAAAAATTAAAAGGGAAAAAAATTTTTACCAAAACAGGTCAAATAGCCTTTTATTCTTATTTCTGATTACCTTTACTTTTCCATTAAATTAGGTAGCAGCAAACCAATTCAGGAAAACTGTTCAACGATGAATAAGTTTGCTGAGAAGCTGACTAAACTTTCATAAAACATTTTATTTCTTCCATTAAAAATTATAACAGATTAATTGCATATAATAAATGTATAATGGGTCAATATGTCTCAGAACATAGCCCAGGGGTAAAGTGAACAACCTCTCACTTGTAACAAAATTCAGGCAATCTTCATTAATCACAAGAGAAGTTATAAAGGGTCACAGAATCAACAGCCCTTGATTTAAAAATACATGCCCTAGCCCTCCTTCAATATTTTGCATATATTTCAAGATCCTACTGAAACAAGAAGACTGCAAACTCAAAGACAGCATTCTATTTCTAATATTAAGTCTTCATATTAGATCTTCCTTATAACACTGGTGAAAGACTCAGAATGTCAAAAACTGGCTTGCTAACTTTTCTGAAATAAAATCCTAATGTCGTGAAGCATTACTGTCTATGAATCATACATTGCTAACATGAACTCCTTTTCCAGTGAATTGATTATGAAAGGAAAAGTCAGTTTACCATTTTCAATTTGGGAAAGAAACATAAGGAAACCTCACAGATGAGCACACTGCATCAAATAAGGGACTATATACACATACACACACATTTAATTCACTTATCTTATTTTTTATGATGCAATCGTGAATTATGTTCTTTTTGAATTTGTAATTAGAGAGGGTTGAACAGATGGTGGAGGCTCAGACTAGAGTGATGTGTCCATTAAAAATAATCTATGCTGCCAACTGATTGTGCACTAGGACAAAACTGTCACAAGGAGCAGGATTCTTCCTTTTCTGAGAAGTATTCTAAAGTCAGTGCCCATTTGTTTTGGCTTGTCCATGGTGGATAATCATTTCTCACTTCTAATGGGTGTCAGGCATGACAGTGTACGGCTATAATCCCAACTACTGGGAAGGTGCAAACTAAAAGATTTCTTGAACATGAGAGTTCCGAGCTGCAGGAGGTCATGACAATTGGGTATCCACAGCAAATTCAGTCTTCATAAGGTGAACCCTCAGAAGTAGAAGGCCACCTAGTTGCCTAAGGGGAAAACCAGTCTTGGTCCAAAATAGGTACAGGTCAAAGCTCCTGTGTCAACCAGAATGACTAACAAAATTGACTGATTTCAAAGTCTTCTTTAATTCCTGACTCCTATCACTACCTGATATATAGAAGTTAAACAAAATGATCAAAAGGCAGCACGATAAAAAAAATTTGATATGAAACCCTACAAAGTAGATAATTAGTCCTGAATTAAAACTCAAATCATTTATAATATGTCTTCTTCACAACAACTCTGAGTATTTTCCAGATTAGGCCAAGAGGTTAGGGAACTGGCACAAGATAAACAGCTAGTTATCTACAGTTGAGTCCTGAAGCCAGGTCTCCCAATTCAAAGTGTGGAATTCTTTGTCTATGCCATTCCCCTCTCCCAAATCTATCTTATCTATCACTTATTCATAGAATTTTTAAGCTACCTAAAAGACTGAAGAATAAAGATTCCAATTAACCTTAGATAGAAACAAAGATAAACACTTTTCTTTTTTTTTTTAGGGGTTTTTTTTGCAAGGCAATGGGGTTAAGTGGCTTGCCCAAGGCCACACAGCTAAGTAATTATTAAGTGTTTGAGGCTGAATTTGAACTCAGGTACTCCTGACTCCAGGGCTCTATCCACTGCGCCACCTAGCTGCCCGATAAACACTTTTTAACATTTACAGATTTTTTTTTAATTGGAATTTAGACTATAAGATCCCTGAGGGCAGGTTTTTCATTTTCTTTTGTTTCTCCCAACAACTATAAACAGCGTCTTGTCTAAAAATGCTGAATTAATGCTTGTAGGATTTGAGATAGCACAAAAGTTCAAATTGCTCAGCAGTTACCTCTTAGATGACATTCAGCTTGGGTAATAATAGAAGATTATCAACTAATATCTCTTATAGAAATGAAAATACCCTAAACTAGGAATCTAGTAGAAAAATTAAAGTACCTACAAAAGGAACAGGTGTGAAACTTCTAAAATCATTATTGATTTTTGGCACAATTTTCTCTAAAATTTTGCATAATAGAGTTGGGAGCCACAACATTTCCAAACTGAACTCGGTTCTGTATGAACATGCATACATTAGGGATAAGAACTACAGATATAAGAAATGATAAATGCTATGCAATACACAGTTCATTGAACTTTTAGTCAACTATAAGGATAATTTCATAATCATTCAATGATTTTATTTGCTTTCAGTATAAAAACATTTTCTCCTTTTGTCTCCTAATCTCCTCTCCCCCTAGGAAAAAAAAAAGAGGCCACACCCTTTGGTATTCAACCAAACAAAAAAAACTGGAGCAGCATCAGTCCAGCCATTTTAAGGGATAATAGAACTAAAATTGAATGTGATGTTCATGCTGTAAGCTTAAAACCCAGATTTGAAGGCAGAGGCTATCTCATTTTTGTCTCTCTGTATTTAGAAGGGCCTAACACTATGCTTCATACATAGTACACATAAATATTCAAATTGACTTAATTTTCTCCTGTTACTTAATATATGTTTTATACAGTATGAAACACTTCTGACTTTAATACACTAATGTCTATTAAAATGTTAATATTTAAAATATATGTAATGTGGGCATATTTAAGTAGTTATAAAAGTACATGATCCAAAATATTTATACATTATCATAGGCACTAAACACATTTCTTCCAAGGATTTAGAACAATTTACATACACTATTATGTTGAATGCCTGGTACTTAGTAGGAACTTAATACTTGCTCGACTGACATTAGACCTCATTTGATGAAAATAAGGAGGTAGCAACTAACATGCCACTTTCTATATGAGAATGCTGAGGCAAAGAATGGTAAACTAAGTCACTGAATTCAAGGAAACATTCAGTAGAATTTTTCTAGCAAGGCCGCTAGACTCTCATCAGGTACCCTTCTCAGAACAGTTAGCCAACCTTCAGTTAAACATGGTAACAGAACAAGCTAACCTACAAACCTTCAATTTAATTTACAATGTAAATCTTGTCTTCCGCCACTAACAAATAAAACCGACTTCAAAGTCTTCTGAAATTCTTGGCTCCTATCACTACCTGGTATAGAAGTTGAACAAAATCAAAAGACAGTAGGAGAAAAAAATGTGATATGAAACCCTGCAAAAGTAGATAATTAGTCCTTAAGAACTATGGATTCTTACTTCTTATCCTTCCTGATTCTTGCCTTGTTACGTGTTGTCTTGAATTATTACCTGAATGGCTTGCCTTCTCTTTATTGTTAACCTGTCAAACTCAGACTTCCAAATTCTCACAGCACAGTATTCCACTCACCAGGCTTTATAGTGTGAAAATTTCTCTGGGTATTTCATCTAAGCATGACACCACAACTAGAGCATTACTGATCCCTACTGGATGAAAGAATCAAATTCTAAACTAGTCGATCTTGAGTATAGAGAAGTATAATAATGAACTCTAAAAGTGGACAGTATAAACCACCTCAAGCTGCAGAAACAGCATTGCAAAGGGACAATAAATAGAACAAGGTCAATCACAAGGATGAAATCTGGCATCAACTATTTCTTACTCCAGGAATACCTTAAGACTCAAGATCACCCCATACAGACCCAGTTTTACTTCAGTGACCTTACTTTTCACAATATAGTCAAAAGTTCTGAAACCAAGTTAAAATCACTTTAGGAATTAAACTACAAGTCAGTGCTCAATCCTCATATTCTATAAGCTATTTAAAACTTCCTTTTTTTTACACTTAAAATTGTAAAATTGAGGGCATTGGCCTCATTTTGGAGAATGAATCTTTGGTCTCACTTTTTTTTTTCTAGTCAGTTTTGTTTTCTATATTTGGAGATATAAAAATATTACTTAACAATAATAATAAGCTTTTGTCTGGAGGCAAAGATTCACCTCAGCTCTGCTACCCACTGGTCCTAAGTCAACAATATCCAGAGATGGTCTTCATTGACTACTTTGTAGCTTTCTACTATTTTTTTAAATAAGAGCATAATCACTCCGGCTTATGATGAAAAATAGTGAATAAGAAAACAGACAATGATATACAAGTCACTTCAAATTTTTCCAATTTAGTTGAGTTCCATCTTCTTGCCTACTAGTTCTAAACTAAACCAAAGATTCATCTGGTTCTCTCAAATACAAAAAAAAAAAAAACCTTCTTAAAATTTTTTCAAGGTTTTCTTAAGACTTATGAAAATCCTAAGGCAGGAAAACAGCAACATGTCTATTATCAAATTATGAAATTGAATCAGTTAACCAACTTTACCAATCATGGGGGGATTCTCATGTATAGAAGGTTAAAGATGCTGTCTCCAAACATGAAAACAACTATTTATTCTCACCCTAGTTAAAACTTAGTATTTGGTGGCAATACCTCCATTGACAAATAAAGTGAAAAAGGATGCAACAGATGATTTGGAAGATTTCACACAGAAGACAAATTTGAAAAACCTCATCATTAGTTGTTAATGCAAACCTCCACACCCAGTTTTTCTCAAGGTTGCCATTGTCTCCTCAGAGGTTGAAGTCTGAATAAAGATGGAAACATTCCACTTTCTTCCAACAGGGTGTCCCTTCTATATCTGCTTAAAGAGAAGAGGCATTATGACCATGTAAAAGGAGATGATAAAATTATGAGGCAGCTGTTAATAAAGCCTGTGTCTTAAACTCTTTGCACCCAAATCTATTGTTTCCAAAGATATCCTCTTCTTTCAGCTACCTTCTAACCAAATGGACAGTTAAGATTGAAGATTAAGGCCATTTTATAAAGATTCAGAGCAAAGTTTCTCATTCTCCAAATTACTCCATGAATTAAACCAGAATATTTATATGCTTTATGAGTCATGTTCACTTCTGAGAAAGTGTAATTATTTAAAAGTATTCAAATATTTGTGAAAGCACTCTGTGTCTGGTACTTCTACAATGAACTGCTATAATCCTAGGAGGTTGAACTAGGTTAAGATTTGAAAACCACAGATACAGTACAAAGAGACTAGGAATGAGTAATTTTAAAATACACACACAGAATACAATGCAAAAAAATACAAAAAAAATACAATGCCAACACCAAATAAAAATGACCAAAAGTTATATTGTTTGTGCTCCCTGAAGTTTTAACTGCCCAACACTATTTTTAAATATAAACCCTAAAAGAGACAGATTATGTGTGTGAAAAATATGAACCATTTATTGTAATCATTTTATCATGTTGAAATCTCTATTCAGATTATCAGAGGATCTATGTTTCACCAATTCTCTCCAACCACCACCACACACACAAATTATTGTAAATTTGGTAATTCTGTAAAATGGTAAAAAGTTATAGGTCTTCATGGCATTCTTCTTATAACTTATCAATACAAAATTCCAAGCCCCAATGCTATCAACTGCATTCAAGAATTATAAAAACCTCAAAAAACTAAAGACTAATTTATCTTTATCCAACTATTCATAAGACAGAAAAAAAAATAACTCATGATCCATCCAACAATTCATTTCCATGGTGAAAACATCCTTCCATACCATGAAATGTCAGCAACCACAAAAATACAGTGTCTTTTGACTGTTTACAAAGACTGTAATTTTAGTTAAATGCATTTTGATAGGCAACTTCACAACTTTAGTTTCAAAAACATACAAAGTCTATAGGACTGATGGGCATTTGTAAGCATGTAGAAAAAACTAAAGTCTTCTTCTCAACCACCACCAGAAATATTTCCAAAAATCAAACCTTTCATGATTCAAAACAGGAGACAATGCCAGAAGAGAAATCAACACCCAGAGAGTGAAGGGAAATGGATAAGAAAATTCATAAGAATCACAAAAGGACAATAAGCATCATGGTTAACATATTACAACAAAGCAGTTGAGCAACAGACTCTCAGAAGATACATTTACTGCCTACTCTCTTTTAACATATATAACCCGAAATCTTATTGGTAATTTAAACCCATATGAGACTTAATATATCAACTGAACAACTGGAATCAAAACTTTGAAACACTATTTTCAGTCTAATTTTTAAAAAATCAATGACATCTATGTTTTTTCTTTATAAATTTAAAAGTTACCAATAGTTTCATCTTAATTTCTTTCACTTTGATAAAATCTCACAATAGAGATCAAGAGAAGGAAATCCCTGGTGATCTAAACAGAAAGGAAAAATATGGTATCCTCCAACATTTAGAGTAAGTCTTTAGACCTCTAATCAGGCAAACAATTACATGGAGAAACATTTGCAGACAAGACAAATTAAAAGGGTCAGTCAGTTTTCAGCTGGTTAAAGAAAACCAGTCCCCATCATGCCTCATTTCACACAGTGAAACATGTTTTAAGAAAAGCACACACAATTCATTAAAGAGTCATTTTTAAACAGTCTCCTGAAATTACACACACCACCATGCCCACCCCTCGAAGTTTATTTCACTTCAGTGGATTCCACAAAGCATGCTGCTTTTTGAACATCTTTAGGTTATTGTTTTACTATAAACAAACATTTAAAGGTTGTCCTAAACTACAATATTCCCTTACATCCAGGTCTGTGTTCGGCCTATTGTTCCTGTTCCCCACCCCCATCCTTTTCCCAAGCCCAACCCATCAAGTCAGATAACTGTTGCAAAGAACTGGTAACAAAATGTTAAGGATGTCCCTCCCCCCCTTTTCTTTAACTTAGAAATATGATTTTTTTAATAATTTTGGTGACAAATATTATCTGAACAAAGTACTTCAGAATCTGTAAGGTATATTGGATTAAAATGTTCTGTACAGAAACAAAATGAGTAATTTTCCCAATCTTTAGCCTGAGAAAAATCTGTTAGTTGTTTTGTTTTGTTTTTTAAAAGAAACTTGCCAATTAACATTGAATGTTTGTACTGACCTCACTTAGAGGACTAAAGTGAGGAAGTTTAAGTTTCCTGGTTACCCTTTTATGTCCCATCTGTTCTTATAGCCAGTCAAACTTAAAAAAAATATAAAACCTACTTAAAAGTTCTATTCATAATATACTTAAGCAGCAACTTACTATATTCTATTTCACATGATTAAAGCAACTATTTTGAATAGATCTGAAACGTCACGCTGACAAATGACTGAACACAAATTCCACAATTAGTAAAATATTAGATGTCATCCCTGCTGTCCTGAATAGCCAATGTTGCTACCTGCACTGCTGATGCATTCTTCACCTCAGTCACCAACGTCAGACTGAAATCTGCAAAATCACTTAAGAGTAAAATAGAAAAAAAATTAAAAAAAGGACAATTTATTCATAGCAGGTAACGATAAGCATGAATTTTCTGATCTTGCTGCAAAAACAGTTAATAAGATTCCAATGAACAAATGGGAGCTGTTTACAAGAATCTAATCTGGAACAAAAATTTATAAATAGGCTTCCAAAAAAATCTGACTCCTGCTAAAATGATCTATGTTCTTCCTCTTTGTCGGGCCTAAACTGAACTGTTTGTAATCGCAGCGCCCTTTCTAGGGCACTTTTTATTGAAGCATGATCCGGCAGACACCCCACCCTTTATACTCTGCACCCGCTTTTCTCTATGAAATTGGGGTGGGGGAGCAGGAGAGGAAGGGCGGCCGCAGCCTGCCGGCGGGCCCGGGAGCCGGTGTGCCTCAGCGGTGACCGCATCTGAATAATTCACCGGCCCTCGGCGCGGCTCAGAGCCGCAGGCCGGTGCTCCCTCCGGGTCCCGGGTGACCGCCCCGCGGCCCAGCGCCGCCGACGCCGGGCTCCCACGGGCTGCCCGGGGCCCGGGATCCGGCGCGGACCCCCTCGGACGTGTCCTCCGGTCTCCTTCCTCTTTCTCTTTTTCCTTCTTTAAATACCCCACCCCCTCCTTCCTCTTCCTCCTCCCCGTCGCTTCCTTGCAGTAGTCTGATGCTGGGGAGCCCCGGCTCCCCGCGGCCGCCCGAGCCCAGCCCGGGGGCGCCTGTTCCCATTGGGCCGCGCCCCCGCCCCCTCCCCGCTCAGGCGGGGGTCAGGTGCCCGGCCGGAGTCCCACCCCGCCGCCCCACACCCCGCTGCCTTCCCCGCCCAGGAAGGGGCTGCGGGCCGGGCCGGGCCGGGTCCCACCTTGCGCTTCCTGGTCTCGGGGGTCCCGCTCCACACGAAGCACTGGTAGATGACCCGCAGGTTCTGCCGCCAGTTCTCCACCTTAAAGCTGTTCACATGCGAGCAGCCGGCCGGACTCATGACAAACTCCACATCCAGGCGCCCGCCGCCGGGGCCGCGCCGGGGCCGGGGCCGCAGCCGGGGGCGGCGGCGGCGGCAGCAGGGGGCGCGGGGCCGGGGCGGCGCGGGCCGGGGGGGAGGCCGCCGCCGCCGCCGCCGCCGCCGCCGCCGCTCCTCCGCGCCGCGTCCTCCGCCGCGGGCTCGGGCTCAGCCGCGCGGCCCGGAGCCGCCCGGCGGCGCCTGCTCCCGAGGCTCGGGCTGCTGCTGCGCGGGGCGGCGCGGGGGGCACATAGACCCGGGGGAGGGTCCCCCGCTCCCCCCCGGCCCGAGGCGCAAGCGGCTCGGAACAAAGCGCGGCGGCCGCGGAGGAGGCGGAGGCGGAGGGGGCAGACAAAGATGGGGCTTTAACGGAGGAGCGGGCAGAGCGGCGGCGGCGACGCCCCCGGGATTCCTCCGGCCGCTCGCTCGCCGGCCCGGCGCGGCTGCTGCTGCCGCCCCGCTGCTCCCGCCGCCGCCGCCGCCGCCGCCCGGGTCCCGCTTCCTCTAATTCATTGAGGCCGGCGGGAGGGGAGGCTGGGGGAGGGGAGGGAGGGGGAAAGGGAGGGTCGGGGGCGGCCGGTGTTTGTTTGTCCTCCCCCCTCCCGCGCTGTCTCTTTAAATCGCTCCGCCGCGCTCTCGGTTCCCGACCGCCGCCGCCGCCGCCGCCGCCGCCGCCCCCCGGCCACCCCCCGCTCCCCACCCCCTCTGTGCTCCTCCGCCTCCTCCTGCTCCGCTCCCTCCAGCCCGACCAACCTAGCTCGCCAGACGCCCGCGGGGGGAGGGAGGGAGCCAAGGCGGAGAAGGAGGGAAAAGGGGCTCCCTGCGTCCCGCCCCCGCGACGCGCCCACGGGCCCGCTGCGCTCGTCCCGCCCGCCGGGGCCGCCACTCGCTCTGCCCATTGGCGAGCGCCGCCGTCCGTCCGCCGGGGCCCCGCCCTCCTCTCATTTCAAACTCAGGGCGCAGCCGCCAGCCTCTCTCCGCCGCCCGCCCACCGAAGGAGGCGTGTGCGAGCCGGCCATTGGCCGGCGGCGCCTCTCCGTCCGCGAGCCGAGCCCGCCCGCTGCGGGCCGGGTTGGAGGAGCCGCGCTGCTGTCATATCCGCTTCTGCCTGCGGCTTCGCTCAGTTACCCCAGTGATTTCCTGCGAGGGAGGGACGGGCCGGCCCGGGCCCGGGCCGCGGGAGGTGCCGCTGGTCCCGGCCTCAAATCACGGCCGTGCCTCCCCGAGCCCGCCGCAGCCGCGCCCGCCCTGCTCCCGGCCGCTTCCCCTGGAAGCACACACCCGGCCCGGAGCCGCGGAGCGCTTTGCGTCCCCTGCCCCAAAAGCTCGTCAGAGGCCAAAATACACGCACCAGCCCTGGAACCTGCCTTACGAAAACACACGCATGAGAACGTGGAGCCGCGTTTATTGGGCCTTCCCTCCCGCAGCCCGGATTTTTCCGGGCTACACCCTCAAACGAGGATCACGCGCTCAAATAGGGTCCCCGATTCCCCTTCCACCGCTTTAGCTCCCCCCGGTCCTGCTCCCATCTCCCAACTATTTCGTCCCCGACTCTTGTGCGGGGCAAATGTGCACACTCATCCCGGGCGGATTTCAGCCTCCTCAGCCCCAGGGAGACCCTTGCCAGGAGCGGGCAGCGCCGCCTCGGCTGGGTGTTGGATCAAGCATCTAGCGAAGAGTGAACTTGAGCACCTTGAAGGTTAGATTGCCGGCACACACTAATTGGAAGACATTTACTATTCCTCTCCGGACCAGTCTTCACAATATGAAAGAGGAAATACAATTTAAAGCACATCTCATGGGAGATGAAGCTGCAGGAATTGGTGGTGTGAATTTTTTTTTTTTAATCTCTGAGAGCATCAGGGCCTACACATTTTATCCTTCACCTTGATTAGTTAAGGCAGGGTCAAAAGTAGAGATTCTGGAAGGGTTTTCTTTTGTTTTAAAAATCTGTGTTCAAATATCAACCTCTGAAACTTACTAGATTTATGACCTTGGACAAGTCACAATCTTCCTGGCTCAAAGTTTTCTTCCCTTGGATTTGGATTAAGTATTCTCTAACACCCAGCTCTTTAATTCTATGCATCTCAGGACATCCACATTTGAGGATAACCCTGGCTGACCCAAATTTGATCTCTCTGAACTAACAAAATTTAAATTACTTAATTGATACGAAAAAATCGATTCTTTACAAAGTTTACTAAAAAGCAAAATAAAGAAAATTAAACTTGGATGTTTCATTGAAAGTATGTAATGCATCATATACTGTGAGGGGAAAACATTTATACTATTAGTGAAAACTATCTGATTTGGTTTCCAAAGTGTTAAATTTCTTCATTTAGAATTTAGTACTCACACCCTCTAACATGATACTGTATTTCTAAATGATTCATTTGTGGTGTAGTGAAAAACACACTGCCCTTTATAATCAGGAAGAATTGGGTCCAAATCCTGACTGGCACTTGTGAAATGTCTCACCATGGTCAAGTCATGTTCTTTCTACATGGCCTACCAGTTCTTCATCTGTAAAATGAAGGGGTTTCCCTAGAAGATCTGTAAGGCCACCTCCAGTCTGAATATTTATATTTCTTATTCCTCCATATCAAATAAGATAACACATGTAATGCTATGTGTGTGCTAGTCATTATCACTTCATTATGGTTCTGGTTACAAACTGTGCAATATAATTTGTCAAGATTACAAGATAAAAATTTCTCATATAGTATATAGTACTTGAAGGCTTTTATGGGATTTTTCTGTACAGCAAACTCCAAAAGATAATATAATAATAACATATAAATAAATATAAAGTATTATACCCATTTTTGCAAATGAAAAAAAAAACGGGTTTAAAGCGGTGAAATAAGTGTACTTTATGGAACATAAAAAGGGTACTTTGTCCAAACTGATCTTCCCTAAGTACCTTTCAGGACCTAAATCTCCACTTTATCACTCAATAATTGATTATACCTTACCCATAGTATGCAGTTGATTTATTTGTCTAGTGAAAAAACATTTTTGAAGTCCCAGATGTTGCAGAAAGGGCACATAGATAAGGGTTGAATTGGAATGGTCTCTGAGAGCAACTCTGGGATTCTGTAGTTCTGATTATGCATTAAAATTAAGATTCAGAAGAGATCTATTATGTTGCCTCGGGCCAAGAAATGACCAGAGAAGTTACCTGAGAGTGGCCTTCTAATCCTCCATGATCATCCCATTTAGCATAGATTTGATTTAGCTAACTTCTAGATTACCATGGAACATTGAAATAATAAAATACAAAAACAATCAAAAATTTCAGAGGCAGAATATAGCACTAACAAGGTAAATTTGGGTTTGGAAGGTTAAAATTGAATCTCTGCCACATCTCCTACTAAATTAAAATGATCAAGGAGATGAGAATGAATGAGAATGACTGGGTAGCCTAAAGCATCTGAGCATTTCTTCCTTAAATTGATCACCATACTTTCTCAAAAGAAAAACTATTTTACTATAATATTCTCCTTAAATACCTTGCAAATAGAATGCAGTCTATTCAAATTTATTGACTGAAGAAAAAATGAAATTTCTAATAATAAATAGTCAACATCATGCAGTGTAAAAAATGTGCTGTATTTGGCATAGGATTATGGATATAGGTCCAAATCCCACTTCTGTCTCTTATTGCCAGTGTGACTTTGGATAAGGCATTTGACTTTTCTGAAAGTTATTTAATTTTGTGAAATAGGTAGAAGGGAGATTAACTGACCTCTAAGGTCCTTTCTAGCTATCTGCCTATCTTCCTATCCAATGCACTGACCGAAACAAATCTTAATTTTCTTTTCCAAAGTATCTCTTCATCCATCAGGAAAAATTGCTAAATTTGAGTACAAGAAACCAAGATTCAGATCCTATATATCCGACTCTTACTACCTGTATAACTTTGAGCAAATTACTTCATCTCTCTAGGCCTCATTTTCCTCAGTTATAAAATAAGGGATTGGAATAGATGACCTCAAAAGTCTCTTCTAGCTCTACCATCCTAATTATACAGGAACCAAGTCAGAGCATTGCCAGTATTCATTTTCTAACATGAAACCTTCAAGTTAGAAACTTTGTTGCATATTCTTTTTTTAACTGGTGCATAATTAATAGAACTTTTTGTAAAAAAATAAAAAGGGAAGGAAATAATTGTAAGACATCCAAACTTTTTTCCCCAAAATCAGTTTTCAGAAAAAAGATTGCACATAAAAGTCAAGATGAACAAAAGGTGACAGTGATTTTTTTTATATATTAATATTTTTCTAATACTTGATTTCTTCAAGAATAAGAAATTTCAATGGTGTGATCAACTTCTACAAACCAATGCATATCACAACTACTCTATAACATGGGAGGTGGTCTTCAGAAGCTACCTGGGCTGAAAAATTCATCATCCTGTAACCTATGTGGTGATGAACCTCTTAGAATTTGGTAAAGGCAGTCCTCAGTTGATGCTGTTGGTGGTGATGGTGTTGTTCATTCTCAAAAAAAGACCAATGACATCAGCCAGGTGTTGTCTTGATTTAGGAATAGATTTAAGTGAGAAGGAAGTGCAACAGAGTCATCAGCCTCACTCCTCCAGAATCAGCATGGTCCAGTGGCAATACATAGGTCAAGACAACTGGCAATGTTCCCAGATTCAGTGGCAGACCTTGGCTCTTTTAAGCTTAGGTGCTTCCCAGGTCTCAGTTTGTCAGAGGCAAATCTTAATGTATTTTTTTTTTAGATTTTTGCAAGGCAAATGGGATTAAGTGGCTTGCCCAAGGCCACACAGCTAGGTAATTATTAAGTGTCTGAGACCAGATTTGAACCCAAGTCCTCCTGACTCCAGGGCCGGTGCTTTATCCACTGTACCACCTAGCCGCCCCTTAATTTTCTTTTCCAAAGTATCTCTTCATCAGGAAAAAATGCTAAATTTGAGTACAAGGGGGCAGCTAGAAGGCATGTTGGATAGAGCACTGGCCCTGTAGTCAGGAGGACCTCAGTTCAAATTTGGCCTCAAACACTTAATAATTGCCCAGCTGTGTGACCTTGGGCAAATCACTTAACCCTATTGCCTTAAATACATAAAAAAATTTTTAAAAAGTCTAAAAAAAGTGATAAATTTGGGTAAAAGAAATCAAGATTCAAATCCTATATCCAACTCTTACTACTATATAACTTTGGGGAAATTATTGCATCTCTCTCTGCCTCACTTCCCTCAGTTAACTTTATTCCACTTCATGGACCATATAATACAATCCAGTGACACTGACCTCTTGCTGTTCCCCTCACTGTACATTCTGTGTCCAACCTGATATATTTTCACTACTTATTGCCATACCCAGAATTCTCTCCCTCTTCATCTGTTCCTAGTCTTGTCTCTGTATTCTGATGATTCTGGAGAAAGTGAGCTGATGACTGCACGGCTCTGCTCACTTAAATCCAATTTACTTGCAAGTCAAAATATCACCCTGATGATGTCATTGGTCCTCTTTCAGAATGAACAATAATCTTTGAGTAGTAGTAGCTGCCTGGGACTCAATCAACCTGTTTAAAGCTGGGCAATGCTGTTATCTCCTCCTTTCTCTTCTTCCTCTGTCCATGTGGGAACTCATATCCTTACATGAAGGTGTTCTGTGCAAAGGAATATAAATTTTCATTGATTATATTCCTGGAATCTTGAAGTTTGGGGGGGGTAGATTTTCCCCCCTATTTATTTATTCTATCATTAAAAAAATTAAAAAACACAAAGGGGACAATTAACTGGAAATGCATCCCAACCCCCATGACAAACATGGACTGCATCTCCAAGTCCTTATTCCAAGCCTCTCCAGCTTGATTGGACCCACCAGAGCTTTCATTTTACTAGCACAGCCTGTTCTTCTTTACCTGTAAAGATACAAAAGGTTACCAAATGAGGCAATAAAGAAGAAAAATTTTAAAAATTTCAAAACCACCATATTTTTCTCATCACTAAACATAAGCATAGAAGCCTTAAGGCAATTTATTAACCACTTCCTATTAAAGCAGAAATTCTTAATCTGAGGTCCATAGGGGCCCAAGGGGTCCTAGGAGAGATTTCAAGGATCTTTGCACTTGTATGAGGGGAAAAAATTACTTTATTTTAACTAACAGCTAACTGTAACTTCCTGAATTCAATCATCTCAGATACTTCCTAGCCGTGTGACCCTGGGCAAGTCACTTCACCCTTTTTTCTTTAGTTCCTCACCTGTAAAATGAGCCGGAGGAGGAAATGCTAAACCACTCCAATATCTTCAGCAGGAAAACCCCAAATGGGGTCATGAAGAGTTGGACAGGACTGAAATGACTGAACCACAACAAATATAACTTAGCATTTCCTTCAATTATGAATATAAGTAACAAACCACAGTAGTATTAACAGATCATGTGACATTGTCTCCATGAGAAATCATTTCCATGGTACATTATGAGTTGCAGCTATGGTAAAATATCCAATATGCTCATCATGACTGAATTTACTATTGTTAACCTATTATTATTTATTAAGCTGTGACTCTATGACAAGCACTGTATTCTAGGCATGCAAAGACCACTAAAAATAGACCTTATTCTCAAGTAACTGATGGTCTGTTGGGAAATACAATATCCAAACAACTATGTACAAATAATATATATATTATCCTTATTTTATATATATATTTTCATCCCTATATATATATATATATATATTATCCCTGTATATATTTTTTCATCCATATTTTCAACCCTAACCATATATATATATATGTATATATATATACATATATATATATATATGATAAAGTGGGAAGGGGGGAAAATGAGAGGAAGGAATGGTCTCAGCAGTAAAGCACTAAGATTAAGGAGACTTAGGAAAGGCATTTTGCAGAAGTTGTGACTTTAGCTAAGACTTAAAGGAATCAAAGGAGGATAGGAAGAATAGATGAAGCTGAGAGAATTCTGAGAAATAAGTAGTAAAAATGTATCAGGTAGGAGACAATGTACTGTGAGAGAAATAGCAAGGAAAATCAGTGTCACTGAATTGCAGAATGTGATCCAGAAAGGGGGAATAAGGATTAAGAAGACTGGAAAGGTATAGAGGACTGAGATTATGAGAGGCTTTAAAAGCCAAATAGATGATTTTCTATTTGATAGTGGAAGTAATGTGAAACTCTCAGAGTTTATTGACTAGGGGCATGACATGATCTGATCTGGACTTTAGGGAGATCAATTTAACAGCTGAGTGAAAGATGACTTGGAGTTGGGAAAGCTTAAAGCAAGCTGGAATACCAACCAGCAGGCTATTAAAATAATTCCACTGCTAGATAGATGACTATATCACAAGTTTATATTTTAAAAGTTTCCATCGCTATATTCTAATATATAATTAATACTCTATATAATCACACACACACACACACACACACGTGTGTGTGTGTGTGTGTGTGTGTGTGTGTGTGTGTGTGTGTGTGTGTATTCACTTAATTCTTCTAGGGCCCCTGGAATCAGGAGGACCTGAGTTCAAATTTGTCCTCAGACACTTAATAATTACCTAGCTGTCTGTCCCTTGGGCAAGTCACTTAACCCCATTGCCTTGCAAAAAACAAAAGAAAGAGTTCCATAGTCTTCACCAGACTGCCCAAGGGGTCTATGACTCAAAAAAAGATTAAGAACCCTGTCTGAAAAAGAGTAACTAAATTCATTAATGAGAGCCCTGCATTCATTTCTATTAACAACTATAGCCATTTGTTTGTTTAGAACAACTTCTACCTTCATTCCAATTATTAATGGTAGTACATGTTGGAATTCTACAAAGATGCCTGAATTTCAGACACCTTGTACATTCTAATAAGAACCCAAGTTCAGACAATATTTTTGTATACTCACATCATCAAAGCAGAAAATCTTTCTTAAAATATATTATTCATTCATTCTTCATTCTTTCATCTTCATTCAATTTGCATTTATTAAGTTCTTAGTATTTGATTATCTATCACCATAGACACTCCCATGAATTTACTGATTGTTTCATCCTTGCTACTTGAACAGGCAGCCCCTGTAAGCTATAACATATCCACAATATATCCATAGCAACCTTTACAAATAGTAGTCCGAAACATACTCATTTGTAACATCTATCTAAGTGCTATCATAAGCTATTGACCAAGGGGCCACTTATTATATAATCTCCAAAGATCATTTAAGTAAATTGGCATTGATGTTTAGATGCCATCTGTTTGGTCAAGCTATAAATGATCAAACTGAACACTACAATATTTTAAATTTAGATGTCTAAAATGACAAAGACATTTTTAAAAGTTTGATTGCAGTTTTAACATTACAACTATTTCAAAAGCAGTCCTGGACTAGTCTCTTCAAGCAAGGAATGTGTTATGGTGGATAAAAGGTTGCATTTGAAGCCAGGAAGACCGGGGTTTGAATCCTGTCTTCTAACTCTTGTTAGTTACATAGCGATAAGCAAGTCACTGAATCTTTCTGAACCTCAGTTTCCTCATATGTAAAATTAGTATTATAATATTATTTGATTTACCTACCTTCCAGTGGTTGTTGTATGGTTTAAAGAAACAACTAGGTACTCCAGTATATAAGAGCTCTGGACCTGGAGTTAGGTAAATCTTAGTTCAAATCTGATCTGACGTTTATGTATGACTGTGGGCAGGTCACTTAATTTCTTCATATCTCAGTTTTCCCATCTCTAAAATGGGGCTAATAATAATAATAATAATAATAATCACTTATGGTTGTTATGAGGATTAATGAGATAATCTGTGTAAAGTAAGTCATATTATTAAATTTCTCTAAAGCAATTTGCTATAGGTAGGTAGAGCCAAGATAGAAAAATAGAGAAGTACTCAGCCAAGCGCTCCCAGATCCCCCCTCCAGACATCTCTAAAGTGATGTCTCACACCAGGTTCTGGAATGGTAGAACCAACAGATGAAACAATTTTCTGACCTGAGACAATTTAAGAGCTCTACAGAAATGGTCTGTCTCACATGATGTTCCCACAAAGGCAGTTCCTGGTAGCAGTCCTAGGACCAAAAGGAGCTATAACACTATGAGCACAGTGAACCGGGCCCAGGTCTAGGTTCCAGAGTGAAGAGAAACACTAGTGCTCATTCACAGGGGCTAGGGATTCTGATCACAATAGTTAGATAAAAGGGAGCCTTAGCAATTGTGGCTGCAGGAGAAGGGGTCAGAAGAATCTAGTCACAGCCCCCAGGACTGGGTAAAGACCAGAGCACAGACCAGTAGAGCAATGATCACACCCCTCCTTAGATCTAACCACCATGTGAGAGAAACGATTATTTCTCTCTCATATTGCTTGCCAATTATTAAAATTGAAGAGACTCAAGTTTTTTAATCTGGGCTACATTTTTGTCCAAAGCTATTCTCTCAAGGATAGGCCTGATGGAAGATAGAATTAACATGGGTATCACTAAAAAATTAGCTGAAATAATTAACTTCAGCAAAGTTGCAGAATATAAAATAAACCCACATAAATCATCAGCATTTCTAGGTATACCAGTAAAAAGAGACAGAAAGAGAAATTCCATTTAAAATAACTGCAGATAATATAAAAAAAAATTGGGAGTTACCATCCATTACCTTTACCAAGACAAACCCAGAAATTATCTGAACACAATAACAAAATACTCTTCACACAAATAAATTGGGATTTAAACAACTGGAGAAATAGTAATTGGTCACGGGTAAGGCTGAGACAATATAATAAAAATGATAATTTTTCCTAAACTTTAGGAAACTTTCCTAAACATTTCAATTCTTAAAGATTCATAATAAAAAAATTATTTGCTTTCAGAGAAAGAATTGATAGATTATGAATGCAGATTGAAGGATATTTTTATTTTCTTTATTATTCTTTTTTAAACTGTGTTTTCTTTTACAACATGGATAATATGAAAATGTTTTGCATGTATACACATGTATAATCTGTATCAAACTGCTTGTCTTTTCAAGGAGGGGGAAGAGGTGAAAGGGAGGAAGAGAATTTGGATCTCAATATTTTAAAGAATGAATGTTAATTTTTGTTGACATATAATTGAGAAAAATTAAAATTCAATGATAAAATTAAGCAATTTGCTTTATAAGTGTATATAGATATTAATATAAATGCTTTAGGAATATCAGTTATAATATCATTCAAAGTATTAAACAAAATAATCCTGTATACAATGTCTCTGTTAAAATTAAATCGTCATTGATAATGTTGGTTGTCTGGATGAGATAATTCTTAGAAAAGAGAGGCATCTTTCAGATTTTCTAATGCAAACCCCCCCCCCCCCCATTTGAAAGGCAGAGGGAACTGAGACAAGACTTGATGGAGCTGGCATCCTTAGTAAATGTCAGATCCACAAATAGACTAGAACCAAGCCTAGAACTTAGGGAGATGAGAATCTAGGTCTAGAACCCTGACAGATTATAACCCTATTCTATCTACTAAACCATGCTGCATTACATATGATCATTGAAAAGAATGCTCCCTCTTGTAAACGCAAATGTACTGGAGGCAGCTAGGTGATGTGGATAGAGCACCGGCCCTGGAGTCAGGAGTACCTGAGTTCAAATCCGGCCTCAGACACTTTCTAATTACCTAGAAGTGTGGCCTTGGGCAAGCCACTTAACCCCATTGCCTTGCAAAAACCTATAAAAAAAAAAAAGCAAATGTACTAGTTGAACTTCTAATACATGACAATATCTCATCAGCAGATCTCCCCCTCATCCATCATCAGAGTATAGTAGAGCAGATACTGTAATAAACAGTTTGGTTTTATCAAGATGCTGTAAAGAAGTAAACTATCAACAATGCATTTATATAAATGCATCATCTTTTCATATAGGCTATGAAAACTGAGGTTAAACACCTTCAGAGGACAAGACTGAAAGAAGCATATAGGAGGAAGCAAGTTTATGATAGCAGAAGGAGAAAACTATTTGATCTGGTCAATAGAATATGTTTTCCACAACCCATGCGGTCTACTAAGGAAAAAAAAACCCACCAAACTAAAACAAAACACTGACCTGAAAATTAAGGAAAAAATGGATTCCAGATCTGCCACTTCCTAGTTGTGCAACCTTAGACAAAGTACAAAACCTTTCCATGCCCCAGTTTCCTTAACTGTCAAATGAGAAAAATGACTGCCCTATCTATATCAAAAGGTTTTTGTAAGTGTAAAATGAGATAAATCTAAAAATGCTTTGAGAAGTTGAAAACAGTGTATAAAAATGTGTCCCTTTGTTAAAATTGGTTATACAACTTTTTTGGTTCCTTGTAAATGCTATCAATTTAATATGGATAGTTATCTTTTATGTATATAACCTAGCTCCCCAGAAGAGCTACAATTAGCAAATTTTGTGCCTGGGTAAGCCATATGGAACATACACTTGAATTTCCTTTTAATAGACAACCTCAATGGGGGTGGGGGGGTAGAGAGATGGAGAATAAAAAAATCCAGGACAATATGAATCTGTTTCTGTAGGATATAAGGGTATGGGACAGAAAGGCAATTTCTTATTTTAACACATTATTGTTTCAAATTAGGACTGAGTTCATATCGTTTTATGCTGCTGAAGAAGAGTAAGTATTGCCTTTGCCCCCTTAAATTTCTATGCCTAGAAGCAGAAACCCAGTCATACCACCAATTCCACTAGATGACTAAATTCCTCAAGAAAACTATTTGATCTATTCAATAGAATATGTTAGGGTATTTTTGAGCCTATCATTACTAGACACTTGGCAAATATTCAATAAATGTTCATTGTTGATGAAATGTATCTTTACTGTTTAATATTTATTGATCTCTTCTTTTTACATCTCTTTCAATTCTAAATTTACTCCTCCTTGCCTTGTCCACCAAACCATTACTTGTAACACATCATATAAAGAGAAGGAAAAAAACATCCTAGCAAAACTAGCCAACACATCAACTGAATGTGACAGCATATGCAATATCCCCTACCTCTGCAAAAATGTGAGGCAAATTTATTTTTTTTAATTTCTAAAGTCAAGCTTGATCATTATAATACACAAAGATCAGTTTTTTCTTCCCCCACTTATATTATTTTATCTTGTTTCCTGTTCTGAATTATTTCATTCTGCATCAATTTCTTTAAGTCTTCCCACTCTTCTCTGAATGCTTAATATCCATCATTTCATATGGCATAATGATATTCCATTCTATTCATTTAGCACATTTCATTTAGCAATTTCCCCTTTAGTGACCAGATTTTGTTTCCAGTTCTTTGCTACCATAAGAAGTGTGAACATTTTGGTGGATATAAATTCCTTCTTTTTGTCTTTAACCTCAATGAGGTACTTGTCCATGGAGCATATCTGGGTATGACAACTGCAAGGGTCATCCCTCAGAGGGAAATACACACTCATCTATAGAGGACTTATTGCTGTGATAGGCAGTCAACAATGGGCATGAGGGTAGGAGTTGGGGGAGGTTCTCCAACCCAATCTCATTCCCATCCCATATCCCCTTGTGACAGCTGAAAAGTGAGAGAGAATGTGTCAAAGTTGGATCAGATCAAACTGCCTACTAAGGTTAAGAGAAGTGGCCCACTCACTGAATCTTAAAAGAATTCTCTGTGTCTCTCTCTCTCCTTATTCTACTCTCCAGTTAGCATTTTAATAACTCTGGAGAAGCTCTGGAGTAGGTGTAAAAAACCAGAGACTGAAAAAGTCCCCAGGACTAAACTGTATAGAATTTTCACAAAGGCAGAAAAAGCCTCTTAATGGAGAGGAAGGAGATACGGTTCCCCAGTCCCAGCAATGGGTTATATTGCTCTCAGGGGGATTCTGAATCAAAGGGTAGGAATTTTATATTTTTATATTTGATATTTTGTCAGCTTTTTTGTCTTTTTTAAAGCATAATTCAGTTATTAGTAACTCTCAGTTCTGGGACCCTCCCTTTAAGATATTGCTTAAAAAAAAAAAAGATGCTGCCAGCTAAGGTCATCCAGTGGATAGTGCTGACCCTTGAGGCAGAAATAGTGGAATTCAAATTTGACACTATATAAATGCTAGCTATTAAATAATAATGACTAATGAGTATAGGATATAAAATAAATCCCTCCTGATAATTAGAAACCAAAAAAAAATGAAGTGATAAAGTTGAGGAAAAAGTTTCAAGAAGGTTACCAATAGTTCTCAAAAGGCACTGAATAAGGACTTAGAAAAATCTATTCTATCTGGCAAATTAGAAGTCTTTGGTGATTATACAGCAGTTTTAATAGAGGGATTGAAGGCAAAAAACAGATTGCAAAAAGGTATAGAGGAAGGTGTAGAATACTTGTTCCAGAAAAAGTAGAAGGAAAAAAAGGATGATTGATCAAAGGGCAAGTGAATTTTTTTTAAGATAATAGAAAATGAAACATTTGTATTCAAAAAGTAAGGAAGCAAAGAAAAGAAAAAGGAAGAATAATTGAGGAAGTCAGGTTATGGAGGAGGCAGACCAGAGAGAATAATATTCTCATACTATTTACTTCAGAAGAAACAAAAATGTAATCCTTTATAATTTTCAAATAAATCTTAATTTCTCAAAACACACTAAACATTTTACTTAAAAATAAATAATTTATATCCTGAGAATCACTATCAGGGTGGAGTAGTAGAAATAGAATGTGATTTAGAATCAGAAAACTTTGGTTCAGGGGCAGGTAGGTGGCACAGTGGGTAGAACACTAGCCCTGGATTCAGGAGGACCTGAGTTCAAATCCAGCCTCAGACATTTAATAATTACCTAGTTGTGCGACCTTAGTCAAGTCACTTACCCCATTTGCCTTGCCAAAATTAAAAAAAAACAAGAAAACTTTGGTTCAAATTCCAGTTCTGCTACTTCCCACCTTGTGCAAGTCAAAGTCATTTTCATATCTACAAAATGAGGGGGCTGGGTTTAATGATCTCTGATTCCCTTCTAACTCTAAATCTTATGATCCATATTTTATTGCCTTGCATTAAAATTATAGGAGTTTGGCTTCCTTTGAATTTGGTCCCTATTGCTAAGACATGGGTTCTGGTTCCTTGCTAAGTGACTCTTGGTTGGTCCCTTGGTGCCCATAACTCGGTAGAATATGCTCCCTAAAACTTACTACTCAAAGAAAATGACTATGACCATATGGGCACCACACTTGGAAGGAATAAGAAAATCCAAGCTATGGTAGCCAAATGGAAAACTCCCTCAGGAAGTTGGGTCAAAGGAAAAGTGAAAGGTAATGAGAGTCTGGTGCAGACACCATCAGAATGCTCAGCTAATATAAGCTCCCTATGGGAAAATTGTTAGGTTGCATTTGGGAGAATTGGGGTGATAATGTGGAAGGAAAATTCCTTGGGGAAGACTATGGACATGTTTGAATACTCTGTAACTGATTCAAGTTGACTAATCACTACTGAAGAGAAAGTTCTCTGAATTCAGAGGCACTTAGGTGATACAGTAGATAGAGGATAGGATTTTTTTAAAGATTTTTTTGCAAGGCAACCGGGGTTAAATGGCTTGCCCAAGGTCACACAACTAGGTAATTATTAAGTGTCTGAGGCTGGATTTGAACTCAGGTACTCCTGACTCCAGGGCCAGTGCTCTATTCACTGCACCACCTAGCCACCCCCAAGGATAGAATTTTTAATCAAGAAGATCTGAGTTCAAATTCTCTATTAATAGTTGTGTGACCCTGGAAAAATCAATTAACTTCTGTGCTTCAGTTTCCTCATCTGTGATATAGGGATGATGATTGTACCAATCCCCTTTCTCCCCCCTCTCATATTATGGTGTAAGATATCATATTTGCAAAGTTCTTTGCAGCTCTACTACTCTTATTATTTTATTGACTTTAGAAGAATTCAAAAAAGTCTATCTGCTTTAGTTACTTCCCTATGTATCTCTTAACTTGATTCATGCCTCCTTTGCTCATGGTATTTGGTGCTATGAGGAAAAAGAAGACCCTACTTTTTTTTCCCCTCTGAATTTGTGGCCCACGAACCAAGCTCCAGTCCTTGGTCTTTTTTATTTGATCTTTTCTAGTTGTAGGTAAAAAGGTTCAGATTCTTTCAACCTAATGAATTGAAAGGTCATCCTGGGAGTGTTTCAATTTTGTAGGGTTCCAAAATCTAGGTTTTAGGCTAGATGCTAAACCTAGCTCAATATTGCTGCATAAGACAAGGACTCATCCAGCAGCAATGCCACCTGTGGATATGAATTTGTTGGAACCAATGCTATGAAGGAACTGAACTAAGTTTTAAGTCGCTATCCTCAGAGGCTGAGCTTATATAGAAGAAAGTATATCCCAGAAGTATTAAAGGAAATGTTTTTATGTGTGCTCTTACTATGTGAAATAAATATTCTTTTGTAGAAACCAATCAATATTGAGTATAAAGAGAGATGAGGTCCTACTGACTGTCTCCCTAATGATGGAGAGGATGGAAATATATGCTATCAAAAGCAGTAGAAAAGACACACTCCTAGTCTCTCAAGGTTACCTCCTGGAACCTTGAAGGGAGATGTAGCAGACCTGTCCCTGAAAAAAATGGAACCAGATCAAATATCTTACAGAAATATTTGTTCTTCAGCAGCTAGGTGGCGTAGTGGATAAAGCACTGGCCCTGGAGTCAGGAGTACCTGGGTTCAAATTCAGTCTCAGACACTTAATAATTACCTAGCTGTGTGGCCTTGGGCAAGCCACTTAACCCCATTTGCCTTGCAAAAAAAAAAAAAAAAAAACAACTAAAAAAATAAAAAAATATATTTGTTCTTCAATCTCATAAAATTCTCTTTACCTCCTTGGAGATTATAATGGGTATAAAAAGTTATTGTATGTCAATTGGTATAGAAATCTATCTTTACCCTAGAGTAAAATAGGAGAGAAAAGGGATGGGAGAAAGGCGACAGGGAGTGGGGTGTAGGTGATAGAAGAGAGGGAAGATCTTGGGAAAGGGCAGTCAGATACAACACACTTGAGGAAGGACAGGGTGAAAGGAGAATAGAGGGATGGGAGGAATAGAATGGAGAGAAATACAGCTAGCAATAGCAACTGTGGGAAAAAATATTGAAGCAACTTCTCTGATGGACTTATGATAAAGAACACTAGCCATTCCAAAGACATAGTTGATGGTATCTGAATACAGTCTGAAGCACACTTTTTTTTTCCTCTCACTTTATTTTTGTTGAGGTTTCTCTTTATTTATGGGGGGGTTATATTTACTTTTACGACATGACTATTGTAGTAATGTGCAAAAATAAAATGGAGATACTTTTAAAAAGATTATTGTATGATGTTTTAACTATTTGATAATGCTTATTTAAGATTCTTTTGTGTTTTAACAATTTCTTCTTTGGGGGCAGGAAATATATAGCTATCATTTCCCTGATACCTACTTTGTATATTGAGTAACTTTTAGGTAAGAGTATAGATATGAGTATGTCTAAACTTTGGTGAGGATATTTTTCCACCAACCATGGTGGCATACACCTATATAATATCTACTACCAGGGAGGCTGAGGCTTACATGAGATGCAGTAAGGCTAAAGCTGTTCAGGTTTCTGCCTAAATCTGACAGTCATTTGGGGAACATCTGAGAGCAGACTACTCAAGGAGGATCTAACCAAGCATCGCTGGAAATGAAGTAGGTCAAAGCTACCATGCCAATCATCATTGAGATCCAACATATAATTGGCTACTGTACTTTCAGCCAGGAGAAATAGGAAGTGCAAGGATTCCAAAGGCTTAGGATCACAGAGCTCGCAACTGTGTCTGAGGCAGAATTTGAACTCAAGTCTTCCAAGTCACTGAATCACCTAATTGCTCTGGAATCAAAGAGCTTTCTCTTCAACAGTGGTTAGTTGAACTGGAACTGGTTATAAAACATTCATGCATGCTCCACAGTCTCTCCAACGCATTTTCCTTTCATATCATCATCACAATTCTCCCAGAAGCAACTACCCTAGCAATCTCTACATTAAAGGAAAGAAAAAAGGAAGGAAGGAAGGAAGGAAGGGAGGGAGGGAAGGAGAGGAGGGAAAAAGAAAATAAAATCTTTTAACTTTTGATTGGTTACATAATTAGCCAGCAAGTACAAGAAAAACCTGCAGTACAATTTTTTTGGGTTCAGGTTACCCCAGCAACTTAATCTGATCTGTGTGAGTCCAAAACTGGAGCCCCTCTCCCCCTGTCATTTCAAACACAGCTAGTTTTTTCCAGAAACTCATCATTCTACAAAATAGAATTATTGAATCAGTCAGTAATGGGAATATAAAAAGAGGCAAATGACAGTCCCTCTCCTTAACGAGATCATAATCTACTCAGAAGCTGGCACTCTCTCAGCATCCCTTATGCCTGAGTCCCTCCCTCCTTCTGATTGGACAGGGTAGAGGATGGACATTGTAGAACTCCTCCCAGTTTTAAGAATGGCATCCAGAATTCTCGTCATTTCACACCTTTAACTTTCCTAGTCTTCATCATATCAGAAACTCATCACTCTGTCCTATGAAATGAATTTATTCATTTCCTCTCCTTTTCCACTTCTTTTTGTTTACAATTTAGATGGCAAGCTCCTTGAGGGCAGGAACTTTTTTTTAACTTTTAAAATTATTATTTTATTGTTTCTTGAACTCAACAATGGAATTTTTATTTAATATTTTATTTTTATCCCAATTACATGTAAAAACAATTTTAGCATTCCTTGTTTAAAATTTGAATCCTAAATCTCTCTTGCCCTTCTGAATCTGATCCTTTTCCCCCCATCTTTGAAAAGGCAAGGAAATTGATATATGCTATACATGTGCATTCAGGCAAAATGTATTTCCAAATTAGTCATGCTGTGAAAGAATACAAGAATACAAAAAAAAACCCCAGAAAACGAAAGTTTTAAAAAAGTGTACTTTGATCTACATTCAGACTATGATTTCTCTTTCTGGTGATGTACAGTATTTTTATCATAAATCTTTTGGAATTATCTTGGATCATTGCATTTATTTTGTAACAGTTTATGTAAATGTACTTCACAGATTTTTCTGAGACCATACTGCTCATCATTTCTTATAGCACAATAGTATTCCATCACAATCATATACCACAATTTATTCAGTCATCGCACTATCAATGGTCATTTCCTCAATTTCCAATTCTTTGCCATCATAAGAAGAATTGTAATAAATAGTTATAAATATATATAATATATAATAATATTTTTCCTTTTTGTTTTATCTTTTGGAGGTATAGACCAAGTAATGGTATTGCTGGCTCAAAAGAAATTCATGGGGTTTTATTTTATTTTGTTTTGTTTTAAAACCTTTGCATTTTTTAGGTAACTAGGATGAAGTTATTATTTTTATTTAAATAGCATTCTATTTTTCCCCAATTAAATATCATGAAAACTTTAGTATTCATTTTTACAAGATTTTGAATTCCATTTTTTCTCTATCCCTCCTTTCCTCTCCTCTTCAAAACATAGTAGGCAGTTTGATATAGCTTATACCTTTTCAATCATGTAAAAACATAGTTCCATATTAGTTTCAGTTGTGGGAGAAGAAAAAAATGAAAAGGAAAAAATAACCATGAGAAAAAATAGAGTAATTGAAAAAGTTCTTAGATATGCATTCAAAGTAATCAGTTCTTTATTTGGGTATGGATAGCATTTTCCATCATGAGATCTTTGTTCTTGTCTTGGATCATGGTGTTACTGAAAAGAGTTAGGTTATTCACAGTAGATCATCATACAATGCTGCTGATATGGTGAACATTGTTTTCCTGGTTCTGCTTATTTTACTTTTCATCAGTTCATCCTGTCTTTCCAGATTTTTCTGAAATCTGTTTATTCTTTAAATCTAATTGTACAATTGCATTCCATTATAGTCTTATACTATAGCTTGTTCAGTCTTTCCCCAATTGATGGGCATACCCCAATTTCCAATATTTTGTCATCACAAAAGAGCTGCTATAGATATTTTTGTACATATAGATCCTTTTCCTTTTTGTTTTTTCTCTGTTGGGGGTAAGACTTAGTAATGTTAGTGCTGTTCAAAGTATATGCATGATTTTAATAATCCTTTGAGTCTAGCTTCAAATTGTTCTCCAAAATGGTGAAATCAGTTCACAGTTCTACTACTGTGCATTAGTGTCTCAATATTTCTAATCTCTTCCAGCATTTATTTTCCTTTTCTATCATTTTAGCCAATATGATAAATGTGAGATGGTACTGCAGATATTTTAATTTACTTTTTTGGAATCAACCGTGATTTAGAACATTTTTATATGACTATAGATAGCTTTGATTTCTTCTTCTGAAAGTTGCCTGTTCATACCCTTTGACCATTTACCCATCAAGAAATGACTTATTCTTAATAAATTTGACTCAATTTTCAACATATTTGAGAAAGAAGGCCTTTATCAGAGTTACTTGCTATAAAATTTTTTTTCACAATTATGTTTCCTATGTCCCTCCACACTGGTCCCTTCCTTATTTTTCTTTGACCCTGTCTACCCTCAAACTATTGAGTTAAAAAAATCTTCTTGGACTGCAAGTAACTGACTTCTAAAGGTCAAGATATGATAAGCATACCTCTTATAGTACTAATTAAAAAACCAAGTGAAATGGAATTTAATGTTTATTTTGACAATGATGCAACAATGACCCAAAGGTGCCCAAGATGATTTACTGTAAAAAGAGTTATCCAAAATGTCCATATGGGGGGTGGCTAGGTGGTGCAGTGGATGAAGCACCAGCCCTGGTGTCAGGAGTACCTGGGTTCAAATCTGGTCTCAGACATTTAATAATTATCTAGCTGTGTGGCCTTGGGCAAGCCACTTAACCCCATTGCATTGCAAAACCTAAAAAACAAAAACAAACCAAAATGTCCATATCTGTTTTGTCACCCTATTCCATTAATGAGCACTTCTTTCATGATCATTTAATAAATTAACATCTCATTTTCAATTAACCAAATAATATCAAGTAGCTTTTACAAAGGTAGCCTCAGACACTTACTAGATATATAACCCTGGGCAAGTCACTTAGCTTCTGTTTGCTTTTGTCTACTGGAAAAGAAAATGGCAAACTTTATGGAGTAGACAGATGGTGCAGTGGATAGAACACCTGACCTGGAGTCAGGAAGATCTGAGTTCAAATCCAGATTCATTACTGTGTGACCCTGGACAAGGCACCTAACCCCTATTTGCTTTAATTCCTCATCTGAAAAATGGGAACACACTAAAGAAGAAAATAAACTGCTTCAGTATCTTTGTCAAGAAAACCACTTGTAGAGTACTGATGTAGTATAGTCCATTGGATCATGTAGAGTTGAACGGGACAACAAAAACTTTTTTCAATTTTTAAAATATTTTTATTTAAAGTGTTGAACTCTAAATTCTATTTCTTACCTTCTCTCTAAGAGGGTAAGCAATCATATAAGTTTTACATGTGCAATAATGCAAAACATTTCCATATTTGTCATTTTGTACAAGAAGATGTGATTAAAAGGGAAAAAAATAAAAGAAAGTGAAAACAGCATGCTTCACTCTGTATTCAATCAAAATCAGTTCTTTCTCTGAAGGTAGATGTATGCTTCATCATTAGTCCTTTAAGATTGTCTTGGATTACTATATTGCTGAGAATAGCTAAGTTATTCAGAGTTTTTCCTCAAACAATAGTGCTGTTACCTGTACAATGTTCTCCTGGTTCTGTTCACTTCACTGTGCATCAGTTCTTGTAAATCTTTCCATGTTTTTTCTGAAATCATCCTGCTTGTCATTTCTAATAGCACAATAACATTCCATTACAATCATCTACCACAGCTTATTTAGACATTCCTCAATTGAGGGGCATCCCTTTAATTTCCAATTCTTAGCCACCATAAAAAAGAGCTACTATAAGTATTTTTATACATATGGGTCCTTTTCGTTCTCCTTTAGTCACTTTGGGATATAGAGCTAGTAGTGGTATTACTGGATCAAAGGGAAGGTACAGTTTGATGACCCTTTGAAAATATAAATGACAACTTTTTACAAAAGTCTATTTTCTAAGATCTACATGTACAGAAATACAACATGCCCCCCACCAAAACTGAAAGTAAGCACTTTCCTCTACAAATTCTGTTGGTCCCTAGGAAGAGAGAATTCACACTTCGATTCCCTTAAACCCCAAATTGGGTAGGTGAGTCTAGTGAGGATAAACCACAGTAACCTTGAGGAGTGATCTGCTCAATTGAGCTCTGCCAAGAACTAGCCCAGCTGAGCAAGGGAACCAGTGACATCATTCATTGGCTATGCCACACCTAGAAGGAAATTCATGGGGCACTACAGGAAGGGTGGGCACTTCTTGGTCTTGGCTTCTTCCCCCTGGTTCAGGCTCTCATTGCCTCACACCTGAACTTTTGCAATAGCCTGATGATTGGTCTCCCTATCTCAGGGATCTCACCACTCCCAGTTTGTATTTCATTCACTTGTCAAAATTTATCTTTCTAAAGTGCAGATCTTACCATGTCACCACTACCCCGCTCCCCACTCAATGAACTCCAGTGGCTTCCTGTTCCTTCCAGTATCAGAGATAAAATCCTTTGTTTGACATTCAATGCCCTTTATAATCTGACTCACTCCTATCTTTCCTAGTCTTTGAGGTGGCACAGTGAATAAAGCATTGATCCTAAAGTCAGGATATTGTTCTTCTTGAGTTCAAATCTGAGCTTATTCATTACTAGTTGTGTGACCCTGGGCAAGTCACTTAACCCTATTTGCCTCATTTTCCTCATCTATAAAATGAAATGGAGAAGGAAATGGCAAACTCTTCCAGTATTGCCAAGAAAACATCAAATGGGGTCACAAGTTGGATATGACTGAAATGACTGAACAACTCCTACTTTCCAATTTCATTCCCATGTAGTCAATGCTCCAGTGGAGTTGGGCTCCCAAATCAGGACAGTTCCTCTGGCTATTTCCATGCTTAGTATGTTCTCTCTAACTCTTTTCTGATTTCTAGACTTCCCTGACTTCTTTCAAATCCAAACTAAAATTCTAACTTCTACAACAAGTATTTTCCAGTCCCCTTTAATGCCTTCCCTCTATTGATTATTTCTAATTATAAATATATATGTGTGTGTATATATGTATATATATATATATATATATATATATATATGCTTATATATAGTTATTAGGATGTTATCTTCTACCATTAGACTATGATCCCCTTGAGAGCCAGGACTTTTGCCTTTCTTTGTATCACTAGTGCTTAGCAAATTCCTGGATCATAGTAGGCATTTGATAGATGTTTGGGCAGTTAGGTGGTTAAATGGAGAGAATGCTAGTACAGGAATCAGGAAGACTCATCTTTCTGAGTTCAAAATTGGCCTCAGATACTTACTATGTGACCCTTGGCAAGTCACTTACTCCTATTTGCCATCATTTCTTCCTCTATAAAGTGAACTGGAAAAGGAAATGGCAAACCACTCCAATATCTTTGCCAAGAAAAATACCAAATGGAATCACCCAGGGTCAGACACAACTGAAAAACAATCAAACAAAAATGCTTATTAACTGATTGGCCAATTTCTGTGTGTAGCATAACTAGTAGGAAAATCACTCTCTTGATCAACTAGTCTAGATCCTTGCTGAGAAAGATCAAGCAAAATCATTCCTCAGGACTGCTGCCCAATTTCTTCCCTAGACTCCACTATTGCTGCCACCACTAGTTTCAGTTATCATTGGGGAATCTTGGATGACTTTGATTGATATCACCCATCTCACCAGTTGCTTGGATACTCCCATCTGAAGAAACTCATTCGTCTAAGATCAGAAAAGAAACACAATACAGGAACCAAATATTTATGTATATATGGGAACCACATGGGAAGATAAGGCAGGCAAAGCTGCTGTCTCTCTCCCTAATCTAAGGGGGGACTTTACAGCAGCAATTCCTCCTTGAAAGCTGTCAGGGAAGAGATGGAGTTATCATCTGCTCAAATCTTTCGTATCCACTCAGCTCATGATGTGGAGCCAATTAAAAGGCTTTTCATCACCATGCATTAAAATGAAAGGAAACAGTCAGAAGATATCTGCTCATTCTCTGAATGCGGAAGGATGCCTCCGTTATACATGGCCCACATGTAGACTGGAAACACAGAGGACATTTGTATATTCTCTAAGCACTGGGCCCTCTCTCACATACAACAAAAGAAAAAAGAAAGAAATTAAGCTAATCCAAAAGGCACTATTTCCCCACTAACAGCATTATGCAACATTTTTTCCCTGTAGTACCCCACATCTCTAGGGGAGGAGGGAAGCACAGCAGCTCTCTTCTACCACAAACTAGCACCTACCAACTTACTGCTGGGCTTTGAAAACATGTGCAAAAAATTCCCTTGCTGCTTCCCGGCAGCTGGTGACTAACTCAGACAACAGCCCAAGCTGCCCAGCTTCTGCAGGCGACGATAGACTTGCCCAGAGAAGTAAATACAAGCTAGCCACAATTAGGTCAGAAGTATTGGAAATATAAGAATGCAATGATTAGAACTGGAAATGTTATTTCTAGAGCTCTTGAATCACCATAAATCATCAACAAGTCTTCCTCTCCTTCCTCCATTCCCCCATGGGTCATGAAGTCTTTTTTTTTCCCTCTAGGGAATTACTGTCCCATCACTGTGGTCCCTGGAAGATCTGATTGGTGCACGAGATCCAACAGTTTTGAAGTTTATGAATGTACACTGTGTGTTGAAGAATTCTGCTCAGATATACATTGAACTGGAAAACCTTAGCATGGTTCTTAAAATTCTGATATTCTATGGTCAGGAAAAAGAGCTGTGTAAATGGCAGGCATATGGGAAGCGGGCCACACCACTAGGAAACATAAGCCCTTCTTTTCTCCCTGCCAGGAAAGAAGAAGGCTATGAACATGTCAGGATAAAGGTATGATTATAGATGTTTGTATCTGAAAAGAAATCGGGAAATTCTGAAACTTCTTTTCATAATGAAACATGTTTTTAGACATAGTCAAAATGTGGATTTGTTTTGCTTGACTACTTTTATTTGTTATAAGGAAGGGCTTGGTGGGAGGAAGGATGGTTTAGAGGAAGGAATAAGTGGATAGGGATAAAGTTACATAAAAAACATTATTAAAGCATCAATAAAGCATTGAAAAATTCACAAAGGAAAACAAAAAGAAATCCAGAAGGGGACATAATTTAGTAATTCTGTGACTACCTTATTAAAGGTAATACATTTTTTTAAATGAAGAGGTCTAACTAGATTACCTCTATAACCCATCCCAGCTCTAACTCTATGATCTTAATTTATTAAGTATACAAATTAATATTTTATATGATTGCTCATTTATTACCTATATCTGATTGCTTACTGTTTTAAGGAGAGGGGAAGACAAGGGATGAGGAAGGGATAGAATTTGGAACTCAAAACATTTTTCAAAATGTTAAAAATTGCCTTAATGTATAATTGGGGAAATATATATTAATTTTTTTTTAGGTTTTTGCAAGGCAAATGGGGTTAAGTGGCTTGCCTGAGGCCACACAGCTAGGTAATTATAAAGTGTCTAAGGCCAGATTTGAACTCAGGTACTCCTGATTCCAGGGCCGGTGCTCTATCCACTGTGCCACCTAGCCTCCCCAGTATATTAATTTTTTAGAAAAATACATTGCAATGTTTTACGTGATTGAACATATATAAGCTATATCTGATTGCTTCACTATCTCAGGGAGGGGGAATACAAGGGATGAGGGACGGACAGAATTTGGAACTTGAAACTTTTTTAAAAAATTATTTTTATATGTAATTGGGAAATATAAAGTATACTAATTTTAAAATTACATTAAAAAAATAAAAACGGGGCAGATAGGTGGTGCAATGGATAGAGCACCAACCCTGGAGTCAGGAGTACTTGAGTTCAAATCTGGCCTCAGACATTTAATAATTACCTAGCTGTGTGGCCTCGGGCAAGCCACTTAACCCCATTTACCTTGCAAAAACCTAAAAAAAAATTTTTAAAAAGAGAAGAAAATATAGTCCCCCAATCCGTGTGTGTGTGTGTGTGTGTGTGTGTGTGTGTGTGTGTGTATGTCTCAAGACTTTTTAACCCTTTTTGTGTTACCAACCCATTTGGGTATCTAGCGAAAACAATGGACCATTTCTCAATAATTTAGAAATATTTACAAAGTAGCTTTTACTTATGTACATTCCTATGGGTAAAAATAATAATCTTCTCTTTGAAAATGAAAATATTCTTGAGAGAAAACATTAAAACATTAAAATACCTTGGGATGGCTCAATTGAAGTCTTGGTCTTGGGAAAATAGAGACTTTGGCTAAGCAAGACCTAGAATCAGAGGACCTCTAGTCAAATGCTGGCTTTACCATCTACTCCCTACATTATCTTAAGACCTTAAGCAATTTAACCTCTCTGAACCTCTCAGTTTCCTCATCTGTAAAATGAAGTATTAAAGTTAAAAAACCTTCTATGTATAGCTCTAAATCTGTGATACCAACTTCCTACCTGGGGCAGAGAGGAGGTGCTGAAAGAAGGAGGTACTAAGAATAAATTTTCCCATCTTCCTTTTCCTAAAATCTAAGTGGCTGCCCCTGGCTGGAGTTTTGAGGGCTGAATGGGAAATCACATTGTTTGAGTCTAAACAAGACTAAATATAGACAACTGGGTCACTGAAACCTATGTGATGGAAAAGAGCACTGGACCAAGACCTGGAAACAAATTTTCTTATCCCATGTCTACTACCAATTAACTGTATGATGATGAGTTACCAGGCCTCAGTTTCCTTTTGTGTAAAATAAAGGGGTTGTACTAGACAATCCCTAATGTACTCATTAACCCAAATCATCTATTGCCTTTATCTAAGCAATGGAGCCAATTATCTAAGCACATTAATTCAGTACTCTGTTAAGATAATTTTCCTTATTTCTTTTTTTTAGAAAGATTTTATTTATTTTGAATTTTACAACTTTTCCCCTAGTCTTGCTTCCCTCCCCCACACCCCACAGAAGGCAGTCTGTTAGTCTTTACACTGTTTCCATTAATTTTCCTTATTTCAATGATATTTTATAATAACTTTATGCTGAACTCAGACAAAAGTGACACATTTCTTTATTGGGATCCCCAGAGGACCCATGATTTTCTCAGGTTGGAGAATGACAAATGTGGAAATTCTTGTCACCAATCTGTCTGATTTATCAGTATAGCTCTGAGTATCCTTATCCCAATTCCTTCTCTCCAAAATCTTCCTCTCAGGGGTCAGAGTACTTCTCTAATGCCTGCCGCTTGAGCCCCCACCAGTATGCTTCCCCATCTAAGACTGTCAATTGTGAATCAATTTAATAAGGCAGCCTAAAGGAACTTAGAAAAATGTAATTACTAAGTTAGTTGATACAAACTTCCTCCTAAAAGTCTGTTATATATACTCTTTCACAAAGGTATATAGAGTCTAAGAGAAAATAGGCTTCAGTTTAGAAAGAACATATGGACCCTGAAGTAACTCTTAGTATGGGTTGCTGGAAGTCTTTTACTTTCCATTTGTGAGTTCAAAAGATTCCCCTTGAGCATGGTGAATCTGGGTCCATCTATCTTTGGCCTCATATGCAGACAATGTTACTGGCTGGTCTGGAGACACCAGTAGGAAAATAGGAAATTCAAAATCTTCCAGACCTTTAAAGTTCACAAGATTTTTCACTGGTCCAAGAGGAGAAGTAGAAAACAACCTGACCAAGGAGAAGTCAAGTTGCCCTTTTCCTTTCCAGGCAATTCATTCTCAAAGGGATTTAGCTAGAAATGCAATGTTCTCTCCAATTTCTGAAAATCAATCCCTTCTCTGCTGGCTTGATAATTTATGCATGATTTCTTGACTATGGTCAAATTTCTTATCCAAACCTGATTCTTGTTCATTTATTCCAGTATGAAAGCCTTTAAGAACTTTGTATTAGTCCATTGACTGGGACATATTCTTATCTACTTAGGATATGAAGAATTAAATAGGATGGAGTGGTTTCAATCTTATCTTTCCAATAGGTAAATCTTGGAAATTTAGTTGTTTAAGGCCCAAAAAGATTAAGTAATTTATTCAAGATCACCCAATTAGTAAATGTCATATGCAGAATCTGAACTCAGGACTCCATTTTGACACACTCAGTATTCTAGCAGTTTAGATCACTAAAAATTTCTCTAAGGCCAAAACAAATTGCCCTCTTATATTTGGACGAAACCTTGATGATTTTCTATAAAAATGACTGGCCACCAAAAAATATGATCCTGGATAAATCATTTAATGTCTCTAAGCCTCAGTTTCCTGACTTATAAAATAAAGACATTGGGCTAGATAATCTCTAAGATCCCTTTTGACTTAAAAGCAATGATTCTTTGATCTGAATTCAAACAAAAGAGTTGTTCAGTTTAGTCTCATCCTATAGGAATTAATTAAGCCTAAATTCTACCCTTGAGCCTTCCTGACTCCATTCTTAGGCTCCTGACCTCTATACCAGAGAGCCTCCCAATCCCACTTGTCAACTAGACTAGGGTAGCTAAATGGCTCAGTGGATAGAGCACTGGCCTTGAAATCTGGAGGATGAGAGTTTGAATCTAGCCACAGGCACTTGATACTTCCTATCTGTACAACCTTGGGCAAGTCATTTAACTCTGATTGCCTTGCATTCAGGGCCATCTCCAGTCCTCCTGATTCATATCTGGCCACTGGACACATATGACTCTGGAGGAGAAAGTGAGGCTGGAGAGTTAGCACAGCACCCCTCATTCAAAACTAATTCATGTGTTTGTCAAGGTATCACCTCCCTGAAGTCATGTTCTTCTTAGAGAACAAAGGAGCAGCAACTAGACTAAAAGAGCCAAGTCTTAGGTTTCTCCACAAAATGTTGGGATAACACTTGCATCAACTAGTTTGCAGATTTGAAAGTGCTTTATAAACATTAAAGTTTCATAGAAATGTGAATTAATAGTAAGTATGATATCATTTGTCATTTAAAAAAATAATTTAGACCTGTCTACAAAGTAACATTTAAATACATATATATATATATATATATATATATATATATATATATATATATATATATATATATATTCCTCTGGATAAAAATATCACCCTTTCTTTGAAAATGAAAAAACATTCTTTTTTAAAAAATTTTTATTTATTTAAGGCAGTGAGGTTAAGTAACTCGCCCAAGGCCACACAGCTAGGTAATTATTAAGTGTCTAAGTTCAGATTTTAATTCAGGTTCTCCTGACTCCAGAGTCAGTGCTCTGTCCACTGCGCCACCTAACTGCCCTGAAAATGAAAATATTCTTGAGAGAAAAAAGATCACAATAAGACACTTACCTTGGGATGGATCAATTGAACAGAGCCTTGGTCTTTGGGAAAACAAAGATATTATCTTTTCCAAAGTTCTGATGCAATTAAATTTCATGGCTCACAAAACTCAAACTCAATGGAAATAAAAAAGGGAAGAATTTGGGCCACAAATCTACACTTAATTATGCAAAAATGGGAGCTATAAAGGATACCCCAAGGAAGGTGGGAAGCCTAGAATCATAGCTCTAGAACTACGATGGCCCTTAGAGGGCATCTAATGCAAACTTCTTTATTTTACAGAGGAGGCAACTGAGGCATACCGGGGCGAGGGAGAAAGGAACTCTCCAAGATTATGGAGTTAATAAGCATCAAAGCCAGGTTTAGGATTGGCAAAATTCCAGCACTGGGACTCTGACTCTGAAGGTACATATTTCCCAGCCTACCTGGGTTAATAGAAAAAAAAATATTGAATTTCAAGTCAGAAGGCCTATATTTTAATGCCAGCTCCTCTATTTAATTAGCCATGTGATAGTACAAAAAAATCACTGAACCTGTTTGGGTCTTTAGTTTCATTTTTGAAAAATGAGATATTTGAACTAGATAATCTCTGAGGTGTCCTTGTAGCTCCAATCATTTATGATTTAAATTTTGAAATGGTAAAACAAAGGATGTGACACTGGGAATATGGAAATAGAGTAATCCTATTCTCTTCTGCATAGGAATGGTAAATACTATAGTCCTAAAATTGGTGTAAATTGGTTCTGACCTCTGAATTATTGTGGTCTAAGTACTGATAATAGTTGAACACACTGCAAATATATGCAATGAGATTGGTCCCCAGAGAGCCACCTGGCTAACTCAACTAAGAAAGCATCTGGGAAGTAGCTGAATCCTTCCAGCTCAAGGGAAAGACCTGTGGTTCCAGACCTTGATACCTCAAAAGGGCTAGGAGTCCAGGCTCAACTGATTACCTAATCGGAAGCTGGCATGACCAGATCTCATTTCAGTTCAGTAAATGTGTTTTTTTTTAGTTCATAGTTTTTTACTCTTTTTTTTTCTCCCCATTGAGATAGAAAAGTCTTATTTTCCTTTTTTCACAATTGAAAATTTAAGCCTTTTTTCTTCCATTCAAATAGTATTTTAACAGATTAAAAGGCTTTGAATACTCAAAGCCTGCATCCACATGACAGAGAACAAAAGCTTTGGCAAGACTGTTTGGGAAAGCCCAGTCTTAATGTGAGAATGGGGTTGCATCTACTCTTCTGCCTCCCAAAGGGGAGTGTTCTAGACAGAATCAGTCTATCTGTCAATGGATCAGGTTTCTATTATACTTCATCTATAAACCCTTGATGATCTCATGATTTTGGCCTTAAAAAATAATTAATTATATGTTAACCTCCAGAGTTTGTCCTAATAAGGAATAATAAACATTGATCTATAAGGAGTTTGGTCTCAAGGAAGAACAACACAGAGTTAGGTAAACATACATGTTTATTAATATTTCTCTAAGTTCACTAATTATGCAGCCATGCAGGAAAGCTCAACTAGAAAACTGGGCTCCCAAAATGGAGTTTTGGAGAGGAATTCTTATACCATTCCACTATCAGAAAGCAAGATGTGAAAAGCTATTTCTGGCTTTGTCTATCAAGGGAATAGTCCTCAACTCAGGATGGAGAAGAGATATTCCTAGAAATTATGTCCAGGAGCACATGCGAAGAGGTGTATCTGGAGGACCTTTGTTACCTTATCACTTTTTCTAAGGCTTTTATAAAGCATGTGAATCTTCCCTCTCCAGAATGTCAGTGCTACCCAGTAATACATGGGATTTGTTATTTGAGGTCAACACTCTCAACATCACAAAATGGAAGGAGAGAAAAATGTTTGGAAACAAATATCACAGTCTCTTTGAAAAATATTTGCTTGGGCCTTTCTTTACCCACATAGGTAGAAATCTAGACATTATGAATCAGTAGGCAGTGTAGGGAAATGGATCAAAAACTTTTCATCTGTTAAGTGGGCAAATCATTCAGCTACTGAGAAAACAACAGTTGAAGAAGGACTAGAAAGAAGGAGTGAAGAGGAAGAAAAAATATTCTAAAAGGCAACTGATTCAAGTCAATTCAAGTCAACAAAAAATTTATTAAACACCTACCCTGTGCAAAGCACTGGTGATAAAAAGACAAAAAAGCAAACAAAGTGCATAGTAAAATCTGCCTCCAAAGTGTTATCTACATTGCTTATTATTTTGCAACACTTTTAGAAGATTTACTTGTAAAGATGAAACTAAGTGGGCACAGACCAAGATAATTAAAAACTGGGGGGAAAATGGTCAAAGTATTCTATCAAGATGCATAAAATAGTTAAGGTTTAACAGCAATGACCAAAAAAACAAAAAATGATTTATGGTTTTGTTAAATATATTTTACAGTTACAACATTTGTAAAGAAAAAGAAGGAGAGACAAGTGGAGAAGGGTGAAGTACTTTGTCCCCCATTCAGTTTTTATCTCTGACCCACGGAAGACAGTTTATATGATTTTACATGTTATATCTTCAATTCAATTCAATTCAAAAGACATTAGTTCGGGGCAGCTAGGTGGCGCAGTGGATAAAGCACCAGCCTTGGAATCAGGAGTACCTGGGTTCAAATCCAGTCTCAAACACTTAATAAGTACCTAGCTGCGTGGCCTTGGGCAAGTCACTTAACTCCATTTGCCTTGCAAAAACCTAAAAAAAACAAAAACAACAACGACAAAAGACTTTAGTTCTCCTTACAGTCAGAGTACTAATAGGAGAGGGGCAAAGCTAGATAAATCATAGTCTCTACCCTCTTGGAGCCTAGAGACTAGTAGACTCATGTAAGAGCAGATAGCTGGAACAGTGAACAAAGTACCGACCTGAAGGCAGGAAAACTCATCTTACTAAGTTCAAATATAGCTTCAGATACTTATTAGCTGTGTGACCCTGGGCAAGTCACTTCACCCTGTTTGTCTCAGTTTTCTTATCTATAAAATGAACTAGAGAAGGAAATGGCAAACCACTCCCAGATCTTTGCCAAAAAACCCCTAAATGGGGTCTAAGAGTCAGATAGAACTGAAAATGATTAAACAACAGCAAAGACTAATATAACTCATAACTATTAACAAATAACTAAACACAAAGTGGGTAATAACAGCACACAAAAGGGTAATACAGAGTGCTACAGGAAGTCTGACCTCATTATTAACTGATAATCTTTTGAGTCTACCCTCCAATTTAATTTTTTTAAAATAAAGATTCATTATTCTACATTGCTTTCACTTGTGGTCTCTAGTATCTTTTCATAAAACAAAGAGGAAGCCCTTTCAATGAATGTTCACACATCTGCTGAAACATGGAAGTGAAAGTTGTTGCCTTTCCATTTCTACTGTCATTCCTGTAACTCAGGCCCTCCCCAACTCATAGCTGAATTATGCCTTACAGATGAGCTAGTTATGATGATTTGAAAAAGCTTCTGGGGGCGGCTAGGTGATGTAGTGGATAAAGCACTGGCCTTGGAGTCAGGAGTACCTGGGTTCAAATCCGGTCTCAGACACTTAATAATTACCTAGCTGTGTGGCCTTGGGCAAGCCACTTAACCCCATTTGCCTTGCAAAAACCTAAAAAAAAAAAAAGCTTCTGGTCAGGAGGGCTTGGAAATAGACTGCTCTAGACCTGTCTCCTCAGGAGAAGCAGGATAGAGTGTTGGTTTGGAGTCAGGAACTTTCTGAACTGTGTGACCTTCCACAAATCACTTAACCCTGATTACTTTGCATCCAGAGCCATCTCTAGTCACCCTGATTCATACCTGGTCACTCAACCCAGATGGCTCCAAAGGAGAAAGTGAGGCTGATGACTTAGCACAGCCCCCCCTCACTCAAATCTAATTCACAAACTTGTCATGGCATCTCCTCCCTGATATCATGGTCTTCTTTGAGAAGGAAGGACAAACATCATCATGGAATCTTCCTAGAACCTTTACTTAGAAGCTTCCATGACCTAGGAAACCCCCAATTTTGGCACTTTCTAGCCTGTGATACCAAAGGTGAAAACTGAATGAGAGTCTTTGACCTACAATCTTCCCCCCCCTAAAAAAAAAGAAAAGAAAAGAAAAGAAAAGAATTGGCCTAATTAAATGCCCACTGTTTGCAAGGCATACTATTAGATGCAAGTAATGGAAAGATGAAATAAGATCCATTCCCTACTTTTCACTCCAATAAAAGTAGTAGCAGTGAATTTTTCATCTTTTTTGTTTTTATGCATTTATTTAGAAGTGATCCACATCCTTTTACAGATCAAGAGTTGAAGCACAGAGATGTATATAGTCATAAACTCCAACCAAGTAGTCATTTAATCAACCATAGTCAGAGATATCCTGGTAAATATTTAACAAGCAACTCTCCAGGGAAAACCCTTTCCTTCAGAACTTACTTTAATGTTTAGTCTGCATCATTAACATTTTTTTCCATTACTTTTAAGTCTAGACAATCAAACAAAAAATCCAGCCCTGATTTGTAGTTTTACTGATTTCCAAGGTGAAATCCTCACACTGAAAATTTAGCAAATGACTCTTGGAGCTGGTTGAAACTGACTCCAGAATATTCTTTACCACATAAGCCTCAAATGTTAAATCTCTTAAATGAAGGGAAGAGCATCACACCATAGAAAGACCATTAGGACTGAGCATCAAGAGACCTAGGTAGGTCTGTCTCTGCCTTTAATTGTTGTGTGACCTTGGGAAAAATCACTTACCTCTCTAGGCTTCAATTTCCACATCTATAACATAATGAGGTTAGAAAGATGTAATGCTTAAAACTCCTAACTCTAACATTTTATGACACTGACCACGAATTGGGAATTGGCTAAATAAATTGTGTTCATGAATTTTATGGATTATAACTATGCTATAAAAAAGGGAACCTTGAGGCTGTCATCTATCCAGGGACCCAAACTTTGAAACTGCATCAAATTCTTTCTCTGAAACATATGCAGGCCCTCTATTCATTTGAAGGAACCTACTAGAAAGATTCTTCATATAAAACTATCCATCTTGGATAGTGTAGTTCCATATGACTCCACCAGAGAAAAATTTGTATTTTTTTCTTTTACTTTATGTTGTAATTAGACAGCCAGTTTTCCAATGTGTTTCCTCTATAAATCAGACTAGTTATTTTAGAGATAATTTCTGCAAAGTTGGATATTTATATATTAATAATAATAATTGATAATTAATAATATTAATTAATAATCTCATTTAAATAGCATCTTAATGTTTACAAAGCATGCTTCATATATTATCTCATTTTATCCTCATAACAATACAATAGGTGATATTATTATTATTCCAATTTTTCAGTCTAGGAAATATCCTGAGAGAGAGGTTTCATTATTTGTTCAGGGTCTTACAGTTAGGAAATATCTAGGCGGAGTGTAAATGGGAGTTAATATTATGAGAGTGGATTTTTCATCCCCAGCATACTGATGCCTGGTAATTCTTTGAGAGGACACCATAGGTGCTTATCCATGGATTCTTGTCTGCTTTGTTTACTGTAACAAAATATTAATAACTAGCCTTTATATAGCTACTTTATATATATTAACTCATGTCTTCTTTTGCAATGACCTGTGAGGTAGATGAAATTATTACCCCCATTTTTGTAAATGAGAAAACGGACACACAAAGTAGTTAAATGATAGCAAGTAATATCTAAGGCAAGATTTGAATTCAGATCTTTCTGATACCAAGTCCCATGTTCTAACCACTCTGCTAAGAGATAGATTGTCCAAGCTCCTTATAGATTGCAGGTCAATATGAAAACTTTGTACAAAAGGGAGATGATCTGTTGCAAGTGAAATTTCAGTTCAGATTTGAGAATAACCTGAAGAGAAAGTTAAAAATACTATAGAAAGAGAGCCTATCCTTCAGGCTTACTAGACTGCTATAAATAATAGGCTTATTAACTTTAATTAGTCCAATTACTTGCTGTCATGGAGAGAGGGATGAAAAGGGAGAAAGGTAAAAAAATATGTGGAACTCAAAAGTTTACAAAAAGATGAATGTTGAAAACTATGTTTGCATGTAATTGGAAAAAATAAAATAACATTCAAAAAAATAATCAAGCCATATGGAGTCATGGAGAAAAATATGTAACTATGTCCAAAGGCTCCAAAACTGTAAACCTTTATACCAAGTAATACCACTACTAAGTCTTTATCCCAAAGAGATCAAAGAAAAAAAAAGAAAAGGACCTCTATGTAGAAATATATATCTATGAAAATATATGCATATATATGGCAGCTTTTTTTTTATGATGAGAAAGAATTAGAAATTGAGATGATTCCTGTAAATTAGAGAATGACTGAACAAGCTGTGGTATATGACTGTAATGGAATACTATTGTTCTATAAGAAATGATGAGGGGCAGCTAGGTGGTGTAGTGGATAAAGCACTGGCCTTGGAGTCAGGAGTACATGGGTTCAAATCTGATCTCAGACACTTAATAATTACCTAGCTGTGTGGCCTTGGGCAAGCCGCTTAACCCTGTTTGCCTTGCAAAAAAAAAAAAACCCTAAAGAAAAAGAAATGATGAGCGGTCAGATTTCAAAAAACCTGGAAAGACTTACATGAACTTTTCAGTTAAAGTGAGCAAGAGACCATTGTACACAGCTATTGAAATATTGCATGGTGATCCACTGTTAATCACTTAGCAATTCTCAGCAATACAAGGATCCAAGATAATTTCAAAGGACTCATGATGAAAAATTCTTTCCACCTCCAGAGAGAGAACTGATGAACTCTGAGAGCAGGTTAAAGCTTATTTTTTTAATCTTTATTTTTCTTGTCTTTTTTTTTTTGCAGTATGGCTAATATGAAAAAATGATTTGCATGATTTCACATGCATAATTGATATATTGTTTGCTTTCTCAATGGATGGAGAGGGGCTGGATGGAAGGAGAGAATTTGGAATTCAAAAAAAATTTAGTGAATGTTAAATCAAGTGTGATTGAAAAAAATCATTCCACATGAACTTTTCTGAGACTCTGTAGTACAAAGAACTAGGGAAAGGAAGCCAAAGGATGAAGCACTGGCTTCCCTAAGTCACTATAGAACTATCCAGAAATTAGAAATATGGATTTTATCAAAAAGCAACACTTGTTGATTTGCTGGACTCCAGCAAATATTTAACTGGGTTGAAGAGAGAGTATGGATGAAATGCTAGAATTTTCCTACAACCCCACAACAAGATAGATGTAAAGGAGATGTTAAGGAATTTTCATACAACCATTTTGCAAAGGATAAACATTTCTCTGAGTCAGAATAGAAACTGCAATTGTCTGAGCAAATAAGTTAGCTTTAAATGGTAAAAATTCTTTTATCCTCCTTTAAATAGTTAAACCCTTAAGAGTTCTGAGAGAATCAAGACTCAGGGGCACTTTTGGGAAGAAATCTCTGCAAAGGAGGAGGAAAGGATTTCAAATTCTTCCACTTCATAAGTTACAGCATCTAGTTACAACTTACTCAAAAGGGGAAACTTCCCATCCAGAGCTTCCCAAGTTCATAGGTTCAAAAGAGTTGGAGGTACAACTGAGGGAGCAGGGGAGAGGGAGAAGGAGAGGGAGAAGAGGGAAAGAGAGGGTAAGGGAAAGAGAGGGTGAGGGAGGGAGGGAGAGAGAGAGAGACAGAGAGACAGAGATTCAGAGACAGAGAAAGACAGAGAGACAGAGAGGAAGAGGGAGAGAGGACAGAAAGAGAAAAAGAGAGAGAAGGAGAAATAGAGGGAGAGGGAGAGGGAGAGGGAGAAGGAGAAAATGGGAGGGGGAAGAGGAAGAGGGGGAGAGTGGGAGGGAGAGGGAGGGAGAGGGAGAGGGAGAGGGAGTTTCTTCTACTTTGGGAAGAAGCATCTTGAAGAATTGAGACCCCTGGAAAAAGAACCTGGTTATGGAGAGGAGCAGACCCTATAAATCCACCTTGAGGACTATAATGTGAAGAGAAAAGATGACAGTGCTAGGTGTGTCACTTTGCAGCACTTGCATGCAACACATCTAGTACATTTGTAATGTAAATAGGAGCCTTTTCTTCCCAAGGATGCTATGTATATTTGTGTAAGAATGAAAGGAGGCTTATGGCTCCTTTGTAGTTGCTATTTTTATTCTGACATCTCAGTAAATGCCTTTGCTAAGAGTTAAGAATGTTTACTGACAAATGATTAAGGAAAAGCCCATTGTTGGAAGCTTATGAGGAGCAACTTAGAAGTTCAGCCCTCAGGGTTACCTCTTAGAACCTGTGAGTAGTAACCACCTTCTGGGGGCCCAGTCTTTAGTACCCCAGATGGAGTATTACATGACAAACAGAGAAGCATATAGGAAAGTTTATATTAGCTCATGCAAAATGAAGTAATCAGAACCAGGAAAACAGTAAACACAATGACCACAATGATGATGTTTGTTCCTTTATTCTCAAAGAAGACTGCAAGATCAAGGAGGTGCCATGACAAGCACATGAATTGGATTTGAGTGAGGAGGTGCCATGCTAAGTCACCAGCCTGACTTTCTACTTCAGAACAATCTAAGTCCAGTAGCCAGATATGAATCAGGACAACTAGAGATGGCCCTGGATGTGAGACTATCAGGGTTAAGTGACTTGCCCAAGGTCTCACAGCTAGTAAGCATTAAGAACTGTTCTCCTGACTGCAAGGTCAGTGCACTATCCACTGTACACCCAGCTTTCCCGAGAGTCCTAAAGTAAAAAGGAAGAACAACAAACTAAACTGAAGGCTGCAAAATATGACAACCAAGCTTGACCCCAAAGAGAAGATATGAAAATATCACTTCCCCCACACCACTTCTTTGCACAGGTGAAGGATTACAGTTATAGAACATTGTACATGTTTTCTTTCTTAATATTTTTTCTTTTTCATTTTTTGTTATAAGATATAGCTCTCTAGGAGGGAGAAAGGAAAATAAGATATATAAAAATGAAGAATCCATAAAATTAATTTTAAAAAATAAATGTGAAACCAGTAAAAAAAAATAATTCTGTAAAAAAAAATTCATTCTGCTATTCAGAATTCAATGTTCTAATATGGTACTTTCAAACATGTGGGCCCCAGACCCCAGGATTCTGCCAAGTTGTTGCAAGTAGTCAAAGAATTCACATAGACTAAATAACTGTCACACACATATGTATTACTATTTTTCAACATGTGTCAATGTGTCTGGGGTCAACAAGATAAAAACATTATGAAATTTCTCAGCTAAAGAATATTAACAATGCAAATGTTTATAAGAGTTGGGGTGGGGGTGGGGTAGGTTCTGTGAATTGTTTTGGTGAGAGGCAGTGTAGTAAGAGCACAATGAGTGCTGGAGTCTAAAGCCAAAAGATCTAGGTTTGAATCCTGCTTCAGACATTTATTAGATGAATGATCATGGTCAATTCACATAATTTCTCCAAGTCTCAGCTTCCACCTGCTAAAATAAAGGAAATAACACTTGGCCACAGTACTTCATTGCACTTGCATAACTCAGTGCAAATCTTAGAATACTATAGAAATATGTTATTATAATTAAATTTTAAAAGGGTCAGCACTCTAAGAAGTTGAGAAACATTGATTTGATAGGATTCTTTCTCATCATAGCTCTGCTTTGAATTTTTTCAGTGCTCGTTAGAGGTACATCATAAGTCTATTTACCTGTAATTGGTATTAAAAATTATTTTACAGGTAAGGGTCCTATGACCTCATTTGGAATTTTTTTAGCAAAAACACTGGAGTGGTTTGTCACTTCTTTCTCAAGTTCATTTCACAGATAAGGAAACTAGTACAAACAGTGTGAAAGTGATTTACCAAAGGTCACCCTGCTGGTAAGTATCTGAGACCAAGCTTGAATTCAGGTCTTCCTGACTCTAGAGCTGGGTCACCTATATAACCATAAAAAGTGGGATTTTTATTGGGACCTAAAGAATGTCAGTAGTCAAAGCAAAGAAGGGAGAATGTTCCAGGCATGGGGAACAGTCAGAGGAAAATACCTGTAGTCAAGACATGAAGTATCTTGTTTGTGGAATAGCCAGGAGGCTAGTTTCATTGAATCAAAGAGCAAATATTAGGGAGTAAGGTGTAAGAAAACATGACAGAGGAAGCTGAGAAGAGGAAGGGGGATTTCCAGAAAATACTATGTTGTAAAAACAAAAATAATTAATAAAAAAATAGTTTATGCTATTTTCATCTAGTTAAGTAGAGGACATTGGCAATGTCTATCACTGCCAACATCCTCTGAATCTTTGATTCACCATTACTGACAAGTAGATCATGTGAACTAATCTTATAACTTCAAGCTGATTTTCCTTCTTTCTCTTTTCTCCACATGCATTTATAGGAAATCTCTCTTAACTGCTAAATTCTGTAGGTTCAGAGATTTTATTTAAATTTTTTAATAATTAAGAGGACACAATTACAGTTTTTTTTTTAAAGTCATAGTGGGGGTGGCTAGGTGGCACAGTGGATAGAGCACCAGCCCTGAAGTCAGGAGGACCTGAGTTCAAATCCGACCTCAGACACTTAATAATTACCTAGCTGTGTGGCTTTGGGCAAGCCACTTAACCCCATTTGCCTGGCAAAAACCTAAAAAAAAAAAAAAGAGTCATAGTGGCTTCTGAAACTAGATCCCGATGATTTTTGGATTATCCATACTTGGGGTTATCTTTGCTGTCATTCTCTCTTCCTTTAATATTTAAGTTCATTTCACTATTGTTCTATTAGAAACCAGAAGGGAGGGGAATTCAGGGAAGCCTGGAGGGATTTGCATGAACTGATGCTGAGCAAGATGAGCAGAACCAGAAAAACAATGTACACCCTAACAGCAACATAGGGGCAATGATCTACCTTGATGGACTTGCTCATTCCATTAGTGCACCAATCAGGGTTGTTTTGGGGGCTGTCTGCAATGGAGAATACCATCTGTATCCAGAGAAAGAACTGTGGAGTTTAAACAAAGTTCAAGGACTATTCCCTTTAATTTAGGGGAAAAAAAACTGATATCTTATTGTCTGATCTTGTTATCTCTTATATTTTTTGTTTCTTCCTTAAGGATATGATTTCTCTCTCATCACACTCAATTTGGATTAATGTACAGCATGGAAACTATGTAAAGACTGACAAATTGCTTTCTGTTGCGGGGTGAGGGGGGAGGGAAGTAAGATGGGAAAATTGTAAAACTTAAAATAAATAAAATCTTTAATAAAAATATTTTATACACACACAAAAAATATTTAAGTTCATTACAAATCATGTTGTACTTGGGTCCTGATTAGGTAAAATAAAACTCCTAACTGAAGTTCTGGCATAACAAGCATCACAGACATTCCAGTATGATATTTTTTCTGTGTAATTTAACAAATTTATCTGATTTTGGAGAAATTTCTCTTTCATGCCAAATAATGTAGTGCACCAGAAAGACTACAGACTCTGGAGTCAGTAGAAACAAGTTCAAATACCTGCTCTGACACCTACTTATTTTGAAACCCTGGGCAAATCTTTTAAGCTTTCTGTGTCTCCATTTCTTCCCCTGTAAAAATGAGGCAGATTGGGGGGGGGGGGGGGAGAGGAAGCCAGGTGGGTGTTAAAGTTCCTTCTAGTTCTAAATCTATAATCTTGAGAATCAGTCAGTAAACCAACATTTATTAATGAGCTAGTCCTGACCCTTGAGGAACTTTTGATCAACCCAATTTAAGTGCCTACTCTCTGCCAGGGATACTGCTAAGCACTGTGATAAAAGCACAAATGATAAAAAGGAAAAGTTCCTGCCTTCAAAGTACTTACAGTCTAATAGGGAGACAAAAAGGAAGCAAGAAAGGTGAGGGAAGACTAGGGAGGCCAATTGTGGAGTTGAAACCAGGTGGAACAGCAAATGCAGACTGGAGAGAACCAAAAGCTTTAGTCTTTAAAGGAAGGCAGTGGGAGGAATTTTATATTCTACTCTACAATCCTCCCATCAAGAGGAATATAACAGGTTCATTGATAAGCAAATATAGACTATATACATGATATCAAGTTTCCTCCTGGGGCTCCCCATAACTTGACTTTGTGGGTTTGGTCTGCCAAGGGGTGACTATTCCAGGTTCAAAGTATTCTGTGAAACTATATTTCCAAACCTTTAGTTCCCAAGTTCCAGCTGGTGTGTTTAGCTTTACAAATAAGTCAGCTGATAACAATAAGCTCAAAGCAAAGTTATTTAGTGAAATGACACCATAAGAAAATATTCCAACAATAAACCTGGAACACTCCTTTCCCAAATACACTGAGAGTCAACGGGAAGAGTGAGCATGCACAAAAAATATAATCATAGAGAGATACCTAGGCATTAGAAAGAGGAGGTTCACATTTGGAATAAAATGATAAAGAAGTGCTAGGATAGGTAGCATACATGGCCAAGGGAACTCACACTTCCAGCACTGCAGGGTCTTTTCAGATACACTCCCTCTGGATGTTATATCTGGCCACTGGAACTAGATGGCTCTGATGGATAAAGGGAGGCTTGGTGACTTTACACGGCCCTGCCTCACTTAAATCCAATTCACTTGCAAGTCATAACATCACCTCCCTGATGTTATGATCTTCTTTGAGAATAAAAAAAGAAGTATCATCCTCATGCTGTGCAGCCTACCTGCTGCTATGATACTCTGGACTCTGTGGCTCAATAGGGCCATGCATCTAGAATCCCTTTGGACTGTCAGAATTCCTCTATGGATTGACTCTTTAGAGTGTCTATAGAAGCAGAATAAACTGGATTGTACAGGTCACCAGGAGTGTGGCTAATCCTTCAGTTGGCCAAAAACTATATTCCCTTTAATTCCCTTTAATTTAAATTGAAAGAGGAGTGCTTTCATATCTCCTAAAGGAGCAACAAAGTGTAAATGTTTCTTATACTTCCTTTAAAACCTTAACACCTTGTTGTCTGTTATTTGTTCCTTTTAGTTGTTCACCATTGGGTTAGAGAGAACTTAATTGATTAGAAATCACATGATCAGTGTCCCCCTCCTGTTGTGCTTGTTCAGTGATTTCAGTCATGTCTTACTCTTTACAACCTCATATAAGGTTTTATTGGCAGAGATATTAGAGTGGTTTGCCATTCCCTTCTCTAGCTCATTTTACAAACGAGAAAACTGAGACAGACAGGATATAGCAACTTGCCCAGGGTCACATAGCTAGGAAGTGTCTGAGGTTTGATTTGAACTCATGAAAATAAGTCTTTCTAACTCCTTGGTGGGCACTCTACCCACTCTGCCACCTAATTTCCCTCCTCCTATTCTATTAAAAATGAATGAATGAATGAATGAATGAATAACTAAAATAAATAAATGAATGAAATTTGACAGCTAGGTGATGTAGTGGGTAGAACACCGGACCAGGAGTCAGGAAGACTTGAGTTCAAATTCTACCCCAGACACTTGACACATCCTAGCTGTGTGACCTTAGACAAGTCACCTAACCTTGATAGCCTTGCATCCAAGGCCATCTCCAGTCTGATTCACATCTGGCCTGATTCATATCTGGCCACTGGACTCAGGTGGCTCTGGAGGATAAAGTGAGACTTGTAACTTAGTACAGGCTTCCCTCATTCAAATCCAATTCACTTGCTTGTCATGGTATCACTTCCCTGATGGCTTTCATAATGAAGGAACAAAAAACATCAAAACATAAATACAAAGTGACTGGGTGGGGGTAAGAAGAATAACAACTTGGAGAATGAGGTCAAGCCTATTGAAAGAGGTAAACCTTGAGCCCAGGATGTTCAGGATCTCAAGAAGTAGCAGGTCAGGTGGGAGAACCTTCTAAGCACAAAGACAAAAGATGGTATATTGTGTACAGAGAACAACAAAGAGAACAGCCACCAAAGAACACTAGAAAGGTAGGCTGAAACCAGATTGTCAAGAGCTTTAAATGCCAAAAAGAGAAGTATGTATTTTATCTTAAAGGCAATGAGGAAATTTCTTAAGCTAAGGAATGGCAAGATCAGATCAAGCAACCCAGAGGGAGAAGCCCTCTCCAAAGAAACTGCAATGAGAGAGGAGTGTTTATCTTTCTTGAACTGTCTGACTCATTATGTCCCACCCCCAAAGACTATATAACTTCAAGAAAAAGTCTCTAAAAGAAAGCTCAGGAATGACAGGTATCTATTGTCTCCCCAAAGGGGATTAATCAGGACCCATTTAGAACATTAGAATGTATAAAATAGCAGATAAAATATAAAGATCAGCTATTTATTTTCTCCACCTCAGAGAAATGCTTAAAACTCAAAAGACTAAAAGTGCACATTAACATTTGTTAAATTAAATTGAGAAATAATAACTGTCTAATAGTAACTATTAATCTACAAGCATTTATTGTGTCTGCTATGTACCTGATATCATTCCAGGGAGGCACTGAAAAGGGGACATATGTTCCCTTGTGTCTATAAAGTAGATACAAGGTTATTTGAGAGGCAAATCACAAGTGACTAGGGACATAGTTACAACAAATAGGCAAAGGAGCCCATAAACATATACTGGAAGCCTAACTGGCATTCGAAGGATTCATATGTTTGTTATCTCCATTATACTTTCCCAAGAACTTCATATTTAAAACAAAATATTTTATTGGACAGATGAATGGATATTTCCTTTTAATCTTGGTCGAGACAATTTGGGTAGAAACTTGGTCTGATTAGAACAACTCATGGCTACTACAGATACCCTCCTGGCAAAAGTTTTCTTCTCTTCTAAGAAGAGGTCCTGGTGTGGAAAGTAGCTTCTCCTGCCACTACTCATGTCTTTCAATGACTAAACTTTAAGTTTATAAGGTGACTGCTAAGGCTGGAAATGTCCATCTCATGATAGCTGTCTAGGTACCTATGCTCAAGGAAAGAAATACAAAACAGAACCAACAGCTAGAGACTTGAGATCAAGACAAGAATATGTTTTTGTTGGGATAGAAGGAAGAAAGGCAAGAAAGAGGAAGGGAAGGAGGGAAGAGAAGAAAAAAGAAAAAAGAGAGAAAGAATTAAAACCCTGCTAATTAGCAGAGACTGTACTAAACACTTTATAAATATTCTTATTTGATATTCACAATAACCCAGGGAGGTAGGTGGTATTTTACTATTTAGGAAACTGAGGCAGATAGAGGTTAAGAGACTTTCCCTGTTTCACTCATCCAGTATGTGACTGAGGTAATATTTGAACACAGATCCTCCTGACTCCAAGACCAGCATTTTATACACTGTAATACTCTCTCCTCCTCAATGGAAAGACGGATAGGCTGTCTGAGTCCTTATATGCTCAAAAGAAAGCAAAAGAGGGGGAGGCTAGGTGGCACACTGGATAGAGCACCAGCCCTGGAGTCAGGAGTACCTGAATTCAAATCTGACCTCAAATACTTAATAATTACCTAGCTCTGTGGCCTTGGGCAAGCCACTTAACCCCATTGCCTTGCCAAAAAAAACTAAAAACAAACAAACAAACAAAAGGCAAAAGAGGGTGGATGACAGTGAAAACTGTCCTTTCAAGCCTACTGAATGGTCTAGTCTTCTTGGTTCAATAACTAGTTTTTGTCTGGCATATCACTCCCACTCTCATTCCTAGGAAGGAGAACCAACTAGGAATCTCTGGTCACATATATCCTTTAGCAAGAAACCAAAGCCCTCTGTTACTGAATTAGAATCCACTGAAAGGTGCCAGGGTAGAGGCTCAACTCCATATATATTCTATGGGTTATTCCATGCAAGCTCAGCTCTACAGTGAGTGCCTCAGAACAAAAGATCAGGGAGTTCTCCTGATCACCCTTCATTGTGATATGTGCTTTAGGAAAATTTATTTGACAAGCAAAAAGATAAGGCAATAACCATTTATTATGTGTAAGGCATTGTGCTAAGGATTAGAGAGATAAATATAAGGGGGGAAAAAAACAGAAAATAAGCCTTTGCCTTCAGGAAGCTTATATTCTCATAGAAGACTGTAAAAGGGAGGGAGGGAGGAGATGTGGTGTCAAAGTCCATAGAGTCAGAAGTACATCTGGGAGTGGAATAAAACATGACTAACCCCTGACCCTCCTCAAAATGGAAGACTTGAAAAGAATTCATTAATGGGAGGAGTCTTATATGATGGAGGAGTACTGCAAAGTGAGATGACCTCAAATTCTTAGGAAAGTTCTGGGGTAAGAGAGCTAGCTGAGTAGAAGACAGATGGGAAGGTAGAAAAAAGACAGTATGAAAATAAACAAATTAGAATGACACTGGTAAAAGGGGTTAAGGGGCTTGGACTAGTATGATTTTGCGTTTTTTTTTTTTTTGTTTTTGCAAGGCAATGGGGTTAAGTGGCTTGCCCAAGGCCACACAGCTAGGTAATTATGAAGTGTCTGAGACCGGATTTGAACTCAGGTACTCCTGACTCCAGGGCCAGTGCTTTATCCACTGTGCCAACGAGCCGCCCCAACTAGTATGATTTTGGAAAGTGGGTAGAAGAAAGGTATAGATATGAGAAATGTTGAAAAGAAAGAGTTGAACTGAGGGAGAGTGAAGAGTGGTACATGACTCCGAAGTTGCAAATATGAATGACTGGAAGGATGAAGGTGCCTCCAACAGAAATAGAGAAAAATGGAAATAGGAACACTTCTTCAAATGCTGGGATCAAATTACTAACATTTTATTCTTCAACACTGAGAGTTCTTTCCCTTTGAATTACCTCTTACCCTAGCTTGATGATTGAATTTGAAATTCAATACCCAAAACATATATTTACTGTTTTGCAATAATTTATTTAAATTTTTACAGATATGAGTGCCTTCCATTAGCTATTTAACTGATTGATTGAATGAACAGGAAAAATAGTCAATGCTATTATAGAATCACAGATGTTAGAGTTGGGAGACATCTAAGCAATTATCTAATCTAGTGATTTTCAAAGTGTGGTCTATGGACCCCCAAGTCCCCAAAAGCTTTTCAAAATATTTGTGAAGTCAAAACTCTTTATAATAATATTAAAACTTCACTTGCTTCTCAAAATATTCCTCCTTTTTCAGTTAACATATCTGTGACATAACAAATTTTCTTCATATACTTACAATCAAAATAACATATCATAATAGATTGAGTGTAGAAGTAGATATAAGAATCTGTCTTCTATTAAGTCAGACAGTTGCAAAAAGCAAGCAAATTTGCAAATATATATAAAACAATGACACTCTTCTCCCTAAATTTTTGTCAGAAAAAATAGTTCCTTTTTATAAAAAATTTTTTTAATGTTAATATGTTAACATGTAATGGTATTTCTCTTAAAGTATTATCCTAAAATGAATAAATTAAATTTTTTAAATTATCTATTTTCATTTCTAATAGAATAAATATCCATAGACATATCTCTTATATACAAAAGCTCTTTGGGGAGCAGTTAGGTGGTGCAGTGAATAGAGGACCAGTCCTGGAGTCAGGAGGACCTGAGCTCAGATCCAGCTTCAGACACTTAATAATTACCAAGTTGTGTGACCTTGGGCAAGTCACAAACCCCACTGCCTTTCAAAAACAAAAACAAAAAACACCAAAAAAAAGCTCTTTGGGTCCTACATCATATATAAGAATAATAAAGGGTAAAAGACTATTCATGTTTTTAAAATGTAAATGAGAAATAATTCTTGAAACAAAAATATAGTTTTAAAAAGTTTTGAGGGGTCCTGCAGCCAATAAGTTGAAGAATTATTCATCTAGTCTAATTCACCATTTTAATAAAGAGGAATCTGATGCCTGGAGAAAAAGAATAGTTTGTGCAAAATGATAAAAGCAGTTAGCCTCAAATAAAATTGAGATTGCTGATTTTCGGGGTGGCTAGGTGGCACAGTGGATAGAGCACTGGCCCTGGAGTCAGGAGGACCTGAATTCAAATCCGGCCTAGACACTTAATAATTACTTAGCTGTGTGGCCCTGGGCAAGCCACTTAACCCCATTGCCTTGCAAAAACAAACAAACCAAAAAAAAGAGATTTCTGATTTTCAAATCAGAACTCTTTTCACTATAAAGTACTATAATTTCTCCCAATATTTTTAAATCCCCTAGAAACTTATAAAATGCTTTCCTATATCAAATTATCAGAAGTATATTTCTCAGTATATATGCAAGCACCACCCTCAGTGATGGGATAGAAAGATAAATACAAACCTATCTTAGATCATTTGCTGTCATAGATGGGGGGAGGGAAGAGAAGGAGGAAGGTAGAAAAATGTGGAACTCAAAATCTTACAGAAAATAAATATTGAAAATTATCTTTAGGGGCAGCTAGGTGGTGTAGTGGATAAAGCACCGGCCCTGGAGACAGGAGTACCTGGGTTCAAATCTGGTCTCAGACACTTAATAATTACCGAACTGTATGGCCTTGGGCAAGCCACTTAACCCCTATTTGCCTTGCAAAAACCTAAAAAAAAAAATTAAAAAAAAAGAAAATTATCTTTACATGTAATTGGAAAAAAATAAAATTAAAATCAAAAAAGAAAGATCAAAGGGGAGGGGGTGGATATCGGAAGGCAAACATGCTGAAGGTGGTGGTATTCAGAAACAAAATACTGGGGAATATGGATAATGTGAAAAAAGGGGAAAAATACAATTAGAGGGAAGATAGCATGGAGGGCAATAAAGAGTTAGTAATTATAACTTTGAATGTGAATGAAATGAACTCTGCCTTAAAACAAACATAAGTGAATAGAAGAGTGGATTAAAAACCAGAATCCTACAATATGCTGCTTACCAGAAACTCATTTGAAGCAGAGAGATACATATAGAGTAAAGGTAAAAGGTTAGAGCAAAATATATTTTGCTTCAGTGAAGTGAAAAAAGCAGGGGTAGCAATCCTTATCTCAGACAAAGCAGCTGCAAAAAATGGATAGCATCAAAAGAGATAAAGAAGGAAACTATATCCTCCTAAAAGGTATCATAGACAATTAAGTGATTTCAATACTGAATATGTATGCACCCAATGGCATAGCATCTAGAATCTTAGAGGAGAAGCTGAAAGAACTACAAGAAGACATAGACAGCAAAACTCTACTAGTGGGAGACTTCAACCTCCTACTCTCAGTTTAGATAAATCTAATCATAAAATAAACAAGAAAGGAGTTAAGGAGGTAAATTGATTGTTAGAAAACCTAGATATGATAGACTTATGGAGGAAATTAAATGGGGATGGGGTGGCTAGGTGGTGCAGTGGATAAAGCACTGACCCTGCAGTCAAGAGGACCTGAGTTCAAATCCGTCCTCAGACACTTAATAATGACCTTGCTGTGTGGCCTTGGGCAAGCCACTTAACTCCATTTGCCTTGCAAAAACCTTAAAAAAAAAGAGAGAAATTAAATGGGGATAGAAAGGAATATACTTTTTTTTTCTGCAGTACATGGCACTTACACAAAAATTGACCATGTACTAGGGTATAAAAACCTAATGATCAATTGCAGAAAGGCAGAAAGAGTGAATACATCTTTCTCAGATCACAATGCAATAAAAATCATATGCAATATTGGGCCAGGGAGATATAGACCCAAAACTATTTGGAAGCTAAACAACCTCATTTCAAAGAATGAGTGGATCAAACAACAAATTATAGAAAGAATTAGTTATTTCATCCTTTATAATGACAATAATGAAACAATTTACCAAAACCTATGGGATATACTCTAGGAAGCTGTCAGGGGATATATTATATCTTTAAATATTTACATGAATAAATTAGAGAAAGGGAAAATCAATGAACTAAATATGCAACTAAAAAAATTAGAGAAAGCAAATTACAATTAAATACCAAATGAGAAATTCTAAAAATTAAAGGAGAAATTAATAAAATTGACAGCAAAAAAACTATTGAATTAATAAATAAAACCAGGAGTTGGCTTTATGAAAAAAACCAATATAATTGATAAACCTCTGGTCAATTTGTGGTTTTTTTTAGGTTTTTGTAAGGCAAATGGAGTTAAGTAGCTTGCCCAAGGCCACACAGCAAGGTCATTATTAAGTGTCTGAGACCGGATTTGAACCCAGGTACTCCTGACTCCAAGGCGTGCTTTATCCACTATGCCACCTAGCCGCCCCCTGGTCAATTTGTTTTAAAAAAAGAAAGAAGAAAACCAAATGGCTAGTATGATAAATTAAAGGGTGAACTCAAGACCAATGAGGAGATAATTAAAGTAATAATTCAGAATTATTTTACCCAACTCTATGCCAATAAATTTGACAATCTAAGTGAAATGGATGAATATTTACAAAAATATAAGTTGCCCAAGTTAAATGAAGAGGAGATTAAATACCTAAACAACCCTATCTCAGAAAAAGAAATTCAACAAGCCATCATTGAACTCCCTAAGGAAAAAATCTTCAGGGCCTGATGGATTCACAAGTGAATTCTATCAAACATTTAAAGAACAATTGGTTCCAATTCTATATAAACTCTTTGGAAAAATAGGTGAAGAGGGAACGCTGCCTAACTCTATGACATCAATATGGTGCTGATACCTAAACCAGGAAAAGTTTATTTATCTATTTATTTATTTTAGTTTTTTTTTGCAAGGCAAATAGAGCTAAGTGGCTTGCTCAAGGCCACACAGCTAGGTAATTATCAAATGTCTGAGTCCGGATTTGAACCCAGGTACTCCTGACTCCAAGGCCGGTGCTCTATCCACTGTGCCATCTAGCTGCTCCAAACAGTAAGAGTTTAAACAGAGAAAGACAATTATAGACCTATCTCCCTGATGAATATTGATGCAAAAATCTTAAATAAAATCTTAGCAAAATGATTAAAAGCTATCACTAGGATAATACATTATGATCAAGTAGGATTTATCCTAGGTATGCAGTTCAATATTAGGAAAAATGTTAGTATAATTAATTATATCTATAACAAACCTATCAGATATCATATGATTATATCAATAGATGCTGAAAAAGTTTTTGACAAAATACAGCACCCATCAATGGGGAGAGGTTAGAGGCATTCCCTAAGATCAGGGGTGAAACAAGCGTGCCCATTATCACCATTACTATTCAATATTGTATTAGAAATGTTAGCTTCAGCAATAAGAGAAGAAAAAGAAATTGAAGGAATTAGAATTGAGAAGGAAGAGACAAAACTCTCACTCTTTGCAAATGACAAGATGGAATACCTAGGGAATCTGAAAAAATCATCTAAAAACTACTGGAAACAATTAGAAACTTTAGCAAAGTTACAGGATAAAAAATAAACCCTTATAAATCCTCAACTTTTCTATATATGGCTAACAAGATACAGTAGGAAGAGCTAGAAAGAGAAATCCCATTCAAAGTAACCACAGACAATATAAAATATCCGGGAGGCTATTTGCCAAGGCAGACTCAGAAAATTTTTGAAAACAATTATCTTGAAATTTTGAAAACACTTCTCACACAAATAAAATCAGATTTAAATACCTGGGCAAACATCAACTACTCATGGATAGGTTGAGCTAATATAATAAAAATGACAATTCTGCCAAAACTAAACTACTGGTTTAGTGCCCTGCCAATCAAAATTCCAAAAAATCACTTTAATGAGTTAGGAAAAAAAAAAGATCAACACACCAGAGTCTTTTCTCAAGGAGTTTTCATTTATATGCAACAAGAACTACGTAAGCATAGACAAAAGCCATAAAGAAAGGAGAGAATGATAAGTATAGAGAGGTCTCAACAAAGTTCTAGGAGAAATCTGAAAAAAAGGGGACTCACATGAATTTTAACAGAATAAGTTAGCAGAACCAAATCACTTTACAAAATGATCATAACAAATAAAAGAACACAACAATGACTTTGGAAATCTGATCAATGCAGTTGGATTGTTGGCAGATATGAATACAAAATAAGGCACACAATGAAAATATGAGCATTGTCACTAATTCAAATTCAATTCTACATGATCCCATCTCTACCCCCCCAAAAAAAATTCCTGTTAGCCATCAATGAACTGGTCAGAAAATATGGAAATCTGCCATTCCCATAGCTGGTGTCAGTTCTTCTTTGCCTCTCATAGTGTAGTCATCTCCCTGTCTGTATGATTCCAGAATCTCATCATACTCACAGTCTATTCATTGCTTAAGCTGGTAGAGATGATGAAAGGGACAATCTTAGCTGACCTTCTTAACCTTCCTGGTCAGGTAGAAGGCCTCTTCTATCGTGTTTCCTTTGGTTTCCTGTGTGCTCTCTTGTCTCATGGTGAAGCAAGACAAAGAAACAATTGCATGGTGGAGTGATCATTCTCTGATATCACCATTACACACAGATGAAACCCTTTTAAGAGCATTTCTTCCCCCCCTTCCTTCCCCCTGCCCAAGTCACCAGATTTCATACCAACCAAGTTTTTTCTGGTTTTTATTTTCTTCTATTTAAGTAGAAATCAGAGGTCCTTCCTCACTCTCTCCTGATAACAACTTAGCTAGGAATTGGAAAATAAAATTTATATTCAATTGTTTCCATAATGATTATATCAGATCCTTCTGCAGTCTGATACACAGTCTCTTTTTAAAGAGACCTTAGCACCTTTAGGATTACAGTTGTTTAAGGATAATTACTGTATGTTTTGGGGGAAATTTAAGAAACTTTCAAAGGTGATTTTGACCATAAGCGAATTTCCATTTTTTTTCCTTGGAGAATTTCCATCTTAAGCACTGACCTAAGACCCAACTCCCATAAAGATTATGTCTGTGATAGGTGCACTAGCTCCTGATAAAAGCTGCTTCTGTATAAGACTATGAAGCAGCATGATCTTTTTTTAAAAAGCTTTATTGATATGTTTTGTTTCTACATGTCTTTTTTATTTTTAATTTTATTTCTATTTATTAATATATTTATTATAGAATAAAATAAACATTTCCATAACATAATATACTTTTTAAAAAATTATTGAACATGAAAACTGTAAATCTATTGCTATTCCTTTTAAAAACTAATAAAGTTATCTTGTAAATTTCTTTTTTTCTTCTCTCCACACCCCATCCTCTCCCACCCTAGAGATGGTTAGCATTAGAAAAATTTGTATGTGTGTATATACATATATGTAAAATCATTCTATATATATATATATATATATATATATATATATATATATATATATATACTTCTATTTATTAGTTCTTTTTCTGGATACAGATAATATCTTCTTCATATATCTTTTGTAGTTAATTTGAGTATTTATAATAGTCAAAATATCTTAGTTACTCAAAATTGTTCTTAAAATAAGATTGCTGTTACTATATACAAAGTTCTTTTGGTTCTGCTCATTTCTCATTTCATTATTTCATGCAAGTCTATCCATGTTTTCCTAAGATCATCAAACTGATCATTTCTTATAGCATATTCTATCACATTCATATAATAGCTTGTTCAGTCATTCCTCAACTGTCAGGCATCCCTGTAATTTCTATTCTTTGCCACCACAAAGAAAGCTGCTATAAATATTTAAGAACATATAGGTTCTTTTCCTTTTCCCTTAATCATCCTTGGGAAAAAAACCTAGAAGGGGTATTTCTGGGTCAAATTCTTTTCTGTACATACTTCTTGCCTTGGGCCTTCACCCTATTTCACTCATCCAGTGAGACTTCTCTCATAATAAAATAAAATAATTAAGCAAAAGCAACTTATACAAGATCTCCATCTTATAGTATTGGCAGACCCCTGCTAAGTATTTATTTTTCTCTTCCACCAACAAGATTGACTATTACAATTATCCAAGCCTTTGTCAGCCAGTCAATAGACATTTATTACATGCCTAAGGCCCAAAACTGATGTGCTAAGAGTTTGGAATGCAAAGAAATGCAAAAGATTGTCTTTGTCCTCAAGGACCTCACAATTTAATTGAAGAGATAACATTAAAATATATATAAACAAGCTAAAAACACAATAAATTCAAAATAATGAACAGAGGAAAAACACTAGAATTAAGGGGCAATGGGAAAGGTTTCCTATTGACAGTGGTGTTTAGCTGAGACTACAAAAGCAAGGGAAGCCAGGAGGTGGATATGAGGAGAGAGAACATTCCAGGTATGGGAACTGAAAGATAACATCTTGTGAAAGGAATAGCAAGGAGGCCAGTGTTACTGGTTTGCAGACTATGTGGATACAGGTTAAAGTGAAAGAAATCTAAAAGGATGAGGCATGTTTTGAAGTGTTTTGAATGCCAAATAGATCTTTGATCCTGGAGGTAATTGAATTTCACTGAATAAGAGATGACATAGTCAGACCTATGCATTAGAAAGATTACTTTGAGTGGAGGATGGAGCAAGGAGAGATACATGGAAGACAAGTTATTAGCAGGCTATTTCAATAGTCTAAGTATAACTAGTATAAGGTGATGAAGGCTTGTACTAATATGGAAGCAGTTATAGGAGGAAAAGAGATATATGGGAGAGATGTCATGAAGGTAAAATCATGACAATAGATTGGATGTGATGTCAGTTGGAGGCTGGGAAAGATAGAGTGAAGAGTCAATGATTCCAAGGTTACTTGTCTGAGTGACTAGGAGAATAATGGTACCTTCAACATTAGAAAGGAAGTTAGGAAATAGGAAGGGTTTAAGAGGAAAGAAAATAAATTCAGCTTTGAATATGTTGAGTTTAGGATATCTGGTTCATCCATTTTGAGATGTTCCATAAACAGAGATTCAAGACTGAAAGTCATCAGAAAGGTTAAAACTGGATAAGAAGATCTGAGAATCATCAGTGTAGAGATGATAATTGAAATCATGGCAGCTGACAAGCTCACCAGTTCAAATAGTATAGGGATAGAACCTCATGAGACATCCAAGTGTTCTTTTCATATTCATTATTGTAATGATTATGCATGTTATTTTCCTTTCTGCTTACTGCTCTTTATATGGATTTATACAAGTCTTCCAATGTTTTTCTAGCTACTGGTGGATGAGGCTAGATGAAGTTCAGTTGAGGAAAACTCCAGGTCTCTAATCCCTACCTTCAGGAGGATGAAGTCACTCTTTCTCAATCACCCCTGCCTCCACCCCCTGTGCCCCTAACTTTCCCATTCCTAATGCACACTCTTGCAGTTCACAGGGGGATGAGATTAATTTAAACCTGGGAAAGAAGTGGCTTGTGGCCACTGTCTCAAACAGGATTGACTCACATTCAGTTATCAAACCTCCTCCCACCAGAAAACTTCTGTGCTCAGAACTGTGTTTGAGTTTATTCTCTCCTTTGGGGAAGCTAAATACTATATATCAATAAAATCCCTTTTGTTTAGCTCAAGTACCCAACTTTCCTTCCATCTAACCAGGTCTCTTCATCTACATTTAAATCCCCCAAATACAAACAAATAACAATGTCTTAGAGAAACCAGTTTCTCTTGAAAACACATGGAAAATATAAAATGTGAACAAACTCTTAAATGAAAATTAGGGATTTAAGCCATAATGAAAACCAGAATAATATAAGAGACAGGAAAATAAGAAAGTCGCCAATTTCGTTCTCTAAACAACAGCTATGACTCTTGTTTCTGTACTGTGTGACTTCCATATAATGCAGCTCAGTTTTTTCTTGGCATCGAGATGTCAGTTAGGGTAGCAACAATAGTAGAAATAGAGGCCCTGGGTAGCCTCCTATCAAAGCTGACCTCTCCTCCTTGCTTGATCTTCCTGAGAAGGTGCTCACATTCTCCCCCTCAGAGCACTTGCTCACTTCTGACATTTCAGTCTTCTCCCTCTTTTTTGGGGTGACAGAAGAGATTGTCTTTAGACTCAGCTAGAGATCCTATAGTTCTCTGATTGCTCATACTGAAGATTCTGTCCTGTCCTGAAGGCACCCATCTAACTTAGATAAAGGGGTGCTGCATCTCAGCTTCCTCATAGTAATTATTTCTTATGGCACAATAATATTCCATTTTGTTCATAATTTATTCATCCATTACGCAAATGAACACCATTGTTTCCAGTTCTTTTAGTTTGCTTTGGATTTGTTTTTTGTTGTTGGGGTTTTTTTTTGCTACATCCAAAGTGTTGCTTGATTATAAAAATATAATGTACCTTTCTATCAGTTTTTGACCTCCTTGAAATAATTGCCCAGTCCTGGGTCAAAGGGGAGGCATAGCAATAGTGACTTTTTTCTCCCAGTTCCAAAATGTTTTTCAAAAAGAGCATTATCTATTCAAATTGCAAGGTGTGTTCACACTTCTTACACTGAGCAAACAAAACTTAAATATCATTGTATAGGCAATGCCACTAGGCTATTTTGATTACAGGATGATTCTTCCTTTGGTCATTCAGGAATTTGGTCTTATTGAGTCATGATAAGGATAAGAATAAATAGAGTTCAGACTAGGAAATAGTTGAGTACAGGGAGTCCATTGAGATTTGGGGTTTTTTTTCCCCTGAGCAAGAAGCTGGGCCCTGTCTATAACAACCACAGTTTCCCTGAGTTAGGACAGCTGCTCACCACAATTCTCACCTGCCATTTGTTAAATGAGCCTCCACTTCTAATCCCAGCTGCAACCTCTTCTCTTAATTAATTTTTTATTGCTGTTTGCACTGAGGTCTATTAAGTGGAAACATCTGATGACCACCAGCGATGGGTTTACTACTACATGTGTCACAGAAGCAACACAAAGGAAAGGCTCATCTACCTGTAATGACTGAGGTTTAATCCAGGCTCAGTGACTTAAACATGGCAATTTTCTTGAAATCAGAAGAGGGAGAGGTGGGCCCCATAAAGGAATGCAGCTCAGCCTAGCAGAGCAACTGGCATTCATATGCTATTACAAATTCTTTTTCTTACCATTTTGTGTCTGGCACGTAATAGATACTCAGTAACATTTATTGATTATTGACTGATTGATCACAAAACAAAAAAAAAGATTTAATATCATCTTCATTTCTAAATATATTCCTCCTTCCTTTAAAAGAGAAAGAAGAAGCAGCTAAATGGCTCATCGGATAGAGAATGGTGCCTAAAGTCAGGAACACCTGAGTTTAAATGTGGCCTCAGACACTGATTAGCTGTGTGACCTTGGTCAAGTCACTTAACCTCTTCCTTAATCCACTGGAAAAGGAGAGCAAACCACTACAGGATCTTTGCCAAAATCATATGGTTAAGGAGAATTGGAACAATTAAACCACAGGAAGGGGGTGGGAGGAGTTCAGCAAAGTTAAACAATACTTAAGACAAATCTAAGAGTATGTGCAAAAATTCACATCCATGGTCTTCCACCTCAGCAAAGGAGGGAGAGAAGTGCCTTTTTTTATCTCAATTCTGAGGTCAAGCTTGGCCATTTTAATTACTCAAGGTTCATGTTTCAAACTCCTTATTTTAGCTACCTAAATAGCCCAGGAAATCTCAGGCAGCATCTTTGGTTTGTGTCTATGATTAGCAGAGAAATGGTATGAAGAGAACCTTATCAAGATCTTGGAATAGGCTGACAGCATTCCAGGAGCCAGTATTCAGAACACACAAAGGAAAAATAAACTACACTCCCTGGACCAAAAGTGACAAAGGAAGGTCTGATGTTTGTTTGGGGAAGCCAAAGTCACCCAAAGATGTTGTCTAACCAAAGATACCTACCATCCTGATTCATGCCTCCTTTATTTGCATTAGTAGTAACTGCCTTGATGTGACTTCCCTATCCTTAATTCCCTATTCTTTTTTTCAGTTAGTTTATTTTTAATTCATGGAATGAAACAAACATTTTCATAGCAAAGCACACCAAAAAAGAAACATGAAACTGCACAATTTGCTATTCTTTTCAAATGTATAACAAAATTATAAATATTTCTTTTTTATCTTTCCTCTCCCCTCCCTAAAGATGGCTACCATTAGATACATATAGGTAAATATGTAAAATTACTCCATACATATTTTTATTTATCAGCTTTTCTCTCCATGAAGATAGTATCTTTCTTCTCATGTCTTTTATAGTTAATTTGTATATTTATAACAGTCAAACTAATATGAAAATATGTTAAACATAGTTGTACATGTATAACTTATATGCTATCAGATTATTCACTGTCAAGAGGAAGAGGGATCGGAGGGAGAAAGAAAAATGTACAACTTACAGTCATTCTTAAAGCAATATTGCTGTTACTATATAAAATGTTCTCTTGGTTCTACTCATTTTTACCCTTCATTATTTTGTGTAAGTCTTTCCATGTTTTTCTAAGGTCACTGAGTTCATCCTTTCTTATAACACAGTGTTCAGGATCAAACCAATCTATTCTAAATCCTAAACTTCACTACACTTTCTTTAAACCCTCTTGTGTCTGAATTCTTGGCATTATAGTTCCTTAGGCTAGAGTGAGATAAAAGTGCTAGGTGGGATTAACTATGAGCAAATTATTTATTAAATTTAATCTAATCTTTCCTCCTATCAGATGTAAAAACAAGTTTCAATGTTCACTTCCAAAATCTTGAGTTCCAAATTCTCTGCCTCCCACCCCACTCCCCTTCATTGAGAAAGCAAGTTACTTGATATAGGTTAAAAATGTGTAGGCATGAAAAAACATTACCACTATAGTACAGTTGTAAAAGTAAACATAACCCCTCAAAAAAAAAAAGAGAAACTTCAAGAAAACTAAAATAAAAAAAAAAACAACAACAGAATGCTTCACTCTGTATGCAGATACCATTAACTCTGTCTTTGGAAGGAGCTGTATTCTTTATCATAAGTCCTTCAGAGTTCTTTTGGGTCACAACATTGCTGAGAAAGGTGGAGCATTCATGGAATCCTGCACCATTGTTACTTTGTATAAAGTACATTTCCCATTGTATCTGCTCATGGAAGTTTTTTACTGAGAGCATTCTATTCAACATTTCCCATAAAGAACAGCAATTTCATCTCAATCACACACCACAATTTGTTCAGCCATTCCCCAACCGTTGGGCATCCATCCCCTCAATCGCCAGTTCACACTACCAGAAAAGAGCAAGCAAATTACTTTAAAGAGAGAATTAAGTTGGGGCAGTTGGGTGGTGCAGTGCATAGAGCACCACCCCTGGAGTCAGGAAGATCTGAGTTCAAATTTGAGCTCAGACATTTAATAATTACCTAGCTATGTGATCTTATGCAAGTCAATTAAGAAGGATGGGGGTGGGGGGGGAGTATTAAGTCTTTTTGAGAGGCAACCTGGCAAAGTGGATAAACTGGTGACCCAAATGTCAGGAAGCCCTGGATTCAAGTCTATCATCTGACACATAAGACTTTTAGTTTGGGACAAATCATTTAACCAACCCCTCAATGCCACAGGTAGCTCTCTATAACAGGCATGTTTAACCTGGGATCTGTGAACATAACTATTTAAAAACATTTTTGATAAATATTTCAATATTATTGGTTTACTTTGTAAAATAACTATTCATTTAAAAACATCATTCTGAGAAGAGGTCTATAGGTTACATGAGACTAACAAAGGGTTCCATGATATAAAAAAGATTAAGAATCTCTGATTTAAGAATCTAACTTTTTTTTTTTTTTAGGTTTTTGCAAAGCAAATGGGATTAAGTGGCTTGCCCAAGGCCACACTGCTAGGTAATTATTAAGTGTCTGAGGCCAGATTTAAACTCCAGTACTCCTGACTCCAGGGCTAGTGTTCTATCCACTGTGCAACCTAGCCGCCCCAAGAATCTAACTTTCAAAGCAATTGCTGATATATGTTGCTAAAGAAAGTTTCTTCAACAAGTCCAGATCTCCAAAAAAGTATATTACATATGTAATTATATTTATATATTATACATGCAAATATAATTACATGTGTATGTATTTGTTGGGAAAGCCAGATACTCAGTGGATAAAATGATAGACTTGAAATCAGGAAGATCTAACTTCAAATTCACACTAGCTGTGACCCTGGGCAAGTTACTTGATTTCTGTGTGCTGCCTAATTTCTTACCTAGCCTTAAATCACTAAATGGGCATTGACTCAGTCAAACTGAGACTTATTAAATTCCTAAACTTAAAAAAGCCAAGGTCTCCCACTACATCAGGGGACATCTCCAGTTGTCCTGATCTATATCTGGCCACAAGACCCAGATGACTCTGGAGGAGAAAATGAGGCTGAAGACTTTGCACAGCCTTCCTTCAGTTAAATCTACTTCATTTGCATGTCTAAGCATCATTCCCCTGAAGTCATGGTTCTCTTTGAGAACAAAAAACAACAAAAAGCAAGTCTTGGACTCATTCTCAAGTGTTTAATGCAATGCAAGCCAAGAAATATTTTGCCTCTAACACCAGCTGTATGACCCTGTTTGCTTCAATTTTATTATCTTTAAAGGAGAAGGAAATGGTGAACCATTCCAGTATCTTTGTCAAGAAAACCCCAAATGTGGGCAGCTCTATGGCACAGTGGATAGAGCTCCTGGTCTTGGAGTCAGGAGGACCGGAGTTCAAATCCAACCTCAGACACTTGACTCTTACTAGATATGTGACCTTGGGCAAGATACCTAACTCTGATTGCTTCCCATTGCATCCAGGGCCATCTCCTCTAGTCATCCTGATATATATCTGGCCACTGGACCCAGATGACTCTGGAGGAGAAAGTGAGGCAGGTGACTTAGCACAACCCCTCCCTCTTCACTCAAATCTAATTCATGTACTTGCCATGGCATCACCTCCCTGATGTTGTGGTCTTCTTCAAAAATGACAGTTCATGTGAACTGATCCAACCATTCTGGAGAGCAATATGGAAATATGCCCATAGAGCAATAAAACTGATCATACCCTTAGTAATACTAGGCCTATATACAGAAGAAATCATAAAAAATGGAAAAAGTCCCACATGTGCCAAAATATTCAAAGCAGCTTATTTTGTAGTGACAAAGAACTGGAAATTGAGAGAATGCCCATTAATTGGGGAATGGTTAAACAAGTTATGGTAGATGAATATTATGGAATATTATTGTTCTGTAAGAAACCATAAATGGTCAGAGAAGCATGGAATGAGTTACAGGATCTAATGCTGAGTAAAGGGAGCAGAACCAAGAGAACAATGTACACATCAACAACAACAACATTGTGAAATGATCAACCTTGATGAACACAGTTCCTCCTAGAAGTTCAGAGAGCTAGGATAACCCATTAGATAAGCTATGGAAAATTTTATCCCCATCCAGAAGAAGAAAAACAACAAAAAATAACCCTTTAGAATCTGATGAACAATACATTCACTTTTTAAAAAATATCTCTTATATATTGTTTTCTCTTAATCCTAATTCCTCATACTGAAAATGACTAATCTGTAAACATATGTATGTACAGTGTTAACCTGACTGTTTGCTGCTGAGGGGAGGGGGTTGGGAAGGGAGGGTGGAAGGATACTTTTTTAACTTAAAAATATACATTTGCATATGGATGAATATTAAAAAACTTTCATAACATGTATTTGGAAAAATAAAATACGAATTAAAAAAGTGAAGGGCAAAAACATTCCAGAGTTCTAAGAAAATCCCAAATGTGGCCATGACATGGCTGAAAGGACTGAACAGCTAAATATATACATTTATGCATATATATATATATCTATGTCTTGTATGTATGTGTAAGAATAAATATATAGGGGTGGCTAGGTGGCATAGTAGATAAAGCACCGGCCTTGGAGTCAGGAGTACCTGGGTTCAAATCCATTCTCAGACACTTAATGATTACCTAGCTGTGTGGCCTTGGGCAAGCCACTTAACCCCATTTGCCTTGCAAAAACCTAAAAAAAAAAAGAAAAAAAATATATATCATATTGTTGTTTGTCCTTCATTCTCAAACAAGATATGACATCAGGAATGTGATGCCATGACATGCAAGTGACTTGGATTTAAATAAGTGCAAAGTCATTTCCTCCTCTGGAACCTTCTGGGTCCAGTGGCCAGATATGGAACAGGATGACTGGAGATGGGCCTAGATACAGAAATATTTTATATATGAGTGCATATAGGTAGGCATCCTGCCATTTATTTACTGTATGATCAGCTTCAAATACAAACGAGGGTTTTCTTTTGAATTGCAAAGGGCATAACAGTCAAAGGAACTGAGTTCAAATCCCATTTCTTAAGTTTACTACCTATATGACACTAGAAAGGTCACTTAATTTTCCTGGGTCTCAGTTTCCTCCTCTGTAAAAGAATGGGAGCTGGCCTATGGGAGCTCTAGTTTCCTTTCTAGTTCTAGAGTTGAGTTCCTATGAACATAGAAAAGACAAAAAGGTCACTCTAAATGGAGAATTCAGAGATTACATTTCTACCCATGGGAGGTTAAGAAGGAAGACAATATGTGTCAGGCAACAGAGAAAGGTTATCCCTGGTTGCTAGGAGTAACAGCTGCTCCCCTTGGTAAAAAGAACAGTGGCTGGGTGTTGTGTTGCACACCTGTGCAAGGCCCAGGTTCTCATCCTCCCCAGGGAGCCCAAACAAAATCTGTGTCTGGTACCAGATGAGTCTTAATTTCCATCATTGAAATAATTAGCTTTCCAAATCTCTGAAAACAATCCTCATTTTCTGGATTAATGAAGGATGTTGGGTTCCACAGAGTGAGCCTATTAAGGAACAGCTAATGCAGTGAGTTCATTGCCTCCCACTGAGCAGCAAGTAATGTGGGCTCCAGGGAGAACATAAATTCAAAGAGGGTAACCCTGAGGGCTAGAACAGGAGACAGTCTTTGCCTACCCAGGGCTTTGTGGTTACATTCCAGGATATATAGGTACTAGAAGGAGAGTCTTGTGACTCAAAAGGAGTAAAGGGGTAGGCTAGTAATATGCTGCTTTATCAATGTTTATTAACCAAAGGAAAACTTCTGCAGGCTCACTACAAAGGAAACAAAGAAACGTGACACTTACAAAAATATGCCTTTGCCTGAATTTAGGAGCCAAAATGTTAGTTCTGCAAAGGATTTGTGTTTAGGAAGAGAATCAATAGAATGTCAGAGTTGGAAGATACCTTGGAAGTATGCAATTTGGAAGATACAATTCCTCCACTATACATACAGAGAGGCAGGGTGTAGTAGTAGTAATAGTAGTAGTAGCAGCAGCAGCAGCAGCAGTAGTAGCAGTTACATTGGCTTTAGAAGTAGAACACATGAATTTAAAATCAACCTCTGGTGATCTTGGACAAATCTTTTAACCTCCCTGAGTTTCATTTCCCTCTTCTGAAATAATAATAATAATAGCTGAAGTTGCCTGCATTAATGCAAGGGGCTTCCTGGTGTAAGGGACAGAGAACCAGTCTCAGAATTAGAAAGGTCTGGGCTCAAGGCCCAATTATTTTTTTTTTTGTAAGGCAATGGGGTTAAGTGGCTTGCCCAAGGCCACACAGCTAGATAATTATTAAGTGTCTGAGGCTGGATTTGAACCCAGGTACTCCTGACTCCAGGGCCAGTGCTCTATCCACTGCACTGCCTAGCCTCCCCCCCACCCAAGGCCCACTTATGACACACACACACTGGCTGTGTGACTTAGGTCTAGTCACTAACCTCTGTACCCACAGGCAATATTATAAACTATAGGATAGTTACCATTCTCCTTTGGCAGAGGAAATTCCTTCCTAAAGAAATGAATGATAAGTTAGGATTGGAAAACCAGCAAATGTTGTATCTCATAGGATTATTTCACAAGTCAAATGAGATCATGTATATAGAGCCCTTTGGAAACATAAAAAATGGTTATGTAAATGTTACCTTGATTATTACATATAAAATAAGTGACTTGCCGGTATGGTAACACAACTAATGGTAGAGTTGAATCACCGTCTAGGACTTTTCCCCACATTACAATGTGGGATGCTAAGCCAAAATATTGGCCTAGGTGGAGGCATCTGGGTAATGCAATGGACAGAGCACTGGCCTGGAGTTAGGAAGATGAGTTCAAATCCAGTCTCAGAAACTTACTAGCTATGTGACCCTGGACAAGTCACTTAACTTTTATTTGCCTTAATACATTAGAGAAGGAAATGGCAAACCTCAAACTGTAGTGCAGGAAATGACTTTTGAGAGTCCCTTATGTAACAAGGATATCAAATCAGTGAATACTTAAATTAATTTGGGTTACTCACTGAAAGATCAAATACTGAAGCTGAAGCTTAAATACTTTGACCACATAATGACCAAAGATTTGTAAAGAAGCATCTGTGGGACCTTCTTCCTAAGCCCCCAGTATGTCTGTCTGTCTGTCTGTCTGTCTGTCTGTCTCTCTCTCTCTCTCTCTCACACACACACACACACACACACACACACACACACACACTTATATAAATATATAGTACTGCCATTTATTTATTTATATATTTATATATATAGATATTTATTTTTATACATGTATTTATATAAATGTGTGTGTATATGTAAGAAAATACCTAAGGTATGGTTGTCACTTGGAGTATCAGCTCAGATGAACAGTCAGTCACATAGGTAAGCCAAGGCGGATCGAATCAATGAAGAGGCTATGAAAGCAAGCTACCAGGCTAACTGCTTGAGTTGTTTCTATAATAGATCTCCTCCCTCTCTCCCCCTCCCCCAACACTGGTAGGAAAGAATGAAAAAAATGAATACACATTCTGAACGTCCCAGTGTCTATGGAGGGTATTGTCTGACATCCTTCTAATCTTCTAAGTTTTCAACTTCTTCCTTAACTTCCCCCCTCATTCAATTAAAATTATTCCATAGTTAGCAAAGACTTCTACCAATGAAGCAGTATCAGGATAGAGTGATGAACTTAGAATCAGAAAGAATTCAGGTTCAGATCTTGCCTTGGACACCCCACTGTGTGTGACCCTAGGTAAGTCACATAATGTCTATCTGCTTCATTTGCAAAATGAGGATGAAAGTAGTAGCCCTTGTTATATTACCAGGATTGTTGTGAGGATTGTGAAACAATATTTGTAATGTGCTTTGCAACCTTTAAGTGCAATATGAAACCAGTATTATCATTATCTTAATTGTCTTCTCCAATGATCTTTTTAAAGTCTTCACTCCGCTTGACCTCTCTGTAGCTTTTGAAATGGATAACCAGCCCCTTCCCTTGAATACCTTCTCTTTCCTCTCTAGGTTCCTCCATCTTACTACCTGACTGCTTCTTCTCAGTTTCCCTTGGTGGATCATCTTTCCTATCATGCCTCTTTATGTATGGTGCATTCATAGATTCTGACCTGGGTCCTTATCTCTCTCTGTTCAGTCTTTCATTTGGTGACTTCATTGGATCCCGTGGGGTTTAACTATCATGTCTACGAAAGGAAACTTTCAGATCTATAAATCCAGCATTAAATTATCTCTTGAACTCCAGGTCCACATCATGAAATCACATTCAGACATTTCAAACTAGTTGTCCCATAGGCCTCTCAAAATGTCTAACACAGCTATTTTCCTTGCAAAATCCACTCCTCTTCTGAACTTCTCCTTTCCTGTTTAAGAAATTAATATCCTTCTAGTCTTACAGGTTCTCTATTTTGCCATTATCCATGACCCCTCACTTTCTCTTACCTTGTATATATAATTAATTATTTAATCTTGTCCTTTCTCTAAGCACAATAATTCTCACATATGTCCCATCTCTCTATTAACACAAAGCCTCATCACTTCTCACCCTGTTGTCCAGTTTTATTTGAGACTCCATGGATCATAATATACCAGGCCCTTCTATCCTTCACTATCTCTCAAAGTCTATTCAACTTCATGTTTGTTGTTTTCATGACACTATCTGTCTCATCTTCTGGGGTCCCCTTTTCTTTCTGTCTTCAATCTTTTGCTATATCAGGGACTTTCTAATGAGTCCTGTCTTCTCATTATATCAAAGTATTTAAGCTTTAGTTTCAGTATCTGACCTTCCAGTAAATAGCCTTAATTAATTTCTTTAATTTTTTATTTATTTGATCTCCTTGCTATCAAAGTCATTTCCAGCACCATAGGTAGAGGTTTGTCATTTCCTTCTTCAATGGATTAAGGCAAATAGAGGTTAAGTGACTTGCCCAAGGTAATTCAGGTAGTAAATATCAGAGGCTGGATTTGAATTTAGATGTTCCTGATTCTAGGCTCAGCATCTATACCTAACTGGCTCCAATCTTTCACCGAGATTATTATAATAGTCTCCCTACCTCAAACCTTTCTCCTATCCAATCCATATTCCAGTCAATTGCCAAAGTAATTTTCCCAAAGTGCAGACTTGATCTTGTTGCCTTCCAGCTCAGGAAACTCAAATAGTTCCTGTTGGTCCTAGGATCATATATTAGTTTATCTTTATTTTATCCTTTTTTAGTTTTCACTTTTGTTTTCATTTAGTTTAGTTTTCATTTTCTCTCTTCCTAATAAGAGAGAAATAGCCTAAAATATATTGTTGTTATTTAAATTAACAACAGTAAAGGAAAGTTCACTTTCTGACTAGCTCCTGTTCCACCAAACTGGAAACTACCCATCTAGCAGTTGTCTATCATCTTCTCCCCATTGCCCAGAGAGATCTTCTCTTTTATCTCTGGAACCAAAAGAAGGATTATTAAGGATAATTAAGCAGAATTGGGAAATAACAACTCTTACTTGAGAAGTTATTCTCATTATTAGACACAATTAACCTGAGTGGTATACTAAGTGCTATAACCTCTATTTTCTTAAGTGTTTATTTTTGTTTACAACTCCAGTTAGTGGATAAAATGATAGGGTTTGACCCAGGAAGATTGGGGCTCAAATTTCATCTCAACATTCCAACATCAATACAAAGCTAGTTGTCTCTGGGCAACTCATTTAATCTCTTTCAGGCTCATTCTTCTGATCTGTATAACAGGGACAATATTACCTATATCATTTCTCAGAGCTTTCATGAAAACTAAATGTGTTTAATGCATTTTATATAATTATCAGAAATTACTATTGTTGTTGATAATGAGTGCCTAAATGGATAAGACATTTTGATAGGCACTAAGGCAAAAATTAGGCATAGTCCCTGTCCTCTTGGAGTTTATAGTCTGAAAAAGAGATAGTTTAGTCCTCACCTATTGCAATTACTATTGTATAAGGTAAAATATGAAAGTACAACTAGAAAGGTACAAAATATTTCAGTTTACTGAAAAGGAAGAGATTACTTCATGATGAAAAGAATCAGGAGAGGTCTTCAAAAGGAGATGGTATTTTAATTGCATCTTGAAAAACTGGTAGACACTCATCAACTAATACTATTGTTCAGAATTCCCATCCAGGATGTTTCCCACAATATCAATCACCTGGTAAATACTGTCTAATATTATCTCATTAGCATCATAGCCAGCTAACATCACTTAACTTTTACAAAGGGATATTTTCAAGAAGATATAGCAAGAACATTCTCCCCTCTACCACCTAGGTTCATGGGGGTAGTGGGCTCAAATTTGAAATGACTTTAATAAACATTCTTCCTACTAAGTTATTTTCCAAGTGTGGCATAGTTCATAGATGAGTCACTCCCTTTCTTACATGGCTGCCCAGATGATTCTACTGGCTGGATGATTCTCTACACACAGGTCTCGGGTCATCTCTGACAGTTGTGCTGGTTTTTGAGGCTTTGAGATGGAACCCATCATTGAATTGTTGATGATGAGTCTGACCTTTCAAAACTTCTGAGGTTGTAGCCTAGTCTGTTCCATCTCTGAATACTCATACTCGAAGATCAGGAAAGAAGAAATAGAAGAAATATAAAAACAAGGGTATCATGTGTTCATAGTCATGTATCAGGCTAGATAAGGAGATCAGGCAGCTGATGCTGTTCTCCATTTCCATGACTGAAGGTTCTAGCAGTTCTTCCTTATTCAAAGGTCAGAAAAGAAAAGAGAACTCAAGTTCCATTGGAGTCTTTCAAATGCACACTTGGTTCCAACCCTAGGACCAGTTAAAAGGTTTATTTATTTTTATGATTAATTTAACATTTATTTATTCTCATTTTGTACAAATAATGTTTTTTTATACATTAATAAAATATTCTTAAGAGTAAACAAAATACCCCCCTCCCCCCAAAAAATATAGACTCGCTTGAGCAATAAAGTAAAGGGAAGAGAAAAAAATTAAAATTAAAATAAAAAATAATAGTAATAATTGTAGGTATGGCCAGGTGACACAGTGGACGGAGCACCAGCCCTGGAACCAGGAGCACCCGAGTCCATATCTGGACCCGCACACCCAACAATCACCCCACCCAGCTGTATGACATACAAGCTACCCCAACCCCACTGCCCTGCAAAAAACCAAAAAAAAAAAGAAAAAAAAGACCCAAAATAAAATAAAATAGTAATAGTAGTAGGGGCGGCTGGGTGGCAGACAGAGCACTGGCCCTTAAGCCAGGAGCACCCAGGTCCAAATCCAGCCTCAGACACCCAGTGATCACCCTGCTATGCGGCCCCAGGCAGGCCACCCAGCCCCATTTGCCCTGCACCCCCCCAAAAAATTATAATAATTAAAAATGTGCTTCAGTCTGTGTTCCAACACCACCAACTTTGTTGCGGGTGGATCACATTTATTTTGTTTTTTGTTTGTTTGTTTGTTCTTTTATTATTATATGTATGGTAGGCACACAAGAAACAGAGACAGAAAACCTGTGCATACTCTCAAGATAAGGGAAGAGTCCTCCATTACATTTTCAGAGGTGGGCATTCCAGATATTCAACACATGGGTTGCCACTTGACAAAGCTCATTTTCATATTCAAAAGATTGGTTTCCTACTGACCAATACCCTATTCATATCTATATCTATCTATATATGGGGTTATGACTTGGTCAAGGTCACACAGTTAGGTAATTATTACAGGTCTGAGATCAAATTTGAACTCAGATCTTCCTGACTCCAGGGCTGATGCTCTATCCACTGGGCCACCTAGCTGCCCCCCCATCCCCCATTATATTTAAAATGCAAAGGTCCGAGTATGACATAAGCACTGATATACCAGTGTCTTAAATTATTGGCTCCCAACTTCTCTTTTTGACTCAAATTAAAGTCATTGAGAGATTTTCCAAAATGAAATAGGGTCACGCCAATAAAAGAATGTGAGATAGCAGAAAAGAAGTAGCAGCAGGAGCAATGTAGGGTGTGCTGGAATAAATAAAGTAGACCTAGGTGGAGTCAGAGTTGCCAAAGCCAGAATCCAGGAGCATAGACCTACAACTTACCCTTTATAAGTACTGATGATACCAGACTTTGCCCATAACTGGTTCTGTGACTGATCTGGGCTATATATCAGTAGGAAAGTCATCCATTTTATTGAGGCCCTATTATATCCCCTATTAGGGGAATTTCATCCAGGATAATATTAAGACAGGAGGACTTTAGATATCCCAGAGCAAAATGGGGCTCATCAGAGAGGAGGGCTACTTGATTCTCTAAGAATTTCTAAGTATTTCTTCTTGAAAGGAGGGCACAATCAGAGTAGTATAATAAGTCTGGAGGAATATATTGGTCAAATAAACAGAGAAAGAATTTTACTGGCTATTTTAGGACTTAGATTCAAGTGTTTTGTGTTTATTTTTTTCCTAGTTGACTTCAACAAAAATATCCTATTCAATAATATTGTTATCCTGAGTGCTAGCATTGAAACTGAAATACCTTTTTTTACTTTGAGACCTCATTATGAGTCAGATTTTAAATTTTCAATGGAAACCTTGGATAGAAACTATATGATTACTGAGAAGCTCCACAGATTAAATCCTGAACTTGCAAACTCACAACAGCTATCATAGCAGGATTGTGAAGCATCCTCAAAGATTTTGCTCTTCCAGTCTTTAAGTCAAATAGAAATTGATGTAAGTGAAAAAGGGACTTTCTAGAAAGGAAAGGGATAACAGTATGAAAGATCTTCCCCGATACATAAGCGATATCAACACTAATTACAGTAATGCATCTCTTCTTATCAGTAATAAGACCTTAAAGATGCAGCTAGTTACCAGTTTTGGAAAGGGGTGGCCATGGCTATCTTTAGTTCTAGCCTGAACTTCACAGAAAGGTAAGTGGTGGGAACAAAGAAAGACTGAATGGCCTTGGGACAATCTAATTTATTTCCCTTAAGACTTTAGGATTATAAAACTTCACTGATATCGAAGGGGAGAGGGGAGAAGAGGAGGGGGGAATCATGGTAGAAAGAAAAAACTGAAGTTACTTTTTTTTAATAGAATTTATGTAATTTTGGAGCCAGATTCAACTTAAATTCATTCTTGGCTGCAGCCTGATTCCATCTCAGTGGTCAGTTGAAAGGTATGAAATAGTAAGCCCACCAGAGACAGAGACAGAATGCCCATGCATGGTCTGAAGTAGAAGGAAGTATCCTCAATTACATATCATCATATATTTCCAGAAGTGGGCATTTAATAAAGTTTACATTTGAGTAGTTGTTTACTAAATTAGGAAAGAATTAAGATACTGTTAGCATTTTCAAACCATATTACAAAATAGTAATCATCTAAACTATTTGGTACTGGCTAAAGAGACTGATTAGTGGAAAATGGAGCTTGGTATTCAGTAGATCTAAAGACTTACACAAAAACTTAATATAAGAAAATGAACTTAGTAGCTTGATGCACAATAAATCAAAAGACTTACACAAGAATTTACACAAGAAAATGAACATAGTAGCTTGGTGTTCAATAAACCAAAGGACCCCAGCTATTAGGATAAGGACTCACTATTCAACAAAAATTGTGAGGAAAAACTAGAAAATAGAGCAGCAGAAAATATGTAGAGACAAATCATCTCACAAGTTATACCAAAATAAGGGGCAGCTAGGTGGCATAGTGGATAAAGCACTGGCCCTGGAGTCAGGAGTACCCGGGTTCAAATCCAGTCTCAGACACTTAATAATTACCCAGCTGTGTGGCCTTGGGCAAGCCACTTAACCCCATTTGCCTTGTAAAAACCTAAAAAAAAGTTATACCAAAATAAGCTCCATATGGATAAGAATTAGATATAAAATGTCATATAATAAAAAAGTTAGAGGAACAAGGAAGAAAGTATCTTTAGAAATCCTTTGTAGGGGCAGCTAGGTGACACAGTGGATAGAGCACTGGCCCTGGAGTCAGGAGTACCTGAGTTCAAATCCGGTCTCAAACACTTAATAATTACCTGGCTGTGTGGCCTTGGGCAAGCCACTTAACCCCATTGCCTAGCAAAAACCTAAAAAAAAGAAAAAAGAAAAAAAAAAAGAAATCCTTTGTAGCAGTGGCTATCTGACACTTACTGCCTAAAAAGCAAATGAGTTATATTTCACTTTTCTCCTAGACTTCTCATATATTCCCAGGGAAATGGGGTGGGGGAGAGGAGGTTCAATTCACTATTAACTGTGTTCCTTCATTTTTATGGCTCTAAGTACCCTAGTACTTAGATTAACTTTTACAAAAGAATATTTAATTCAAAATATAACTAGGCCAAATGAATAAAAATTCACATGTGCACACTCAAACACACACACACACACACACACACACACACACACACACACAGACCCTCTGAGGCATAATTCCTCTACAACAGGGATGGGGAACCTTATTTCTGCCATGGGCCATTCAGTTATTTATAATCATTCAAAGGCTATATTTACTCAAACATTTATTAATTTCACCAGATTTATTGAATTTCAAGTCCTGCCGGCAGTTGCCTTGCAGTGCCAGACCAATATGGCTTTCCAACTGGAGGTTCCCACCCTTGTGCTAGAGAGGCCACCTCTGTCTCTGGGGAAAGATGGGGGACTGGATTCACAATTTAGCTCAGTTCCTATATAGTATTAGTCTCATTATGTTCCAAAAGTTCCTTCCCTTCCCATTTTGTTCTCAGGGTTTCCCTGCTAGTCTGGTTACAACATTTCTGCTGGACACCAAGGTCCCTATGGCTCTAGCTTTCAGGCTGAGAACTTGACTCCTTCAATCTAGAACTGAAAAGGACAAATGAAAACAGGTCAAAACCCTAAACCTCATAGAGGTCTGTTTCATCAGGGCTGGATAAGGCTGTATCAACACAGGCTAAGTCACCATGTGCACCAGCTCCAGTCATCCAGGAACAGCCCACAGGGCACCTGAGTCCCTGGGAAGGCTTGGGTCCGTGGCAGCAGGCACTTTCCAGTTGTCTCAGCCCAGGGATTGCTAAAGACAATTTGGAAGGTCAGCAGGAAAACTTTGCTACACCAGAGTGAGCACATAGGCCACAGAGTCTAAGAGAGAAGGTTCCTTTCCCCTTACCACATAGTATCCAAGGAGTATTGCTCAGAGACCTTCATCCCCGGATACTACAGAAAAAGAAAAAATACCTCATTCTAGTAAATTTAAAGATATAGACTGTTTTGACTAGGCTTCTTCCATCCAGGTTTTAGGGTGATGCAGAACACTCACCATTTGCCAGTTCTCTGATCTCATAGTCACAAGTTCTTGGCATCTCCTACATGGGTGTCCCTATTTTAGATTGCTTGGTCATGTTCTAAAACCCTGTTACCTATGGATAGGAGAGGGAGAAACAAGGGAGAGACAGAAGATCGCATAAGATAAATTGGACAATTTGAATAATCAAATATTTAAGAGTTTTTGTACAAACAAAACCAATTCAGTTAAAATTGGAAGGAAACTAGATAACTGAGGAAAAAAATCTTTGCAGAATGTTTCTCTAATAAAGATTTCACAACTAAGAGGTACATATATGCACACATGTATGTGTGTATATCTATCTATAAACACACACACATACACACATATATATGAAATAGGTAATATATATTGAAATTTGTGAGAACAACAGCCATTCCCCAGGACATATATGTTAAAATGATACACACAGGCAGCTTTCAAAACAAGAAATCTAAGCTATTAAAAAAAATGTGAAAAGATGCTCCAAGTCACTAATTAGAGAAATGCAAATAAAAGCAACTCTGAAGTTCTGTCAAATGACCATTGGATTGTCAAAACTGATAAAAAAGGAAAACAATTTTTGGAGATTTTGGAGTAAACAGGAATACTTAGAGACTGATGGTTGAGTTGTGAAGTGGTCTAGACAATCTGGAAAGCAATTTGGAAGCATAAAACCCAAAGTTACTTAAACTATGCATATCTTTTGAAACAGTAATACCACTCTTAGGTCTTTATCTCAAAGAGACCAAAGGAAGAAGAAGAGAATACAAATATTTACAAAAATATTTATGGCATCTTTTTTGTATAATTAAAAATTAGAAATTAATGAACTACTAATCAGTTGGGAAATGGTTAAATAATTGTGGTATATCAATGTAATGGAAATTGTTCTCTAAGAAATGACAAAAGGAGGGGCGGCTAGGTGGTGCAGTGGATGGAACACCAGCCCTGGAGTCAGGAGTACCTGAGTTCAAATCCGGCCTCAGACCCTTAATAATTACCTAGCTGTGTGGCCTTGGGCAAGCCACTTAACCCCATTTGCCTTGCAAAAACCTAAAAAAAAAAGAAAAGAAATGACAAAAGGTGAAATTACTGAGAATTCAGGGGGTATTCAGATGAATTGATGTAAAGTAAAAGATGCAGAAATTGATTGGGGTAGAGCCAAGATGGCAGATGAAGGCAGGGAATCCCAGAAGTACTCAGACCACTCAAATACCTTAACATTATGACTCTAACCAAATTCTAGAATGGTGGAACCCACAAAAAGACTAAGTGAAACAATACTTCAGCCTAAGACAACTTGGGAGATATGTGTGAAGGGTCTGTTTCATCAGGGCTGGATAAGGCCATATCAGCACAGGCTAAATCACTAGTCACCAGCTCCAGCCATCCAGGAGCAGCCCACAGGGCACTTGGGTCCATGGCAGCAGGAGCTTTCCAGTTCTCTCAGCCCAGGGACTGCTAAAGACAATTTGGAAGGTCAGCGGGAAAACTTTGCCACACCAGAGTGAGCACAGAATCTAGGTCAGTGCAGGTCTTAGCACAGCTCTAGTCCTGGGAATCTGTGGAGCCACCCAGAACCTGCTTCCAGATTACTCAGACCAAGGACAATAAGGTTGAAGGGTTAGAGGGAGACTGCAGAGTTTCTCCACTATCCCTGGGATCAGATTCTGTTGTTCTGCCCATACTCAGATCCATATTGCAGTCTGGGGTCTCATACTGCCCTAGCAGAGCAGGGTCCCCTCTTCACAACTCCAGGGCATAAGGGAGTGCTTGTAGCAATCCACAGACCAGACCATAGGCCAGGAGAATAGGCAGAGGTGCTCATAAGACCTTGAAGGAATTGAGGTCCCTGGGGGAGGGGTACTGCAAAAGCACTCAAAAGTGTGGGACCATGCATCCTCCACTTTGGAAGCAGAGACCTACCTTAATAAGAGTTAAATTCAAGTCATAGGCTGGGAAAATGAGCAAACAACAGAAGATAAAAATCTGACCATAATTACTTTGGTTCCATGGGGGAATACACACTTAGAAGATGACAAAGGCAAAGCATCTGTATCCAATGGCTCCAAGAAAAATAGGAATTGGTCAAAAAAGATTTTGAAAATCAAGTAAGGGGGGTAGAGGAAAAATTGGGAAGAAAAATGAGAGCAATGCAGGCAAATCATGAAAACCAAGTCAGCAGCTTGGTAAAGGAGATACAAAAATTACCTGAAGAAAATAAAATCTTAAAAACCAGTTTAGGTCAAATGGAAAAAGCAGTCCAAAAGGTCTATAAGGAAAAGAATGCCTTAAAAAGCAGAACTGGGGGAAAGATAGATGGTGCAGTGAATACATCATTGGTCCTGGAGTCAGGAGGACCTGCATTCAAATCTGAACTCAGACAATAATTACCTAGCTGTGTGACCTTAAGTGAGTCCCTTAACCACACTGCCTTGCAAAAATAAAAAAATAAAAGAATTGACCAGATGGAAAAGGAGATTAAAAAAATGCTCCAAAGAAAATAATTTCTTTACATGCAGAATGGAACTAAGGGAAACTGATGACTTTGTGGGAAATCAAGAAACAATAAAACAAAACCAAAAGAATAAAAAATTAGAAGAAAATGTGAAATATCTCATTGGAAAAACAGAGAGATAATTTAAAAATTATTGCGTTAGGGCAGCTAGGTAGAGCAGTGGATAAAGCATCAGCTCTGGAGTCAGGAGTACCTGGGTTCAAATCTGGTCTCAGACACTTAATAATTACCTTAGCTGTGTGGCTTTGGGCAAGCCACTTAACCTCATTTGCCTTGCAAAAAAAAAAACCCTAAAAATTATTGGGTTAACTGAAAGTCATGATCAGGAAAAGAACCTTGACTTCATTTGTAAAGAATTTCTCCAGGAAAATTGCCCTGATATCCTAGAAGCAGAGGGTAACAAAGAAATTGAGGGAATCTACCAATCACCTCCTGAAAGAGATCCCCTCCCCCAAAAATCTCAGAAATATTATAACCAAATTCCAGGACTCCCAAACCAAAGAGAAAATATTACAAACAATCAGAAAAAAAATTCAAATATCATGGAGCTACAAGTTAGGATTACACAGGTTTAGCAGCATCTACATTAAGGACTCATATAGAGCTTGGATTACAATCATGAATCAACTAACCCAGCAAAACTGAACATCCTTTTTCAGGGAAAGAGATGGACACTGGGGAATTTCAAACTCTCCTGTTGAAATGACCAGAGCTGAATAGATAGTTTTATCTTTAAATTCAGGACTCAGGTGAAGCACAGAAAAGGGCAGATTATGAAGGATTTATTGATGTTGAACTATTTATAATCCTGTGCAGGAAGATGATACTGATAACAAATATAAACCTCATTTATTAGAGCAGTTTAAAAGAGCATATATAGATAAGGCACAGGAGGGAGCTGAATATGAAGGTATAATATATTATAAAGATGAAGTTAATGGATGAGAAAGGAATGAACTGGGAGAAAGAGAAAGAAGAGGTAGAATGGGCTAAGATGTTTCACACAAAAGCTTTTGCAATGGACTGGAAGTGGGGAAGGTGAAGGGGAATGAGTGAGCCTTCATTCACATCAAAAGTGGCTGGGGGGGGGGTGGCTAGGTGGTACAGTGGATAGAGCACTGGCCTTGGAGTCAGGAGTACCTGGGTTCAAATCCAGCCTCAGACACTTAATAATTACCTAGCCGTGTAGCCTTGGGCAAGCCACTTAACCCCAATTGCCTTGCAAAATGTAAAAACTAAAAAAAAAAGTGGCTCAGAGAGGAAATAACATACACACCCAATAGAATATAGAAATCTATCTTATTTAATATTTATTTATTCTCATTTTGTACAAATGTTTTTTATACATGAATACAATATTCTTGTTTAAGAGTAAACAAAATACCCCCTCCCCCCAAAAATATAGACTTGCTTTAGCAATAAAGGGGATATAGAAATCTATCTTAACCTAGAAGAAAACAGGAGAGTAAAGGGATGAGAGAAAGGCGATGGGGGAGGGGAGAGGGGTATAGGTGATAGAAGAGAGGAAAGATCATGGGACAGGGTAGTCAGATACAACTTTTGAGGACAGAGAGGGTGAAGGAGAGAGAAAATAGAATAAATGGGGGTGGGGAGGAATAGGATAGAGGGAAATACAGCTAGATATAACAACTGTGGGGAAGAAAAATTGAGTCCATTTCTCTGATAGACTTATGATAAAGAATGCAATCCAGAGACAGAGCTGATGGTATCTGAACACAGACTGAAGTACTTTTTTCCCCTCACTTTATTTTTCTTTAGATTCTTCTACTTTGTCAGGGAGGGAGGAGGGATTTTGTTTACTTTTACATCAAGACTATTGTAGTAATGTGAAAAGAAATAGTTTTTTAAAAAAAGATATAAATTTATACAATAACACTATAAAGAAAATTTTTTTGAAAGGCTCAAGAATTCTGATCAAGACAATGACCTACCATAATTCCAGGACTCATGATGAAGCATAATAACCACTCCTAATAGGGAGATCATGAACTCAAGATGCAGAATATGAGATTTGTCTTCAGACAACATGGTTAATATGGGAATTTGTTTGTCTTTTTTTTTTCTTTTTTGTTTTTAGGGTTTTTTTGTTTTTTTGTTTTTTGCAAGGCAATGGGGTTAAGTGGCTTGCCCATGGCCACACGGCTAGGTAATTATTAAGTGTCTGAGACTGGATTTGAACCCAGGTACTCCTGACTCCAGGGCCAGTATCCACTATGCCACCTAGCCACCCCGAATTTGTTTTTCTTCACTATACATATTTGTTACAGGATTTTCTCTTTCTTTCTTTCTTTCCTTCTTTCTTTCTTTCTTTCTTTCTTTCTTTCTTTCTTTCTTTCTTTCTTTCTTTCTTTCTTTCTTTCTTTTTTAATATTAAGGGTAGAGGAGGGAAAGAGAAAGCTAAATTTGAGTTAGCCAAAAAAAGAAAGACCAAAAAAAGGGTCACTGAAATATATCATATTTTATTTTTCTAAAACATTCTTTTTTAAATTCTTAGAAGACAAAAGAAACAAGGCCAGAAAGCATCATAGGCAGGCAGAAGAGAGTATTCATTGGATATTTTAAAAAAGGAAAAACAAACATACATAATAGACAAGGTTGGATGTACTAACATCTCAGTTTCACTAAGTATCTAGAAATGCTCATTTTTGTTACTTACTAAATTAAGAATAAATAAAAAAAATTTAAAAATAAGAAAACACTCTTCTAGCTTAAACCTTCTTTGTACTATCTTTTGATTCCTGGGAGAGGTATATACATACAGGTCAAAAATAATGTTCTTTGGGAAAAAAAAGAGTTACAATTTCGATGCTGGTGAACAGCTGTTCTCTAACTACCCTGGGGATAGATAATAAGAAACAATCTTAAATTGGCACCTGAAAAAATTGAGATTAGCTATAAGGAAACATTACAACTTTTTGGCAGTGAGAATAGTTTAATATTGGAATGAGATTAAAAATCTTTTTTTTTTAATTGAAAATTTTGTTTTGACACAGTAGGGATATTGCAACAAACAGAACTTACTTCCTTCTTAATTAACCCTGCCCCAAACTCCTGGAAAAAAATCCTGAAAAAAAGGCAAAAGTATGATTGTTCAGTCTTGTACAACTCTTCAGACTCCATTTGGAGTTTTCTTAACAAGGATACTCAGGTGGTTTGCCATTTCCTTCTCCATCTTGTTTTACTGATGAAGAAATTGAGGCAAATAAGGTGTAGTGATTTTTCCAGGTTCCCCCAGCTAAAATGAGATCAAGCTGGAACTCAGGTGTTCTTCACTCCAGAACTGGTATTATATCCTTTGGGCCACCTGGCTGCCATATATGGCAGTTTCTGTTTTTGTGGTTCACCTTAGCAATTTGATCATGTGGAGGAATGGATAGAGGAATGACCTTAGAATTAGACAAACCTGGGCTCACGTCCTGCCTCTGACATACCATAGCTGTGTGACTATGGTCAGATCAGTTTTAGTGTCCGAGGCAACTCTATAAAGCCACAAATTATCAATGATTTACCAATCTACATCCAAAGTGGAAGTTTCCACATCATGAGAATTGCAAAAATAATCTCCACCAGCAAGAAAAGCAGGCACTTTAATTTTTATTATTTTGGTACTATTATCAAACATATCTCATTCAAATTTTGTTACATTTAATGTTATCTTTTATTACATTATTGTTACCATTGTATATATTTCTTTGGCTTCCCTTCTCTGCCTTTTGTCTCTTCCATACCAATCCATACTTCACTAGTTGCCGACACAATTCCCTAAAGCACAGTTCTGACTATATCACCCCCAGTCCCATTTAATAAAGTCCTGTGGCTCCTATTAACCCCAGCATCAAATATAATGTTTGATACTGAAAGCTCTTCCTACCTTCTTCATTATACTCTTTTCAACTAAATCAACACACTAGAGATTCCATCACTCCTCTACCCGACTTTGTCTACTGGTCAACAGACTTGGAATTTTCTCCCTTTCAACCTCCACCTCTTCATTTCCCAGGCTTCTTTCAAGACTCATCTCAAAATGTTTAACATGGTTGCACTTGTATAACCTTTATTACATTATTCACTGTCAAGGGGAGGGGTGAAGGGAAGAGAGGGAGGGAGAAAAATGTGAAACTCAAAATCCTTTTTTTTTTTGCAAGGCAAATGGGGTTAAGTGGCTTGCCCAAGGCCACACAGCTAGGTAATTATTAAGTGTCTGAGAATGGATTTGAACCCAAGTACTCCTGACTCCAGGGCCGGTGCTTTATCCACTGCACAACCTAGCTGCCCAACACTCAAAAATCTTACAAAAAAGAAAAGGAATGTTGAAAATTATCTTTGCATATAGTTGTTAAAATAAATAAATTTATTTTTAAAAAATATTTATTTTTTTAAAAATATTTATTTCAAGGGGTGGCTAGGTGGTGCCCACCCTGGAGTCAGGAGTACCTGAGTTCAAATCCGGCCTCAGACACTAAATAATTACCTAGCTGTGTGGCCTTGGGCAAGCCACTTAACCCCATTTGCCTTGCAAAATCTTAAAAAAAAAATTATTTCAAATCCCATCTTCTGTAGGAAGCCTTTCCCAGTTTGTTCATTTCCTCCTTCATTTCTGGTGCCTTCCCCTCTGAGACTTCCTCCCATTTATTCTACATCCATCTTGTATGTACCCAGTTATTTTCATGTTGTTTCCCCCATTTGTTACAATGAAGTAAAGGAACTAAGTTTTATCCAGACAATAAAATTTATTCAACAGGCATGCAGTTGCAAAACAAAACAAATTGAACCCCAGGTTCTCAGTAGCATAAGAATTTCCATTAAAGCTAACATACACTTTGGAGAGAGTGATAAATAAGATATAAGGATTAAAGCATTTGGTTTCTTATTGGTATAGGGGACAGGACACACTCAGGTGAAAAGTATTCTTATTATGGAGTGATAGTGGGAAGGGAGAGTAAACATATATAATCTAAAAATCAGGTGACTTATTAACTTCACAAAATAATGGTTAAAAAACAAAATGGAATTACTTATGCTCTTTTTTTTTTAGGTTTTTGCAAGGCAAATGGGGTTAAGTGGCTTACCCAAGGCCACACAGCTAAGTAATTATTAAGTGTCTGAGACTGGATTTGAACCCAGGTACTCCTGACTCCAGGGCCTGTGCTTTATCCACTGCGCCACCTAGACACCTCCCTTATGCTCTTTTTAATGTAACAATTAGAATGTGAGCTCTTTGCTTGCAGGCACTCCATTGGTTATGTATCAAGTGTGACTAGAGTTAAAGATAAAATAATGATAATAATAATAATAATAATAATAATAATTTTCATATAATCAAGGAGTTTATATTCTAAAGGAGGAGACAACATACAAATAACTTTATAAATACAAGATAATTTATTAAAGATAACCAGAGATAGGGTTGAGGGGAGAGGTTTGGTGAAACTACTTTTAATCTTAATTTCCCATACATGCACTAACAGTGCCCTGCACAATGGACTGGTTAATTTTATATCACTTCATACAAATTTTCCCATGTTCTTCTGAAATATTCATATGTTGAGTACCTTTATTGCTATAATATTCCATTATATTTATATACCATAATGTTTCAAGCATTCCCTTATCATTCTAGACAAAACAACTCTGACTTTTTACCATTACAAAGAGTATAACTATGAATATGTTTGTATATAAGAGTCTCTTATTGCCATTGACCTCCTTGAGGTACAAATTTAGTCCTTTGATCTCTGAATCAAAGGATACAAATATAGGGTGGCTAGGTGGCACAGTGGATAGACCTCTGGCCCTAGAATCAGGAGTACCTGAGTTCAAATCCAGCCTCAGACACTTAACAATTACTTAGCTGTGTGGCCTTGGGCAAGCCACTTAATCCCATTGCCCTGCAAAAGCTTAAAAAAAGAAAAGGATACAAATAATTTAGGAATCTTTAAAGCACAATGAAGTTATTGAGGACATCTAGGAGACATTTTCACTTGTTTTTATTGTCTTCCTTTAATTAGAGATATGCAGATTATCTTGTAAATACATAAATTATAATAATTTATAATCAAAGAATTAGTACCTGTGTCCATTTTGTCTGGGGGTAGTCTTGTTTAAATGCAAGGGCACTGAAAAAAAAAAAAGGACTTCACAAAAATTCCTTTAAGCCTTATAAGAAAAGTTATATTATCAACCAGGTCTGCCTATTGTTGAAAAACTTTGGTTTATTTTTCCTATGTTAAAATCTTTGTACTTTAGTTTGACCCAAATAAGGCAACATGGGAATCTCCTCAGTGATCTCTGTTGAACCTTTCCTACTTCCACTTATGCCCTACTCCTCTGGAGAAAAGAATGATCTTAGCCTGTAGAGAGTTCTCTGAAGTCCCCATCAGCATTAAAATTCTAAGATTACATGGCATAAAGTGAGGTCTAAACAGAACGCTACACAGGAAATTACAAAGAGAGAAAATGAAATTGTGTAAAATGAAGGAATAGATATGGTGCTGGAATCTATCAACTAATTTGATATTTAGTAAGCTTCTACTATTATTATGTGCTAGCCACTGGAGATGAAAAGAACAGAATGAGAGAGTCCTTGCCCTCCTCAGGAAGCTTATTTTCTACCAGGAAAAATCAATCAACAACAACTTAGTAAACTCCTGCTATGCAAAGTAAGATAATATAGTCATATAGAAAACCAGAAAGATGAGTTTAAGTTCTGATTTGACACATACTGACCTGTGACTCTAAGCAAATCACTCCTCTCACTGCTTTAAGCAACTTTCTATAACTAGAAATTTCAGATAAGATACTGACTTAAGGAACATTGGGAGTTTCCAATGAAATCACAGATCTAACCCAAATGACAGATAATTGATTGATGATGCTTATCCTTCATTCTTGGAAGAGGACCTTAACATAAGGTAGGTGATGACAAGAGACAAAAATGAATTGGATTTGAGTGAAGGAGTGCTACAGTCATTAGATTCAGTTTCTCCTTCAGAGACATCTGGGTCTAGTGTCAACATAAAGATCAAGACTACTGGAGATGCCCTGGGATGCAGTAGGAGAGCTTGGCCTTTTAAAGCTAAAGTCTTTCCTGGGTCACAGTTTGATTTTAGTAATGCCCATTCAGTAATTAAGGTTAGGTAAGTGAGAGGTGAGGAAATGAGGCCAAGAATGGTCACTTGCAAAAGAAAAAAAGTGAGTGGGTGAGACACCCAGGGTTTTTCAGTGATCATAGGTGGTAAGAAAGAAAAGAAAAAGGATCTCTTTTGCTTAGCCTAAAACAATCAAAACAACAATAACAACCTCAAAAATCAAATCAGTTTGGGAGGGGAAGAACCTCTGGGTTTCTGGTCAAAGAAAACAGTCTACTACTTACATTCTCTCTGAACCAAACATGACCCAAAATAGAATCAAGTGGGTTTAATCTAAGATCCATTGTTGGTCAATCAATGAGACCCAGAAAAATCTATCACTATCCTCATTCTTATATTATGTGTTATGTGTTCTACTAGTTAATGTAATTAGCATAGAGAGGTGGATTTACCTAATAGACAGAGGCTTTGGAGTCCAAAAGAACTTGTATTCTATTAGTTCCCCTGGAAACTCTCTAAAACTATAGATTACAAATATCTCATATTGGAAATTATTTGCAAAGATGAAATTGTAGAACTAAGCTTCCCTTTCCAACTCCCAAAAGGAAGATAGTTGTTGAGTTGTGTCTAACTCCTGATGACCTCATCTGGGGTTTTCTTGGCAAAGACACAGGAATAGTTTACTATTTCTTTCTCTAGCTTATTTTATAGATGAGGAAACTGAGGTAAACAGGGTTAAGTGACTTGCCAGTGTCTGAGGCCAAATTTAAACTCAAGTCTTCCTGACTCTGGGCCCAGCACTCTACTTTGCTATCTAGCTGCCCAAAGGAAGTTAGAATATACCACAAAAAAAGGGGGAAAGAAAAAGAGAAAAAAAGTAGTATTTCAAAAAGGGTTAATAGAGTTGATTTGATTTTTTAGGAGAGAGAAAAAACTGACTCCAAAAATATATTTGATATAGATTAATTACTTTTTGAAGTAACAACCAGCTATTTTTCATTACAATTCATTATTAAGAACAATATAAAAGAATTGGCAAGGCAAGGAGAGGTGCCTAAGGGATCCCTTAGGAAATATCACAGATGCTGGCTTAACTTCTCTCCCTTCCCCTCAGTAGCCTGCTATTGTTCTCTGAAAATGATTTTCCAATGGAGGATGGACATTAGATGAGGTAATGTACCTCTTTGCTTTGAATTTTAAGTGAAAAATTTAAAGGGAGAAAAATTAGTCTCTGGAGGATCCCTGTGATTTTTCTCATTTCATTTAATTTTCATTTTGTAAGGGTTTCTATAACCTTTATTTATTTATATTTTTAAAGTTTTATTGATGCCTTTTGTTTTTATACCACAGACATTTCCCAATATGCCACCACCATATTGAACTCTTCCTTATAACAAAGAAAAACAATTAAGTAAATCCAACTGAGTCTAATAGTTTATGCAATATTCTGTACCCTTAGTGTCTTCTGCCAAGAAGAGAGAAGTGTGCATTCATCATGAACAGTCATTACAATGACCACTGAAAATAATTAAAATGGCTTCAGTTAGAGTTATTTTGGTTTACATTATTGAAGTCATTGTCTCTTTGAAATAGATAGTCCTCTAAGAAGTTTTGCTTACTTCATTTTGCATCAAGTAATGTCTTTACATGTTTTTCTGATTCCTCAAATTTGTTGTTTCTTACTTATTCCATTACAGTCTTTCTCCAGTCATCCTGACTCACATCTGGCCACTGGGCCCAGATGACTCTGGAGAAGAAAGTGAAACTGATGACTTAGCACAGCAACTTCTCACTCAAATCCTATTCACTTGCTTGTCATGGCATCACCTCCCTGATGTCATCTTCTTCTTAGAGAATGAAGGAAAACATTTTTAATTCTATTACATTCATACCATTATACCCTTTATATTTTGGTAAAACATTCTCTTTAGAACATTGCCATCTGTTTCCAGTTCACCCAAATTCTTTAGAAAACTAAAAGTGAAACTTGAAGGTAAGAGTGACCAGATTAAGGAACTTTAGTAAAGTACCTTACCCAGCAAGGACTAGGTAAATCCCTGCCCCCAGGCACAAGAAAAGTCCCTATCAAGAAAACAATAGGGGGAAGGGCCAAGATGGATCAAGTCTTAGGCTCTCATAAATCTTAGAAACTAAGGACTCTAAATTTTCGAGAGACAGAACCCACAGAGGGACCCAGTGAGGCAGTTCTCCTACTCAAGGTAACCTAGAAAAGAGCAGAAAGGCTCTGCTCCCTGGGGTTGGAGGGGTGGCCCGCCAGAGGGTTGGCCCACCAGGGTGAAAGAACTTCAACCTCCTGAAGGCAGCCCCAGGGCACTGGGAGCCCCAGCTCACAGCTACGGGGGAGTTTCCTGACCTATGCCCTAGGGAGCACCGGCACCAATTGGGGGAACAGCAGGGGACCTCTGCCAGAGCCAGAACATGAAGCCCAGGCCTCAGGGCACACAGTGAGCAGCCCACTGCAGCCCAGATCCAGGAAACAGAAGCAGGCAGAGCCAGTAAGCAGGAGCCCCTAGTGCATGAGCCCTTTGAACCTAGGAAGGGGAGTGAAGAGAAATAGACTGCAGAGCTCTGTCCTCTACCCATGAAACAGGACTCTGGGGCTCTGACCACATTCAGATCCTGATCGCAGTCTAGGCCCCCCCCATAGAACAGCAAGGCCCCCCCCCCCTCAGCCCCGTGGCAGAGGCACATATTGAGAAATATTTTGCATATGAGCCCAAGAAGGATCAAAACACTCAGTCTGCAGATGAAGAAGCACAAGCTCCTGTATCTAAAGATTCCAAGAAAAACAGAAATTGGACTCAGGCTATGACAGAGCTCAAAAAAAACTTTGAGCAAGTTAGAAGAAAAACTGGGAAAAGAAATGAGAGATGCAGGAAAAACATGAAAATGAAGTCAGCAGCTTAGTCAAGGAAATCCAAAAAAATACTGAAGAAAGGGGCAGCTAGGCGGTACAGTGGATAAAGCACTGGCCCTGGAGTCAGGAATACCTAGGTTCAAATCCAGTCTCAGACACTTAATAATTACCTAGCTGTGTGGCCTTGGGCAAGCCACTTAACCCCATTTTGCCTTGCAAAAAAAAATAGCATGCTAAAAACCAGTTTAGGTCAAACGGATAAAACAGTTCAAAAAGTTATTGAGAAGAAGAATGCTTTAAAAAGCAAAATTGGCCAGATGGCAAAAAAGATAAGAAAACTCTGAGGAAAACAAATCCTTCAGACAAAGAATAGAACTCAGGGAGACTGATGAATTTACGAGAAATCAGGACTCAATACTTCAAAACCAAAAAAATGAAAAATTAGAAGAAAATGTGAAACATCTCATTGAAAAAAACAACTGATATGGAAAACAGATTTAGGAAAGATAATTTAAAAATTATTGTATTACCTGAAAGTCATGATCAGGAAAAGAGCCTTGATATCATTTTCAAAGAATTACTACAGGAAAATTGCCCTGATAACCTAGAAGCAGAGGGCAAAATAGAAATGGAGAGAATCCACCAATCTCCCCCTGAGAAAGAGATCCCAAAAAACCCTTAGGAATATTATAGCCAAGTTCCAGAACTCCCAAGTCAAAGAGAAAATATTACAAGCAGCCAGAAGGACACAATTCAAATATCATGGAGCTGCAGTCAGGATCACACAGGACTTAGCAGCAACTACATTAAAAGCTTGTAGGACTTGGAATAGAATATACCAGAAGGCAAAAGAGCTTAGAATGCAACTGAGAATCAACTACCCAGCCAAACTGAATGTCCTCTTCCAGGGAAAAAGATGGACTTTCAATGAACCAGGGGAAGCCTTTCAATGAACCAGGGGAATTTCAAATGTTCCTGTTAGAATGGCCAGAGTTGAACAGAAGGTTTGATCTTCAAATACAGGACTCGGGTGAAGCATAGAGATTGCAGGAGAAGGGGAAAATATGAAGGACTTAATGATGATGAACTGCATATATTCCTGCATAGGAAAATGACACCGATAATACTCATATGAACCTTCTCAGTTAATAGAACAGGTAGAAGGAGCTTTTATAATTGAAGCACAGGAGAAAGCTGAAGTTGAAGATAAAATATGGTGTAAAAATGTAGTCAATAGAAAAAAGGGAAATGTAATGGGAGAAAGAAAAAGGAGAGGGGGAATAGGCCAAGATATTTCATATAGTAAGATTTTTCTTTATTACAATGAGCTATTGCAATGATATGGAAGGGGGTAAGGCAAGGAGAATGAGGGAATCTTCGCTTTCATCAGAGGTGGCTAGGAGAGGATATATACAGCATATATACTCAATGGGGTATAGGCATATGGAGTAAGAAGGAGGGGGAACATGGGGAAGGGGGGTGATGTGAGTGATGGAGGAGAGGATGGACCATGGGGGTGAGCGGTCAGATATAACACATTTTCTTTTTTACTTCTTGCAAGAGGCTGTGATTGGATGGCATTTCTAGGACCATAGGGCCAGGTGGATGCTGGGCCTAAGGAGTGGTATGGGGGCTGGGGGCCTCTTGAGCCCAGGGCCAGGGATCTGTCTGCTGTGCCACTCAGCTACCCTACAGCAGAGTCAGAGTGAAAGGAGAAAGAAAATATAGTACATGGTAGTAGAGAAATATGAAAGGAGGGAGTTGCAATCAGCAATGGCAATGGTGGAAAAATATGGAAGTAACTTTTGTGATGGACTTATCATTAAAGAATGTGATCCACCGGCAACAGAGTTGTTGGTGTTGGAACAAAGACTCAAGCACATTTTTTATTATTATTATTTTTGGGGGGATGCAGGGCAAATGGGGCTGGGTGGCCTGCCTGGGGCCACATAGCAGGGTGATCGCTGGGTGTCTGAGGCCAGATTTGGCCCCAGGTGCTCCTGGCTCAAGGGCCATTGCTCTGTCCGCCACCCAGCCACCCCTACTATCATTACTATTTTATTTTATTTTGGGTCTTTTTTTTCTTTTTTTGTTTTTTGCAGGGCAGTGGGGTTGGGGTGGCTTGCATGTGACACGGCTGGGTGATTGTTGGGTGTACAGGGCTGGATATGGGCTCGGGTGCTCATGGCTCCAGAGCTGGTGCTCCATCCATTGTTCCAACTGGCCATACCTACAATTAATGCTATTATTTCTTTTTAATTTTAATTTTTTTCTCTCTCCTTTGCTTTATCACTCAAGCGAGTCTATATTTTTTTGGGGGAGGGGGTATTTTGTTTACTCTTAAACAAGAATATTTTATTAATGTATAAAAAACATTTTTACAAAATGAGAATAAATAAATACTAAATATAAAAAAAAAAAGAAAACAATTCCTGTCTAACCCGAAATGATCAAGTCCAGGAGTTTTAGCCCACATATACATGTATATCTCTAATTACCACCCTTTAAAATCTCAACCTTTCTTTTGTTGAGTTGCTGTCTCCCTTTGGGAGGCCAACCTAATTTTGGGAGTTTCAAAATAACCACCTTCACTGGACTTAAAAATAATCTGAGTCTGAATCCTTTCTGCACATCTTGCAACCCACCTTGATTGTATCCAACAAGAGTATAGGGAAGAAGAGCAAAAGGATTCAGTTTAGGAAGTAGGTCAGGCTCCTACCTGGATTTCACTTGGCTTTGTTATATGACTTGAGACAAATCAGGTCTTTGAAGTCTTTGCTTCTTCCCCTAAAAAATCCTGCGATTAGCTTCTGACTAATCATAATCCTACATGATTAGCCTCTGACTTTAGAAAGTTGAAATCAGAATCCCTTTTTTACCATAGGTCAAAATGCTTTGAGATCACCAGAAGGAAAGCGTTTTGATTAATATCCCAGTTGTGGCAAATTCCATCCTGCCATGGGCTTTATTCACTGACCAAAAAGACCTCTTTTATATAGATTTGTAGAGGCAGTCATGTCCCGATAAATATACAGTTTTAAGCTCCCAATGGCAACTGATGAACCTACATGGAAACTTAAGGAGATTTTTTTTTGGATGATTGTTGTTTATTTGGTTTATTTTCATCTGTGTCCAAAAGTCCCTGAAATATAAGGTAGACAAAGTAACTTAATTTAGGGAAAGATTAATCAAGGTTAATGAAAGATTGAAAAAAGTTTTCTTTTATTGCTTTCTAGAACATAAAGGAACTAAGTGCTAACAAAGTGATCCTACTAAAGGACCTTTTAACTAATAGATAAGGCCTTTGTAATTAGCAATACTATCAATATTCCAACAAAAGGACTGAATCCTTATTAGTCCAGGTTGAACTAAAGATGAAATTCTAATTACAGAGTTATAACAAATGAAGTTTTACTTTACTTAATGACTACTTTAAAAATAAGGTGAGCAACTAGATAGCTCAGGTCTTACAATGTATAAGACCTGAATTCACATCTTTCTTTAGCCTCTAGTTTTGTGACCCTGAGTAAGACACTTACATTCCTGCTTCAATTTCCTCATCTGTAAAATGAGAGTAATATAAGCACCTACCTCCCAAGGTTGTTGTGAGGATCAGATTAAACATTTGTAAAGCACTAGATAAGTGCTAGTTTTACTATGAAAAAAAAAGAACCTTTAGTATATTATTGCATACTCATTTTTCAGTCATGTCTGACTTTTTGTGACCACATTTGGGATTTTCTTTGAAAAGATACTGAGGGCAGCTGGGTGGATAGAGCACTGGCCCTGAAGTCAGAAGGACCTGAGTTCAAATTTGACCTCAGACACTTAAAATTATTTAGTTGTGTGCAAGTCACTTAACCCAGTTGACTTAAATAAATAATATTTAAAAAAAAAGAAAAGAAAAAGATACTGGAGTGGTTCACCATTTCCTTCAATTTATTTTAAAGATGAGGAAATTGAGGCAAATAGGGTTAAGTGACTTGCCCAAAGTAATACAGTTAATGAATATATGAGATTGGAATTCAGGAAGATACACCATGCAAACTTGCAAAATAGTTCTTGGCCTGCAATGGATTGTAAGTATCTGAGAATGCGTCCAAGACTTGGTTAAGAACCTCAAATGGAGAAACTATGCATTCCTTGATACTTGGAAGGAGCAATTATTTCAAAGGAATGAGAAAGTACTCACTTTCTCTATTGATGCATATCAATATCCTTCCCTGACTTTTCATCCTACATAATTGGAAATCAATCGCATTTTCCCACAAATTCTAGAAGTCTTTGTCTTATGGTCTTATAATTTTAATACCATTTCAGGTGTATATCTCTTGTCTTTCATTCTTGTACATGACTGGCCCATCTCCTTTTCCCATCATATAGATAGATAGATAGATAGATAGATAGATAGATAGATAGATAGATAGATAGATAGATATCCTCAATAATGTGCTTCATTCTACTTATTGCAAAATGTAGGTGGCATCAGAGAGCCTCCTTATGCTCACCACATCTCCATTCCATTATCTTTTGGATTATTTGTCATATTAATTCTTCTGACACCCTTTGCAGTCTAGTTCCAACCGAAATTTCTAGGATGATTAAATTATTCTTACACTCTCTATTGCATTTGTTCCCTGTACCTATATCTCTGATCATTGTTTCTTTTTCCAAATAATCCCCCAAAGCTGAACTGTTCCTTCGCACTCCTAGTTTCTATCTCTTGAAACTTCCAACTTTCTTCAAGGCCAAGCTCAAGTGCCACCTTCTTCAAGAGGCCTTTTCTGATCCCTCCTTTCCCTGCCCCTCCCCCTGCCATTAGTGTCTGGTTCACATCCCTATTCTTGTGTATTTATTCGGTATTTACTGTCTCATTTTTGTGCTTATAACCCCACTTAGCAAAAATCCTATACAAGATTTTGTTGTGTTTTTGTCCCAGATGTATAGTTTCATTACCTTAGATGGTTCACCTATGCAGAATTTCCCCTAACAATAGAACACTTGCTCTGCTACTTGCTATAGTCTTAGGGGATTACTTTGAAGCACTAAAAAGGTTAAGTGACTAGTCCAGGATCCGACAGCAGTAGGTGTGAGAAGGAGATTCAGATTATATCTCAGTGACCTAATATACTTTAGAATACGATCAATCCTCAGCTTTCAGGAGGGTAACATTCCTAGAAAATGGCAAGAAAACCAAAAATGTAAGTATCAAAATACTGAACCCATGAGAAATAAATAAGAGGTTAGGTTCCTGTTCTGTGATCACCCAAAACTGTAATTTTCACTAGAGATTATTGAAAATATACTTTCTGCATACAATTCTTCATAATAAAGCATTAATTCTGATAATATGCACTTTCCCTACAACAGTAACCAGGAAACAATCCATAAAATACAGTTCACAAAATAAAACTGGTAATATGTAAAACATTTTTCCTTAATAGTAATTCCCTGGAATTCTGTGCCCTTTTGTACTAACATCTCAAAAACACCAACAATGATTTCAGACAATATTCATTTTTTATAATACATGAATTATACAGTACCAAAAATCTGGTTTTGTTGAGTCATTTTTTTAAGCCATATTTGACTCTTTGTGACTCTGTTTGGGATTTTCTTGGCAAAAATACTGGAATAGTTTGTCATTTCCTTCTCCAGCTCATTTTACAGATGAGGAAACTGAGGCAATCAAGCTTAAGTCATTTGCCCAGGGACACATAGCTAGTAAGTGTTTGAAGCCAGATTTGAATTCAGGAAGATGAGTCTAAATGACTTCAAACTTGGCACTATATTCACGGTATCATCTAGCTGCCACCATTATTACTATACAACAAATAAAATTCTTAAAATTAAAACAATTTTAACCTGAATCTTATTTTTCTCTGTGTCAGATGGAGGATATGAGGATATTGTAGTATATCTCATACTGCTGTAAACCTCTCTACCTAGGCCAACTTTTGAAAACCAAGGATGAGGTTGCTAAGACTTTAGTCTCTGCTGTCTGAAGCATGGAGACTGGTGAGGTCTTGAAATAACCTCTGACATTCATAGATGTGGACATATCACAGCTAGTGATATTAAAGATCTTGAATGACCCACCAGCTTGAAATACTTTTTACAGATTTCATAAATTGGTTAACATTAAACTCTCCACCTTTGGTGGGCATAATTGCAACACAAAACTTGAGTTTTAAAGGCCAACAGTGAAAATATACAATATATGCAAAGGTAGCTCTTTACTCTACAAAGGTAGGGTGAACAAAACCAGTGAAGCATCTAGCAGGATCCATCACTCCACAAACTTATCTGCATTGCCTCTCTTATTTTTTTTCTCTGTTTCACATAACTGAAAATGTGTATGGTTACCAATATAAAAGTGAAAATGAAATTACTAATAAAATCACACAAATGCTTGAGGTCATGAAAGTTAAACCCATGTATACTGAGGACTGACTCTATATACTACACTACATGCTATATGTATATGTACACTTATATGTATAGTATATATTCCTACTATTGTAGATACTTAATAACAATTCTTATTGTTTGATTGATCCATCCTGATGCTCCAGGATACAGTCACATAAAATCCCTAGATAAATAATGGAATTTAAAAAGATGGTCTTTGGGGATCACTGAAAGAAAAACATTATGTCCATCATATAATTCAACTAAATTCAACAAACTCTTGCAACATGCATATTATATGTGAAGTACTAACCATACAAAGACAAAAAATAAAACAGTCCTTGCCTTCAAGAAGATACCAGCTACTGGGAGGATATAACACCTTTACCTCTGATAAGTAAGTGCAAGGTGATGCTCACTGCTGGTTGTTAAGGAGGATCATAGAAAGTTTCACAGAAGAATAGCACTTTAACTGATCCTTGAAGGCAGGTAAGAATTTCCAAGCTTGAGGGGTGGCTAGGTGGCACAGTGGATAAAGCACCGGCCCTGGAGTCAGGAATACCTGGGTTCAAATCTGGTCTTGGACACTTAATAACTACTTAGCTGTGTGGCCTTGGGCAAGCCACTTAACCCCATTGCCTAGCAAAAACCTAAAAAATAAAAAAATAAAAAGAATTTCCAAGCTTGGCAAAGCATCATGAAATAATGGATTATCTTGTAAACACATACATGATTGTTCCTATATTGCAAAACGTTCATAACCAAAGAGGATACTACCAATCCCCCATGAGTTAGGCATGCATTCTGAGTAGTTCTCTAGAAATGAGTATGGGCTTGAACAGATCCATGCATCCTCTCATGAGCTTTTCTTTTGACTGTGAAGATTGTAGTAGGTCAAAACCAAGTCCCAGGACAGAAACCCATCACAGGACAAAACCAAAGCTTATAATGAGCACCCCTGGGAAATAAATTGTTGACTTTGACTTAGTACACTTAATCAACTATCACCTTGAAGCTTAAAACCAGCTATGAGCACAGGACTAGGAGGGTTGATTCCTAAGCCTCTGTCCAAGGAAAGTATCCCTTTAGATGATATGGATAATGAGATCAGAGACCAATCAGGGCCTTTTAAATCCATAATTGCTGCCACACATGGCTGGACAAAAAAAGATAGGACTATGTTGCTCCTGCTTAAAAGACCCCAGAAGTTTTGGAGTACTTGTGAGAGTAATTATTGCTTTAGATCTCTCCTAGCTACTGGATCCAGAGAGCTCAGATGCAATCATCTACCCTTATGTTGCCTTGTGGACTTTCCCGACAATATCTTAAGTCACTTCAAATCAGGATTATTTGCTTTTACCCCTACCCTGAAACCTGCCTTCACAGTGGCCAATCTGGTTTATTAAACCATGTTACTTACTATGACTTCCCCTAACCTAGAGTCCTAGACTATAGAGACTGAGTCACCTATAGCTGACATGATTTATTTCTGATGTTATTAGTAAATACTAAAAGCAGTAATCAGACATAGATATGTAGGATTCATTAAATTATTATACTGAGAAATCCAGGCCTGGAAACTATGGGGGTAGAAACAGTAATTGAATAATAATAAAATCAAGCACAACTTTTCAGTAGGAGGACAAGCAGGATGTGGGGGTAGCCTCTAGAGTTCCTAAGTAGATTTCCTTCTGTATTTCTGTTCCTTGAAGTCTCTGGAGGTGTCATGTGTTCTAGTCTATGAGATGCTCAAAGTCTTTGATAGAGAGAACATCAAAAGTGTGATGAATCTGTGTCACAGGGATAGCAACAGTCACTCCTTGAAAATGACTTCAGGGTACCTTAGTGGTCATCTGGCTTGAAATCCTCTTATTATACAGATGGGAAAAATATGAAAGCAAGATAATCTGGGAATAAAACTCACTTCTTCTGGAAAAAAGAAAAATACTTCCCTTGAGTATTCTCAGTGTCCCAGGACGCTGATCTATATTTCATGGGATCATATATTTAATGAAGGGAAGGACCTTTAAAGTTACCCAATTCAGTTTCATTTTACAGATGAGTAAGTCAAGGATCAGAGAGGTAAAAGGTCAAGATGGCCAGGATCATACAAGTTAACAAGGGTCAGACCCAAATCCAGGAGTTTTCTACTATGTTACATTGCTTCTCATTCCTCACTTACAGTAAACTGCTTTATACTTTTGAGAGAAATGTTCACAAAATCAATAGGAGTGGGGCGGCTAGGTGGCATAGTGGATAAAGCACCAGCCTTGGAGTCAGGAGTACCTGGGTTCAAATCTGGTCTCAGACACTTAATAATTACCTAGCTGTGTGGCCTTGGGCAAGCCACTTAACCCCATTTGCCTTTCAAAAAAAAAACCTAAAAAAAATCAATAGGAGCAGGGGCAGGATTAGCAGAACATGTGGCCTAGAATCATCCACATCCTTTTCGCTGGTCAGTTATTCTAATAAGCACATATTAAACTCTTAAAACGTTCCAGGAGCTAAGCATTGGGATCACAAAGAAGCAAAAAGACAGTCCCTGCCCTCAAGGAACTTTTAATCTAAAAGTGAAAGACAACACATAAAAGAAAATTGAAATGGGAGGGAAAAGGAAAAGGGGGGGACAGGGTGGAAAAGTTCAGAATAATAGAGAAATGAAGAGATTAACCCTTCCTTAAGTAGAGGTTCTGGGTGGGAGTCATCCAATTAGAGAGAAAGGCCACAAGAGTAAAGGGTACTACCAAAGTATGAATTCCAAGGCTGAAGTGATATCCCAAGATGAAGAGCTCTTGGCACATGATGATTTCCAGTCTGCAGCCTAGTGAGAAACCATTAGTGTGGTTCCAATGACAGAAATGCCAGGAAAAGTCTGAAATGTTAGAATTATCAAGAACCAGAAAGAAGAGATGGACTGTATAAGATCAGGAGCTGGGGAAAGGGGAACCTCAAAGGCTGTCTTATCTAACTTTTTTGGGGGGGGAAGGGGAAGCCCTGAGGCAATCAAGGTTAAGTGATTTGCCCAGGGTCATAGAGCTAGTATCAAGTGTCTGAAGCTGAATTTTCATCCAATATTTAATGGATAGGTTGTAACTTGTACAAGGTGTCACAGTAATTATGAGAGGCGGGATGTGATGTGAACCTGGCTCACCTGAGTCCAGAGCAGGACTACTTTCCATTGTCCCATACCATTTCCTATATAAAGCAGAAGAGTTAATTAACTAGAAGAGGAAGCATGAAATCAGAGAAGAGAGACCTGGTTAAAAAGACCTGGAAGATTATATTGGCAATGCAATCTAATCAGAAAACAGTGAGAGGCAGGACTTGGGTTAAAAGAAATTGTCGGGGCGGCTAGGTGGCGCAGTGGATAAAGCACCGGCCCTAGAGTCAGGAGGACCTGGGTTCAAATCCAGTCTCAGACACTTAATAATTACCTATCTGTGTGGCCTTGGGCAAGCCACTCAACCCCATTGCCTAACAAAAACCTAAAAAAAAAAAAGTCAGTAAAAGAAATTGTCTAAGCTAAATTCGTCTAAGCAAATTTGAACTGGAGCAAAGAATTTCTTCTCAATATGCTGAGGGTACTAATATCTTTTTTAAGTCTCAATGAGCAATGGCTATTGCAATTCCCAGAAGTCCCAGGGTTTTCTCCATGTCAGAGCAATGACATCAGGGACATGATGCCATAACAAGCAAGTGAATGGGATTTGAGTGAGGGCAATGTTATGCTAGGTTCATCAACCTCACTTCCTCCTCCAGAGTCATCTGGGTCCATTGGTTATGAATCAGGTCAACTGGAGATGGCCCTAAATGTGAGACAATCAGGATTAAGTGATTTACCCAAAGTAACATAACTAGTACGTGTCAAGTGTCTGAGGTTGGATTTGACATCAGGTCCTCCTGACTCCAGGGTCGGTGCTCTATCTACAACTGTGCCACCTAGAACTAGACTTGAAACCCAATTTTTGTTTACTTAGGCAGGTCATATTCTCCCTGGGCCTCAGTTCCCATTTGTCACATGGGCAGCATAATGAATGCAAAGACCTTTGAGATCATCCAATTCCACTCTTCTTATTCTGTGGTGCAGCAGATAGAGCACTGGGCCTGGAGGTAAAACGACCTGAGTTCAAATCCAGCCTCAGATGCTTAACTATCTGTGTTGGGTTTGGGCAATCTTTGTCTGCCTCTGTTTCCTCAGCTGTAGACTCATTCTTTAGCTCTAGTGTTTCTGAGACAAGTTTGAATACTAGATCTGTATGTTCTCAGTAAAACCACTTAAACTTAGGGAGCCTTAGCTATTCTCTCTGTACTATTGGACTAAAAGACCTTTGAAGTCCTTTCTCAGAGGTGTGCTAGAACCAACTCAACCTCTGGCTCGAGAGACAATTGTTAAATTTTGATGGAAGCACTTATACCTTGATCTGCAAAAGCTCCAAATTAGGGCTAGATTAATTGTCTAAACTTGATAGAGAAAATGTTAATATGCAAATTAAATGTATGATATGTTATGGGTAATTTTTTTCTCTCTCAAATGAGATCATTATTAAACATTTACCAGCAAACTAATGTCTGTTTTACCCTAAATCTGTGACACTGTGATTCTATTGAACAACTCCTCTGTAAGGTCAGGATGGGTCCCTTTACCATTTCAATATTTTTGGAAGTGGCATGAAAGAGAGCAAACAGCTTATCAGGTTCAAAATGTAACAGTTGGTTTTTGATCTATTATTCCTAAAACAATGTCTCTGCTACCCACATAAAATAGAAATGAAGATTTTTTTTGAAACTGAATTATCACCAAAATCTCTCAGATATTTGTTAACACCTATCACAATTCATTATACAGGGGCAGCTAGGTGGCACAGTGGATAGAGCACCGGCCCTGGAGTCAGGAGTACCTGAGTTCAAATCTGCACTCAGACACTTAATAATTACCTAGCTGTGTGGCCTTGGGCAAGCCACTTAACCCCATTGCCTTGCAAAAATAATAATAATAATAATAATAATAATAATAATAATAATAACAATTCATTATACAGATGAAATATGGGCCTCCATGGTGTCTCCAATGCCTCTCTGACACCTTCCTAAATAATAAGAGGAAAGTAAACATGTATAAATAGAAATTCATGTATTATAATTTTTAAAAGCCTAATTCTATTCATTTAACTATCTTTTAGTGAGTGTCTACTATGTGTCTTGTACAGGCTGTTATGAACAACTAAAAATTAGTAAGTAGTAGTACAATAAATCCACACATTGTAGTTCCATTGAAGTGAAGATTCTCTCTACCTATCAAAATTTATGATATCATATTAGAGAGTAGTCTATCAGAGAAGTTCAGTGACTGACTTGCTCATGGTCCTGAAGTTTAAAAAAGTCTGAAGACTGGGATCAAAATCCAGCACTGTTCTACTCCCCTAGGATGTCTCTTTCCAGGTAAATAGACAAATAATGGCAATAAAAAATTAAAAAAATGACAAAGCCATAAGAAAGACATTGAAATGCAAAGGATTCATAGAAGAGGTAAGAGGCTTAAAGGGAAGAGTAATGATGGACTTGGGAGGAACCCAACATCCATCCATGTTACTTTAGGCAAATCCCTTGAACTTTCTGTGTATTGTTTCCTCATTTATCAAACAAGGAGGTCAGATTAGATGATCTTTAAGATCTCTTCTAGCTCCAACTATCTAAAACTTTAAACTTAATCATTTCTGGCTGGCAGAATGAAAGAGATGATAGGATTAAGAAAGGCTTTGTGGAAGAGGTAGATCTGAGAATACCCATGACTATACTTCAAAAGATCTGTGAGTTCAGAGAAATGTACCCTTCCTCCAAACACCTGCCTGATCCATCTATTCCTTCTTATTGTGTAATCTTTGCCCATGCTCTCCCACAAATCCTCCACATAGAGATGGCCTAAGACGCTGGAGGCCTTCCTATAAAGCTGAAAGGCCTTTTATTATTTTGTGGGTACAAATATAAAATTTGGGCTCTTCATCTATCATCCCTCACTTTTATCACATGCTTCAGTCACCTAGTTATTTATTTCCTGATGGTTGTCTATTAGACCACTTCTTTTTTTTTTTTTTTTTTGCAAGGCAGATGGGGTTAAGTGGCTTGCCCAAGGCCACACAGCTAGGTAATTATCAAGTGTCTGAGACCGGATTTGAACCCAGGTACTCCTGATCCAGGGCCGGTGCTTTATCCACTACGCTACCTAGCCGCCCCTATTAGACCACTTCTTAACCAAGAGATGGGAACTGCATATATGACTCCACTGCTGTTGAAAACTCTTAACTAAGGAAACTCTATTGCAGGTAGGCACTTTTGTATCTATTTCTACAAGTTATAATCTTAAAGAATTTATGGCCCAGAGCTCTGAGAGGCTAAATTACTTGTCTAAAGTCACACAGTCAATATATGTCAGAGGTAAGGCCTAAACTTAGGTCTTCCTGACTTTGAGGCTGGCTCTCTCTACCATACTACACTAATACCAATGATATTAGCTAACATTTATAGTGTTTGTTTTTTGCAAGTCACTCTGCCAAGTGATTACCAACTATTGTCTCATTTGATCCTCACAATCCTGGGGGGGTAGGTGCCATTATTATCTTCATTTTACAAATGGAGAAACTAAACAGAAAACTAAAAAGTGAACAAGTCCAGGATCACACATCTAGTAAGTATCTGAGGCTAGATTTGACTCCAAACTCTAGCCACTGTACCACATAGATGCCTACTACCGCTATCCACTCCGCTTCTCTTTTAATATATATGGTTCATAAATAAGGGTGATCAGTCTTTAGATAGAAAATTTATAAAGTACTGATATATAATATTTCATATATTTTTCAGTTATTATCAGTCTGTCAATTTGCTTTGCATGACTATACTTTGTTACAAGGGAGGTTTTAAGTGTACGTGTGAGGAGGGTACCAGGAAATAGCAGCAATGTTTTTTGTGTCAATAGAACTTTAAAAACTATATTGACTAAATTTCTTCTCTGTTTGAGGGATTGTGCCATAAACTAGGAAAACAGACAAAAAAAAAATAGCACGGCAGGTCCATGTCCTCAGGGAGCTTACATTCTACTTTTACTTATTATATTTGTCCTACTGATTTTCTGTGTTTAGTAGTACTTGGATTCCCTGCCCCCCCCCCCACTCTATTATACTTGTATAGGACCTTGATGTAAGGAAATACTTCTCAATAATGAGTGCTATTTGGGGTGGCTAGGTGGTGCAGTGGATAGAGCACCAGTCCTGGAATCAGGAGTACTTGAGTTCAAATCCAGACTCAGAAACTTAATAATTACCTAGCTGTGTGACCTTGGGCAAGCCACTTAAACCAATTGCCTTGCAAATATAAACCTAAAAAAAATAATTAGTGCTATTTAAAAAATGAATATACTTCCTTTGGAGGTATAGTAGGAAGTTTCTTTTCACTAGAAGTATTCAAATAAAGGCTGTGGTTGTTTTCTTGTTGCATATGATGTAGAGGGAATTTTTTTTTTCAGTTATAGGTTGGACTACAGGTTGCAGCTCCTCCAATTCTGAGATACCCTCTTTGACTACAAAACAATTATTAAAAAACAATATTCTTGGGGCTGCTAGGTGGCGCAGTGAATAGAGCACCAGCCCTGGAGTCAGGAGTACCTGAGTTCAAATCCAGCCTCAGACACTTAATAATTACCTAGCTGTGTGGCCTTGGGCAAGACACTTAATCCCACTGCCTTGCAAAAATACCTAAAAATAAAAACCAAAACAATAATCTTTAAGTGGTAACATTTAGCATCATGGACAGTAAATAAGAAAGTAAAGTAGGTGTTATGAGGAGTGTGGAATCAATGACTTCTAAAGTCACTGCCAAATATAAATGATTTTTGTTGAGTCATTTCATTCTGGACCAGTTCTTCATGACCTCATTTGAGTTTTGTTTCGTTTTGTTTTATTTTTGGCAAAGATACTGGAGTGGTTTGCTATTTCCTTCTCATCTTACAGATAAAGAAACTGAGGCAAATAGGATTAAGTGACTTGCCCAGGGTCACTCAGCTAGTAAGTGTCTGAGCCTAGATTTGAACTTAGCTCTTTCTGATTCCAGATACAGTCCTCTATCTACTACCATAAATCAAGCCCTGATTTGTATCATTTGCCTATTTCTGAGGTGACAATAGTCACAAAGAAAATTTAACAGTTTTGTGTATTGGTTTGAACCAGTTCTAGAAGACTCCTGCATAGAAGTGTAATTGAATATTATTTGTCCCCCACTTAGCTTAAATTCTTCATAAATAACTGGAAGAATATTTCTATAGCTATTAATATAGCTTTAGTATAATTGAAAGGATACTGGGTTGAACTTTATTATAACAAAGTAACAGGAAAACATTCCTGTAGGAATCACAAAAATCTTTCGATAGAATCTCCCTACCAATCTTCCTCCATCTCCTAAAAAACTTAGTTAAAATATAGTATTCTAAAATAGATAATTTAAAATATATTATTTAACCATATAAAAGGTTGATTGCAGGGGTTTCCCGAGCAGTTTGATGAGTTTAGTTGAAGTTTGTTTTGTTAATCCATGCCTCTCTTCTGAAAGAGTATGGATGGATATGTTCATTGTCCCCTTAGTAAGAAAAAAACCTTAAATTTCTAATTAAGTCTTAGTGATTGGGGATCTTCTAGAAAGAAAGAAAAAGTTGCTGAGCAGAAACACTCTTTTTAAAAAATTTTATGGTCAGCTAGGTGGCATAGTGGATAAGCACCAGCCCTGGAGTCAGGAGTACCTGGGTTCAAATCCAGTCTCAGACATTTAATAATTACCTAGCTGTGTGGCCTTGGGCAAGCCCCTTAACCCCGTTTGCCTTACAAAAACCTAAAAAATATATATATATATAAATTTTATATAAATGTTTATTTGTATTTGTATTTATTTATATAAATATTTATTTGTTTTCCAATTATATACGATGGTAGTTTCTGCCAATCATTTTTTTGCAAGGTTTTGAATTTTATAATTTTTCCCCTTCCCTCCCTTCCCTTCCCCTCCCCCAATAGACTCTGATAATCTTTACATTTGTTTCTATGATAAGCATATGTCAAAATGAATGTGTTGAAAGAAAAAAAATATCCTTAAGAAAAAAAGAACATATTAGAGATAGTAAAATTATGTGATACGTAAGAAGACTTTTTAAAAATTGAAGAAAATCGTCTTTGGTCTTCATTTAAACTCTATGGTTCCTTCTCTGGATACAGATGGCATTCTCCATCATAGATCTCCTAAATTGACCCTGATTATTGCACTGATGGAGTGAACAAGTCCACTAAAGTTGATCATCACCACCATGTTGCTATTAGGGTGTACAATGTTATTCTAGTTCTACCCATCTCACTCAGCATCAATTCATGCAAGTCTTTCCAGGCTTCTCTGAAATCCCATCCCTCCTGATTTCTAAAAGAACAATAGTGTCCTATTGGTTCCAATCCTATATAAACTCTTTGGAAAAATAGGGAAAGATGGAAATCTGCCTAACTCTTTCTATGAAACCAATATGGTACTGTTATCTAAACCAGGAAGAGTTAAAACAGAGAAAGAAAATTATAGACCTATTTCCCTGATGAATATAGATGCAAAAATCCTAAATTAAATCTTAGCAAAAAGATTACAAGTCATCACTAGGATAATACATTATGATCAAGTAGGATTTATTCCAGGAATGCAGGGTTGGTTCAATATTAGGAAAACTGTTAGTATACTCAATTATATCAACAACAAACCTATCAGAAATCATATGATCATATCAATAGATGCTGAAAAAGCTTTTGACAAAATACAGCATCCATTCCTATTAAAAACACTAGAGAGTGTAGGAATAAATGGACTGTTCCTTAAAATAATTAGCAGTATCTATCTGAAACCATCAACAAGCATTACATTCAATGGGGAGAGGCTAGAGGCATTCCCAATAAGATCAGGGGTGAAACAAGGGGGCCCATTATCACCACTACTGTTCGATATTGTATTAGAAATGTTAGCATCAGCAATTAGAGAAGAAAAAGAAATTGAAGGAATTAGAATTGGGAAGGAAGAGACAAAACTCTCACTCTTTGCAGATGACATGATGGTCTACCTAGAGAATCCCAAGAAATCATCTAAAAAAACTACTGAAAACAATTAGCAATTTTAGCAGAGTTGCAGGTTATAAAATAAACCCTCATAAATCCTCAACTTTTCTATATATGTCTAGCAAGAAACAGCAGAAGGAGCTATAAAGAGAAATCCCATTCAAAGTAACCTCAGACAATATAAAATATTTGGGAGTCTATTTGCCAAGACAGACTCAGAATCTTTTTGAAAACACTTCTCACACAAATTAAATTAGATTTAAATAACTGGGAACTATCAACTGCTCATGGATAGGTAGAGCTAATATAATAAATATATATATATATAATAATATAATAAAAATGACAATTCTACCAAAACTAAACTGTTTAGTGCCCTACCAATCAAAATTCCAAAAAAATTACTTTAACGAATTAGAAAAAATTGTAAGTAAATTCATATGGAGAAATAAAAAGTCAAGAATTGCCAGGAGCTTAATGAAAAAAAAGTGCAAAAGAAGGTGGCTTAGCCCTACCCATTCTTAAATTATATTATAAAGCATCAGTCATCAAAACTGTTTGGTATTGGCTAATAAATAGAGTGATGGACCAGTGGAATAGACTAGGTGTAAAAGCAGGAGATGATTATAGTAATCTGCTGTTTGATAAACCCAAAGAGTCTGGCCATTGGGATAAAAACTCCCTCTTTGATAAAAATTGCTGGGATAATTGGAAGTTAGTATGGAAGAAACTTAGATTAGACTAACACCTCACACCCTTTACCAAGATAAGATCCAAATGGTTACAGGACACAGACATAATAAACAATACTATAAGCAAATTAGAAGAATAAGGACTAGTCTACCTGTCAGATCTATGGAAAGGGGAACAGTTTATGACTAAGGAAAAGTTGGAGAACATCACCAAAAACCAATTAGATGATTTCGATCATATTAAATTAAAAAGCTTTTGCACAGATAAAACCAATGTAACCAAGATCAAAAGAAATGTAGTAAATTGGGAAACAATCTTTACAACTAATGATTCTGACAAAGGACTCATTTCTAAAATATACAGAGAACTGAGTCATATTTTTAAAACAAAAATCCACTCCCCAATTGACAAATGGTCAAAGGATATGCAAAGGCAATTTACAGATGAGGAGATCAAAGTAATCCATAGCCATATGAAAAAATGCTCTAAATCATTGATTATTAGAGAAATGCAAATTAAAGCTTCTCTGAGGTACCACCTCACACCTCTCAGATTGGCCAGTATGACCAGGAAGGATAATGATCATTGTTGGAAGGGATATGGGAAATCTGGGACACTATTGTAATAGTTGGTGGAGCTATTGGTGGAGCTGTGAACTCATCCAACCCTTCTGGAGAGCTATTTGGAACTGTGCCCAAAGGGCAACAAAAATATGCATACCCTTTGACCCAGCAATACCATTACTGGGTCTATACCCTGAAGAGATGAGGAAAAAGGGTAAAAACATTATTTGTACAAAAATATTTATAGCAGCCCTGTTTGTGGTGGCAAAGAATTGGAAATCAAGTAAATGTCCTTCAACTGGGGAATGGCTTAGCAAACTGTGGTATATGTATGTCATGGAACACTATTGTTCTATTAGAAACCAGAAGGGACAGGATTTCAGGGAAGCCTGGGGGGATTTGCATGAACTGATGCTGAGTGAGATGAGCAGAACCAGAAAAACACTGTACACCCTAACAGCAACATAGGAGTGATGTTCAACCTTGAAGGACTTGCTCATTCCATCAGTGCAACAATTGGGAACAATTTTGGGCTGTCTGCAAGGGAGAGTGCCATCTGTATCCAGATAAGGAGCTGTGGAATTTGAACAAAGTGCAAGGACTATTCCCTTTAATTTAGAAAAAAAGACAGATATCTTATTGTCTGAACTTGTTACCTCTTAGACTTCTCTTCTCTTTAAGGATATGATTTCTCTCTCATCACACCCAATTTGGATCAAGGTACAACATGGAAACAAGGAAAAGACTGACAGAGTGCTTTCTGTGGGGGGGGGAGCAAGATTGGGGGAAAACTGTAAAACTCAAATAATATCTTTAATAAAAATAAATTTAAAAAAGGACTATTCACTTTAATTTAGAAAAACACAGATATCTTATTGTCTGATCTTGTCACCTCTTAGACTTCTCTTCTCTTTAAGGATATGATTTCTCTCTCATCACACCCAATTTGGATCAAGGTACAACATGGAAACAAAGTAAAGACTGACAGAGTGCTTTATGTGTGGGGGTGGGGGAGGGAAGCAAGATTGGGGGAAAATTGTAAAACTCAAATAATATCTTTAATAAAAATAAATTAAAAAATAAAAAAGAACAATAGTGTTCCATTACATACATATACTGCAATTTGTTCAGCCATTCCCCAATTGATGGACATCCTTTTGATTTCCAATTCTTTGCCACCACAAATAGAGTTGCTACAGGGGCAGCTAAATGGTACAATGAATAGAGCATCAGCCCTGGAGTCAGGAGGACCTGAATTCAAATTTGACCTCAGACACTTAATAATTATTTTGTTGTGTAACCTTAGGCAAGTCACTTAACCACATTTCCTTGAAAACAAACTTAAAAAAAAGCTAGGGAGCCAAGATGGCGGCTTGAAGGCAGCATTCCCTGACAACTCCAACCCCCCAACCCCCCAAAAAACAAACAAATGAGGGCTCTAGCCAAAATTTAGAGGGGCAGAACCCACAGAAAGACTGAGTGATACATTTTCCCAGTCCAAGATAAGTTAGAACCTCCACAGGAAAGGTGTGCTTCACCAGGACCTGGGGTGGGAAAAAAAGCCACTGCTCAGCCCAGACCACCTCAGCAAAGCCCAGTCCAGACCAGAGATCACCAGCAACAGCTTGAAGGCAGGGAGAGAACTCTGCTGCACCTGGGTGAGTGTGGAGTGAGGAGCACCAACCACAGAACCTGCCGTGAGAATTGGGAGAAAGCAGTCTGCACCCCCAGAGAAGGTAAGGGAAGTCTGCAGAGATCTCTCTGCTCTTCCTGGGGCAGGACTCTGCTGTTTGCCCACACTCAGACTCAGGGTGCAGTTTAGGCTTCCTTACTAAGATAGCTAGATCCTGCTTTATAGTCTCAGGGCAGAGGGCAGTGCTGTGGTCATCTCCATATCAAAGCACAGATTAGAGAGTTTAAGACTTTGGAGGAATTAAGGTCCCAGTGAGATGTCCAAAAAAACCACCCCAAAACCTTAGAAGTGCTGTAAATTAGCCTTGGGCTGAGGAAATGAGTAAACAACAGAAAAAAAGAAGGATCTGACCATAGAGAATTACTTCAGTCCTATGGAAGATCAAAACACATACTCTGAGGATGACAAAATCAAAGCTTCCATATCCAAAACCTCCAAGAGAAATAGAAAATGGGCTCAAATTGTGGATGAGATCAAAAAAAGACTTTGAAAAGCAATTAAGGGAGGTGGAGGAAAAATTGGGAGGAGAAATGAGAGCAATGCAGAAAAATCATGAAAACCAAATCAAAAGCTTGGTGAAAGAAATACAAAAAAATACTGAACAAAATAATATGTTAAAAACCAGTTTAGGCCTAATGGAAAAAGCAAAACAAAAGGCAAATGAGGGGAAGAATGCCTTAAAAAAGCAGAATTGGCCAGCTGGAAAAGGAGATAAAAAAAGCTCTCTGAAGAAAGTAACTCTTTCAAATGCAAAATGAAACTAAAGGAAGCTGATGACTTTGCAAGAAATCAGGAAGAAATAAAACTCTTTCAAAAAAAGCCAAAAATTGGAAGAAAATGTGAAATATCTCATTGAAAAAACAACTGACCTTGAAAACATATCCAGAAGAAATAATTTGAAAATTATTGGACTATCTGAAAGCCACAACCAGGAAAAAACTTCATTTTTCAAAAAATAATACAGCGGCGGCAGCTCGGAGTGGCCATGGCGATGGGCACCCCGGGCAGAAGCAGAGACAGCGGCAGTGCAGGCGGCCAGGGCGCGGGTGGCCAGGGGCTGGGGCCGCAGGCCGGATAGAGCGGGGCCCAGCACGGCCGAGCCATGGGCTGGACCACAGCGGTGGCGGGGCCGTTGGCGTGGCTGCTCCTCCTCAGCCCAACCTGCAATATTCATATGAGTACTTTAATCCAGAGCCCCCAGAAGTTGGCCTTCTACAGCTGGTATGGCAGTGCCAAGCTCTACCACTTCCAGGTGACTTCTGACACGGTGCTGCTCCGTTGGCTGCTACAGGCATTCAAAGGCCCAGGTTCTGAGTGCACAGATGTGGAGATCACTGTCCACTTCCGTTATGGTGCTCCTCCAGTCATCAACCCTTTGGAAACCAAGTTCCCAGACAACACCACAGTCCGACCCCCATTTTCTATAAAGCTAATACACAACAACACTATCATCAATGTCTCTAACCCTGCATCTGGTGACTGGTTCATTGCAGCCCACTTGCCTCGCTAGCCCCAGAAAATAGAAGTGAAGGGCATAGCCACCCCCTGTACCTACATCTTCCAACCAGATATGCTGTTGCTGCGACTGACTAATGATGACAGGCTGCTCTCACAGACCCTTTCTGGCTCCCAGTTGAGGCATTTCAAGGTCTTCATCCCAAAGTACACCTCAGACCTCCAACTAGACCTGAGGAGCTGTGTGTCTAATGGGAGCCAGGTCTTCCCCGTGAGCCTCCTTGTTGGGCCCAACACTCTGCCCCAATCCTTTCAGAAGGTCTTCAGCTGTCCAGATCAGCAGGAGCCCTGCCACCTGCTCCTCCCTGCACCCCACCTGGAACACTTGGCTACAGCTGACAGCTGAGGGCAGGGCCGAACCCAACGTCAGTGTGGCCTTCGATGCTGTTGCCTCCTTCACAGTGTGCCAGCCAGGGAGTCTGGGACCCTTGGTCATCTCCTACATCAACCTGAACCAGAGTCTCAATGTATCAGCAGCCTCTCTGTCCAAGGGGCAAAGCCCTTGGCACCTTGACAAGAGGATGGGTGTGGGCAGCAGCCCCTTTTCCCCTGGTGGGGACTTCCGAAATGCCTCATCTCTGAGTGGTTTCTGCCTCCTCAACTACCCGGTTATTCGGGAGAAGCTAGATGTGGTTTCCGTGCGCTTCTGGCCCCTGAATGGTTCTGGGATTCTTGTATGGTCCAGTCTGCCCAACCTGCTCCTGATCAATCTCAACACAGGCATGGATAGTGGCAGCACCTTCATCATCAACCTGAAGCTCAATACGACTCTGGGCAGTAACAACATTTCAGTGATTGGTTGTTTGAGTGCCACCTCGCCTGTCCTCAGCCTCAGTAGCTCTCAAAACTGCACTACAGCCTTTTTTGAAGGATACTCTTTGTACCTATCTGACTCTTCTCATGAGGCCATGCTTTCTGTCCCCTATCCAGAGACTGGCAGTTGGTACCTCTCCTTACAACTCATCTGCCCCAAGAATCTGAGTGAGTGTCAGCAGGTTCAAGCCAATGTGGAGACTTTTCTGTCCTTGTCCCGCTGCTTCAATGACTGTGGCTCCTATGGTCAGTGTAGACTGCTCCGAAGACATGGATACCTTTATGCCAGCTGTACTTGCAAAGCTGGCTGGCAGGGCTGGAGCTGTACTGATGATACCAAGGCCCAAATGGTGGTGCAGCAGAACCTGGCCACCCTGCTGCTGACACTCAGCATCCTCATGTTCTTGCTCCCCATCACCATCGCTGTCTACCGCCATTACCTGGTGGAAGCATCTGTCTACACCTATACCATGGTTTTCTCTACGTTCTATCATGCATGTGACCAGCCTGGGGTGGCAGTGCTCTGCATCATGGACTATGACACACTCCAGTACTGTGACTTTCTGGGCTCTGTGGTGTCAATCTGGGTTACAATCCTCTGCATGGCTCGACTAAATATTTTAGTGAAATATGTGCTCTTTATCCTGGGGACCCTAAGCATTGCAATGTCCTTGCAACTGGATGGAAGGGGCATCTGGAACATGATGGGCTCCTGCCTCTGTGCCCTCATTATGATGATCAGCATGTGGGTATACAGATGTATTCATCGATGACATTGTTATCCCACATCATGGAAGAGATGGGCCTTCTACCTCCTCCCTGGAATCTCTCTGGTGTTTGTGGCCATTGCCATCTACACCTTCATGGGGACCAGTGACAACTACTTCTATACACACAGCATATGGCATGTGCTAATGGCCAGTAGTGTGACTTTCCTTCTACCCCCTCGTGACAAGAACACAGAACCCTGGGCCTGGTCACAGAAACTCATCTGCCACTACTAGCTCTGTAAAAACACCCAGGAGGAACTCTATGCAGTGACATGAAGTTACCTGGCCAGTGGCCCAGCTGTTCTTCTGCAGCAGGGACTGTCAATGATAGGCTGACTCCTCCTGCCTTCCAAATTGCCCCACACTCCCATTTTCCCTCTTCAAGAATAAAGGGGATATGATTCCTATTTGATTTCTGTCTGAATAAAATTGTTTTGAGCAAAAAAAAAAAAAAGAAATAATACAGCAAAATTGCCCTGAGATCCTAGAAGCTGAGGGTAAAATAGAAATTGAGACAATTCACCGGTCACCCCCTGAAAGGGATCCTAAAAGAAAAACTTCTAGGAATATTATAGCCAAATTCCCAAACTCCCAAATCAAAGAGAAAATTCTAAAAGCTGCCAGAAACAGACAATTCATCTACTGAGGCTCCATAGTCAGGATTACACAGGATCTGGCAGCATCTACATTAAGGGCTCGTAGGGATTGGAATATGATATTCCAGAAGGCAAAAGATCTTGGTTTACAACTGAGAATCAATTACCCAGAAAAACTGAACATCCTCTTTCAGGGGAAAAGATGGATTTTCAATGAATCAGAGGACTTTCAAACTTTCCTAACGAGAGGACCAGAGCTGAACAGAAAGTTTGATCTCTAAGTACAGGACTCTGGTGAATCATAAAGGGAGTGGAAGAGAGGGACTAACTATGAGGAACTTGATGATGAACTGTTTGTATTCCTGCATGGGAAGAATATATTGATAACTCATATGAACTTTCTCATGTATAAGAGCAGTTAGAAGGAGCATATATAGATAGGACATAGGAAGGAGTGGAATATAATGGTATGATGTGGTAAAGGGATGGAGTCAATGGGCAATGGGGGAAAGTACAGGAAGGAAGGAAAAGGAGATGAAGAAGAAGCTGAGAGATTTCACATAAGAGTCAAAAAAAAAGCTTTTTCAATGGAGGGGAGTGGGGAAGGCAAGGGGGAATGAGTGAGCCTTCATTCTCCTTGGGAATGGCTCAGGAAGGAAATGGCATGCACACTTAATAGGGTGAGGAAATCTGTCTTGCCCTGGAGAAGGATGGGAGAAAAGGGACAGGATGAGGGGAAATGGGGGGAGGTAAAGGGGGAATTGGTGACAGAAGAGAGGGAAGATCAAGGGAGAGGGTACTCAGATGCAACATGCTTTTGGACAGGGCCAGGATGAAAGGAGAGAAAGAATAGAATAAATGAGAGTGGCGAGGAATAGAGTGGAGGTACAGCTAGTAATAGCAACTGTGGGGAAAATATAGAAACACTTCTCTGGTGGACTTAAAGATAAAGAAAGGAACTCACCCCAGAGACAGAGCCATTGGAATCTGAACACAGATCGAAGTACAATTTTTTTTTTCTCTCTCTCTATTCTTAATGTTTCCCATCTTCTTGGGGGGGGGGTTATGTTTACAACTTATAACATTCAATTTACATCAATGTATGGCATGGAAACAATATAGAGACTGTCAGACAGCCTTTGGGGCTGGGGAGGGAAGGGAGGAGGGGGGAAAAATTGTAGAATTCAGAGCCTTGAAAAAAATGATGGGTATAATTTACTATTGTATATAATTGGAAAACAAATAAAATGTTTAAAAAAGAAAAAAAGAAGAATATTAAATGCCAAACAATGAATTTCCTACTTGATCCTGGAAGTAATACAAAGATCATTGAGCAGATGAGTGACATTCTCAGACACTTGCTTTAGAGAAATAATTTTGACCAACCCAGTGTCAAAAGTGACCACCCAGACAATTTTTACAACTAGCATTTCCAACAAAGGACTCATTTCTAAAATATACAGAGAACTGAGTCAAATTTTCAAAAAAACAATCCATTCCCCAATTGACAAATGGTCAAAGGATATGCAAAAGCAATTTACAGATGAGGAGATCAAAGCAATCCATAGTCATATGAAAAATTGCTCTAAATCATTACTTATTAGAGAAATGCAAATTAAAGCATCTCTGAGGTACCACCTCACATGTCTCAGACTGGTCAATATGATCAGAAAGGACAATGATCAGTGTTGGAAGGGATGTGGGAAATCTGGGACACTAATACATTGTTGGTAGAGCTGTGAACTCATCCAACCTTTCCAGAGAACAATTTGGAATTATGCCCAAAAAGCAACAAAAATGTGCATGCCCTTTGGTCCAGCAATACCACTCCTGGGTCTATGCCCTGAAGAGATGATGTAAAAGGGTAAAAACATCACTTGTACAAATATTCATAGCAGCCCTGTTTGTTGTGGTGGCGAAGAATTAGAAATTAAGTGAATGTCCTTCAACTGAGGAATGGCTTAACAGACTGTGGAATATGTATGTCATGGAACACTATTGTTCTATTAGAGAAAGCGTGAGGGATGGGAATTCAGGGAAGCCTGGAAGGATTTGCATGGAGTGAGATGAGCAGGACCAGAAGAACATTGTACACCCTAACAGCAACATGGGTGCAATGATCAACCTTAATAGACTTGCTCATTTCATCAGTGCAACAATCAGGCACAATTTTGGGGTATCTGCAATGAAGAATACCATCTGTATCCAGAGAAAGAATCATGGAATTTGAAAAAAGACTAAAGACTATTACCTGTGATTTAAAAAAAACACTATCTTATTATGTAATTTTGCTATCTCTTATACTTTATGTTTCTTCCTTTAGGATATGATTTCTCTCTCACCACATTCAACTTAGATCAATGTATACCATGGGAACAAAAAAAAGTTGCTATGAATATTTTTGTATATTTGTTTTTTTTCTCTTTTTTCATGATGTCTTCAGGGTATAGACCCAGTAGTGGTATTGCTGGATTAAAGGGTATACATTATATGGATTGTTCTTGGGTCGCTCTCCAGAAAGGTTGGATCAGGTCACAACTCCACCAACAATGTATTAGTGTCCTAGATTTCCCATATTCCCTCCAACATTGATCCTTATCCTTTCTGGTCATATTAGCCAATCTGAGAAGTGTGAGGTAGTAGAAATTTGCATTTCTCTGATCAGTAATGATTTAGAGCAATTTTTCATATGACTATAGTTAGTTTTGATTTCTTCATCTGAAAATTGCCTTTGTATATCCTTTGACCATTTGTCAATCAGGAAATGGCTTGTATTTTTTATAAATTAGACTCAGTTCTCTATATATTTTAGAAATGAGTCCTTTGTCAGAAACACTGATTACAAAAATTGTTTCCCAATTTACATTTATTTTGGTTAGAATGGGTTTATGCAAAAGCTTTTTAATTTAATGTATTTAAAATTATCCAGTTTGTTTTTTATAATGTTCTCTATCTCTTCTTTGGTCATAAACTATTCCCCTTTCTATAGATCTTACAGGCAAACTATTCCTTGTTCTCCTAATTTGCTTATAATATTGTCTTGTATGTAAATCCTGCAGTCATTTTGATCTTATCCTATAGGGTGTGAGATGTTCCTCTTATCCCAGAAGCTGGAGTCTTTGGTTTTATCAAACAGCAGATTAGTATAATCATTTCCTGCTGTCTCTTTTGCACTTAGTCTATTCCACTGATCCACCACTCTGTTTCTTAGCCAGTACCAGACAGTTTTGATGACTGATACTTTATAATATAATTTTAGAGCTGGTGAGGCTAAGCTGCCTTCTTTTGCATTTTTTTCAGCAACTCTCTTAAAAGGGGAAAGGAACATTCATGTGTCCTCATCTTACCTTCCATCCCTGGAGCATCAGTAAGAACTCTTTAAAACCATAACACAGAAGAGCAAATGATCTGGATCTTGCCATACACTGCAGTTAACATGAGTTATTTGGATAATTTAAATCCCATGGAAAGTAACACCAAAGGGGAATCTAAACTCAAGGGGGTATATGGAGTGTTCAGGGAGGACTAGTACTCCTTGGTGTGAGGACTTACTAAACCCTTTTTCAAGGCTGTTTATCCACCTTTATCATCCACCTTCACCCAACTCTTATCTGTGGCTCCCAGAAGCTGTAGCATGCATAGCATTGAGCCACACCTCAATCAAACTGTCTCAGCAAATAAGCTAACCAGGTTGAGGATAACTGACAGGCCTCAAACCCATTGATATCCCTCAATGAGTTAGAGAGATATCTACCCCAAGAGTGTGAGAACTTTCTCTGGTGGAATGGGCAGATGAGAACAGTTTGTCTATATAGGATGGGAACTATTCTTCAGATAGCCAGTAGTTAATTCCATCTGACTTCACAAGTCAGAAGGGGATTTTGGAGTTATCTGGTATAGAAGGCATGTTCAAATGAGTTCCCTCTACTTTTTCTTTGGTCTGACACATTCACCACAGCAGGCCTAGAGGATTTTCCCAGATTTTAGGGTGAACCATAGGCAATCATATAGCTACAATTATTTTGGCTCCTGAGCCCCAACTAGTATGCTTTCCAGTTATGTAAATTACTCATAATGACATGATTAAGTCTTTTAAAAATTTAATGCAATAAACTCCAACATCTTGAAAATAGTCCTATTTACATTAACTACAATATACTTTGGATATTAAGTAATCCCTTTACCCCAGAGAAAGAGTTCTTTTTTTTTTCTAGTCTTCCCTAGGAGAAACCTAAAGATAAGGGAGCATCTAAGAGGGTGGTCAATAGTGTCAAATGAAGGAGAGAGGTAAAGAAGGATGAGGACTGAGAAAAGATCATCAAATTCATCAGGTGTTAGGAAATCAATGATCAGGAGTGTCCTGATCAATTCTACTCCTGCTAAAATCCAAACAGACAAGTACATATTTTATTCTGTAGTCAAGAAGGAGCCAATAGAATTTGTTTAAAAGGGAATGACAAGGTCGAATCTGTCAAAATCAATTTGGCAGCTACATGAATGATGGATTTGAGTAAAAAGCAATGAAGTAGGGGCAGCTAGGTGGCTCAGTGGATAGAACACTGACCCTGGAGTCAGGAGTACCTGAGTTCAAATCCAGCCTCAGACACTTAATAATTACTTAGCTGTGTGACCTTGGGCAAGTCGCTTAACCTTATTGCCTTAAATTTTTTTTTTTTAAAAGAGAGAGATGAAGTAGAGAGACCAAATGGGAGGCCATTGCGACAGTCTCAAGTCATGAGTCTATAGTGTTGGCTTGGGGCTTGGGTGAGTAGAGAGAAAATGTCAGATGAGAGATGTTGTGGGGGTAGAAATGAAAAGATTGGTTATTTGCCCTTTTAGTATGAGGCAGAGTAGGCAGTCAAGGATATCAAGGTTATTAAACAGGAAGGGTAGAAAAATGGTGGTTTCTTTGATAGGAATAGGGAAATTTGGAGGATAGGTTGGATTTGGAGGAAAATATGAGTTCTGTTTTAGATACGTGGAATCTGAGCTATTTCTAAGATATTCAGCTTGAAATGTCCAATAGGCAGCTGGTGATGTGCAACTGAAGCTCAGGGGAGAGAGAAAGAGACATGTGCCTGTGAGTCACGTGCATAGAGAGGATAATTAAATCCATGGAAGCTGATGAGTTCATTAAGAGTATTAAGAAAGAGGGGAGGCTAGGTGATGCAGTGGATAAAGCACAGGCCCTGGAGTTAGGAGTACCTGGGTTCAAATCCAGTCTCAGATACCTAGCTGTGTGGCCTTGGGCAAGCCACTTAACCCCATTGCCTTGCAAAAAACCTAAAAAACAAACAAACAAAAAACAAAAAAGAGTATTAAGAAAGAAAAGAAAAGGATTCAAGTAGAACCCTGAGGAACACTCACAGTTAAGTGATGAGATATGAATAATGAACCAGCAAAGGTGACTCAGAAGGGCAAACCTAAAGAGAAGAGGGCATCTAAGAGGGTGGTCAATAGTGTCAAATGAAGGAGAGAGGCAAAAGAAGGATGAGGACTGAGAAAAGATCATCAAATTCATCAGGTGATGGAAAATCAATGATCAGGAATGTCCTGATCAATTCTATTCCCTCTTCACACATACTTATCTAAAGGTAAGCTATTGTCCTTTAATAATTCTATTGCCTACCAGGAAAAGTTCAAACTTTTCTGCCTGATATATAAGTCCCTCTACAATCTGGCACCCTGTCAAATTTTAATATTATCATGGGCAAAGTGGACAGAGCACCAGCCCTGGAGTCAGGAAGATCTGAGATCACATTTGTACTCAGGCACTTACTAGCTGTGTGACCCTGGACAAGTCACTTAATCCCTATTGCCTCTAAAAAAAATATAAAATTATATTGCTCCTATTCACAAGAACTCTTGTTCATTCTTGCCAAACTGTATCACTGCTTGCTTCCGGAGTATCTTGCACTATGCTCTCATTTTCCCATGCCTTTCTTCATATTTGAATGTGAATTATTACTTGTCCAACTTCTTTGTTTTATATATATAAGGAAGCTACAATAAAAATGTGCCCACCCTTTGATCTAGCAATACCACTACTGGGGTCTGTATCCTGAAAAGATCATGAAAAAGGGTAAAAACCCCACATGTGTGAATATATTCAGAGCAGCTCTGTTTGTGGTGGTAAAGAATTGGAAATCAAGGGGATATCCATCAATTGGGGAATGGTTAAACAAGTTATGGTATATGTATGTGAAGGACCACTATTGTTCTATTAGAAATCATGAGGGCTGGGATTTCAGAGAAGCCTGGAAGCACTTGCATGAACTGATGTTAAGTGAGTTGAGCAGAACCAGAACAATATTGTGCACCCTAACAGCAATATGGCGGGGCAGCTAGGTAGCACAGTGGATAGAGCACAGGACATGGAGTCAGGAGTACCTGAGTTCAAATCCAAACTCAGACACTTAATAATTACCTATCTGTGTGACTCTGGGCAGATCACTTAACCCCAATACTTTACCAAAAAAAAAAAAAACAAACCAATAACAACATGAGATGATAATCAATCATGATGGACTTGCAATTTTAGGGGATCTGTTTCCAGAGAAAGAACTGTGGAATTTAAACAAAGACCAAAGATTATTATCTTCAATTTTTTTTAATTTATCCAAAGTATTTTTTTTTTTTAGTTTTTGCAAGGCAATGGGGTTAAGTGGCTTGGCCAAGGCCACACAGCTAGGTAATTATTAAGTGTCTGAGACTGGACGGGTACTCTTGACTCCAGGGCCAGTGCTCTATCCACTGCACCACCTAGCTGCCTCAAAAATTTATCTTATGTATTACACAATTTTGCTATCTCTAATATTTTCTTTCTTCCTTAAGGGTATGTTTTTTCTTCAATACATTCAATTTTGATCTATGTATATCATGGAAACAAATGTAAAGACTATATCAGATTACCTTCTGTTGGGGAGGGGGAAGAGAAAGAGGGAAAAAATGTAAAATTCAAAACCTTGCAAAAAATGATTGGTAGAAGTTACTATAGTGTATAATTGGAAAACAAATAAAATATTTATATAATTAAAAATTTTAAAAAGAAATAATAGGCAGGAAGATTTCAGAAAAACCTGGTAAGACTTATTTGAATTGACACAAAGTGAAATGAGCAGAATCAGGAGACCGCAGTAACAGCTATATTATATGATGATGAACTGTGCATCATTTAGCTGTTCTTATCAATACAATGATCCAACTTAATTTTGAAGGATTTAGGATGAAAAATACTATCCACTTCCAGAAAAAGAACTAATAGAGTCCAAATGCAAATTGAAGCATGCTTTTTACTTTCTTCATTTATCTTGGTTTGAGGGGGGAGGAAGGTTGGTCTGTGCTTTGTTTTGTAATTAGACTAATACGGCAATATATTTTCCATGATTACATATGTATAACCTATATCAAATTACTTGCCTTCTCAGGGAGGGGGAAGGGGGAGAAGGAAGGAGAGAATTTGAAACTCAAAATTTTTTAAAATGTTAAAATCATTTATACATATAATTGGGAAAAATCACACAAAAAAATAAAAACAAAACAAAACCAAAGTCCCAAAGCAAGTAAATGATGGTCAGGCCTTCATAGATTAACAGGAATCATTAAGGAGCCTTTAATAATCATTTATTTCACTCTTCCTCTTACCCCTCTCAATTTAAAAAATAGAAAAAAGAACTGAGAGAGGACAATTGACTCACCCAAGATCACACAGCTAATAGCAGAGCTGGGATATGAAATCAGGTCTACTGACTTCAAATTCAGGGTTCTTTATTTTTCTTTTGTAAAGATTTTATTTATTTTGAGTTTTACAATTTTTCCCCTAATCTTACTTCCCTCCCCCCCAGCCCCCACAGAAGGCAATTTGCCAGTCTTTAGATTGTTTCCATGGTATACATTGATCCAAATTGAATGTGATGAGAGAGAAATCATAGCCTTAAGGAAGAAATAAAGTATAAGAGAAAGCAAGATCAGACAATAAGATATCCATTTTTTTCCCCTAAATTTAAGGTAATAGTCCTTGGTCTTTGTTCAAACTCCACAGTTCTTTCTCTGGATACAGATGGTATTCTCCATTGCAGACAGCCCCAAATTGTCCCTGATTATTGTGCTGATGAAATGAGCAAGTCCATCAAGGTTGATCATCGCCCCCATGTTGCTGTTTGGGTGTACAGTGTTTTTCTGGCTCTGCTCATCTCACTCAGCATCAGTTCATGCAAATCCCTCCAGGCTTCCCTGAATTCCCATCAGGGTTCTTTCTTTTTAAAGTTAATTTGAGGGCCGCTAGGTGGCGCATAGAGCACCAGCCCTGGAGTCAGAAGTACCTGAATTCAAATTTGGCCTCAGACATTTAATACTTACCTAGCTGTGTGGCCTTGGGCAAGCCACTTAACTCCATTTGCCTTACCAAAAAAAAAAAAAAAGAAAAAAGAAAAAAGAAACAGGATTATGGGACCAACTCTAAAAAGACTGGAATTTAAGAATATCCCAGAGGATTAAGCACACTTTTGCATCAATTTTAAAGTTTGGCTGCCTTTCATGCTGTTTTTCATTTACATTATTGTTGTTATTGTCCATAATGTTCTCCTGGTTCTATGCATTTCACTGTGTATCAGTTGAAATGGGTTTGTCTGTGTTTCTTTGATTCTGTCTTTTCTGTGTTCTGATACAGTTGGTTGATTTATAGGGGGAAGGGAAGAAGCAAAGAGACTGTCTTCTCTTCAGCCATATCAGATCATGTAACTAAGCAGTATTGATGTCTGTTATCAATGGCTTGTAATTATAATACTGAGTTCAGAGTGATTAAAGTAGCTTTTATTAATTAACTTCTTTGCAAAGAAGGACCATCTCTCCTAGAGAGAAAGGCCCTGAATTACAGCAATGTCTAGTCTTTTTTTTTTTTAGGTGGTTTTTTTTTGGTAAGGCAAATGGGGTTAAGTGGCTTGCCCAAGGCCACACAGCTAGGTAATTATTAAGTGTCTGAGACCGGATTTGAACCCAGGTACTCCTGACTCCAGGGCCGGTGCTTTATCCACTGCATCACCTAGCCGCCCCAATGTCTAGTCTTAAATGCAGTTTGAAAGGCTTGTTCCTTCCCTTTATGCCAATCATTGGTCAGGGTCACAATCTAATTGATTCATTCGCCCCTATATGTTTTCCCCTCTCTGTTCATTATACTACTGAGTACAGGGGAGTGAACAGTAATATGCATGGACTTCCTTGAGCAGGTGCACTTGCAGAGGACAAGGACCCAAGGTCAACTCGGAACCAGAAGGGAAGGCCTGATCTAATCTCAGGTCTGATCAGATCAGGCCCCATTCTTTTATCTTACACACAGATAGCTACAAAGGCACTATCACAGGTAGACCCCAGTCTTTGTAATGCATATATAAGTTTAAGCTAACAATCTCCTCCTACTTTCTATGGGAGTCAAACAACCTACCTTCCTCACAGTGTCTCTCTGTCACTGTCTCTGGCTTTCCTATCTCTGTCTCTCTCTTACCCTCTCTCACTAATCAATTCCACTGTTTCCCACCAACATGAACTCTTTTCGGCCAGGGCCAGCTATCTCATCCCTCTATGGGAAAACTGGTACCCCACACCTCCTCCAAGGGGCTGACTGTAATGTGCCAGCCAACCTCTGCCTCCCCCCCAACAGGGAATACAAACTATACCAGCCCCCCCCCCCCGTATTCATGAGCTTAGTTAGACTCAGAAGTTTTACCTCAAGAAGAGACTTTAGGGGATGGCTAGGTGGTGCAGTGGATAGAGCACCGGCCCTGGAGTCAGGAGTACCTGTGTTCAAATCCAAATCCGGCCTCAGACACTTAATAATTACCTAGCCCTGTGGGCTTGAGCAAACAACTTAACCCCATTGCCTTGCAAAAACCTTAAAAAAGAGAGAGACTTTAAGGAACATTTAGTTTAACCCTTTCATTAATTCTCAGAATATGCTTATGCATCTCCCCATCTTATTTCATGAGCTCCTAGAAATTACATCACACCTAACATATAACCTGTATGTTAAGAACAGAATTGTACACATATTGGATGACATTTATAATTACCCCCACCTCCTCCACCACCCCCACTCCATGTAATGTTTTCTATCCTCTTCTCTAGGCTAAACATTTACTAAATTATTTCCTCGGAAAAGGAATCTTTATTGATGCAATTACTGATGGCTAACAAAAGAAAATAACTTGCCTATCGCTACAGAGAAAAATCTACTACAGCATCAGATATAGCAACTCATCAACATCATTTAGCTCCAGAGCACCTATTACAGCCTAAGTAAAGGGCAATGAAGTCCTTGACCTCAAGGAGCTTATGTCTCAGCCCTCTTCTCTGCCTCCATTGTTCTGTCATCTTACACCACTCTACCAACCTCCGAGGTAGGCAAGGAAGAGAACTTGGACCTTCCCATTATAGATCAAAACACAGCATCTAGCTATCCAGGCTTTCATCCTTGCTATTGTGCTGTGATTGATAGGCATGTGTGTTGGGTAATGTACAGGGAAGCCTTTATAGATTCTCACCAAGACCGTTTTAGAATCATGATGTCTTTTCTAAAGGGGAAACTGCTTTCTCTCTGAAATAAAGTCTCTAAATCTCCCACTGACAGATTTGGGTACATTTTAAGCCATGACGATTTAAATTCCCTACTGCCTGGCAGATACCTTGTGAGAATCAATGTTCATTCAGCCCAGAGGCACTGAGCTAAGAGAAACCTTCAGTGCTGGTGACCTTGGATAGATGAGAGCCTCATGAATACAAAGATGTATTTGAAATCCAAGGTCTCTTCTTTGTAATTTTGTGCTAAAAAGAAAGTAGACATATCCAAAGAGCTATTAAATGAGAGGTTTTCTTAAGCTATTTCATTTATTTATTTAGGTTAAAGCTTCCCTAAATGTCCTTCACTCATGGTCAAGGCGAATGGAATTACTCTATGAAGTTGTTTCCTTATGGGAATAGAATGGATCGAAAGAATTCAATTCTCTGAAGTCAAACACCATTTGTACAGGAATCTAAAAAAATAGCACTTAAAAGAAAAAGCTGGTCGACTAATGGGAAAAGGAGAGGAGGGAAGACTGTTTCCTCTTCAGCAACATATCACTCTGCAGCATCAGTGTGTCCCTCATGGTAAACAGAGGTAATGGAGGAGTAATGGAGACAGAAAGGGAAGAAAATAATAGCAAATGCTTTGCAAAAAATACCTGCATAGTGACTGAAATATTTGTTCAAAATCGCCATCTAGTGGAAAAAATATATAATACATTTAATAATTTAATAAATCTGCTCAGGTAGCTCCAGCATGCTTCTCTTCTAGGATAGTACTTTGTTTGATGGAGAACAAGATATATAAAATAAATGAGACTACTTTCCATCAGGATGGAATTGAAAATGTATCAAACATTAAGCTGATATGGGGGGTGGCTAGGTGGCACAGTGGATAGAGCACCAGCCCTAGATTCAGAAGTACCTGAGTTCAAATGCGGCCTCAGACACTTAATAATTATCTAGCTGTGTGGCCTTGGGCAAGCCACTTAACCCCCACTGCCTTGTAAAAAAAATATTAAGCTGATATCATTTCATCCTGGACAAAAGAGTAAAAATTCAGTAACTATTTACTAACAATATTTGCAGAAGGAATTAGTTCTCTAAAAGGGAACCTTTATGAAACATCAAAAGCAAAGGATCTTAGAGTTAATTGTATTTTTATTTCACAATTGAGTACTGAAAATATATGTATACATACACATATATGCATATTTATAATAGCAGTTGCTAACTGAAAATTCATATAATAGTGACAAATAGTATTAATGTCTCAATAGTTTTTCTTTAAATAGTCTAATGCCCATTGTCCTACTCCTGGTTCATTGTTCATGTGGGTTTTCCTGTAAATATTTCTCCACTCTGGGAATTAGTATCTAAAGACATATAATTCTCTTTATCTTTTTTGATAACTCTGAGCCACCAGGTAGGGAATTCCTCCATACTAGTCTATAACTTGCTTGTCTGGGGAAGGGAATGGCTTGCCCATGGCAACATAAAGCTAAATATGTCAGACAGCATTCCAATCCAAGTCATCCTGACTATGCAAGGTCTTGGCCCTCTATCCACTACATTTATACAGCATCTCAAAAGGTCATCCTTTATCTCCTGCCCTCCAAAAAAAAATCTTATCCTGGAGGCAGCTCAAGAATCAACAAAGAACAACAACACAGGGGTGATGATCAACCTTGATGGACTTGCTCATTCCATCAGTGCAACAACCAGGGACAATTTTGAGGTATCTGCAATGGAGAATACCATCTGTATCCAGAGAAAGTATTGTGGACTTTGAACAAAGACCCAAGGCTATTACCTTCAATTTAGAAAAAAAAATCTTATTATGTAATTTTGCTATCTCTTATGCTTTACTTTTCTTCCTTAAGGATATGATTTCTCTCTCATCACATTCAACTGAGATCAATGTATGCCGTGGAAACAGTGTAAAGACTAACATACTGCCTTCTGTGGGGGGGGGGGGCGGTGAGGGAGGGAAGCAAGAATGGGGGGAAATTGTAAAACTCAAAATAAATAAAATCTTTCTAAAAAAAGAATGAGTAAGGAAGTTTAAAGACCTGAGTTCAAGTTATATCTCCTATCAATTGTGTGACCATGGAGAAATTAATTTTCTTCTTAACTTTTAAGTTAACTCCATAGAATTTATCTAATCTTATTTAAATTATTAATTCATAATTAGATTATATCTTTCTTGGTGAATATTTTCCTTCTAGAACTCTGTAAAATGTTAACACTCTCCTTTTCAGGATATCTCTGAAATAAAGAAACTAGGAATGGAATTTTAATTTCCTGTATTAAGAGGAAGGGATCCTGCTTACCTCAAGTCAGTCTTGTCTTCTTGTTTCACACTCATTCAGCAGAAGGTAAGTTCTTTAAAAGCACATTTATGGACTTCCAGCCAAGATGACAGAGAGAAGACAGGCACAGTTCTAAAGTCTCCTGATCTTCCCTTATAAATAATATGAAACAGGGGTGGCTAGGTGGAACAGTGGTTAAGAGCATGGGCCCAGGAGTCAGGAGTACCTGAGTTCAAATCCAGCCTCAGACACTTAATAATTACCTAGCTATGTGGCCTTGGGCAAGCCACTTGACCCCATTGCCTTGCAAAAAAAAAAAACTAAAATAAACAAACAAACAAATAAATGGATAAATAAATGGATAAATGTATAAATAAATAAACAAGCAAACAAATAAACAAATAAAATGAAACAAACCTCTTAACAGAAATCAGATTGACAAAACCCAGAAAGAAAAGCCAGGAGAAGAACATTGACCTCAAGATCTGTCTTCCAAGATCATGGGTGAGTCCCAGCTCAGAGGGAAGACTCTGCCAGGAACAGGGAACCATGAGAGCCTGGGAGCTTGGATCAGCTGTGGATTAGCCTAATCAGTGGTAGGGCTAGAGCCTGGTCGACCAGGAGGGCAAGGGCCAATTAGGGAGCAGAGGCATTAGTGGTGGCGCTGACCCTCTGGAGCTTGCCAGCCGGACAAGAGGTAGGGTTCCAGTGCAGGAGAGCTGCAGACATAGATACCTAGGCTCCTCAGGTGTGGAGGAGCTCAAAGCCCACACCTGCACTTCAGCTGAAGCCTCTTCCCAGAACAAACACAATTCCCAACTATTTCTGCCCCAGGTGCAGGTATGTGAGCTCCAGAACCACCTCAGCGGACAATCAGGAGAGTGATCAGCTCACCCCAGGGTAGAGCCCACCATTGATCAAAGACAAAAGTATTTAACAGCTTCAACCACTCCCTCCAGGACAAGCTAGAGGGCCTCAATCAAGGTCACAGACACTCCAGAGAAAGGAACCAGCACCCACTACTGGCCAGATGGAGATATTACACTCTGTGAACAAAACCTCTGGCACCCCTACTGGTCAGCTGTAGATATATTATACTCAGTGAGTAAAGCCTCTAGGGATCTGGACACCAAACTTCTGTGAACCAGCCTCTCCCCACACAAGGTCTTAGCATAATGAAGAAAGGCCAGCACAAAGGAGGGTCCACAGAAAAATTCTTGGAAGGAAAAGACACAACTCAGAGATTCCTAGAACCTCTGAGGAGAATATGGTCTGCTCTCCAGCACAGAAAGATTTCCTTGAAGAAATAAGAAAGGTGTTTAAAAATCAATTGGAAAATTTGGGAGAGAAAATTAGCACCTTGCAACAAGAAGACAAATCATTGGAAAATACAATTGGACAAATGCAAAAGGAAAATAATTCTCTCAAAACCTCAATTGGTCAAATGAAAAAGTCTTTCAAAAATAGAATTGACAGGGGTTGCTAGGTGATGCAGTGGATAGAGCACCGGCCCTGGAGTCATGAATACCTGAGTTCAAATCCAGCCTCAGTTTGTTACCTAGCTGTGTGGCCTTGGGCAAGCAAGCAAGCAAAATCTAAAAAAAAAAAAAAAAATAGAATTGACAAATTGGAAAAGGAGTTGCAAAAGGTAAATGAAGAAAATTCTTCTCTAAAAAAAAACAATGGAGTCTGCAGAAACTAATGACTCCATGAGACAGCAAGAGCCTGTTAAACAAAACCCAAAAATAGAAAAAGCAGAAGAAAATGTAAAATACCTCACCAGCAAAACCACTGACCTTGAGAATAGATTGAGAAGGGACAACCTGAGAATTATAGGTCTTCCTGAAAACACTGAAGAAAAAAAAATTGGACTTAATATTACAGGATTTAGTGATGGAAAATTGCCCTGATATCATGGAAGCAAAGGACAAAATAGTTATTGAAAGAATACATCAATCCCCTCCAGAAAGAGATCTTAAAATGAAAACACTAAGGAATATTGTGGCCAAATTCCAGAACTATCAGATAAAAGAGAAAATCCTGCAAGCAGCCATAAAGAAACATTTTTAAATACCAAGGAGCCACAGTAAAGATTCTTCAGGACCTGGCTGCATTAACATTAAGGGATCAAAGGGCCTGGAACAAGATATTCCAAAGAGCAAGGGAGCTTGGAATGCAGCCAAAAATCCACTATCCAGCAAAACTGAGTCTTCTCTTTCAGGGTAAAAGATGGACATTTAACAAAATGGAAGACTTCCAACAATTCCTGATTAAAAAAAACAGAACTAAATAGAAAATTTGGACATCAAACAGGAGGGGACTCATAAAAGGTAAAAAAAGGGGGGGGGTAAAGAAAAAGAACTGCTATCCAATAAGATGAAAGTGGCTATATCTCAGCATGGGAAAAAGATTCTCATAACTCTGGAGAATTTTAACTCTATCACAGAGAATATACTTAGCCAGAAGTGATGGGCACTCACGACTTATCCATGAGACTGCTGCCCAATGGGATGAAACTGGCTATATCCCTACTTGGGAGAAAGACTCTAATAACTCTCAAGAATTGTAACTCTATTAAAGAGACTATATTTACCCAAAAGTGATGGATATTCAGGATTTTCTATGACTCAGATAGAATGATTTAAAAACACTTCCTCCTTAGAAAGGGGGACAGGAAGGAGACAGGAGGATGGAGGGGACTGAATGGGGTAAAACTCATTACATTAAGCAGCACAAAAAAAACCCTATTATAATAGAGGGGAAGAAGGGAGAAGATGAGAAATGCCTGAATCTTCCTCTCATCAGATTTGGATGAAAGTCAATTTATACACACATTCAGTTAACTTAAAAAAATCTTACCTTTCAAGTGTTAAAAGGGGGAAAGCTAAAAGAACTACAGGAAGACATAGACAGCAAAACCCTACTAGTGTGAGACCTCAACCTCCCACTCTCAGATTTAGATAAATCGAATCAGAAAATAAACAAGAAAGACATTAAGGAGGTAAATAGATTGTTACAAAACCTAGATATGATAGACTTATGAAGGAAATTGAATGGGGATAGAAAGATATATACCTTTTTTTCTGCAGTACATGGCACTTACACAAAAACTGACTATATACTAGAGGATAAAAACCTAATAATCAATTGCTTTTGAATATATCTTTCTCATATCATAATGCAATAAAAATCATATGCAATATTGGGCCAGGGAAATATAGACCCAGAACTAATTGGAAACTGAATGACCTCATTTTAAAGAATGAGTGGATCAAATAACAAATTATAGAAAGAATTAATTATTTTATCCTAGATAATGACAATAATGAAACAAACCAAAACCTACGGGATTCACTCAAAGTGGCTGTCAGGGGATATATTATATCTTTAAATGCTTGCATGAATAAATTAGAGAAAGAGGAAATCAATGAACTAAATATGCAACTAAAAAAAATTAGAGAAAGAACAAATTAAAAACCCCCAATTAAATACCAAATTAGAAATTCTAAAAATTAAAGGAGAAATTAATAAAATCGAAAGCAAAAGAATTATTGAATTAATAAATAAAACCAAGAGTTGGTTTTATGAAAATAAATTGATAAACCTCTGGTCAATTTTATTTAAAAAAAGAAGAAAAGCATATATCTTTGAATTTCCAGTTTTTAGTTCAGTGCCTGAGAGACTAAGCAAATTAGAACAGGAGTTCTAAACCTTTTTTTTTTGGTGTGGGGAAGAGCTAGTCTTTGATCATCTGGCAAAACCTGGACTCCTCCAAATAATTTTTTTAAATACATAAAATAAAATACTAAGGATTAAAAAGAAACCAATTATATTGAATGCAGTTTAATAAAACAAATTTGTGATATAACAACACTTTTTTTACTTCTTATCTAGTTGTGTTGAAGTAGTAATGAAAAGAATGATGACAGTAAATATTTTTAGATATTTCTAACAATTACATGATAAGAAATTATCTTTGATTTCAGTTGGTCACAGTTACTAATATTTCTGTAGTTTGTTGCCTACATTCATAATGGAAGGAAATGCCAACTCTCATTTCGAATAAAAACAAAGAGTAATTTTTTTTCCCATTCAAGTTCACAAACAATGAAATTTAACCATGGCTGATTTGGGGGTTCATGGACTCCAGTTAAGAAATTCTGCATTAGATAATTTACTTAAAGAAGAGCTATGCTGTTGAGACATCAATACTACCTATCTCTATTATATGAGTTTTGTTTAGCAACTTGATCTCCCTCAGAAGACAGAATGTGCTCATGATTACTGGTCCCTGGGTTCTAACAATTTACAATGTAATGTTAACACTTGCTACTTGCTATTGTAGCTCCCACTGCCTTGAAGGCCATGCATTTTATATTTCATCCCTACCCTAGGGCTCCCTGACATAAGAGAGGGGATGCCAACATGAATTAGATTTGAGTGAGGAGGATGCTGTGCTAAGCTCTCCTCCAAAGCTAGGTCCAATGACCTGTTATGGATCAGAACAATTAGAGAGCCTTGGATGAGAGCCAATCAGGGTTAAGTGACTTGCTTAGGGTCACATAGTTAGTAAATGTCAAGTGTCTAAGGTTGGATTTGAACCTGAGTCCTCCTGACTCCAGGGTGGGTGGTCTATCCACTGTGCCACCTAGCTGCTCCTGAGTTCCCTAGTATCCTTATGGGGTTTAGAAGATGTGTCTAGGCTCTCTGCCAATGGCTTCAGCCCTGATCTGAGAGTGTTTCTTCAACTGGACAGAGTGTTTCCTTGTACCTCAGTTCCATTTCGCCACTGGCAGCTAGATTAGCTTTTTTTTTTTGCAAGGCAGTGGGGTTAAGTGTCTTGCCCAAGGCCACACAACTAGGTAATTATTAAGTGTTTGAGGGTGGATTTGAACTCAGGTCCTCCTGACTCCAGGGCCAATGCTCTATCAACTTGGCTGCCTAGCTGCCCCTTGGATTAGCTTTTACATAGAAATGTATGATCATAAATATAAAAACTTAACTCTTCCCAATACAAAGGAGGCATAATCAGTCTTCTTCCCTGCCCCCTACCCCAACCACCTCAGTCTGTGGGGAGGGGAGGGAGATCAGGTTCATAAATTAGCTCATTTCCTCTAGCACACGCAGTTTCAACTCCAAGTCCAAAACTTCCATCAGATTTAGGTCCCAGCTACTCTAGTTTTTCAGGGATTCCCTGCCAGGCTGGCTAGGATGCAACATCCTTTCCTGAATCCTGGCTCCAAGATAACCCCAGCTTGGACTCCTGGGTATGGCAACTCTGTTGGGAATCACCACTAGTCCCTGAAACTGAGGGCAAAAAACACATTTCTTGGAACCAGGGTAAAAAGGGTAGGGGGAGGTATTTCAATTCTCATTTCAGTTCATCCTCCCTGAGGATGAATTTCAAACTTTATCCTTTGGATGCAGCAGGAAAGAACACTTGGAAAAGGGAATGATTCTCTGAATTTGACTAGTTTTACAGATGCAGTTTTTCCAGTTATGTAGACAATCAAAAAAGGGTATTCCTACCCACATGGTAGGGTTTACAGAGGACTCTGAGGAACTGGGATGATCCAAATTTTACTTTATAATGATTTAAATTGCCAGGACATATATAATGTATTACTAATTTCCTACAGAGTTCAGTTTTTCTTGCTTGTCCTGCCTGCTAATGCCTGCCCCCCCCAATCATTCTATGGCTATGTTGTACATAGATGCATGCATATATATATATATATATATATATATATATATATATGCATTTTTGTATGTATGTATATATATATATATATATATATATATATATATATATATACACATTTTTGTGTTTGATACATAAACACTCTCAACTTTCAAACATAGTTTTCCCTGGCCAAATCCAGAATGAGATAGGACAATAGGACAATAGGAATGATATTCATCTCATCCTGTCTTCACATGATTTTTTTAGGGGTTTTTGGGGATTTTTTTTTAGGTTTTTGCAAGGCAAATGGGGTTAAGTGGCTTGCCCAAGGCCACACAGCTAGGTAATTATTAAGTATCTGAGACCGGATTTGAACCCAGGTACTGCTGACTCCAGGGCCAGTGCTTTATCCACTGCGCCACCTAGCTGCCCCTTTCACATGACTTTAATCTCCTCTTCTAGGTTTCTATATGTTGAAAGTTTTTCATTTCATGTAGCTTAGAAATCATGACTATTTTGTATGGTAATATCTATGACAAAAGTTGTTCTTAAATTTTTATGTTAATATCTGGGTGATTGTGGGCAATGGTTTGGTCAATGTCCAGGATATTTTGAGGTCTATGTTTGTAACATGGTGATTTATCTGTCTGATTTACCATGAATGAGGGTAAAACTTCTGATATATAATTCTAGTCACCAAATCATGTCTTGCTAGGTATTTTGGGAGATGCCAATTATGAAATATAATGATGAGCAGTTCACAGTTTCTTTGTAGTTTTGTCATTTTTCAGCTGGACAATTCGTTGTGAGCCCTTTGGGGTTTTCTTAGTAAAGACACTGGAGGGAGTTGCCAATTCCTTCTCTAGTTCATTTTACAGATGAGAAAACTGGGGCAAACAAGGTCCAATGACTTATCAGATAAAACTACTAAGTGTCTGAAGCTAGATTTGAACTCAGGAAGACCCACTTTCCTGATTCCAGGTTTGGCATTCTATTCACCAAGCTACTTAGCTATCCCAAAAGTATATACATTAATCATTTAGTCAGTTCCTGAAGGATAACTCTTCTATAAATTCTGAAGGCAATGATCTGGCCTACATACTTATACCAATAGGATAAGCTTATGTGGATGTTATTTAAAGAAGACCTTTTTGTTCCATTTTTGGATTTTAGACAATTTCCAGATTCTAGAATGTTTCAATTACATTAGAAAAATCTAATGATGGGGTGGCTAAGTGGGCTGGTGGATAAAGCATTGGCCCTGGAGTCAGGAGTACCTGGGTTCAAATCCGGTCTCAGACACTTAATAATTACCTAGCTGTGTGGCCTTGGGCAAGCCACTTAACCCCGTTTGCCTTGCAAAAACCTAAAAAAAAAAATCTAATGATGTATCCCCGTTATCATCCTTTGTTATTGCTTGATAAAGTGTATCTTAAAAGTATATTGAGTATAAAGTATAGACAGCTTTTTTTAACCTGTTCATCATGTTTCCTAAAAATGTTTTCTTAATCACCTTCCTTTTTTCGGCAAGGAACTGTTAATCTTGCTATATCTGTCTTAGAAAGAGAGGAACATTTATTAAGCATCTATCATGTATCAGACACTTTATAAATATAAATATTATTTCATTTGGTCATCACAACTCTGTGAGGTAGAGACTATTATTTTCCTCAATTCACAGTTGAGGAAACTGAGACAAACAGGGATTAGGTAACTTGCCAGGGTCGCAACAGCTAATAAGTATCTGGAGTAGGATCTGAACTCTAGTTTTCCTGATTCCAAATCCAGTGCTCTATCCATTGTGAGACCTAATGTAATTTAGCTCATATCAAAATCAATTAAAATAAGACCAATAAAAACCTTGGTTCCCAGTCTTTTTAAAATTTAAATTTCCCAGGCCCTTGTTACAACTGTCTCATAATTTAGTTGAGGGTTCCTTTTTTTTTGTTGTTTTTGTTTTTGCAAGGCAAACGGGGTTATGTGGCTTGCCCAAGGCCACACAGCTAGGTAATTATTAAGAGTCTGAGAGGGGATTTGGACCTAGGTACTCCTGACTCCAGGGCCAGTGCTTTATCCACTGCACCACCTAGCTGCTCCCTCCCTTTTCTTTTGACTCCAAGATCCCTGTGCTTCAAACACAAACAACTTGAATTAGAGCTATTTTGCCGATCTTTAGGCATTTTCTCCACAGCAAGTCATAGCTCTCAGCAGAGACTTTTGAACAGCCTGTCAAAACTTTCCTCCAAGAAGCAGTCAAATCTTAGATTCTTTATAAAGGACACAGGATCGTAGGTAGGGAACTGGAGCACAAAATTGCAGCCTCAAAGAGTCAGATTAAAAGACTAAATCTTAGTGCTCAGTGATGCTATGAAGGAATGACACTCTGCTAGTTCCACTTAAGAGCAACTCTTCACCACTGCTGTTTTCTTAGGTTTTTATCAAATACAGTCTGAATAGAATATAAGTGACAGAATGTTCACAGGAATTTTGAGAGATTTGAAGCTTTGAAAGATGTTGGAAGAAAATGGAGTTCAGGGAGAAAGCTGTAATTAAAATAGGGCAAGGGATTCAGCATAGATTTTACCAGGGCATGCCTTATGACCAATCAATCAATAAACATTTATTAAGGGCCCGCTAAGCATTTGGGATTACATTAAAAAAAGCAAAAGATACTGTCTGCCCTCAAAAACAAAACGTGAAAACAAATGGAAACAAAATAAGCTACAGATAAATTGGAAATAATTTACAGAGGGGAAAGAGCTAGAATTAAAAAAAGGTTTTGGGAAGGGGTTTCTATCTGTCAGATAGGATTTTAGTTGGGATTTAAAGGAAGTCACATAGGTCAGTACTTCGAGCAGAAGAGGAAGAGTATTCCAGAAATGGAAAACATCCAGAGAAAATTCTAGGATCTGAGAAATGAAGTGTCTCGCTGGAACGTCAGGAGACCAGAGACCCTAGATTAAAGAGGATGTGGGGAGCAAAGTGTAAGAAGGGGCAGCTAGGTAGCACCCTAAGTGCCTAGAGTACCAAGCCTGGAGTCATTTCCTCTCTGTAAAATGATCTGGGCAGGGAAAAGGCAAGTCATTTTAATATCTTTGCCAAGAAAACCCCAAATGAGGCTGTGAAGAATCAAAAACAACTGAACAACATCAAAGAGGACAGAAGGTTCGGTCCCTAGCACATTCATTTTTGTTCTGATGGAACTTTCAGTGATTTAATTCATATGAAAGAGTTGAATTTCAAACTCTTTATTTCATTATTTTCCAACTTTCAAATGATCCTCCTATCTCAAGAGATTTTTAGACCTCCCCCCCACACACACACACACACTTTCTTGTCCTTGATCATTGTCTTTGATGCAGGGAGAGATAGACAATAGAAAAATGATGAATTTGGAATCAGAATACCTAGACTTAATTCCCAGTTTTGCCATTTACTAGTTGTTTGATCTTGGACAAGGCACTTAACCTCTTAATTCTTTTCACAGTAAAATGAGAGGGTTGGACTATATTATCTGTGGAATCTTTTTCAGTGCTAAATATATGATCCCAGAACTAGTCAGACAATAGAAGCTGGGCAGGGTTCAGCTTGAAGATAGTCTGATCTAATTAGCTCACTGGAGAGTGAGAGTAAATGCTAATAGGCACTTTAGTACTTGAAATATTAAAGACAAATCCCTTTCTTGGTCAGTTTACTTTGTCCCTAAACCACCACATTGAGCTCTTTTTGTTCCACTGATGAAATGGCAAATCCATATCTTGAACTTAACACAGATCCATATTTTATAATTAACAATTTGCTTCAGCAAAAGAGAAACCTCCTTCCAATTGCAAAGGAAAGCTGATTGCTGCCTCCAGAATGAATGAGTGGATCTTTGCAATTCTAGATTTATAAAAGAACTGCTCCACTGTGACACAGTGTGTCATAATGAATAGAGACCTGATTCTCTTGCAAGTCATCCTTCCTTCATTTTTTTTTTTTTAGGTTTTTGCAAGGCAAACAGGGTTAAGTGGCTTGCCCAAGGCCACACAGCTAGGTAATTAGGTAATTATTAAGTGTCTGAGGCCGGATTTGAACCCAGGTACTCCTGACTCCAGGGTCAGTGGTTTATTCACTACATCACCTAGCCACCCCTATCCTTCCTTCATTTTCAAAGAGGACATAATGAGGTGGTATCTTGACTTGTGAGTGAAGTGGATTTAAGTGAGACAAGATTGCAAGTGAGTCATCAGACTCACCCTCTCTTCAAGAAGGATGGAATTTTAGAGGCAGAACAAAATTCAAGATAGCTGTGAATGGCCCAGGATGCAGTAGAAGACCTTGGCATCTTTGATGTCTGACCAAGGTCTAAGACCTGCAAGAATTAGCTTTGTGGGGAAGCTAGATGGTGCCCTGGATAGAGCACCAGCCCTAGAGTCAGGAGTATTCTGAGTTCAAATTTGACCTCAGACACTTAATAATTACCTAATTACCTAGCTGTGTGACCTTGGGCAAGCCACTTAACCCCATTGCCTTGGGGTTAAAAAAAACAACCAAAAACAAAAGAATTAGCTTTGTGATTATAGTGAAGTCCTTTAATTCCCCTGTGCCCCCAGGAAAATCTCCCAGGATAAATTACAGATTTATGCTTCTGGTTCTTTTTTGGTGAATGAAGTTACCTTACTTAGCATTCATCACACTGATGAAATCAATATTCTTCCTACTTCCCTCCCCCAATAAGACAAACTCAGAAACTTTGTGCTGGACTGAGATAATTTCCAGTCTCAACATTTGTGAAAATATGATCATCATAAAGGCTTCAAGGATTTTTTTTTAATTTTTGCAAGGCAATGGGGTTAAGTGACTTGCCTAAGATCACACTATTAGTAAGTTAATTATTTTGTGTCTGAGAACAGATTTGAACTCAGGTCCTCCTGATTCCAGGGCTAGTGCTCTATACACAGCGCCATCTAGTGGCCTCCAAGCTTTAAGGATTTATTAAGCATTTTTGTGCCATGGACTAGGAGTACAAAGACAAAAGTGAAAGTCACTGCCCTTAAGAAGCTTGTATTCATCATCCCTCAGTGCAAATTTCTCCATGAATATATTCCTTCCTGAGGATAATGATCATTGTTGGAAGGGATGTGGGAAATCTGGGACACTATTACACTGTTGGTGGATCTGTGAACTCATCCAACCCTTCTGGAGAGCTATTTGGAACTATGCCCAAAGGGCAACAAAAATGTGCATACCCTTTGACCCAGCAATACCACTACTGGGTCTATACCCTGAAGACATGAGAAAAAGGGTAAAAACATTACTTGTACAAAAATATTTATAGCAGCCCTGTTTGTGGTGGCAAAGAATTGGAAATCCAGTAAATGTCCTTCAATTGGGGAATGGCTTAGTAAACTGTGGTATATGTATGTCATGGAACACTACTGTTCTGTTAGAAACCAGGAGGGACGGGATTTCAGGGAAATCTGGAGGGATTTGCATAAACTGATGCTGAGTGAGATGAGCAGAACCAGAAAAAACACTGTACACCCTAACAGCAACATGGGAGTGATGTTCAACCTTGAAGGACTTGCTCATTCCATCAGTGCAACAATTGGGAACAATTTTGGGCTGTCTGCAAAGGAGAGTACCATCTGTATCCAGATAAGGAGCTGTGGAGTTTGAACAAAGTACAAGGACTATTCCCTTTAATTTGGAAAAAAGAAAACAGATATCTTATTGTCTGATCGTGTTACCTCTGAGAATTCTCTTCTCTTTAAGGATATTATTTCTCTCTCATCATACCCAAATTGGATCAAGGTAAAACATGGAAACAAAGTAAAGACTGATGGAGTGCTATCTATGGGGTGGGGGTGAGGGAGGGAAGCAAGATTGGGGGAAAATTGTAAAACTCAAATAATATCTTTAATAAAAAATATATATATATATATTCCTTCCTGAATCATGCCAAACCTAACTGATTTTTTTCTAAACTTCTATAGTACTTATTACTGTGCAAATTTAGGTCATTGCACAAAATATAGTTTGAGTGATCCCTGTATTTTAATCTTGCTCAATTTTTAGATACTATGCTCAGTCACATGGAAAAAGAGGGCAGGTCCCCTAGAGGATTATTTCATTCTTATCTCCCAATGATTCTATAATAGGGAGGAGCTAAGATGTCATTTATCCCAATTCCATCTTAAAAGCAATTTAAAATTTGGCTTTGTTGGTAAATCCACTCCAATTGCTTAATACTTTGGTGTGTCAATAAACTCCTTTTGTTTTATTTCTTGTTGTTGTGTCCAACTCTTCTAGACCCCATTCTTGGCAAAGACACTGGAATGATTTACCATTTCCTTTTCCAGTTCATTTTACAAATGAGGAAACTGAGACAAACAAGGTTAAGTTTGAGGTCATATTTGAACCCAGGAGGATGAGTTTCTGACTCCAGGTCCATCATTCTATCCAACCTACCCCTTATTTCCTGAGTTTGCCTCAAAGCAGGATTTTTCTCTGATCATTCCCTTTCTTTTTTGGTCCTGACCTCAGAAAATTTCCAGTGTGAAAACTTACACTTCCAATAACGATCACCAGTACTTAGGAGGAGTCAGAAGTAGGATTTGAAATCCTAGAAATATTAAAACTTGTTCTCTATCTATTAAGCTAAACTGCCTTTCTTACTACATTCTATCCACACATTTAGCACTCAATTTTCTAGGGTAGTAGTGAGTAGAGAAAGGCAGCCTAAGAGTCAGGAAGAGATGAGTTCAAGGTCTTTCTCAGATATCTCCTGGTCATGTGTGACCCTGGGCTTGGATAGTTACTGGCTATATAGCTACTGTTGTTGAGAAAACTAAGGTAAACAGGGTGAAGTGACTTGTCCAGTGTTACACAGATAGTAAATGTCTGAAGCTAGATTTAAACTCAGGAAGAAGAGTCTTCCTGACTCCAGGCCAGTACTCTACACTACAATGCTATCTAGCTGCCCCAACCTTGGGCTTAGCATCTTAATATGTCCACGCCATGGGTAGCTCTCCAAGACTATAAAATGTATTGATAAAGAGCTTTTCTTCATTGGTAGCTATCTATGTGTTAGTTGCACCGGTTACTTGAGTCCTTTGGCCAGCAGAGGACTGTTCTTAGCTTGCAGTGAATGAGATGGGAGGCAGAGATGGTAAAGCATTCCAAATTTTATTAGGGTCACACAGCAGCTTATATCCTAGTCTACTTCTGTACTTGTGGACAGCTCATGCTACCAGCTTAAGCACCAATCGTATTAAAGATTACACATTGGGGGTGGCTAGGTGGCTCAGTGGATAAAGCACCAACCCTGGAGTCAGGAGTACCTGGGTTCAAATCTGATCTCAGACACTTAATAATTACCTAGCTGTGTGGCCTTAGGCAAGCCATTTAACCCCATTGCCTTGCAAAAAAAAAAAAAAAAACCCTAAAAAAAAGGGTCTTTAAACCATTACCTTTGTCATTTCACAACTGTGGTCCTCAAGGATCCCTAACATCTATACCAATGAAATCATCAGCCTGTTATAGAGACAGATATAGATAGATATATTTTATATGTATACACACTCTTTTGTTTTGTTCTCTTGGGTTTTTTTTTTATATGTACTGATATCATAGTGCCTAACTTAATAAAAGCTAGTTGACTGACTGTCTCCCTCAGTAGAATCCAAGTTCTTTGTGGGCAGGGGCCATGTTTTGCATTCTTTCTGTATGTACTGCACTGCAAGTCAGGTCCCAAAAGAATGCCTCAATACATAGTAGGTATAATTTTTAAAATCATTTTCATTTGTTTTGTTTTTTAGATTTTTGCAAGGCAAATGGGGTTAAGTGGCTTGCCCAAGGCCACACAGCTAAGTAATTATTAAGTGCCTGAAACCGGATTTGAACCCAGGTACTCCTGACTCCAAGGCCCGTGCTTTATCCACTATATCACCTAGCCGCCCCTTAAAATCATTTTTATTGATGCCTTTTTTTAATAGTATCCTAGTTTACCCCTGTATCTCTCTCCTACTCTTTCACTGAGAGTCATCTCATGTAACAAACTGTATTTTTTTAAAGACAAGGGAAAAAAAAAGAAAGAACAAGAAGGGGAAAAAATCAGGAGGTATAATATTGATATTGAGGTGATTAGACACAATCTCTTCAGTCAAGGATTTGTAATCTCCTTGAAAGATTAATCTTAACCTTCAGTACTAATAATAATACAACAGTAGAGGTTGGAGTGGTACCACAAAAGAATATAAAATGACCTTGAACTTGGTAGATTCAATGATATTTGTTGATGGTTTTTGATCAAACACAAATCAAAGTCATCATTCAGATGGAAAAGGTTCTTTAAATCTCATTTCAAATATAATTAGCAATCTCAAGTCCAGCTTTCATACTTGAATCCACCCTTCAGGTTCAATGATGGGGATGCCATCTTTCCCTCCTTCACAGTTGCAGTCATTGTTTTTGTTCTGCATCTCTACTGATACCAACTTAATTCCAGAAAGACTTGTGAAATAATAGTGAACAAAAACCTTGCAATTTCACACACTATCCTTTTTCTCTGTCTTATTTCATATATACAATTACCCATTCTACATTCAGAATAAATATAAAAGTTAATTTAATAATAAAAAAGAAAGAATGCTGGATTTTAAGTAGGAAAACCTGCCTTTGAGTCTAATCTCTATCACTTATGAGCTGTGTGACCTTGGGTAAACCTGTTTCCTCATTTTTAAAATGATGGAGATGAACAAGCTAGCCTTTGAGATACCTTCTAGATCCAGAATTTTCTTTGGCTCTTGCTTTGAGACAATTCCCTCAGAAGACACCCCCAAAATACTAGTACCTTATTTATTACAAATTATCCCCAGGGGAGAGTGTCTAAGAGAAAATCTCCATCAGGATATTAAATGGAAAAATCAGTTGAATTAGATTATTGTAGAAGGTTAATTTTCAGGCACCTTGATTTTAATCTGTTGTTGACTTATTCAGAAAGAATCAATCTTATTATAATGTTAATTCCCTTCAGTATTTCTTGCCTCCTTCATATGCTCCAGTTGAACAGAGGGGATGAAAATATATTCGGGATTAGAAGATTCATAGTGTCATAGTTTTAGAATAGGAGGGATCTTAGGAGCCATTAACCCTATCCTCTCATTTTATAGATGAGAAAAATGAGGTACAAAAACTTGCTGTTAGCAATCTCTGAATTTGGATACAGGTCTTCTTGACTGCACGTCTAGTCTACTATTCACAACAGAAATGATGCAGATCAATAAGACTAAGGAGAACCAAAACATCCTAAAAGAAGTTTAATAATATTCTAATCCTCCATGGAAGGGATATGGATTTGCTGTTTCTGAATATTGTCATTTCAGCTAGTCTTCCAGCAGAATTAAATATGTAACAAGCAGAAAAAAGGAAAATAGTTTCCCTGATGTAGAAACTCAAGTAAACAATTACTTTCATTACTTTTCAGAACATAATAATAAATCTCATTTTCCTCAAGGGAAAACTGCTGATTTATTTTCATAAAAGTACAAAAGGCAAGAAAATTTATCTGTGCCCCAGATATCTGCTCTTTGGCCTTACATTTGCAATAATCTGTGGTCCTAGTTCATAACTGTCTCCTTTTCTCATTATGTTCCTAAGATTTCTGTTTCACTTCCCACTAACATTTAAGCTTATATTCAGAGAGATGGGTAGTTTTTACTGGCAAATGGAGCCAACTTGGTGCTTTGAGAAGGAGGGTGGATCTTTCGGTAGGTGGCGCTCATTCTACATCAAGTCATCATTCCATATAGCCGTAGTCAGATATCCAAGAGAGGCAGAGCTTCAAAATCCTAGAATCAAGGAGTTTGAGAAATTTTCTGTGCTATCATCCTGAATCTTAGAATACTTGTATTGACCCTTCCCTTCTCCCCAGGTGATAAATTAGCCTTTTGCTTTATCATGCTCCATAAAACTTCCAAAGAATTTCTTCTCTGAGTCTCCCTTTATTTGTTGTTTTCCCCTGTTAGAATGAAAGCTCCTTGAGGTCAGGGACAATCATCTATTTCAGAATCCAAAAGGACAGGGGTGGCCAGGTGGCACAGTGCATAGACCACTGACCTTGGAGTCAGGAGTACCTGAGTTCAAATCCGGCCTCAGACACTTAATAATTGCCTAGCTGTGTCACCTTGGGCAAGCCACTTAACCCCATTGCCTTGAAAAATCTAAAAAAATAAAAAAAGAATCCAAATGGATAGCAGAGGCCACAAGGACAGTTTTCTTATGGTTCACTGAAATTTTTTTTTTAGAAAGATTTTATTTATTTTGAGTTTTATAATTTTCCCCCCATTCTTGCTTCCCTCCCCCCACCACCATAGAAGGCATTCTGTTAGTCTTTATGTTGCTTTCCATGTTATACATTGATCTCAGTTGAATGTGATAACAGAGAAATCATATCCTTAAGGAAGAAAAATAAAGTATGAGATAGTAAAATTGCACAATAAGATAATGTGTTTCTTTTTTCTAATTTGAAGGGAATAGTCTTTGATCTTTATTCAAAGTCCACAATTCTTTCTCTGGATACAGATGGTATTCACTATGGCAGATATCCCAAAATTGTCCCTGTCCTATGGAATGAGTAAGTCCATCAAGGTTAATAATCACTCCCATGTTGCTGTTAGGGTGTACAATGGTTTTCTGGTTCTGCTCATCTCGCTCAGCATCAGTTCATGCAAATCCTTCCAGTCTTCCCTAAATTTCCATCCCTCTTGGTTTCTAATAGAACAATAGTGTTCCATGACATACATATACCACAGTTTGTTAAGCCATTCCCCAAATGAAGGACATTCACTTAATTTCCAAGTTTTTGCTACCACAAACAGGGCTGCTATAAATATTTTTGAACAAGTGATGTTTTTACCCTTTTTCATAATCTCTTCAGGGTATAGACCCAGTAGTGGTATTGCTGGATCAAAGGGTATGCACATTTTTGTTGCCCTTTGGGCATTATCCCAAATTGCTCTCCAGAAAGGTTGGATGAGTTCACAGCTCCACCAACAATGTAATAGTGTCCCAGATTTCCCACAACCCTTCTAACACTGATTATTGTCCTTTCTGGTCATATTGGCCAGTCTGAGAGGTGTGAGGTGGTATCTCAGAAATGCTTTAATTTGCATTTTTCTAATAAGTAATGATTTGGAGCAATTTTTGATATGACTATGGATTGCTTTGATTTCCTCAGCTGTAAATTGCCTTTGCATATCTTTTGACCATTTGTCAATTGGGGAATGGCTTGTTATTTTTGAAAATTTGACTCAGTTCTCTGTATATTTTAAAAATGAGTCCTTTGTCAAAAATTGTTTCCCAATTTACTGCATTTCTTTTGATCTTGGTTATAGTGGCTTTGTCTGTACAAAAGCTTTTTAATTTAATGTAATAGATCTGACAGGTAAACTATTCCTTGATCTTCTTGTTTGTTTATAATAGTGGTTTTTATGTCTAAATCCTATATCCATTTGGATGTTATCTTGGTATAGGTTGTGAAGTATTGGTCTAATATAAGTTTCCATACTAACTTCCAATTTTCCCCAACAGTTTTTATCAAAGAGAGAGTTTTTATTCCAATAGCTGTACTCTTTCGGTTTATCAAACAGCAGATTAATATAATAATTTCCTGCTATTGCACCTAGTCTATTTCAACAAGCCATGATCCCCAACTCTATTTCTTAGCCAATACCAGACAGTTTTGATGACTGATGCTTTATAATATAATTTTAGATCTGGTAAGGCTGTCACCTTCTTTTGCACTTTTTTTCATTGAATCCCTGGAAATTCTTGACTTTTTATTTCTCCATATAAATTTATTTACAACTTTTTCTAACTTATTAAAGTAATTTTTTGGAATTTTGATCGGTAGGGTGCATGCAGTATTGGTAGAATTGTCATTTTTATTATATTAGCTCGACCTATCCATGACAGTTGATGTTTGCCCAGGTATTTAAATCTGATTTTATTTGTGTGGAAAGAGTTTTGTAATTATTTTCAAAAAGTTTTTGAGTCTGCCTGGGCAGGTAGACTCCCAGGTATTTATATTGTCTGAGGTGACTTTGAATGAGATTTCTCTTTCTAGCTCTTTCTACTGTATCTTGCTAGTCATATACAGAAATGCTGAGGATTTATGAAGATTTATTTTATATCCTGCTACTTTGCAAAAGTTGCTAATTATTTCTACTAGCTTTTAGATGACTTTTTGGGATTCTATAAGTAAATCATCATGTCATCTGCAAAGAGTGAGAGTTTGGTCTCCTTTCCTATTTTGATTCCTTCAAATTTCTTTTTCTTCTCTTATTGCTGAGGCTTATATTTCTAATATGATATTGAATAGTAGTGATGATAATGGGCATCCTTGTTTCACCCCGATCTTATTGGGAATGCCTCAAGCCTATCCCTGTTGCATATAATGCTTGTTGATGGTTTCAGATAGATACTGCTTATTATTCTAAGGAACAAACCATTTATTCCTATACTCTCTAGTGTTTTTATTAGGAATGAGTGCTGTATTTTGTCTTATCATTAGTATGACTGTCATCATCATTGCTGTTATCTGCAGGTAACTTACCTACAATGTCTGAGCTAGTGCTGAAAACTGCAGATAAATTTGATAGAATAGGATGAATTGTTTTTTGTTAAAAGTATTACTAATGCTCACCCAATGTTTGCTTTTTCTTCTAGTCAAGAATCCTTGTCATCCATTAGAGCTGTAATCAAGAGAAGTAAGTTTATTTTATTTTTCTCTCTGTGCTTTGTATGTTCTCATTTCAAATGATAACTTATATTTCCAACAAGTGTTTCTGTTTTATAAGCGATCTAAGTGACCCAACTGAGAAACATAAAGAATAATAAACCACCAGACAATAAAAGTGGTGATTCTTTTTCTTTTAGATTTTTCTCTTCCTTGGGAATCAGTTCTTTGGAACAAGAACATTTTTTCCTCGAATTCATAGTACCAAGCTGGGGTCAATTGTTAGATTCTAGTGTATCAATCTACCATGTGGAACAGAGGTTACAAAACTGATTGCAAAATAGACTGAAATTCAAATGCTAACTCTCCTCTCTGTGACCCTGACCTTTTATATTTCCTCATCTGTAAAATGAGGTGGTGGGACTAGATGGATTCCAAGGTTCCTTCTAACTCTAAATCCTTGATCCTACTTAATTCATTAATTAGTAATAACTAATATTTATATAATTTTTACTATTTGCTAAGCCTTGGACTAAATGTTTTTCAAATATTAGCTCATTTGATCCTCACAATAATCCTAGAAGGTATATGTTATTTTGCACATGAGGAAACTAAGGTTATGTGATTTTTCCCAGGGTCACTTAGCTAAGAAGTATAATAGCATTCTGTATAAGGAAGAGATAGAGGTTAATGTTATTTTTTTAAACTATCCCACCCTCTCCTTTGATATATTCTAATTATCTGTGTATACTATTCTTTGGGAATTAGCATGATGCAGTGGAAATATCAGAGGATGTGGGTTTGAATCCCAACTTCCCCTTTAGTACCACAGTGTGACCTTGGACAAATCTCTTGCCTTCCATGGTGGTGGTGGTGGGGTGTCCCTCAGATCCTCATGTCCAAAATGAGTAAGTTGGAGCAGTTATGACTCTGTGATCTTTTGCTGCTACCTTTAAAATTGTGTACAGATTCTTGCTTTGCATGGAGATCATAAAAGAGGGCAATTTGATATAACTGAAAGAAAAATGAATTTAGAATCAGAATACCTGGGTTTAAATTTCAACTCTTCTAATTGCTAAATCTGTGATTTCAGGTTAAAACTTTGCAGGTGGGTAGGTGGCTATTATAAATGAAAAGAAAAACCTGCTAGAGTGAGAGAAAGTTGTACATTTTATTCATGAACCTTGCAAGATATATACCTTACAAGGTACAGGTACTTCACTCCTAGGCGTGAAGCACCTGTATTTTGTCAAAAGTTTTTTCAGCATCTATTGATATGATATGATTTCTTTTCTTTTTTTTAGGTTTTTGCAAGGCAAATGGGGTTAAGTGACTTGCCCAAGGTCACACAGCTAGGTAGGTATTAAGTGTCTGAGGACTGATTTGAACTCAGGTACTCCTGACTCCAGGGCTGGTGCTATATCCATTGTGCCACCTAGCCACCCCAATCATATGATTTCTGATAAGTTTGTTGTTGATATAATTAATTATACTAACAGTTTTCCTAATATTGAACCAACCCTGAATTCCTGGGATAAATCCTACTTGATTGTAATGCATTATCCTAGTGATAACTTGTTGTAATCATTTTGCTAAGATTTTATTTAAGATTTTTGCATCTGTATTCATCAGGGAGATAGGTCTATAATTTTCTTTCTCTGTTTTAACTCTTCCTGGTTTAGGTATCAGCACCATATTGGTTTCATATAAAGAGTTAGGCAGAGTTCCATCTTCACCTATTTTTCCAGAGTTTATATAAAATTGGGACCAATTGTTCCTTAAATGTTTGGTAGAATTCGCTTGTGAATCCATCAGGCCCAGGAGATTTTTTTCTTAGGGAGTTCAGTGACGGCTTCTTGAATTTCCTTTTCTGAGATAGGGCTATTTAGGTTTTTAATTTCCTATTTAGGTTTTTAATTTCCTCTTCATTTAATCTGGGCAACTTATATTTTTGCAAATATTCATCGATTTCACTTAGATTGTCAAATTTATTGGCATATAGTTGGGCAAAATTATTCTGAATTATTACTTTAATTTCCTCCTCATTGGTGGTGAGTTCACCTTTTTCATTTATGATACTAGCAATTTGGTTTTCTTCTTTCTTTTTTTTTAAATAAAATTGACCAGAGGTTTATCAATTTTATTGGTTTTTTCATAAAACCAGCTCTTGGTTTTATTTATTAGTTCAATCATTTTCTTGCTTTCATTTTTATTAATTTCTCCTTTAATTTTTAGAATTTCTAATTGGTTACTTAATTGGGGATTTCTAATTTGCTCTTTCTTCAATTTTTTTAGTTGCATATTTAGTTCATTGATTTCCTCTTTCTCTAATTTATTCATGTAAGTATTTAAAGATATAATATATTCCCTGACAGCTGCCTTGAGTGTATCCCATGGGTTTTGGTATGTTGTATCATTATTGTCATTATCTAGGATGAAATAATTAATTCTTTCTATAATTTGTTGCTTGATTCACTCATTCTTTAAAATGAGGTTATTTAGTTTCCAAGTAGTTCTGGGTCTTTATCTCCCTGGCCCACTATTGCATATGATTTTTAATGCATTATGATGTGAGAAAGATTTATTCACTATTTCTGCCTTTCTGCAATTGATCATTATTGATTTTTATGCCCTAGTATGTGGTCAGTTTTTGTGTAAGTGCCATGTACTGCAGAAAAAAAAGTATATTCCTTTTTATCCCCAATCAATTTCCTCCATAAGTCTATCATATCTAGGTTTTGTAACAATCTTATTTGCCTCCTTACCTTCCTTCTTGTTTATTTTATGATTTGATTTATCTAAATCTGAGAGTGGGGAGGTTGAAGTCTCCCACTAGTAGAGTTTTGCTGTCTATATCTTCCTGTAACTCTTTCAACTTCTCTAAGAATATGGATTCTATCCCATTGGATGCATACATATTCAGTATTGAAATTACTTTGTCTATGGTACCTTTTAGGAGGATATAGTTTCCTTCCTTATCCCTTTTAATGCTATCTATTTTTTTTTAGGTTTTTACAAGGCAAATGGGGTTAAGTGGCTTGCCCAAGGCCACACAGCTAGGAAATTATTAAGTGTCTGAGACAGGATTTGAACCCAGGTACTCCTGACTCCAAGGCAGGTGCTTTATCCACTATGCCACTTAGCCGCCCAATGCTATCTATTTTTTTAATTTAATATTTATTCTCATTTTGTACAATTAATGTTATTTTTACATTAGTAAAATATTCTTGTTTAAGAGTAAACAAGATACCCCCTCCCCCCCATAAATATAGACTTGCTTCAGCGATAAAGTAAAGGGGAGAGAAAAAAAATTAAAAAATTAGTAATAATTGTAGGTATGGCCAGGTGGCATAATGAACGGAGCACCAGCCCTGTAACCATGAACACCTGAGCCCACATCCGGCCCCGTACACCCAACAATCACGCAGCCGTGTGACATGCAAGCCACCCGATCCCCACTGCCCTGCAGAAACAAACAAACAAAAAGAACAAAAAAGACCCAAAATAAAATAAAATAGTAATAATAGTAGGGGTGGCTGGGTGGTGGACAGAGCATTGGCCCTTGAGCCAGGAGCACCCGGGTCCCAATCCAGTCTCAGACACCCAAGGATCACCCTGCTATGCGGCCCCAGGCAGACCACCCAGTCCCAGTTGCCCTGTACCCCCCCCAAAAAATAATAATATTAAAAAATGTGCTTCAGTCTTTGTTCTAACACCAATAACTCTGTTGTGCGTGGATCACATTCTTTGTGATTAGTCCATGGCAAAAGTTACTTCCATATTTTTCCAACGTTGCCATTGCTGATCGCAACTCCCTCCTTTGGTATTTCTCCACTACCATGTACTATATTTTCTCTCTCCTTTCACTCTGACTCTGCTGTAGGGTAGCTGAGTGGCACAGCAGACAGATCTCTGGCCCTGGGGCCAAGAAGCCCCGAGTCCCCATACCACCCCTTAGGCCCAGAATCCACCTGGCCCTACGGTCCTGGACAGGTCATCCAATCCCAGCCCCTTGCAATAAGTAAAAAAGAAAATGTGTTATATCTGAACACTCTCCCCCCATGATCCATCCTCTCCTCCATCACTCACATCTCCCACTGTTGCCCCCTCTCCTTACTCCGAATGCCTATACCCCACTGAGTATATATGCTGTTTCCTCTCCTAGCCACCTCTGATGAGAGCGAAGTTTCTCTCATTCCTCCTTGCCTTCCCCCCTTCCATATCATTGCAATAGCTCATTATAATAAAGAAAAGTCTTATTATATGACATATCTTGGCCTATTCCCCCTTTTCCTTTTCTTTCTCCCATTTCATTTCCCTTTTTTTTCCTATTAACTCCATTTTTACACCATATTTTATCTTCAAATTCAGCTTTCTCCTGTGCTTCAACTATAAAAGCTCCCTCTACCTGCACTATTAGCTGAGAAGGTTCATATGAGTATTATCAGTGTCATTTTTCTACACAGAAATACATGCAGTTCATCATCATTAAGTCCCTCATATTTTCCCCTTCTCCTCCAATCACTATGCTTCACCCGAGTCCTGTATCTGAAGATCAAACCTTCTGTTCAGCTCTGGCCATTCTAAAAGGAACATTTGAAATTCCCCTGGTTCATTGAAAGTCCATCTTTTTCCCTGGAAGAGGACATTCAGCCTTGCTGGGTAGTTGATTCTCGGTTGCATTCCAAGCTCTTTTGCCTTCTGGTATATTCTATTCCAAGCCCTACGAGCTTCCAATGTAGTTGCTGCTAAGTCCTGTGTGATCCTGACTGCAGCTCCATGGTATTTGAATTGTGTCCTTCTGGCTGCTTGTAATATTTTCTCCTTGACTTGGGAGTTCTGGAACTTGGCTATGATATTCCTAGGGGTTGGTTTTTTGGGATCTCTTTCTTGGGGGGGATCTGTGGATTCTCTCCATTTATGTTTTGCCCTCTGCTTCTAGGATATCAGGGCAATTTTCCTGTAGTAATTCTTTGAAAATGATGTCAAGGCTCTTTTCCTGATCATGACTTTCAGGTATTCCAATAATTTTTCAATTATCTTTTCTAAGTCTGTTTTCCATATCAGTTGATTTTCAATGAGATATTTCACATTTTCTTCTAATTTTTCATTTTTTTTGGTTTTGAAGTATTGATTCCTGATTTCTGGCAAATTCATCAATCTCCCTGAATTCTATTCTTTGTCTTAAGGATTTGTTCTCCTCAGAGAGTTTTCTTATCTCTTTTTCCATCTGGCCCATTCTGCTTTTTAAAGCATTCTTCTCCTCCATAACTTTTTGAACTGTTTTATCCATTTGACCTAAGCTGGTTTTTAGCATGCTATTTTCTTCAGCATTTTTTTTTATTTCCTTGACTAGGCTTCTGATTTCATTTTCATGTTTTTCCTGCATCTCTCTCATTTCTTTTCCCAGTTTTTCTTCTAACTCCCTCACTTGATTTTCAAAGTCTTTTTTAATCTCTGTCATAGCCTGAGCCCAATTTCTGTTTTTCTTGGAGTCTTTAGATGCAGGTGCTTGTGCTTCCTCATTTTCAGACTGAGTGTTTTGATCATTCTTGGGCTTATTTGCAAAATATTTCTCAGTTGTGTTCCTCTTTTTTCTCTGCTTGCTCATTTTTCCCAGCCTGCACCTCTTTTGGGGTGCTTCCTGATCTTTTGGGACACTCCCACAAGGGTCTCAGTGTGTGAGGCTCTTTCCTCCCTCCTGGTCTGTGAATGACTATATGCGCCCCCCTCTGCCATGGGGCTGAGGTGGGGGGGACCCTGCTGCTCCTCCGGGGGGCCTAGACTGCAATCAGGATCTGAATGTGGTCAGAGCCCTAGAGTCCTGTTCCTGGGGCTGAGGACAAAGCTCTGCAGTCTCTCTCTCTTCACTCCCCTCCCTAGGTTCAATGAGCTCATGCCCTGGGGGCTCCTGTTTATGGGTTCCACCTGCTTCTGTTCCTGGATCAGGGCTGCAGAAAGACCATGTTGCTTGCTGTGTGCCCTGAAGGCTGGGCTCCAAGTGCTCCCTCTGGTAGAGGTCCACCGCTGTTCCCCCACTTTGTGCTTGGTGCTCCCTGGGGTGCAGCTCAGGAGACTCCCCCGCTGCTGTGAGCAGTGGCTCCCAGCACCCTGGGGCTGCTTCCGGGAGGCTGAAGTTCTTTCGCTCCAGTGGGCCACCCCTCTGGCAGGCCACCCCTCCAACCCCCGGGAAGCAGAGACTTTCTGCTCTTTTCCAAGTTACCTTGAGTAGGAGAACTGCCTCATTGGGTCCCTCTGTGGGTTCTCCAATGCTATCTATTTTTGAAGCTGCTTTGTCTGAGATAAGGATTGCTACACCTGCTTTTTTCACTTCAGCTGAAGCAAAATATATTTTGCTCCAACCTTTTACCTTTACTCTATATGTATCTCTTTGCTTCAAATGAGTACCTGTAAACAGCATATTGTAGGATTCTGGTTTTTAATCTGTTCTGCTATTCACTTGTGTTTTAAGGGACAGTTCATCCCATCCACATTCAAAGTTATAATTACTGACTCTTTATTGCCCTCCATGCTATCTTCCTTCTGTTTATATTTTTTCCTTTTTTCCCTTTATCTATATTTCCCAGTGTTTTGTTTCTAAATATTGCCATCTTCAGTGTGTTTGCCTTCCGATATCAACCCCCCTTCCCTTTTTTCCCCTTTCTCTTTTCCCCTTATTCCCTTCCTTCTGTTAGTTCACCTTTTTCTCCCCTCCCCTCCCCCCCTTTCCCCCTTTTAATGCTTGAAAGGTAAGATAAGTTTCTTAATTTAACTAGTGTGTCTAAGCTAACTTTAAGCCAAGTCTGATGAGATGAAGATTCAGGTGGTTCTCACCTCCTCCCTTCTTCCCCTCAATTACAATATGTCTTTTGTACTTCTTGATGTATTGAGATTTACCCCATTCAGTCTCCCTCCAACCTCCCTTCTCCTCACTGCCCCCCCTTTTAAGGAGGTATTGTTTTTAAATCATTCTGAATCACAGAATAGTTAGTAGTGTCCATCATTTCCATCTATGTATATTCTCTCTAATAGTTACAATTCTCAAGAGTTATGAGAGGGGGCGGCTAGGTGGCATAGTGGATAGAGCACCAGCCTTGGAGTCAGGAGTACCTGGGTTCAAATCCGACCTCAGACACTTAATAATTACCTAGCCTTATGGCCTTGGGCAAGCCACTTAACCCCATTGCCTTGCAAAAAAAAAAAGAGTTATGAGACACTTTCTCCCAAGTGGGTATATAGCCAGTTTTGATGTCCAAATTTTCAATTTAGCTCTGATCTTTTCATCATGAAATCTTGGAGGTTTCCCATTTCCTTTAAATGTCCATCTTTTTCCCTGGAAGAGAAGGCTCAGCTATGCTGGATAGTGGATTCTTAGCTGCATTCCAAGTTCCCTTGTTCTTTGGAATATCTCATTCCAGGCCCTTCCAACCCTTAATGTTGCTGCAGCCAGGTCCTGCATAATCCTTACTGTGGCTCCTTTGTATTTACATTTTTTCTTTCTGTCTGTTTGTAGAATCTTTTCTTTTACCTGATAGTTCTGTAATTTGGCCATAATATTCCTTGGTGTTTTCATTTTAGGATCTCTTTCCAGAAGGGATTGGTGTATTTTTTTTTAGGTTTTTGCAAGGCAAACGGGGTTAAGTGGCTTGCCCAAGGCCACACAGCTAGATAATTATTAAGTGTCTGAGACCAGATTTGAACCCAGGTACTCCTGACTCCAGGGCTGGTGCTTTATCCACTATACCACCTAGCCACCCTGGATTGGTGTATTCTTTCAATAATTATTTTGCCCTCTGGTTCCATAATATTAGGGCAATTTTCCATCACTAAATCGTGTAATATTAAGTCCAGGCTTTTTTTTCTCTTCAATGTTTTCAGGAAGGCCAATAATTCTCAGGTTCTCCTGTCTTGACCTGTTCTCAAGGTCGGTGGTTTTGCTGATGAAGTAGTTTACATTTTTTCTATTTTTTTGATTTTTTGGTTTTAACACAATCTTGTTGTCTCATGAAGTCAATAGTTTCCACTGATTCCATTCTTTTTTTTTTAGAGAAGATTTTTCTTCATTTATCTTTTGCAGCTCCTTTTCCAGTTGGTCAATTCTATTTTTTTTGTTTTGTTTTTAACATTTTATTTGTTTTCCAATTATACATAATAGTAATATGTAACCATTATTTTTTTCAAGGCTCTGAATTCTACAATTTTTCCCCCTCCTCCCTTCCCTCCCCCTACCAGGTTGTCTGCCAGTCTCTACATTGTTTCCATACCATACATTAATGTAAATTGAATGTTATAGGACTAAACATAAGAATAAACATAAACCCCTCCCCCTCTCCCAGGAAGATGGGAAACCTGGAGAATAGAGAGAGAGAATAAAAAATGTACTGTAGTCTGTGTTCAGATTTCAGTGCCTCTGTCTCTGGGGTGTGTTGCTTTCCCTATCATAAGTAACCAGAGAAGTTGCTTCAATATTTTTCCCTCAGTTGCTATTATTACTAGCTGTACCTCCACTCTATTTCTCGCCACTCTCATTTATTCTATGCTCTCTCTCCTTTCATCCTGGACTTGTCCAAAAGTATGTTGCATCTGAGTACCCTCTCCCTCAATCTTCCCTATCTTCTATCACCTATTCCCCCCTTTCCTCCCCCCATTCCCCCCATCCCATCCCTTTCCTCCCATGCTTCCCCAGGGCAAGACAGATTTTCTCACCCTATTAAGTGCACATGTCATTTCCTCCCTGAGCCATTTCCAATGAGAATGAAGGCTCACTCATTCCCCCTTGCCTTCTCCCCTCCCCTCCATTGAAAAAACTTTTTTTTACTCTTATGTGAAATCTCTCAGCTTCTTCACCTCCTTTTCCTTCCTCCCAATACTTTCCCCCATCACCCATTGACTCCATCTCTTTACCACATCATATCATTATATTCTGCTCCTTCCTATGTGCTGTCTATATATATTCCTTCTAACAGCTCTTATACATGAGAAAGTTCATATGAGTTATCAATATCTTCTTCCTGTACAGGAATACAAACAGTTCAACATCATCAAGTTCCACATAGTTCCTCTCTTGCACTCCCTCTATGGTTCACCAGAGTCCTGTACTTGGAGATCAAACTTTCTGTTCAGCTCTGGTCATCTTGTTAGGAAAGTTGGAAGTCCCCTGTTTCATTGAAAATCCATCTTTTCCCCTGAAAGAGGATGTTCAGCTTTGCTGGGTATGATTCTCGGTTGCAAACCAAGATCTTTTGCCTTCTGGAATATCATATTCCAATCCCTATGAGCCCTTAATGTAGATGCTGCCAGATTCTGTGTAATCCTGACTATGGAGCCTCAGTAGATGAATTGTCTGTTTCTGGCAGCTTTTAGCATTTTCTCTTTGATTTGGGAGTTTGGGAATTTGGTTATAATATTCCTGGAAGTTTTTCTTTTGGGATCCCTTTCAGAGGGTGACCGGTGAATTGTCTTAATTTCTATTTTACCCTCAGCTTCTAGGATCTCAGGGCAATTTTGCTGTATTATTTCTTGAAAAATGAAGTCTAGGCACTTCTCCTGGTCATGGCTTTCAGATAGCCCAGTAAATTTCAGATTATTTCTTTTGGATCTGTTTTCAAGATCAGTTGTTTTTCCAATGAGATATTTCCCATTTTCTTCTAATTTTTGGCTTTTTTGGAAGAGTTTTATTTCTTCCTGCCTTCTTGCAAAGTCATTAGCTTCCTTTAGTTTCATTTTGCTTTTGAAAGAGTTTGCTTTTGAAGAGAAGTTTTTTATCTCCTTTTCCAGCTGGCCAGTTCTGCTTTTTAAGGCATTTTTCTCCTCATTTGCCTTTTGTTTTTCTTTTTCCATTAGGCCTAAACTGGTTTTCAACATATTTTCTTCAGTATTTTTTTTTTGTATATCTTTCACAAAGCTTTTGATTTGGTTTTCATGATTTTTCTGCATTGCTCTCATTTCTCCTCCCAATTTTTCCTCCACCTCCCTTAATTGCTTTTCAAAGTCTTTTTTTGAGCTCATTCACAATTTGAGCCCATTTTCTATTTCTCTTGGAGGTTTTGGATATGGAAGCTTTGATTTTGTCATCATCTGAGTATGTGTTTTGATCTTCCATGGGACTGAAGTAATTCTCTATGGTCAGATCCTTCTTTTTTCTGTTGTTTACTCATTTCCTCAATCCAAGACTAATTTACAACACTTCTGAGGCTTTGGAGTTGGTTTTTTTTGGGGGGGTCACCCCACTGGGATCTTTATTCCTCCAAGGTCTTATGCTCTCTAGCCCGTGCTTTGATATGTGAATGACCACAGCACTGCCCTCTGCCCTGGGGCTTTAAGGCAGGATCCAGCTATCTTAGCATGGAAGCCCAAACTGAAACCTGGGTCTGAGTGTAGGCAAACTGCAGAGTCCTACCCCAGGGACAGCAGAGAAATCTCTGCAGACCTCCCTTACTCCAGATTCTCACTACAGGTTCTGCAGCTGTGCTCCTCACTCCACACTCACCCAGGTGCAGCAGAGTTTTCTCACTGCCCCTTCAAGCTGTTGCAGGTGATCTCTGGGCTGTGCCGATCTGGGCTTCACTGGGTTGGGCTGCACCATGGCTTTTTTTCCCAACCCCTGGTCCTGGTGAAGCACACCTTTCCCTCGGAACTTCTAAGTTATCTTGTACTGGGAAAATGTATCACTCAGTCTTTATGTGGGTTCTGCCCCTCTAAATTTTGGCTGGAACCATCCTTTGTTTTTTTGGGGTTTGGGGCGTCGGAGTTGTCATGGAATGCTGCCTTCATGCTGCCATCTTGTCTCCGCCCCAGTCAATTCTATTTTTGAAGGACTTTTCTATTTGCCCAAGTGAGGATGAAAGAATCATTTTCTTTTTGCATTTGCCCAAATGAAGATAAGAGTTATTCTCATTTTGTATTTGTCCAGTTGTATTTTCCAAGAATTTGTTTTCTTGTTGTGAGATGTTAATTTTCTCTTGCAACATGTTAATTTTCTCTTGAGTTCCTTTTCCCAATTTTCCAATTGATTTTTAAACTCCTTCCTGATTTCTTCAAGGAAGTCTTTCTGGGCTGGAGACCAATTCATATTCTCCTCAGCAGTGCTAGGTCTCTCTGGGTTAGAATCTGTCTCTTCTAAGTATTTCTCCATGGGCCTCTCTTTTCTCCAGCCTTTTTTCATCTTTCTAGGATCTTTTGTTTGGGGTGGGGGAGGGAGTTGGCTCTCAGAGGTTTGCTTTTGAAGACCCGGGAGGTTTTGTTCACTTGGCTTAGTAATTCCAAGGGCCAGACAGTAGGGGGCGCTGGTTGCTTTCTCTGGAGTGTTTAAGGTCCTCAGTTGACCTTGAACCCCTGGAGGAGGGAGTTAATTTCTTGAGTGAACTCTGTTGTCCCGAGGGGAAGGGGGGTGTATATTGTTTGTTCTGGGCAAAGGGTTCTGCTGAAAGTATGGAGTCCAGGTCCCTGGCCCATCTGATTGTTCTCCAGGCGTGCTCTGAGACTGTGCTGGAACTGACCCTCCCATAGCTCCTCTTCTCCCTCCCCTCTGCCAAAGACTCCAAAGCTAAATTTGCCACTAACCGAAGTCTCTATGGCTGAGACTGGCCCTCTGTCTTCTCCCAACTGCTGTCCTCAAGCTGATCCTCTGCTCTCCTCTCTGGATTCACCCAGGGTCCCCTGAGACAGACTTTCTTGGTAGGTGTTCTTCTCCTAGCTTCTCTTTCTGGGTTTTGTTGATCAAATTTCTGTTAAGAGGTTTCTCTCATGTTATTTTCGTGGGGAAAAAGCAGCACTTATCGCAGTGCCTGTCTTCCCTTCACCATCTTGGCTGGAAGTTGGTTCACTGAAAATTTGCCAGCTGTCAATCAAAAATATTATCCATCCCATCATATCTTGTCAGTGGAGATCGAGAAATGCTGGTGATCATAAAGAAACATCACTTAAAGGTCCCGGCCTTTGATAGTGTCAAAGAGTAATAATAATAATAATAATAATAATAATAATAATAATAATAATAATAATAATAATAATAATTACTATAAGTTTTTATAACTATGTTACTGGTCAAAGGTTGATTTTCTTAGCTACTGTGAGGAAAGGAAGTGTCTTCCTTTAGACTTTGAAAAGAAGACTAGTCCTGTCCTCTTGCTTTTTAAATTCATAAAAAAGATCACCTCCCTTGGGCAAGATAGCATTGGATGATTCTCTTTGATATCAAATAATTGAATGGTCTCCAGGAAAGTATGTACATACTCTTGGTTATGTATGTTCTGTTCCTCTTCCCTTGTTGCTATATAAGTTTTCTGATCTCCCATGCTTGTTGTGGTCATTACTGGAATGGCTTCCACCTATAGGCTAATGTAAAATCACAGAGAATAAAACTTCATATCTTACTATATTTTTTGTCATCTTATTTGAACCCTATAGTTTTAATTTTTTGTTTTTAAGATTAAGAGTTTTGGTGCCCTTAGATTCAGATGGACAGGAATTATGAGGAGGGACAGGCCTCTGTCTGGACTCAGATGCGCTCCTTGGAAGGAAAAGGGTTTGTAGAAGAGGTCTTCAGTCTGTAGTGAGATGTGCTCCTCAAAAGGAAAGAGATCTGGAACTTTTCAAATCCTAGAGCTATTCTGAATCAGTGTATTAATTGACAGATGTGGGTTTAGACAATTTTGACTTGTAAATGGGGTAGATTACCTTTTAACAATGCTGGAGGGGCGGCTAGGTGGCGTAGTGGATAAAACACTGGCCCTGGAGTCAGGATATGCTGGATATGGGATCCCATTAAAAAAAAAAAGATAGGACAGATTTTGAGTTTATCCAAAACTGGCCTTGAAATAAGTTAAAGCTACTATTTTTTCAACTCAATTGTGGGGTTTTTTGTGGGGTTTTTTTAGTTTTTTGTAAGGCAAATGGGGTTAAGTGGCTTGCACAAGGCCACACAGCTAGGTAATTATTAAGTGTCTGAGAGGGAATTTGAATCCAGGTACTCCTGACTCCAAGGCTGGTGCTCTATCCACTGCACCACCTAGCTGCCCCTCAATTGGTTTTTTTAAAAGAAAGATTTTATTTATTTTGAGTTTTACAATTTTTCCCCATTCTTGCTTCCCTCCCCGCAACCCCCACAGAAGGCAATCTATTAGTCTTTATATTGTTTCCATGGTATACATTGATCTAAATTGAATGTGATAAGAGAGAAATCATATCTTTAAGGAAGAAAAATAAAATATTAGAGATAGCAAAATTACATAATAAGATAATGGTTTTTTCCCCCTAAATTGAAGGCAATAGTCTTTGGTCTTTGTTCAAGCTCCACAATTCTTTCTCTGGATACAGATGGTATTCTCCATCGCAGATAACCCAAAATTGTCCCTGATTCTTACACTGATGGAATGCAACTCAATTGTTTTATTTGGAAATTAAATATTCTCTGGATTTTACCACTGGTTTTAGGGATTATCACCTTTTGTAATAATTGCAGGTGTTTTCTAGTCAGGGAGGGTGTTGGAGACTTGTCACTTTTTAAGTGTGGCATTAGGTCTGTAGTGGTATTTCTAATGAATGCAAGGGTCTTGTGTGGCACCCCATTGTCTTTGTGTTGTGTTTTTTGGGATCCTCTAGCTTGAGAGCAATGTAGGTTTTCCTTGGAGTGCTGGGGCCCCTGGTTCGAGGTGCTCTGACTTGGATTATATATTTTGTAGATGTTGGTTTAAATTGTGAGTTCTATGTGGTACAGACAGAATGGAGCTCTTGGTTTTCTCTGCCTGGTCAGTCTTTCTGGCTTGTGTCTGTGTCCCGATTGAGCAATCTCCCTCTTCACTCTCCCCTCCCTTAATGAGCCAACATCTCACTGTATTTCTCCCCCCCCCCTTTTTTTTTTGCTTCACAGCAAGGAAACAGGGGAAATTGTATCTTTTTCTTTTCCCAAAACTCACGATTCTGTGCCATAGGACAGATTTTCCTGAAAATTGTGTTTTTGAAGGAGAACAGAGTTTTGTTTTTCTCTTCCTAACTTTCATTATGTTCTGATCTGATTGACAGGCAGGGTAGTCTCTCTCTCTCTCTCTCTCTCTCTCTCTCTCTCTCTCTCTCTCTCTCTCTCTCTCTGTCTGTCTCTGTCTCTGTCTCCATCTTTCTGTCTCTCTGTATGTCTGTCTGTCTCTGTCTCTCTTTCCCTTCCCCTTTTCTCAAATCCCGGGTGGGCAACAAGCAAAAGGCAAAAACTGGTTTGAATTGGTTGCTGGTGGCCTTTCCTGTACATGGGTCTCAAGTCCCCTTCCCCTTTCTAGCTGGAGGAAGTGAGTTTCCCAATCCAGTGGTTGATTGTTTTGGCTGCCTCGGTTCTGGTCTCCAGTCTCTCTCTCTCTCTCTCTCTCTCTCTCTCTCTCTGTCTCTGAATGACATGTCTGCTTGGGTTTTTTGGTTTGTTTTTGTTTTCTTCAACTGTAAAATGGGGGGAAAATTAAAATTCTTTCTTAGAACAAAATCTTTTTCCTCTTCTGATAACTTGGCTGTGCAGCTCTCCCTTTTATTATTCTTCTTATCTTTTTCACATTGAAGGTTTTTCTCTCCTAGATTCCTCACTGTCTTTCTGAAAAAATAAAAAAGTGAGTATAAGCTAAGTTTGTTTTAAGAAAATGAGACTCAATAATAGAGAGATATTTTGGTTTTGATTGAATATTTTAAAGGGTACAAATTAAGGATTATTTTTTATAAAATATTCTATTGATCTAAAAGGTATATTGTGGACATTTAGAATTTGGATGCAAATTATATTAAACTTAAATACATTTTTTAAAACCTGTATTTTGAATTTTAAAAGAAATGTCTTACTCCTCTTCATAAATCGATGAAGAAAATGTTTTGTTACTAGGTTATGAAAGTTTTTTCTTTTTTTTTAAAGATTTTATAGGGGCGGCTAGGTGGCACAGTGGATAGAGCACTGGCCTTGGAGTCAGGAGTACATGTGTTCAAATCTGACCTCAGACATTTAATAATTACCTAGCTGTGTGGCCTTGAGCGGCAAGCCAATTAACCCCATTGCCTTGGAAAAACTAAAAAAAAAAAAAAGATTTTATTTATTTTGAGTTTTACAATTTTTCCCCTAATCTCCCTTACCCCCCCCACAGAAGGCAATTTGCCAGTCTTTACATTGTTTCTATGGTATACATTGATCCAAATTGAATGTGATGACAGAGAAATCATATCCTTAAGGAAGAAGCATAAAGTAAGATCAGACAATAAGATATCAGGTTTTTTTTTCTAAATTAAAGTTAGTAGTCCTTGGTCTTTGTTAACAATTCTTTCTCTGGATACAGATGATATTCTCCATTGAAGACATAGGCTGTGCAAGTTTTAAAGGCTTAAAAAATACTCAAAAGAATTTTATTTGTTTTTTTATCTTTTAAGCGATATCTAAGTTATAACAGAGAAATTTAGTGTGATAAGCTTAAATAATTACAGATTGGCTATTTAAAATCTTAATATACAATATGAGGTACCTAAAGAAATTATATTTTCTAACTGGTCTTAATTAGCAAGTAATATTTTAAATCAGAGAGGTCTCTGTTTGTTGCTTCCCCCAGCAGCTCTTCTCTATTCTCCACTGTTCTAGAGAACTGAGAAGAGGTCACTGGGCTTTTCTTGGGGTCTGGGGGGGGCTAGGCCAGAGAAGTCAAAGCCTTTTCAATATGGAAGAGTCTGCCAGAGGTTATGGATCACTGGCAAAATTCTCCTCTTCCTCATTCATTGGAGTAAGACTTTGTTGTGGAGTTATTATTGTAGGTAATAATATCTATACTACCTATGTCAAAAGAAGAAGCCTGGCTTAGTGGGGAGAGTGTTGAATTTGGAAAGAGGAAAAGCTGAGCTCTGTGTTAACTGTATGATCCTTGGCAAGTCACTTAATCACTTCAGCATCCAAGACTTCCTAGAGGGATTGTGGTGGAGAAAATTCTCACACAAAAAACAATCACTGAACATTGATGTAACCTATGTCACAAAACTGCATTATTATTATTTTTATTTTTTTCTCTTTACTTTATTGTTCACAAGGGTCATTATTATTTCCAAATCATAATTCCTACCTATCATTGTCCAGTGTTTCGTTCCCTTCACCCAAGAAACTTGGACTGTAACCATGGGACCACTATGAGTTCTGAAAGGCAAACTTTTAATAAGGATAAGGATATTTTTTTTAGATTTTTTTTTCTAGGCAGTGGGGTTAAGTGGCTTGCCCAAGGCCACACAGCTAGGTAATTATTAAGTGTCCGAGGCCAGAAGGATAAGGATCTCGATAAAGACAATGACCTTGCCCAGAACCAGGCCTCCTTCCATGCTACTTCTTGGCTATTTTCAAAACAAGTGGACTTGTACTTGTCTTCTTCCTCTCTCCCTTCCTTTTTCTGACTTCTGGATCTCTCTTATGTTGGAATTTCCTTGAGGGCAGGGACTCTGACTTGGATCCTTTTACCCACCAAGCACTTAATATGGGCTTTATCACTCAGTCAAATGAAATGATAAAAAGAAGCTTGTGTAAATAGCATCTATTATTAGAATAGACCTGTTTTCCTCAAACAGCCAGTTTGTTCATGTAGAATTTCAAGAACTTTATCAGCTGTGAGCTTGTCAGTGCTAAAGGAAAGAAAAGAAGTCTTGGGAGTTGGGTCCACTTCCAGGAGCTCTCACCCCTCCAAAGCCAGCCAGTGCCATGTCCTGCTTTGGGGTCACTGCCTTTCTCCCCAGAATCTCTGGCTTCAAGGGGTGTGGAACAACCAGTGATGTAGAACTAATTGGTCACTGAAGATGTTACTACCTGAATATATGGGACAGAGCAGGAATGTGGCTAATATCCTGCACCCTGCATGGAATCCTGAGTGTGCATAATACTTTGGAAAAGACCCTATGGAAACCTTCCTAAACTTCCCTAGTGTTTTGGAGATTTGCTAAAGGATTCAGGACATGATCCCAGTCAAAAATTCCAACTCCAGTTATTTTCACATTGCTTATTCATCTTATGGCATCCATAAATAAATGGAATGAAACTTCAGTTAACAAAAATAAAAAAAATTATAAGATCTCAAAAAAAAAGATCATCCAACATTTATTTCCTCAGTTTTCACAACAGGAATGTGCCAAGGTGAGACATGTCTGGACATTAAGAGATGTGGAGTTGTTTGATTGACAGAGACCCCTCACTAAAGGAATTTAACTCATAACTCTAGCTGTCAGAGCTTTCAATCTCCCCCTGAGAGTAAGAGTTGGACCATGGGATGGTAGATTAAGAGCTGAAGGGACATTGGGACAGTAGGCCTTGTCCAAGTCCTGTTTTTTACAGAAGAACCAAGAGGATGACTTGCCCAAGGGCACTGGGATAGTAAATAGCAAAACTGGAATATCTTTATCTCTGAGTGAGCAAGTTCAGGCTTTTTAAGTTGAGGTCACACTTCTTTTCCTTTCTTTTTAGGTTTTTGTTTTTTTTTTTTGCAAGGAAATAGGGTTAAGTGGCTTGCCCAAGGCCATACAGCTAGGTAATTATTAAGTGTCTGAGACCAGATTTGAACCCAGGTATTCCTGACTCCAGGGCCAGTGCTTTATCCACTACACCACCTAGCCACCCCGAGGTCACACTTCTGTATTTTTCTATATATATAGATGATATGTCAATGTTTCTAGAGGTAGAGGGAGTTGTTTCTGTCTTGACTCCATACTGTTACATCATTAAGTCTTTCAATTACTTGGAAATCATTTTATCAAGCATGCAGAAATTAAATTCTCTAAGACTTCAAAATAAAAAAGGCCGAAGAAAATAGGATGTAGAGCACGGGAAATCTAATCCGTTTTTGTATCTTGCTTTTCTGGTACATTTTATTTATTTATTTTTCCCATTTTATATTTATTTATTTTTATTTTTGTACAAATGATGTTTTTTAAAACATTATTAAAATATTCTTGTTTAAGAGTAAACATAATATCCCCTCCTCCCAAAAATATAGACCCTCATGAGCAATAAAGTAAAGCAAAGAGAAAATAATAATAACAATAATAATAATAATAATAATAATAATAATAATAATAATAATAATAATAATAATGGCATCCAGGTGGCGCAGCGAACAGAGCACCAGTCCTAGAGCCAGGAGCACTCAGGTCCACACCTGGCCTCAGACACCCAACAATCACCCAGCTATGTGGCCCCAGACAAGTCACCCAACCCCACTTGTCCTGCAAACCACCCCCCCTAAATAATAATAATAATAAATGTGTTTCAGTCTGTGTTCCAACACCTCCAGCTCTGTCTCAGGTGGATCACATTCTTTATGATAAGTCCATCACAAAAGCTACTTCCATATTTTTCCACCATTGCCATTGCTGATCACAACTCCCTCCATTCATACCTCCCCACTACCATATACTATGCTTTCTCTTTCCTTTCACTCTGTCGCTCTTCTTAAATGTGTTGTAGAGTGACTGAGTGGCGCAGCAGTCAGATCACCAACCCTGGGGCCAAGAGGCCCTGAGCTCACATACCACCCCTTACCCAGCATCTACCCGGCCCTATGGTCCAGGACAGGCCATCCAATCTCAGCCCCTTGTAAGAAGTAAAAAAGAAAATGTGTTATATCTGACCACTCTCCCCCCATGGTCTATCCTCTCCTCCATCACTCACATCGCCCCCTTCCCTGTCCCCCTTCTCTCCTTCTTACTCTAGATGTCTATATCTGGTACATTTTATACTTTTCATCTTTAGATTAAATTAAATTCCACTGGCATATACTCTAATAACAGTTTCACTTCCAACAAAATCACTAAAGGAAAAATTAATTTTGTTTTTTTAATTTTAAAAGATTAAGTATACAAGTCAAATGTTATTGTTACTATTTTAATTCGACAGAAATGAATTAATATATGCATGGTTGTTTTTATTAAAGTACCATAATGTAATTTAATTGTTAGTTGAAAGTAAGTTCACACAAGGTGCTATTTTTTTCTTTCAAATAATCCACTTCCTAAATAAGCTCTTTCCTGATTCCTCGCTTCCAGTGCCTGCTTTCCCCAATATTATCTTGTATTCTACAAATACTTTCATGTGTACACAGAATATAAACTTCCTGAGGGCAGGAAATACTTCATTTTTATCTTTTTATGCCAGCACCTGGCACCTAGTAGGCACTACAGAAAATTCTTGCTTTATGTAAATTTGCATAAAGCAAATTTGACTTTACTTAAAGAACTCTAAAAGAAACCTGAATGAGAATTCTGAATGAGGATCTGATTGAGTTGCTAGTTGCAAAGCCTGCAGAAACATTTGAACCTTAGGTTCACCATGAAAAAGTTGGCAGATACATTTCATCTTCTAAGTGAATTTTTTCTTGTATTAAAATAAAGGATTCAAATACTTCAAGATTTTTAAAAGTTCATAAACTAGTTGAGAACAATAATATCGCTTGCTATCATCAGATATATGAAGGAAGTCATTGTCCAAACATCTCTTGATAGCTTCCAATGTAGCAAATTGTAATTTGAAATGTGGACTAAACAGTATTTATTTCACTGCACTATGGAGTTTTGAATATTTTAAAATGATATAGAAGTTATCTTCTTTCAAAACATGATTAATAAAAAACATGATTAATATGGATTTGTGTTTATCACAGATTTACATATAGAATCTATATTAGATTGCTTTCCAATGGGGGAGGGGAGAGGGAAAAGAAGAAGAGAAACAATGAAAAACTCAAAACCTTACAAAAAAAGGATCATTGAAAACTTCCATTGCATTGGTGGAAAAATACATATTTAAATAAAAATCACATAGGAGTTAATGTAAAGGAAATCCATGTTTATCACATTTATACTTTTTTCTAAGGATTATGAACCTAATTTTCTAGTTGTATTTCAGGTTATTAGGAAAAAATGTTGTATACTAGAGAAAAAAGTTGCAACCACTACTGATAAAGATGAGGGTACAGTTGGGTGGGTAAGAGATACATCCTAGACATCTGTTAACTTTGCTGTTCATATTTGTGCATATTTTATCTTTTATTTCATAAATTATCATGGTGATACTTAGTATGTCTGCATTTTAGTACATTTTATAACTTGTGGAAAGGTATTTTGTCTGAGCCGTTGTTATATTAGCTAAGTGAAGTGGGTGGGAAGGGGCAAATTTGCATTACATAAAAATTGCTTTACTGAATAGTCCCTAAATGATTAATTGATTTCCCTTTTTTTAAAAAAAATGATCCTGGATAGTCTCAAGGATCTTTAAACAAATAAATCTTTAATTTTATTCCAATTTCTTAGTCCTTCCTGAAACTTTTGGCAAGACTAACAACCCTCCCTTGTAGCTTGTGTTTTACTTTCCAAATATAATAGCAGTTTTTTGTGTAATGAATAGAAGCCTGGTCTTGAATTCAGAGGACCTGGATTTAAATTCTGATTCTGCTGATCCGATGATGTTTGTTCATTTTCTTTTTTTTTTCTTTTTCTTTTTTTTGTAAGGCAATGGAGTTAAGTGACTTGCCCAAGGTCAGGCAGCTAACTAATTATTAAGTGCCTGAGGCTGAATTTGAACTCAGGTCTTCTTGACTTCCCGGGCCAATGCTCTATCCATTGCACCACCTAGCTGTTCCTGTTTGTTCATTTTCAAAGAAGACCATGACATCAGGGAGGTGATGCCATGAGAAGCATGTGAATTGGATTTGAATGAGGGGGTTCCTATGCTAAGTCACCAGCTTTACTTTCTCCTCCAGAGCCATCTGGGTTCAGTAGCCAGATGTAAATCAAGACAACTGGTGATGACTTGTGACTTGCCCAAGGTCACTCAGATAGAAAATATCTGAGGCCACATTTGAACTCAGGTATTCTTGATTTTGGGGCTAGCATTCTACCCACTGCACCATCTAACAGCACAACACCCCCCCCCCCCCCCCCCCGTATTCTGCTACTTAATGTATGAGTAACATTAAAGAAGTAATTTAGTCTTCTTGGACTAATGTTTCTTCATCTATAAGAGGAACCTGGCCTAGATTACTTCCAAGTTTCACTCCAGCTATGATCCTACGATCTATAAAATAAAGAGGCTGAACTGAATGAACTCTGAAATACTATGACCAGAAAGGATTAAGTTCTTGTCTCTTGATTCTGCTCTGGACTTCATCATCTCTGTTCAAAATTGTGCTGCTACTTTTGGTGGAATTGTAAATGATCCAACCATATGGAGAGCAATTTGTTACTAAGCCCAAAGGGTAATAAAATTGTGCATACCCTTTGATTCAGCAATATTGCTACTAGGTCTGTATCCCAAAGAGATCACACAAAAGGGGAAAAGACCCACAAGTACAAGAATATTAATAGCTCATTTGGGTGGTAAAGAATTGGAAATTGAGAAAATGTCCATCAATTGGGGAATGGTAGAACAAGTCGTGTTATATGAATGTAATAGAATATTACTGTCCCATAAGAAATGATGAGCAGGAAGAATTTAGAAAAACCTGGAAAGACTTATATGAATTGATACTGAATAAAGGGAGCAAAATCAGGAGAACAATTTACAACTTAATAGCAACATTGGCTATGATCAATTTTGACAAACTTAGCTCCTCTCAGCAATACAATGATCAAAGTCAATTCCTAAAAGACCTGAAATGAAAAATGCCACCCACATCCTGAGAAAGAACTAGGGAGAGGATAGTAGAAGGGAAAAAACTTCACAAATATCAATGTGACAATTATTTTTACATATTATTGGAAAATAAAATAATTTTAAAAAGAAAAAACAAAATTGTGTTGCTGAGGCCGGCTTTTTTCTGAAGATGGAGCTTTTTACTGCTCTCCAGAATTTCAATTTTTGTTTTTCAGAAATAGCCTCACCTTAAGGTAATCTTTTTCATCACATTGGTGCATAACTATGTAGAATCAAAGTCTTAGACATGCAAGGAACTTTAGATGTCTACTATTCAAACCCTCCATTCTACAAGCGAAGAGTCTGAAACCTAGAACTCTTAAGTGTGGTCCAAGGTCATACAGGTAATAAACAGTAGAGCCAAGAATTGAAAACAAATCCTCCAGAGGGTTTCATAGAAATTTGAGTAGGTTTATGTGAAGTGTTTCAGTGATCAGAACCAGGAAAACAATTTAAATTATAACATCAATAGTGTTTAAAAAAATGAACAATTCTAAAGAATTAAGAAATTCTGATGGATGGAATGATTAAACATGGTTGCAAACAATTAATTGTAAAGAATATAACACTTTGTGGCAGAGGAAATGTACTGAAAGAATGAGATGCAAATTTTTAAACATGACCAATGTGGGAATTTGGGGGTAGCTAAATGGCCCAGTGAATAATGAGCCTGAAGCACTTTGAAAACATCAAAGTAGTATAATATAAATATTGGTTATTAGGCATATGAAGGTGGAATGATAATAATCGGCTTTGAAATGGACTAAGAACTGACATATGGACTTCTAGTGCTATTCCATGTGTGAGAGAGACTGGGGAACCTGGATCACATAATAAGCTCCTTGAGGGTAGGGTCTGTCTTTTTCATAATTATAACCCTATGGTTTAACACAGTGCTTTGAACATTTTTGCTATAAATGTTGTTCAGTCCTTTTCAGCCAGGTCTGAATTTGCATAATGCAATTTGCATTACACAGGTGGTACCTTCTCTCTGAGATTTGCAATTTTCTTGAATGTTATTTTGTTTGTACATGGTTGTTGGCATGTCATCTGCCCCATTAGATTGCAAACTCCTTGAGACAGGTATTATTTTTGTCTTTCCTAGGATTTAGCAGTGCTTGATAATAGGTGTTTGATAAATAAATGCTTATTGACTTGATTGTTCTCTTAGTGGGTCTCTGCTTTTGGTTTGACTTGACAGTGTTAAGTAAGGGATGATGCAATCAAGGAATGGGTTCTATTCCCTTTGAGACTAATGTGAAGCCATGTAGATTTTTAATTTTTTTTTCCTGCCTTTTTTTTTATTTTTAGAAGGAGAAATTGGAGGCTCAGATCTTATGAATTTCAAAAGGTCAGGAGAACAAGCTTTCTAGGGATTTGGGTTTCAAGGGAATCCATAAGTAAAGTTCATTCCAGGTTTCACAGTCTGCTGAATATAGATGCTCCAGGATGAAAGATCTAGACTGATGGTAACTATGAAAATCATTTGATAATCCTATTGCATCTAGATGTAAACTTGTTGAGAGTCCAATGCTATGTAGAAACTTCGACATGTGGAGTGTATGAGATGTTCAAGGAATATTAGGATGTCTAGTGTTAAGGTCTGTCAGTCACTCATTCACCTTTAGAGTCTTATCTGTCACTCAGTTTTTGCCAGTGGCTCCAAGCCACACTCCAGTAAAATCATCTCAGCAGACCAAGCTAAACCAAGTTGAGGTAAACACTCCGTGAGTTAGGGGCTATCTACTCCAAGCATGTGAAGACTTCCCCTGGAGGAATGGGTAGATGAGAATAATCAGCTCCAAGAGCCATGAAGGTGGCAGAAGCAGATGTTGTGGAGCACTTAAGAGTTTAATCAGACAATAAAGATGTCAAGGTCACTCACTGCATCCTAGGACATCACCAATCATTTAGACTTTTGCCTTGCTACTGGACTTTGATGACTTTGGGAAAGAGAGTAGTTAGTGACTTTGTACAACTCTACCTCATTTAAATTCAAATTTACTTATGACTCAAGATATCACCCCAAGATGTCACTGATTTAAATGTTGAACAAGAGAATGATAAATATTGGCCCAGTCTTTCCAGAGATGGAAGTGGTATAGGGAAAAGTGCCCCCAAGGTGTTAGATCACTCCAGTATCTTCACCCAAAATGGAGTGTTGAAGAGTTGTACAGTACAGAAAAACAGCACAACATTAAAGGAATTGGAGGAAATGCTTGCCATATTTTTAAATATCCTTTTGTAAAAGTTAATTGATGTTAATTGGGAAAAAAAAGAACCAGGATGCTAGTCAGTCAGATTATAGATAATGGAGGGGGAGAACCCAGTCAGTGGGGCCTGGGTCAAAGTTATTAGAAATACTCCAAGACTTCTCAGGAGACATAACAGACATAGAGACATAGCAGGTTCTAGAAAAATGAACCCTAAGAAAAATACATATATGCATAGCTTTGTGTTATCTATGTCCATTGTTTTAATTTAATAGTGTTAAAAGTTTTTTTGAGTACTGGAATTGCTTTATCTTTACCACAATTGAAACTAGAGGTTGTATTTATGTTTATATAGTGAAGAATATTGAGGTTACTCTTTTCAAAGGATAGTTAAATCAAGGCAGGATTAGAAAAAGTAAAAATTTTAAACTTGACCTAGCCTTGAAACCACAATGGCAACTATAGGATTTCTGGTTCTGGGCTTCCTTGGGCAGAAATATTGACTGTATGACTTTTCAAAGGTCCTTGAGTCAAAAATATTTAAGTTTTCACAATTAAATGGTGCTTAAAAAGCGGGGTTCTGAATTAAAGAGAGAAAACCCCATCCCGTTTGCTTATTAAAAGTAATCCCATTTATATAGGATTTTTAAGTTTTTAAATTGCTTTATATAATCTCCTTTTAACCCTCACAAGTACTTTTATTAGGTAGAGGTATGATTTTCATTTTACATATAAGACAGAAACTCTTAAGAGATTAACATGGGGGCGGCTAGGTGGCACAGTGGATAGAGCACCGGCCTTGGAGTCAGGAGTACCCGGGTTCAAATTCGGCCTCAGGCACTTAATAATGACCTAGCCGTGTGGCCTTGGGCAAGCCACTTAACCCCATTTGCCTTGCAAAAACCTTAAAAAAAAGGAGAGAGATTAAAATGACTCGCCCACGGGCAAGGAATAGAAGCTGACTCCAAGTCCTCCTTCCTCAGTCCACGAGGGAAGAGCACCTAAGCCAATATTTCATTTTTTTTTTTTAGTTTTTGCAAGGCAGTGGGGTTAAGTGGCTTGCCCAAGGCCACACGGCTAGGTCATTATTAAGTGTCTGAGGCCGGATTTGAGCTCTGGTCCTCCTGAGTCCAGGGCCTGCGCCACCTAGCCGCCCCCATTTCGTTTCTTCTTAAGGTAACAGATGACATTTAACAAACAACCCATTTGTCTCTGTCAGGGTCAAGTTCACAGCTGTTCTTTCAACTTCCTTGCTTCCTTCCTTCCCCCAAGTCCCGTCCACTTGCTGGCCGGCGGACAGGGCCCTGCTGCCCCCCTCGGAGGTCGGGAGAAGAAACATCCAAGGCCAGAACTTCCCGGGATATCCCTGCCCCCTACCCCGCCCCCGGCCACAACCCAGGGCGGAACCCGAATGGCGCAGGCTCACGTTTCCCCTCTGTATACGGGGAGCTCTAACAGAAGGACTCTGAAGACAGCCGGAAGTCTCCAACCTCACGCCACCTGCACGTCACAGAGGGGCGGGGCCGCGCGAAGTCACGTGGGAAGGCTGGCGCCTGAATTGGGGCGTCGGGTTTCGGGACCGCAGGACGTCCTCCTTCGCTCGCGCGCTCTCACGCACGTACACACGACGGGGCCACGTTCTCTTCGCGCGCGCTCTCTTCCGGAAGTGGGTGCGCCGCGGCACGCGCCGCATCCCTGGAGACGGAAGTTCATGGACGTTTACGCAACTTCCTGTTGAGGCGGGCAAAGTTGATTTATCATGGTCTCTCTGGCAACCAGGTAGGGGGGTTCTAAGGGGAAAGAATCGCCGGGGCTTTGGAGGGAAGGAGAGAAGGAAAGGGCCGGGAGGGCGAAGCCAGTCCTGCCTGGCCGGGGGCGCGGCCGCTCGGCGGGGGGGGAGCGTGAGCGAATTCCTTGCCTGTCTCCACCCGGGTGGAGAGTGGTTGTGAGGCGAGCGGAGCGGCCGGGGCTGCCGTGTGGAGGCCTCAGACTGGCTCGTCTCCTGGTCCCTTTCCCGCCCTTCATCCCCGAGCCCCATGCGCCAGCGGAGGTGGCGGGACCTGCGGGACCTGCGGAGCCGGGCACAGCCGGCCGAGCCGGGCACAGCCCGCCGAGCCGGGCACAGCCGGCCGAGCCGGGCACAGCCCGCCGAGCCCCAAGCCTTTATTAAACGCCTCCGGCGTACCACGCGGGGGGCGGGGGGAGGGAGAGCAAGGGTTCAGCCGCCAAAGTGAGTTGAGAGTCGACTCCCCCGGCTCTGTGGTCCGTATCTGTCTGTCCGGGCACTGGGAGGCGAGGGCCGGGTGTCTCCTGGCTTAGTTGTCAAAGCTTTGTAAAATGAGGATTTTGGAATAGGCGCTCATCGGCACCAAGACAGTCGTACCTCGGTTTTGTCTCCACTTACACTTTGGGGACCCGGTTTCTTCATTTGTGAAACAAAAGGAGGAAGAAATTAATATCCCTGAACCTTTTGTGCGGGCTTTCTTATACCTCCAACAGGATATGTTTTGGGGATAAGTGTAGTTACAGCATGATTTGACACTTGAAGTGTACCTTTTTTTCCCCCAATCAGTACTAAGCCACTTTATTGGGGTGTAAATGGTGCTAGTTTTTTTGGTACAGACAAATGTACCTTTTTCAAAGAATATTGCCATTCTCGTTTCCTTTTTACTTGCATTTGGTTTTGACCTGTTGGTGGGTTAGTAGGTCAGTATTTTAGATTGGTTTCCTTAATTTTATGAACGACACTATCCAGTTCTCCTGAGGCCACATTAAAACTTTTAAAAGTAATAGGTTTATAAAGAGATTCATTTTTGTAATTGGTTATACTCATTTTTAGTTTATACAAACTTATCCCTCTAGAGGCTTGTCAGTTTTGTAAATCCTTCTCAACAACTCATTTGTTCATATAGTCAACGAGCATTTGTTAAAATCTTACTAAAGAGGGGTGGCTAGGTGGCACAGTGGCTACAGCACCAGCATTGGAGTAGCTGAGTTCAAATCTGGTTTCAGACACTTAATAATTACCTAGCTGTGTGGCCTTGGGCAAGCCACTTAACCCCATTACCTTGCAAAAACTTAAAAAAAAAATCTTACTAAAGTTTTGGCACTTCACTTGGCATAAAGAAAGGTAAAGAAGGCATTTGCCTACTTTTAAGCAATAGGTTTGATCCTGAGTTGGTTATTGGCATAAATAGGATAAAACGATAAGTACTTGTAAAAGATAGTCCAAAAAGATTGCTACTAAAAGTTAAAAATAACATACTAGTCATTTTGCATTATTTGTGCTTCTGCTCACCTCTAGTAAAATAGATAGCTAAATTGGCTATATTGCATTCAATTTTAAAGCTCTCAAAAATAAAATGCCATCATTGCTGTACAAAAAAGAAAATAGTTGGTTTTGAAAGACAAACTGACTTGTCCTTGTTCTGTGATCAGGAACAGAAGAACATACCTCCTTACATTGCCCTACTCTGTGTTATGAAAGTAATAATAAAGTAATCAAAAAGCTAAAGCTAATTTGGTGCCCATAGGTGACCATAATTTCCTGTGTGTTGACTTCAAGATCCTGGGATCATAGATCTAAAAATAGAAGGAACCTTCAGAGGGCATCTAGTCTAATCTCTTCACTTTACAGGTGAAGAAACTGAGGGTCCAAAAAGGTGAAGTGACAAGCCCAAAATCGCTAATATTATTTCTTTTAAAATTTGGTGATGAGGTGCCTGAACTTGTGTCTGGTAGTTTGGCCTTTTAAGGTCTGATCTTCATAGCTTAGTTTTCAAAGCTTTGTAAAATGAGGATTTTGGAATAGATGCTCATCAGTACCAAAAGACTGTCATACCTCGGTTTTGTCTCTACTTACACTTTTAGAGGAAAAATCATTTGGAACTAATGTCAGGAAACCTAGATTACTAGGGTTAGCTCTGACTTCTTGCTTTGTGACAACCTTTCTTGAGCTTCAGTGTCCTTATTTATAATATTGGGATAAAATAATCACCCACCTGCCAAAATTGATATGAATATCAACTAAGTTAATGTGTATGAAAATGCTTTTTAAACTGTAAAGTGCTGTATGATTATGATTATGTACTGTGCAGTATGATTATGTACTAAAATTATTATTCTAGGTGATACAAATGAGAAATATTTTATTACTTTTTTTTTTAGGTTTTTTGCAAGGCAAATGGGGTTAAGTGGCTTGCCCAAGGCCACACAGCTAGGTAATTATCAAGTGTCTGAGGCTGTATTTGAACCCAGATACTCCTGACTCCAAGGCCGGTGCTCTATCCACTGTGTCACCTAGCTGCCCTATTACTTATTTTTTAAGTTAAAAGTGATCTGAAGTTATCTATATACTTCAAAACAAGTTAGATTTGCATATATTAGTAACAAGTTTGCAGATTAGAATTGAGATTGCTTGGCAAGCTAAATTTACCTTGGAAGTTTCTTGTTACCCATGAAGTAAAAAAAAAATTAATAAATTCTTTTTGATTCTAGCAGTATTCTTCCTGCCATCTACTTAAAACCCTCAGGAACCTGTAACTTTGGCCAGTAGACTTCTTAGTTGAGGTTTTTTTGTTTTTGTTTTTGTTTTTTAGGATTTTGCAAGGCAAATGGAGTTAAGTGGCTTGCCCAAGGCCACACAGCTAGGTAATTATCAAGTGTCTAAGACCGGATTTGAACCCAGGTGCTCCTGACTCCAGGGCCAGTGCTCTATGGACCACGCCACCTAGCCGCCCCTAGACTCCTTAGTGGAAAGGACAAATCTGCTGATGGCAGGTGAATTGATTTAAACATCACTTTACCAATAGACTTTGAAGTTCAATTCTGTAAGCAGCTCATTTTATTAAGATCTAGCCATTACTAAGCACAGAGCCATAATAGTTTTGACTATTTAAATTGTGAATAGTGAATTTAAACATTTCCTAAATTTGTATAAGCAATTTTTAAAAACTTGTTGTTATGCCAATAAATATGTTACAAAATGTACTCTCATTTGTAAATTAATATGGCCTTATAACCCCGTTCTATTAAACAATCTTGCTAATATGAATCAAGGAAATTGTTAAGCAATCATATATGTGGAGTTACTGTATATTATGTAATAGGGCTCTGGCCTCCATTTGGACTTTAGGAACTCAAACTAAATTTAGTAATATATTTATCCCCTAAACCTTTTGAGGACCCTTAAACTTTTTAACATAGCAGTGCTAATCAGTACATTTAAAAGACCAGCTTTCCTCTTTTGTCCCAATTACTACATATATATATATATATATACACACACACACACAAACTAGTTGAAAGTTGCTTTCATCCATAATATTTAAATTTTTTTTTTATTGATATTTTATTTTTCTAGTTACATGTTATAGATATTTTTCAACATTCATCCACTTGCATATTTATAAATTAAACATTTTTCTTCCACCCTCCCTTCCCATCTTCCTCCCCTCAGCAGGGAACAAAACAGTCTGGTAAAAGTTGAAAAAAAAATATTTATATATATATATATATATATATATATATATATATATATATATATATATTTACATATTTACATTTTAATATATTTATATTTTAGTCATTTTGTGTTTGAGGATTTAGGACTTAGGAAAAGAAAGAAATAATGGAATAGGACAGAAAAACATGAGAGAAGTTTTTACAAAGTGAGCATAGTACCATTCAGACTCTGGGGGTTTTTTGTGTGTTTATTTTCCTCTGGATTGAGATGGCATTGTCCATAATAGGTCCCCCAGAGTTGTCCTAACTCTCTTAACTGCTGAGAGGAGCTGCATCCATCATAGTTGATCATCTGACAGTGTTGTTGTTAATGTGCACAATGATCTCTTGGTTCTGCTCCCTTCACTCAGCATCAGTTCCTAGAATTCTTTCCTTGCTTCTCTAAAGTCCAACCATTCATGGTTTCTTATAAGAACAATAGAATTCTCTGTCATATACCATAACTTGTTCAGCCATTCCCCAGTTGTTGTTTCCTTTAAAAGTATGTAAATCAAAACTCTGAGAATGATTGACATAGTTGGGTTTGTTTTTTTGTTGTTTTTGGGTTGTTTTGTTTTTGTTTTGTTTTTTGATATTTGCAAGGTGATGGGGTTAAGTAACTTGCTCAAAGTCACACACACACAGCTAGGTAATTAAGTGTCTGAGGTTGGATTTGAACTCAGGTCAGTACTCTATCCACTGTACCTTCTAGCTGCCCCAATTTACATAGTTTTAAGGGAAACATAGCTATCACATTCTGTGATGCACACCTTTGCTTTAGGATGTAGTTACTTTTGATTATTCAATTAGTCTATGCCCCTCACCCTCCTTCCTTTAAAAATTTATGGCCCTTTTCTTTAGTAACTTCTTAGCCTGTGAGAAGCTTCATTTAAGGAGAGACCTTTTGGTTATCAAATAATTATAAAGAAAGAAAATCACTTATGAAAAGTTGGCTGGAAAATAATATTTTAAAATAAAAGGAGTTGTTTAAATTTTCATTGTCTATTATTTATCCATTTTTTCCCCCTCTTTCCCTTTTCCTTCTCCCTTCTCAGTTTGGGGGGTTTATCTTCCAGCAATTTAATGCTAATGAAACTTTGAAATTGTCATGGTTTTTCTCAATTGCTATTTGTCTCTAGTAAAATAGAATACCAAGCAAAAATGTGTTAAACAATATGAGAATCATATATATACACACATACACACACACACACACACACACACACACACACACACACACAGGAAAAATAATTCATGAATAACATTGGATTAAGATCAGATTTGTTTCTTCATTGTATTAGAGAAAGGGTGTGGTTAGATTATAGCCACTACTAAAAGCAGGCTAAAGGTCCTATGTAAAGGGTAGAAAAATACATTCCTATTGGAGTAGAAGAGTTTTGCAAAACTCAACTCTTACCTCCTTTATTTCATATTGAGACTTGAAATTATTAGTTTTGCTCCTTTTCAAACATTTTTCTTTTTAAAGTGTCTATTCTAGGGGCAGCTAGGTGGTACAGTGGATAAAGCACGGGCTCTGGAGTCAGGAGTACCTGGGTTCAAATCCGGTCTCAGACACTTAATAATTATCTAGCTGTGTGGCCTTGAGCAAGCCACTTAAACCCATTTGCTTTGCAAAAAAAAAACCTAAAAAAAAATAAAGTGTCTATTCTAAAAGACTTTTCTGGTGAAAAGTCTCTTTTTGTTGCATTCATAGACCAAGCTACATTCCTCTTGTGTTTTTTAAGTCATAATTATAATGTGACTGAGTTTATCCTCAAAATTGTTAATTATTAACTACTTATTGGTCAGTGTTCTATTAGGAATTGTAAAGTCAGGTAAACAAAGGCAGAGTTGTAGAAAGAGTGCTGACTCTTAAATCTCAGAGAATTGGGGTTTAAATCCTATCTGGTGCGTAATACTTTTGTGATTTTTGTCCAACTTACTAAATTCCCTAAGACTTAGTTTCCTCATTTATAAAATGAGGTCATTGTACAAGATAGCCTATAAGGTCTCCTCTGCTATAAAGCTATGATCATATAACATGATTTCTATCCTATTGAAACTTTTTGTGTGATGCAAATTATAAAGACACAATATTAAGAACCTACTTAAGAAATATTGTGTGAGGGAAAAATGAATAAATAATAAAAAATAAAAATAAAATTGAAAAAAAATATTGTGTGGGATGGATGCCACTTAAATAAATTTCGGAGAGCTCTCAAGGTATGAAGAGAAATTTTTATTCATTTCTCCAGGAAAGGGCCCCAATCAATTGCAGAGACTGAGTTAAAAGCAAAAGACCCAAGAATCACATTTATTCTAACTGGATCCCCCCCCCCCCAGCTGACCCACCCTCATTAATGAGGAATGTTGTCTTTACAATCTAGACACATAAATTAGTCTGAGGAAAAGAGCATATAATTCAAACCTAAACAGGATTATCCCTTCAGTCCCAGGAATTGAATGGAGGACAACGGGATTTCAACAGATAAGATGGTCAATTGACTCTTTACCAAAATCCCAGAAATTACTTTGTCAAGGGAGGAGGGGGCACATAGTTCAACTATTTTCTAATCTATAATATTCTACTGAAGAAATCTCAGACTTGATCCCACTCAATATTATGGATAGTTCTAATTAATAAAATTATAGTTGAATAAATATTAAAGACACGCTTATTTTAAATTATATAGTTTTTCAGTTAGGGAAAAAAAATCTGTCTTTTCTCTCACTACATGCCACCACCCCAAATGAGAAACATATAATCAAGCAAAACAAATTTCTTTGTTGACCATGTCCAAAAAACACATGTCTGTTCTGCATTCAGTGTTCTCATAACTCTGGTCTTTGCATCAGGAAAGCTTGAAAATTTTCTAATTTCATTAGAGATTTATTTTTTCCCTTTGGGATTATACTGTTTTTCTGGCTAACTTATTTTTGGTTATAAGCCTATATTCTTTCTGAGATAGCATATTTCAAGCTCTACATTCTTTTTATTGGTGGTAGCTAAATTCTATATGATTCTGACTAGCTCTTTGATATTTAAATTCTGCCTTTTTGGATGCTGTTCGGCATTTGTTTCCTATTTTTCTCCCTCATACTTTTCCCTAAGTGGCCAAATGACACCATGGTTAGAACACCAGGTCTGGAGTCAGGAAGATAGCTCCTCGGCTCTTTTTCTTTGACCTATGTAATCTCTGGATTTTGGCCATAGTATTTCTTGGAGTTTTCATTTTTTTTCATGAGTTAACTGTTGGATTCTGTTTCTACTTTGACATATGGTGATCTGCAAACGGTTGCAAATGTTGATCTAGACTAAAGTCTGAGACAGAGGTGTGGATTTTGGTAACTATCTACTGAAAGGTGATAGTTGAAACTTTGAGACTTTGATCATTTGCCAATTAATGTCTGTGTTAATCAGCTGTGTCACTGCATAAAAGTTGCATGAGCCTCTGTCCTCATTTGTAAAAAAGGGACAATGATTTTCCCCACAGGTGGTTGTCATGATTATATACCATATAAATACTTTTAAAGGGATATAAAGTATATAAATCCACAGGAAGAGAAGTTCAAATCCATCCTCAGACACTAATTGTGTGACCCTAATTAAGTCACTTAACCTCTGTCTCAATTTCCTCATCTATAGAAATGGGGATCATTACTTCCCAGGGTGGTTGTAACTATGTGATGAGATATTTGTAAACCTTGAAGCACTATATATAAATGCTAGCTATTAAAGTATTTTGTAATTGTATTTATTTGTTTTTTGCAAGGCAATGGGGTTAAGTAACTTGCCCAAGGTCACACAGCTAGGCAGTTATTAAGTGTCTGAGTCTGGTTTAGAACTCAGGTCCTCCTGAGTCCAAGACCCATACTCTATCCACTATACCACCTAGCTGCCCCTGTTTTGTAATTGTAAAGCACTATATAAACTATTATAATTATATTCTTTCTCTTAGAAACTGGCTCCATCTATCAACTCTGTTACCTTTTTTTTTAATCTTTAACTGTCTTGATCCTTTGCTTGGGTGCCACATGCTTGAAGAATGTTTTCACTTTAATATTTCATATCACATCACATTTAGCATGTCTACAATTATCTTCCCTGTCCATTTTGCTCCTCTTCTCCCACTTCCAAATTTGTAATATTTTCTCAACTAGAAAGGCCAAATTCTTCAACTTTGATTCTTCCTTCTCTTTTATATACCTTTGAACCAATTCCAAATTCTGTCTAATCTTCCTTTCAAGTATCTTTTGCATTCATCCTTTCATACCACCCTGTTGCAGACCTCCAGTTAATATTTCATCAGTTTCCTGAAAACTTTTGATCTCTTCCCCCCAGCCTAGTGTGACCTGCCACCAAATTAATCCCTCTCAAATTGATACTAACATCACAAACACCATTTCTTGACTCAACAGTATGTACGTGTAGGGCATGGAACTATTAGGTATCATCCCTGCCCTCCAGAAAAATCAATTCATTTTAGGATCTTAAGACACCTTTATGATAACTACATTAACAGGTATCAAATGATTAATTCCAAAGGAACACTGAAGATCTGACTCTGCCTCTTACTATGTAGTCTAAACCTTAGAACTTTGAGGTCCTTTCTAATTATAAATATTCATGTAAATAAATGCTGAATAGGTTTTAGAGTGAGAAATCACTTTACCAAGGAAGACTTCTTAGAGGAAGAAGGAACTGGGTTGGGACTTAAATGATAGATAGCATCTTGATTGTGAGAGACAAGATATTCCAAGAAGACCTAAAATTAGGGGCATCTAAATAAAGATTGCCTTGATAGTTTTTTCTTGTAAAAGAATTTTTTTTCTTAAGCTTAAGATTTGCTTTTCTTTCAAGAGGCTTTAGTAGAGTCTTTTGTCATTTTGCTAATTGGTCATCTTTCCTGAAGTCAAAGATTCCTAGTTGGTTGATTACTCAAAGTTCATCATGGCCCCACTACTGTAACCTTGAAGTGATTGTCACTTTTTGGAGTTCAAGAGATTAAAATAGGTATCTTAAAACCTAGGAGCAGTATGCACGGGAAAAGAAGACATAAACCCTTTTCTACAAAGAAGACCTTTGTTCCTAGAGCCCCCTTTTCTACATAGAAGACCTCTGTTCCTAGAGCCATAGTGGTGCCTGTTCTTCCTAGTGATTGAGGAGCCTGCTTTCCTTTATCTTCTCTTAGGAAAAATGAAGTTTTGGCAGCACCACAAAGGTGACTAGTATTACAGTGACCCAAGTTGCTTCAAATATGACTTGTCCATAATTAACTGGAACATATTTTTTTTTGAAACTAGTGCTGAGACCTGTTTCTGAAGGCTATGATAGGAGTAATGTATTCATGATGAACAAGAACATACTGTACTGGGATGAAAAAATTCTTAACCATGATATTGGGGGGCACTGCAGTTTCACATGAGGCAGAAAGAACATGACTAGTATGTTAAAAATATTATATCATGACCAGACATCTTCAATAACAGTATGTGGTGCAGAATGGTGTATTGGAGGGAGGCACTGGTTTTGTTCCTGGGTGTTTTATCTACCTTTGTAAACCTCTTCAGGTTGCTTTATCTCTGAATTTGTTTCCACTGTGAAAATAAATAGTAATTATGAAAATATATTTCATTTAGTTTCCTTCAGCTTCTAAAATTCTTTGATGTTTTCCTGGCAACTACCATTTCTACTCTTAACAATATGCTAGGGGCTGCTAGGTGGAGCAGTGGATAGAGCACAGGCCCTGGAGTCAGGAGTACCTGAGTTCAAATCCAGCCTCAGACACTTAATAATTACCTAGCTGTGTGGCCTTGGGTAAGCCACTTAACCCCATTGCCTTGCAGAAACCTAAAAAACCCCCAACAATATGCTGAGTCCCTCTTGGTATTTGGTTCCATATAAAAATGATAGATTTTTTTTGTGGGCTGCTAGGTGGCACAGTGGAGTCAGGAGGACTTGAGTTCAAATTCAGATTCAGGCACTTGATACTAGGTATATGACCTTAGGCAAGTCACTTAACCTAATTGCTCCAAAAAAAGGAAAAGAAATGATACAATTTGTAGCCTAAATTTGCTACATTTCCATTTCTGTTTCCATCGAATTAATTAAATATGCACTTGAGTTCCCCCCATCTAGAATTTCAGAGAATGTATTTTCTAGAATTTTTAACATGCTGCCATTCCCATTTACTTGATGTAGATAGGTTCAATCCAAACTCTTAATTACCAGAAAGTAGTAAACTGGAGGGCACTTAAAACAATCACCTAGTCAGAACCCAGTCGTTTTACAGATAGCACTAATGAAGGTCTATGAGATTAAATATTAAATGATTTGTCAGCAGCTACCTAATGGTAGAGTAAGAGCTGGAACAAATTAAAAAAAAAACTCCCCAGGGGCAGCTAGGTGGTGCAGTGGCTAGAGCACCAGCCCTGGAGTCAGGAGGACCTCAGTTCAAATGTGACCTCAGACACTTAATATTACCTAGCTGTATGACCTTGGGCAAGTCACTTAACCTCATTGCCTTGAAGGGAAAAAACTTCCCAGTCTAGCATTCCATTATATTACCCGGCCTCTAAAGATGTCATACAGGAAATATTTTACTCTGAAGTTGAACAACTTGTTCCCATATAATTTTAAATTGATGTGACATCTAGTATCCTCTAATGGAGTTGTGGGAGTGGGCATAATTTCATTTGACTGGATATAATAAAATACTGTAGGTCTCAGTTTTCTGTTAAGTGAAGAACGTTAGACAGAGATTTTATATTAACAATTTACTATGCTTTGGCTTGAAGTCTGGGATGACCTAGTGAATATCCTTTTTTACAAATTCAGTTTAGGGGTGGCTAGGTGGCGGATTGGATAAAGCACCGGCCCTGGAGTCAGGAGTACCAGGGTTCAAATCCGGTCTCAGACACTTAATAATTACCTAGCTGTGTGGCCTTGGGCAAGCCATTTAACTGTTAGCTTTGCAAAAACCTAAAAAAAAAAAATCAGTTTGTCTTTTTGACATTTTTTATTGGATATATTGGGTACAGCTTTATCTTAAAGATGGGGATATCAACTGTATATCAACTTTCAGATTATAAAATGCAGATCAAAATAATCTGTGTACTCATAATGGTAATAACTCCAATGAATGTTAAGAATAATATTTGGGGGCAGCTAGGTGGCGCAGTGGATAGAGCACTGGCCCTGGAGTCAGGAGTACCTGAGCTCAAATCCAGCCTCAGACACTTAATAAGAGTACTATTTGAAACACAAGTTTGGAGTTCAGGAGATCAATGGAGACATTACCCCCTGGACCATGGAGGAGGTTGAGGGGCAGAGTGTCATTCTGTGTTTGTTCATATAAATACTGGAATTAACAAGCATGTTTTCCCCAGTTTGTGAAGACTTAATAGAAGTGGTAAATCTCAGCAATGAAGTGAAGTTGTCTTCCAAAAACTAATGCCCAAAAGTTCCCTGAGCTCTATTTATTTTCCACAGGACAAACTGTAAAAGAAAGTGATATGGCCCATGTTGAGTTATTTTTAGATGTAAGTATAGAAGTTGGAACTGGAAAAGCCCTATCAGGTTATCATTTCTTTTTTATCCCTCTCTTTCCTTCCCATCTGTTTTAAGTTCACTAAAGGGTCATTCTTTGATTTGTACTTTTTTTTTTTTAGGTTTTTGCAAGGCAAATAGGGTTAAAGTGGCTTGCCCAAGGCCACACAGCTAGGTAATTATTAAGTATCTGAGGTCGGATTTGAACTCAGGTACTCCTGGCCCCAGGGCCAGTGCTCTATCCACTGTGCCACCTAGCCACCCCTGTGCTCTTGTTTTAATGAAGTGATCTTAAGTTGCTGCTCTAAATTTCTCAAAAAGAGAAACTTCAAGAAATTTATTTTTCAAAAGAAAATTGTTAATGTGTTTCATAATGATGTTTTTGAAAAGCAGTATGGTACAGTGGAAAGATGAATGCATCCAATGCCTGCAGAAGTAGGTCTTGTTCCCAACTCCATTGCTGACTAACCCTGTGTGATCTTGGGCTGTTCACTCAATATTTCTGTTTCATCATCTGTAAAATAAGGATGATACTGTCCTTACAGAGTTGTGAAGGATTGAGAAAACAGGCATTTATTAAGTACTTGCTAAGCAATGGAGGTTACAAAGACCAGTCCAAAGTCAGTTCCTGTCTTCAAAGAGCTTTCATTTAGGAATGACAGCTGACACAAAAGGAAACCAAAAACAGAGGTCATGGTAATAAGAGAGGTATCTGAAGGGATCTGATTTGGAAGTCCAGAAGTCAAGGAGCAGAGTTGGAAAGGGAAAGAAGATTGGCTAGCCTGTGGCCCTCCACAAAAAAAGGAGCCTCCCATCAGTGGGAGAAAGGAGTCAACTTGGTTTTGACCCTTTAAGAGGGATATTTCAGGTGGACTAGGGCACTGCAGTAAGTGAAAATTGCAGGATAAGGAAGAGCCGAGATGCTGAGAGAGTTGTAGAATGAGATAGCAGGTTGAAACATGGTTTTGAAATCCATAAATCAGAAGCAGACCCGGGAGGGAAGTGAAGAGTGTCTGTCTCTGTCTGAGCCCCTCAACAACTGGAAGTCTCAGGAAGAGTAAACTCACCAATGGAAGAAGACTGGCATAGTGGGGGAATTTTCCATAGTGAGTAGATTGCATTGATGATTTGATGTTTCAGAGGAATATTAGCAGCTGAAACATAGTTTTGAAATATGAGGAGCAGAGCCAGGAGGGAGAACAAAAGACTGGTCAGTCTGGATCCCTCCACAATATGGAAAAATAATGAATAGGTATTATTGTAATTTTCAATTTTAAAAACACTTTAGTTTTAAGTGTCATATTTCAACTAGATTACCCCCTAGATTTCTTCTTTTGATTTACTTAAACTATCCCTGTTTTCAGTGTCCTTTCTTAAAAACAAAGGTTAGGGGGCGGCTAGGTGGCACAGTGTATAGAACACTGGCCTTGGAGTCAGGAGTACCTGAGTTCAAATCCAGCCTCAGACACTTAATAATTACAGAGCCGTGTGGCCTTGGGCAAGCCACTTAACTCCATTGCCTTGAAAAATCTAAAAAAAAAAACCCAAAGGTTAGAAATAATTTAGTTTTCTCAAAGAACATGGAAAGTATGTAATGCATGAGATAAGTGAATCTCTAAGCTTAGGTTTGGGGCATATATAGGGAGTAGCTTGTGATTTCCTGTGTGTATGGGAAACTCAGGTAAGGAAACTCTTCATAGGCATATGGTTTTCTACAACGTATATTTAAAGTATTACTAGTCCAGGGGTGGAGAACCTTTTTTCTGCCAAGGTCATTTGTATATAACATTGTTTGTGGACCATACAAAATTATCAACTTAAAAATTAGCCTACTATATTTGGTCAAACGTTTATTAACTCACCTCTAAAAAGCTCCTAGATTTAATTGAATTTTGAGTTCCACATGCAGTTGCATCAATCCAAATGAATTCTTGGGCCTTATATGACTGAAACTAGATGTGCCTGCCCCTGGTCATGCCACAAGGTGGTCCAGTGACTTATCCCGGATTGGAGGCAGGTTGGTCTTATCTCCAGGGCCAGCTCTTTATTCATTAAACCATACTGCTTCTGATAATAAGTAGTGTTTTCCATCACATTATTGTAATTTAGTATTAAGCAACATAGTGTCCCTAACACTATTAAAAATGTTTCAGTTCAATTTCTGCCCATTGATAATTAGTCTAAAGTGAATTGTGAGAAACAAACCACATTGCCGGGAGCTGAAAAGTCTACAGTTTTTGCCAAACTTTCTTCTCCAGGAGTAAAGAATTACTTTGCGATTTAAGTCATATTTTATATTAATATCAGATTTCTTTTTTTTTAGGTTGTTTTTTTTTGCAAGGCAAATGGGGTTAAGTGGCTTGCCCAAGGCCACACAGCTAGGTAATTATTAAGTGTTTGAGACCGGATTTGAACCCAGGTACTCCTGACTCCAGGGCCGGTGCTTTATCCACGGTGCCACCCGCCACCCCTAGATTTATTCTTTAAAAAAAAAATTAGAAACTGAAATTGATTTTAGTAATCTGTGGTTCTAGTGTTTAAATTTTGTTTTTTATTTCAAATTTACACATAAAGAAGAACATTTCCATATACATAGCAGAATATATGAGAATTTTATATGAAACTGAATGTTCCTTTGATACTGGTTGGTTTTTTTAAGTATATATAATAAATTCCACATATTGCTTTCAATACTCCCTCCTTGTCTGTGCTTCATTCTTTTTGTGTTTGTGTGTGTGTGTGTGTGTGTGTGTGTGTGTGTGTGTGTGTTTGAGGTTTTTGCAAGGCAAATGGGGTTAAGTGGCTTGCCCAAGGCCACACAGCTAGGTACTTATTAAGTGTCTGAGACCAGATTTGAGCCCAGGTACTCCTGACTCCCAGGCTGGTGCTTTATCCACTACGCCACCCAGTCGCCCCTGTGCTTCATTCTTTGTTTATTTCTCTGTGACTTTTAGTGTTTCAAATATATCTGAATTTGCCCTTATCATTACTGAAATGGTGGTGATAGGACAGTAATCTCTAGAACTTGACCTTCTCCAAGTTAAGCTTCTAATTAAATGCTGCCAAGTTTGCTACAGATACAAACCTGGCTGGAATCAAAAATTGTGTGTTTTCAGGTAATTTGAAAACACACTTGGCTCTGAGTTATGTGAGTTATATATTATAGTTTAAAAGTACAGAACCTAGAACTAAGGCTTAAAAAAAAACCCACCAGAATCAATTCCCTTATTCTTGACCACTGAAGGCACCATGAGTTGAAGATCACAGAGTCAGAGAGACTTGAGTTCAAGTTTGGCTTTAGGCATATGCCAGCAGTGTGGAGGATGACAGTTCATTTAATCTTTTCAGTGACAGGTGAGTTGCCATTCTGCATTTATGAAAGGAGTTTCCATATGAGGAGCATCCTACTCTGTTGAAGTACCTTTCCCAAAATGATATAGCATATATGTTCTATACCAAACAATTTTATAATTTAATTTTGTCTGTAATTAGATTAGCGTAAAATTCCATGTTTTACCTCTGAAATTAGTGTCCTTTCAGAATTCCTATTAGACTCTATGCTTGTGTAGAGATCAAAAGAAAAAGGTTCCTTTTTGTGTTTTTTTTGGGGGGGAGGGGAAGATCAATATGGTATATAAATAAATGTAATTCTACTTTGAAAATTACTAAATTGTTTATATTCTTTAACTGAGCAATAACTCTACTAGGTATATATTCCAAAGAAATAAAACAAAACTCAAAGGTTAGATCAAAGATAGAGGGAAAAGAACAAAATATACAAAAAATACAGCATTAAGGACTGGAAAGTGAAATATTATTACACCATAAGAAATGATGAGAAAAAAATTCAGAGAAATCTCGGAAGATCTACATGAATCAATACCAACTAGTGAGTGAGAACCAAGAGGAAAAAATTTATACAATGATTACAATAATGTAAAGGAAAGCAACTTTGAAAGACTTAATCAATTGATCATTGCAGTGACCAACAAGAAGACTCAAAATAAAGCATACTTTCTACCTCTTGTCAGAGGTGGTGAACCCAGCATTATAATATGAGAAATGCATTTTTAGTCAAATGAGTCAGTTTGATTTGCTTGATTATTTTTGTTACAGAGGAGGGCTTTTATTTGGGCAAAAGAGAATTGTTAGGTAGTAGTAACAATAAACCCTTCCCCCATAATAGGAAAAAAAAGAGCATTGATGAAGCATTAAAAATACCCAGAAGTGGGTAGTTAGGTGGTACAGTGGTTAGAGCATTGGCCCTGAAGTCAGGAGGACCAGAGTTCAAATCCCACTCAGACAATAATTACCTAACTGTGTGACTTTGGGCAAGTCACTTAGCCCCACTGCCTTGCAAAAAACAAAAACAAAAACAAAACAAAAAAAGTTAAGGTATAAAACAGGCAGGACACTTGTTATTTTCCTATTAAATTTAATATATACTTTTAAAAGGCTTTGTAATAGAAATTCACAATTTTATATACAATTTTTTTCTTTGTATATTGAAATGTTTATCTTGATATTTAAACTCATAATAAATTTTAAATTAAAAAGGATTACTTAAGGCAAGTAATTAAATAGATTCTCATTGGCTTTTTTATAGAGTACTGTAGTCTAGAGTTCATTGATAAAGATAAGCTTTCCTATTTGTCAAGATAAAACTCCATTATAGGTTTTACTTTAGTTACTGGAATAATTAAATTGATAGTCATAGAGTTATAGACCTAGAACTAGAAGAGGCTCCAGAAATTATCTAGTATAATTTACTTATTTAGGGATGAGGTGCATGAAACTTAAGGTGGTTAAGATGAAAGTGTGATACTGTGTCAAAATCTGCTCCTCTGTGTAGCTATGAAGATGGAGATGCTTTTGCAGGAACCTACTGATCCCTGAGCTCATGATCTGTATCTGGTATTATTCACATAGTATTCTGATAAAAAGACTCCAAAAAGAGGAAGGAGAAGGCAGGGTGCAGCATGTGGCCTTGTTTTCCATCTTGGGAGCATATGGTGAGAAGGTGGAGCCAGAATGCCTTAGATCTTTCATTCATGTAAAGATTGCAAACTAATAGTGAATTCATGAGGTGATATGACTGAGATGGTGATCAGAGTTGATGAGGCATTGCTGTGTGTTGTATGAACCTATATTTGAGGAGACTGCCTCTCAAATGAGCAAACTTTGGAGAAAGTTGTATTTACTGACTTCTCCAATGACATGACAGTGTGATTGCCACTTGCAGAAAATTCTGCCATACCATACCACCATCATCAGTGAATATACTGCTGCTATGACAAACCCCTATAAGGCCAATGAAAAATTTTGTGAAGACCTAGAGACTCTCATCATCATTGTGCCAAAAGAGGACAAGTTTGTAGTTCTGGGTGATTTTAATGTAGGCCCTGGTTATTGGACACGGCAGAGGTCTTGGGAGGAAGGGAATTGGAAATAGCAACAGCAAAGGTCACTTGTATATCTCCTTACCTTCTCATCATAACACTATCTAAAGGGAATAAAACTTTGTGGATGTATCTTCACAGCAAACATTTTAGACATTTTAGACAGATTGGATGTGAGAGTGACAGAGATGATGGCTAAACTTTTGCATTCAACAGAGCAGTAGCCCCAAGGCAGAATAGCTATCTGAAGACAACAACCACAGGTTAATTAAAACTTCTCCATGATGGAACAGTTTGTTGCTGACTTGAAAGGAAAGCTAAACCTACACATGGTTGGTAAGAGTGAAGCAGAAAAGGAGTGGGCAGCTCTGAGAAATTTGATGTACAACATTGAATATACTCATCTAGTTCAAAACCTTCACAAATAGCAGATTTGATGAAAATGATGGGAAAATTCAGAAACTACTAATGCAAAACAAGAACTGTACAGAATAATTCACCCATCTCTAAAAAGGCAGCATTTGACTCCCATCAAAAGTATAAGCAAGGGGTAGCTAGGTGGTGTAATGGATAAAGCACTGGCCCTGGAGTCAGGAGTACCTGGGTTCAAATCGGGTCTCAGACACTTAATAATTACCTAATTGTGTGGCCTTGGGCAAGCCACTTAACCCCTTTTGCCTTGCAAAAAAAAAAACCTAAAAAAAAGTATAAGCAAAACTTAGAGACATGCAGAATTCTTGGTATAGTAAGAAGGCAGATGAAAATCAGTTTTACAATTATAGTAAGAATTGGTAGTGCATTATTATATCCTGAAGGCTTTCTGTGGACCAGAAACTTATTAATCAATACTGATATAGCCAAATTGATCCATGTTGAGGACATGATCATGATCCTGGAGTACTAGGCTGAACATTTCCATAATGTTCTTAGTAGACTGTCATAGATCAATGCTGAAGCCACTGACTGAAATAAGTCCCTCTCTAGCCAAACTTACAACTGAAAAAGAGGTTTTAAATGTGGCAGAGTGCCTGGTGTTGATTCCAATGGGGATCTATAAAGCAGAAGGTTTACTGCTCAGACCAAAACTGACTGAAATCTGAGTTTTAGGAAGAGAAGGTTATCCCACAGGAGATTAAGGATGCTTCCATTGTCCATCTTTATAAAGGAAAAAAGGAAATAAGTTGTCCTGTGACAGTTGGGGGTGGGTGGGAGAGAGGGTCTCTTTCTTAGTCATTGCTGGCAAAATTCTTGCCAGAGTTCTCAATAGACTGATTCTTTACCTGGACAGTGAACTCTACCTGAGAACCAGTATAGTTTCAGAAAGGGCTGAGGAATGATTAACCTAATAGTTGCTGCCCAATAATTCCTGGAAATGCCAGGAACAGAATAAAGGTCTGTATACAGTGTTCATTAATCTAGCCAAAGATTTTGTTTCTTTTAGCTGTGAAGACTTGTGGAAGATCATGGCAAAATTTGGTTGTTTGTAGAAATTCATTAGTATTTTATGCCAGTTTCATGATGTCATGTTTTTTATGGGTTCTGGATAATAGACAATGCTCTTGCATTTTCCCATTTACCAATGGATTGAAGCATAGCTATGTGCTTGCTCCCATGCTTTTTAGCATTGTGGTTTTCCATGATGTTGTTAGATGCCCTCAGTGAGCTACTACACTGACAGTAAATTATTTAACTTGAAAAGGCTACAAACTAAAGCAATTGATTTTGTTTGCTCAGTGCAGCCTCTGAAGTAGAAATGAAACAGAGCATACTTTGCCACTTTTGCTAATTTTGGTCTGACAGTTAAGACTTAAGAAAACAGAGGTTGGGGGCGGGGCAGAGCCAAGATGGCAGCGTGAAGGCAGCATTTCCTGGGAACTCCTTCCCCCTCAAACTCCAAAAGCCAAAATTACGACTCTAGCCAAAATTTAGAGGGACATAACCCACGAAAAGACTGAGTGATACATTTTCCTAGTCCAATATAACTTAGAAGTTCCACAAGAAAGGTGTGTTTCGTTTCACCTGGACCGGGGATGGAAAAAAGCTGCTGCCACAGCACAGCACAGCCCAGCCCAGAGATCACCAGCAACAGCTTGAAGGGATGGTGAGAGAACTCTGCTATACCAGAATGAGTGTGAAGTGAGGGAGTACCAGCCACAGAATCTGCAGGGAGAATCTGGAGAATGCAGCCTGCACCCCCAGAGACTGCAGAGATTTCTTTGCTCTCCCTTGGGGTAGGATTCTGCTGTTGGCCTACACTCAGATCCAGGTTGCAGTTTGGGCTTCCATACTAAGATAGCAGGATCTCTTCTTATAGCCCCCAGGGCAGAGGGAAGTAAAGGGGGGGCATCCAAATATCAAAGCACAGGCAAGACAGCATAAGACCTTGGAGGAATAAAGGTTCCAGTGGGGTGCCCCCCCCAAAAAAAAAAACCAAAGCCTTGGAAGTGCTGTCTTGGGCTGAGGAAATGAGTAAACACCAAAAAAAGAAGAATCTGACTATAGAGAATTACTTTAGTCCCATGGAAGATCAAGACACTCAGATGATGACAAAATCGAAGCTTCCTTATCCAAAACCTTCAAGAGAAATAGAAAATGGGCTCAGACTATGGAGGAGCTCAAAAAAAGACTTTAAAAAGCAATTAAGGGAGGTGGAGAAAAAATTGGGTGGAGAAATGAGAACAATGCAGAAAAATAATGAAAATCAAATCAACAGCTTGATGAAAGATATAAAAAAATACTGAAGAAAATAATATGTTAAAAACCAGTTTAGGCCTAATGGAAAAAGCAAAACAAAAGGCAACTAAGAAGAATGTCTTAAAAAACAGAATTGGCCAGCTAGAAAAGGAGATAAAAAAAGCTCTCTGAAGAAAATAACTCCTTGAAATGAAAAAATGGAACTAAAGGAAGCTGATGACTTTGCAAGAAATCAGAAAGAAATAAAATTCTTCTAAAAAAGCCAAAAATTAGAAGAAAATGTGAAATATCTCATTGGAAAAAACAACCGATCTCGAAAACAGATCCAGAAGAATTATTGGGCTATCTGAAAGCCACAATCAGGAGAAGAGCGTAGACTTCATTTTTCAAGAAATACAAAATTGCCTTGAGATCCTAGAAGCTGAGGGTAAAATAGAAATTAAGAGAATTCACCAGTCATCTCCTAAAAGAGATCCCAAAAAGAAAAACTTCCAGGAATATTATGATCAAATTCCAAAACTCCCAAATCAAAGAGAAAATTCTAAAAGCTGCCACAAACAAACAATTCAACTACCGAGGCTCCATAGTCAAGATTACACAGGGTCTGGCAGCATCTACATTAAGAGCTTGTAGGGATTGGAATATGATATTCCGGAAGGCAAAAAAATCTTGTTTTACAACTGAGAATCAACTGCCCATCAAAACTGAACATCCTCTTTCAGGGGAAAAGGTGGACGGACATTCAATGAAACGGGACTTCCAGACTTTCCTATTGAAACAACCAGAGCTGAACAGAAAGTTTGATCTCCAAGTATAGGACTCTGGTGAACCATAGAGGGAGTGGAAGAGAAGGACTAACTGTGAGGAACTTAATGATATTGAACTGTTTGTATTCCTGCATGGGAAGAAGATATTGATAACTCACATGAACTTTCTCATTTATAAGAGCTGTTAAAAAGGAGCATATAGGATATAGGAAGGAGCGGAATATAATGGTATGATAAAAAGATAGAGTCAGTGGGTGATAAAGGAAAGTACTGGAAGGAAGGAAAAGGAGATGAAGAAGCAGCTAAGAAATTTCACATAAGAGTCGAGAAAAAGTTTTTTCAATGGAGTGTGGAAAGGGGGAAGGCAAGGGGGAATGAGTGAACCTTCACTCTCATCAGAAATGGCTCAGAGAGGAAATAACACACACACTTAATAGGGTGAGGAAATTTATCTTACCCTAGAGGGAAAACTAAGAAAGGGATGGGATAAGGGGGGAATGGGGGGAGGGAAGGGGGGAATAGGTGATAGAAGAGAGGGAAGATTGAGGGAAAGGGTACTGAGATAGAACACACTTTTGGATAGGGCCAGAATGAAAGGCGAGAGAGAATAGAATAAATGAGAGTGGGGAGGAATAGAGTGGAGGTACAGCTAGTAATAGCAAATGTGGGAAAAATATTGAAGCATCTTCTCTGGTGGACTTATGATAATGAAAGCAACTCACCCCAGAGATAGAGTCATTGGAATCTGAACACAGACTGAAGTACATTTTTTTTTCTCTTTATTCTTGAGGTTTCTCATCTTCTTGGGGGGGTGGGTTATGTTTACTCTTATAACACATTCAGTTTATAGCATGGAAAGAATGTAAAGACTATCAGACAGCCTTTGGTGGGGGGAAATTGTAAAATCCAAAACCTTACAAAAAATGATAGGTACATATTACTATTGTATATAATTGGAAAACAAAATGTTAACAAATAAAAAAAAAGGAAAGAAAACAGGTTGGGGCAGCTAGGTGGGCCAGTGGATAGAACACCCGTCCTGGAGTCAGGAGGACCTAAATTCAAATCTGGCCTCAGACACTTAATTACCTGTGTGACCTTGGGCAAGTCATTTAACCCATTACCTTACCAAAAAAGAAAAGAAAACAGTTCTCTACCAGCTAGCACTATACCATCCATATGTTGCTATAACTGAATCATCAGTTATAGCAAATGGAGAAATTTTGAATGCAGTATACTTTTCACTAAGTGCACATAGATGAAAAATTGACAGATGCATTCATTGTCAGAGTCTTCTCAGTGTTTGGGAGACTCTCAAGGCAAGTGTGGGAAAAAAAGAGCTATTAGTCTACTGATCTGAAGATATATAGAGCAGTTATACTTACTTCATTGTTTGTCTGAAACCTGCACAGTCTTCAAACACCATTCCACAAAATTAAACCAACTTTCATTTTAAATTTCATTCATTCAGTTATTCCTTTTCATTTGTCTTAGAAATATTCTGAAGATCTTCTGGCAAGATAAGGTATTAGGCTTTTAGTTCCTTTCTCCTGACAAATATTCAAATTGTACCTCAAGAGAGTCCAACTCCTATGAACTGGCTGTGTTATTCAAATGCCAAATATATCTTTGCCTAAAAACCTTTTATGGAGAACTCACACGAGGTAGGCACTCACATTGTGGTCAGAAGAAGTGATACAAAGACAGTCCCAAGGTCTCTCTGAATAACTTTGATATCTCTTGTGAGACCTAGGAATCACTGGCACAGCCTGCCCAGCATGGCATGCCCACATCAAAGGAGATATCCTGAATGAGCAAAGGAAGAATTGTTGTAGTTCAGAAGAAATGTGTTATGAAAATTTAGTCCAAATAAATATTTGGATTGTTTGTGTCCAATTTGTGGTAGTCTCTTCTGAGTTCATATTGGATTGATCAGCCACAGGTGGACACACACTATATGTTGATTCCAACTTAGTGATGTCATTTTGGTCTTTTTCCATTATGAAGGACAGCAACAACCCCTCTGACCCTTCTCCAGGGACTAAGCAAGAGAAGGCCATTTTCTGCCATTGTAGTCACAAGTTACAGAATTGGCAGCTTGCTGAACTTCCAGCCAACAATTCTGATCTCTCTTCCTGTTTTCCCTCCCTATTTTTTTCTTTCTGCTCTTGGTATTTTGTTATAATGAAAAGGATATTGAATTTGGAATTGGAGAATCTATATCCTTGTGTAACCTTTCTATGTCTATAAAAGGAGGTGACTGGACTAGATGGCCTCTGAGATCTCTTCTAGTGCTTAATCTTTGACTCTGTGTTAATGAATTAAACTCCAAACTTTATGTACCATTCTGAAAATATCTGTATCTTTACAATTCTTATCTATTTCTGATATTAGGAGGCCTTTGATTTTTAACATCCAACATAGAACATTACATTAGGTGCTTCAACACCTATTTTTTAAGAGATTTCTTGAGCTACACATCTATATTTATTTAGAGAAAAAAACTGTACTATTACAGCAAGCAAAATTAAATAAGAGATTATTATGTAAAACCTCATGCAATAAGTATGAACACAGAATCACGAAAATAATCATGCAAACCACATGTGCTCATAACTACAAAGTATGTAAGCAAAATTTTGCATAACAATATTTCCATGTTAGCATCAGATAAACTATGGAAGAAAAGCTAGTCTGGAAGGCTTATAAATCACATCATCTGAAAGAAAAGAAAATAAAATTGGGACTAAATAAGACTTTCCTAGAATAATCAGTGTTAAAACAATTCTAATATATATAACCAAGAAATAGAACAAAATTATCTGTCAAAAATATATTCAAAAAATGAGAAAAATTATTTTAAAAATTTCTTAAGTATTTTTTAAGGTTTACTTTTTCACATATGTCTATAACTTTTTAAGCTGAGGGTGGATTGGGGGACAAAGGGCACAGAAGGAAACTTGCCTATTGCTTTTCTAGAAAACAGTTCTCAGTAATCCTGACCATTGGCTGTTGGCTGTGGAGCATTTGTTTGGTGCATTGCCATTTCCCAATTTGTCTGTCTACCCTTGTGTCAGAAGACCCAGGAAAAACACTGGCATTGGGACCCACTACTGGGGAGTGTTTATCAAAGGTAGGATATTATATTTTCTTCAATCCAAAGAGTGGAGCTAATTAAGGACTCTGTGCTGTTGCTGCTGACTAGATATCTACTAGGTCACAAAAAGAGGAACTTGGTTCTCCTTTTAGCCAGCACTTTCTGAAAATAGATTTTTATCTGATTTTTGTTACCTTAAATAGACTGGCTGGATTATAGTTAGTACAATACTTGATTATGAAAGTAGAATGTGTTTGCAGGAAAGGGATCCTTATTGCTTTTTAAGATATTAAGCCACACCTTGCCTCATGATTTGTGTTCCTTCCAGTTGGAATCCTTCTTTGCCCTTTAACCTGATTCTGCTGTGCGTAACATTGTGAATTACTGTTATCCAAGCCTTTTAATTGTCCTGAAACCATTTCTGACTTAAAAGGTTTTAATATACTTTCTCTTATAAAATAATGTTTTTATTCTCAGATGAGGGTATTAATGGTTTATTTCTGTGTCATGTCTGAACAAACCAACATCAACAAGTTGAAATGTTGTGATAGTGGTAATGGATCATTTTTCTCTCCTGTTCTTTGATTTTTAAAATCTGCTAGGGAAGGAGACAAGAATTGTAAGGGAAAATGTTTCTACCTATGAAATGTAATATAGAGTTCTTACTAATAAGAAGGGAGTAGGAAAAAGTGAGTTAAAAGAAGTATTTACTGTGCCCCTGGGTGAGCTCTGTGTCATCTCAGCTACAAGATAGTGTTGTCTCTTCCTTACTTGATGTCCTGATCACTGTTTTTGGAAATTTAGAATAGTTGAATTACAAACGAATAGTGATATTTTCTGACTTCTGAGAATGAATCTAGAGTTAAGTACCAGAATTTTCTCTCTTTACTTTAAATAGCAAAACTTCATCTAGTTACAGTTCTAATTAAATTAAGTTAAAACAGGTTTAAAGCACCAATAGATAGCCTTAAAGTTTTTTCAGCTATTTAAAATTACCAGACATGCAAAAATAGCCTTTTTTCCATTAATAGTACAATTTAATTGTGTTCGTGTGTGTCTGTATATAATTAAGTTTTATGTACCATGCATCTATTTATAGCCATAGTTGTCTATTACTTGGTGCTTAGAAATGATTCATTCCTTATTTTCAAGTCCTAACAGCTTTTTCTCTCCATGACCCCACTTATTATGGGGTCATGTGACCCATAAAAATAATGATATATGTTCCCTCTTCCTTTCTCCATACTGATCCTTAAACATAGAAAATCATCTGAGCAATACATTTTTCTCCCATTTAAATCTTCCCAACAAAATTGCCACAGATCTAGGTTTCTGAATTCCTAATTAGTTATTAGTTGTGACCTTTTAAAATTATAAAGTTAGTTTCTGTTTTAGAAAATGGGTAATAAATTATTTATGTAAAACTAATTCCTTTATAGGTCCTATCTCCCAAATAAAACTTTTAGTTTTTAAAACTTTTTATTTTCCATGCATCTTTTATTATTTTCACTACTTTACACAAGACTTTTTGAATCTTCACAATTGTTTTGTGTCACTTTGAGAATTTTTCCTTTTCTTTTTTTTATTTTTTTGATAGAAGATGGTACCCCCAAAGCAAGGCAAGAGTGGATTATTTAGAAACTCAGTCCTGATTACTGAAAATGGGAAGTGGTAATATGGGAACATGAGAGGTGGTAGTGAGTAAAAGATAGAAAGCTAACTTCAGAGTTAGGATGACCTGGGTCCAAGTCCTGCTTTGACACATGTATGCTGTGAGTACCTGAGGAGGTCAGTTAGCCCTTTCAGGGGTCTGAGATTAAAAATTGAAGAGGAAAATGCTGACCTCTTTGGGTAAACCAGGTTTTGTCGGTCTAGATGGTGGGAGGATGATACCCAACATAAGGGAAATTGTAGCAATAGTGTTACATCCCCTCTAATAGCTGAGTAAATAAAAAAAGATAAATAGAATGTCCTCTTCTCTAATTCCCTCATTGTTGCTTACTTAATTTTTCAGGAGGGGAGCAGAAATAGAATGGATCTTTAAGTCCCTAAAATACTCCCTTAGAACATTGTGAAACTCCCTGCTTTAAATCATCAGAGGAGTAAATCTTGAGATTGAGCTTGATTCTCCCAAATACATAGCACACATTGGTTTGGCAGCTGGGACAGATCTGTAACTGATTTTAAACTCATTTTTCATTTTGAGTCATTAACAACATGCTTGATTGAATGCAGGAATCTGCTTTCCCCAAAGAAATGAAGCCTATAGAATGACAAATGGATTACATTAACCTGACAACTTGTTTTCTTAAGGCAAAATGTCCTTCAGTTCCAGGAGATCCAGATTGGACTGAGGTATTGTTTTAAGTGCTTACGAAATCCTAGAAGGTTCCTCTTCTTTGGGTATAGATAGTTAGAAAGTTTGTAGTTTCCCTTTCTTTTACCCATTTTGTTTCTTGCTGTTTGGGCTCTAGTTGAATTCTTAGTATCTTTAGTATATGTAAGATAAAAATCATAGGATTCCTCTTCCAGTAGGAAGCCATGCTGAGGTGTCTCATTTTAAACTCTCTTCCCCTAAGAGATGTGGAGAGTTTGAGTTTTTGAGAATTTGTCTCTTCTAACCTTCTTGGCCTAATTTGTCTGTTTATAGTACGAATTCTCTTCCAGAGCATTTTTTAAGATATCCCCTAAGGCTTCAATCCTCATGAAGTGAGTAAGCAGCATTGAGAAGAATGAAATCAAATGAATGGCAGGTTACCCATAGCACATTCTTTACTTCTTTTTATTTTGTTTAACTCCAGGGTTGTAGGTGTGAACTGAAAAGAATTGGATGACTCTGGTCCATAGGGCATCTTGGCAGAGAGAGTAAGAATATTCTTTATCTGTAGACACTGAGGAAAATTTAAATTTGGTTCTAGTATTACCTATGAGATTCAGGGCCTTGGGTAATTCTAATGTTGCCTCAGGACAGGCTAAGCTTTCTGGAGCTGCTTTGGACTACTACCAACCAATCCCTGCATCTCTCAGGGAAAGGCCACAATTCTTCCAATAGAGGAGTAGATATGTAGGGTACAGAGAGAACAAGGAAATATTTTGAGGATTTTTACCTCTCTTAATCTTTTGCCTCTTCCCATTTCCATTCCATTGTTCCTCAAGGTTATTTTGTGAAAGAAGTAAAAATGAATATTAAAATCATACTTAAAATATTTATGGAGCGACTGGGTGGCGCAGTGGATATAGCACCAGCCCTGAAGTCAGGAGTACCTGAGTTCAAATTTGGCCTCAGACATTTAATAATTACCTAGCTGTGTGACCTTGGGCAAGCCACCTTGTAAAAATCTAAAAAAGAATATTTACACACACACAAACACCCCCCCCTTCAGTCTCTTTTCATTAAGTTATAATGATTTTCCTCAAGTTCTCACTCCCACCCACCCCCATGTCACCATGCTATACTCATACCCACATACTCATTACACTCCAATGGCTATTACCTCCAGGATCAAATATAAAAAATCCTCTATTTGGCATTTGCAACCTTTCATTACCTAGATCTCTTCCTATCTTAAATTTTTTTCCCTTCCGTGTACTTTTTTTAGCTGTTTCTTTTTTGTTATGCCATTTTATTTTTTCTAATTGCATACAAAGTTTTCAACATTCATCTTTTTGTAAGCTTTTGAGTTCCACATTTTTCTACCACCCATCCTCCCCACAATAGTAAGTAATCTGATATAGGTTGTATATTATGCAAGTGTTTAACATAGTTTCATAGTAGTCGTGTTGTAAAAGAAGAATTAAAACTAAAAGGGGAAAAATGAGAAAGAAAAACATAAAAGAAGTTTTATTTATTTTATTTTAGTTTTCCAATTACATGCTAAGGTAGTTTTCAACATTCATCCATTTGCAAGTTTATGAATTCCACATTTTTCTGCTACCCTCCCTTCCCTCCCCCTTCCCTATGACAGTGAACAATCTGTTAAAAGTACATGTAATGTAAACAGTTGTGTTTAACATTTCCATATTAGCCATATTGAGAAAGAGGAATTAGAACTAAGGGGGAAAAAACCATGAGTAAGAAAGAAAAAACATAAAAGAAAATTTAAAAAGTGAACAGTTTGCTTTGCTCTACATTCAGATTCCATTGTTTTTTCTCTAGATAGGGATGGCATTTTCCATAAGAGTTCTCTCATTTTTGTCCTTGATCTCTGAACTACTGAGAGGAGCTTCTTCTATCATAGTTAATCATCTCACAATATTGTAGTTATCTACAATGTTCTGGTTCTGCTCACAATCTCATTATCAATTCCTACAAAGTCTTTTCCAGGCTTTTCTGAAGTCCTGTGGCTCATGATTTCTTTTTTTATTTTTATTTTTTATTTTTTAGGTTTTTGCAAGGCAATGGGGTTAAGTGGCTTGCCCAAGGCCACACAGCTAGGTAATTATTAAGTGTCTGAGGTTGGATTTGAACTCAAGTACTCCTGACTCCAGGGCCTGTGCTCTATTCACTGCGCCACCTAGCTGCCCCCTGGCTCATGATTTCTTACAGAACAACAGTATTCTATCAAATTGATATGCCACAATTTTATTCCCCTCAATTTTCAAATTTTTGCCACTGCAAAAGTTGCTATAAATGTTTTGTACAAGTGGGTCTTTTCCTCTTTTTTGGCATATAGACCTAGTAGAAGTATTGCTGGTTCAGAGAGTACATAAAATTTTATTGCCCTTTGGGCGTCATTCCAGATTGCTCTCCAGAAAGATTGGATCAGTTCACAGTTCCACCAACGGTGCAGTGATGTCCCAGTTTTCCCACATCCCTTCCAACATTGATTATCTTCCTTTTTTGTCATTTTAGCCAATTTAATAGGTATGAGGTGGTACCTCAGAGGTGTTTTAATTTGCATTTCTCTCATCAATAATGATTTAGAACACTTTCACAACTATAAATAGCTTTAATTTCTTCATCTGAAAACCACCTGTTCTTAACCTTTGACCACTTATCAATTGGAGAATGACTTGTATTCTATTAAATTTGTCTCAATTCTCTGTGTATTTTGGATATGAGTCCTTTATCAGAAATACTAACTGTAAAAATTATTTCCTGGCTTTCTGCATTCCTTCTAATCTTGGTTGTATTGGTTTTATGTGTGCAAAAATTTTTTAATTTAATGTAATAAATATTTTCCATTCTTCTTTCATTTATAATGTTGATTATAAACTCCTCCCCTCTCCATAGATCTGACAGACTATTCCTTGTTCTCCTAATTCCATCTTCTCTTAAGATACAGTTTCATCAGTCTTCTTCTGTTTCCTCATGCCTAATTCTGTCTCTCCCCTGTCCTTTTCACTGGAATGTTACCCCTTCTCCCCTCCTCCTCCTAACCTTCCTTTAGGCTCAAATCCCACTTCTACAAGCAGTCTTTCTGCTCCTTCCCACTGCTAATGCTGAATTCTGAATTAGAATTAACTCTCCCTTGCACTGCATATACATACACACACACACACACAAACACAAACACAAACACACATACACTATATTGTTGCTTTCTTGTTTTTCTTCCTCATTAGACTGACTGTAAGCTCCATGAGGCATGGACTGTATTTTTGCCCTTCTTTGTTTTCCCAGCCCTTTGCATGGTGCCTGGTTCATAGTAGGCATCTAATAAGTGCTTGTTGTCTGACTGACCAGCTAACCATACAGGAAATCTGACTTCTCTATTAGACAGGGTTCAACGAGGTATGATGGATTGTAGGAGAGAAGATTGTCATCTTATATCAGTGATTCTTTCAACCCAGTTGACTAATGGTGTTACTGATCTTTTTAAAATCATGTTCAGCCCTGTTACTATAGAGTACTGTGGGTCAGACAAAGGCATTTGTTCATCCTTACACTCTCCTAAGAATGGAATCCTTGAGAGTAGGGATTGTTTCCGTCTTTGAATTTGTATCTCCAGTACTTAGCACAATACTCAGTACTTATGCACATGGTAGATTAAGAAAACTGGGACACAGGACAGCTAGGTGGCGCATTGGATAGAGCACCGGCCCTGGAGTCAGGGGTACCTGAGTTCAAATCCGGCCTCAGACACTTAATAATTACCTAGCTGTGTGGCCTTGGGCAAGCCACTTAACCCCACTGCCTTGCAACAAAACAAAACAAAACAAAAAAAAGAAAACTAGTACACTAATGCTCTGCTGGTGGAACTGCTGATTGATTGATTGATTGATTACTACTGCCTCCTTAGCCATTCCTTGGCTCTGTGTTCACTCTTCTTATATCATTGAGCCACATTTAACTACTTGAACTCTCATGCGAAGCTTAGATGGATGCCACAGCCTTGTACTATCCCTCTTTTCAGTTGTCACTGAGCTCTCCTTGAACTGTTTTTACTGTTCTAGATTATATACAATATCTTTGATGATCATTATGACAATCATGGACCAAACTTATGTAGAAGTGTGCTCTTAGCCTTTGTGGAATGTTGGTACTAATTGCTTTTTATTACATTTATGTAGTGCCCTAAGGTTTGTTTACAAAAATGCTTTCCTATATCTTAAAATATTTCCTTTTTCACATGTGAGGAAACTTAAGCTCAAGATAGGTTAATTGATTTGCCTGAAGTCATGTGGCTAGAAAGGGGCAAAGCTATGATTTTATCCTGGATCAGATGCTTTAAGTCTCATTATGCTCTTTCTGCTTCTGAACTGGTTCTTAGTAGACTATTTGTATAATTATTGTTATTTTAATTCTGAGATTTTTTTTTAGGTTTTTTTTTTTTCAAAGCAATGGGGTTAAGAGGCTTGCCCAAGGCCACACAGCTAGGTAATTATTAAGTGTCTGAGGCCGGATTTGAACTCAGGTACTCCTGACTCCAGGGCCGGTGCTCTAACCACTGCGCCACCTAGCCCCCCTATTCTGAGATTTTCTATTCTTAAAATGTTATGGGATTGAAATTAGTAATAGTCTATCATTTCAGTTCCAAAAATGTAGGTTTCTTTTTTTTTTTTTTAAGGCATTGGGGTTAAGTGACTTGCCCACGGTCACACAGCTAGGTAATTAAGTGTCTGAGACCAGATTTGAACTCAGGTACCCCTGATTCCAGGGCCAGTGCTCTATCCTCTGTACCACCTAGCTGCCCCCCAAAATATAGGTTTCTTGTGGAAAGTTAAATGAGCCCAAATATTTTAGCTACCTATAGCATAAAGACAATTATTTAACCAGCAAACTTAGTTAAAACCAAATATATTATTAATACCATTCCTAAGAGCTAGAAGGGATCTTAGAGATCTGGTCTAACTCCTCAATTTGGGGATTAAAGGGGGCATTGGAATGCAAAGGAATTTATTTGTATCTGTGGTTACAACATGAGTAGCTGTTGATCTAAAAAGAGAATCCAGATCTAATAACATCCAGACTAGACCTCTGTCCAGTTCTTCCCACCTCCTTTAAATTTACTTTAAATCCTCTCAATTCCTCTAAAATTTAGAAATAAAATCTGTGAGAGGAAGGATAGCATGATGGATAAAGAATCAGCTTGAGAGTCAAGACCTGCCTCTGAAATAGACTATATGTGTGACCGTACTCAACTTCTCAGTAGCCCAATTGCCAAACTAGTTCCTAACTGAACTTTTTGCTGGAGGGAGTTTCTATAAATGTTGTTTCCTACACTGATAAATATTCAGACCTTCCCCCACCAAAAAAAAAAATTAAGGTCTGAGCTCCAGTGAGTTTGGCTTTGTTAAATATACCTGTAACTTAGTACTGTAACACATATGTGAATATAACAATGTAAATAATATAAATGCAACTTTAGTAACATCAGTATTGGTTACATACATGCATACATATACAAAAGGAGACAAAACCATAGGTAAGAGAAGTTAACATCAACAAAAGTAATAGAATGGTGCTTTTTGGAAACTAAATACCTAGTATAATTATTTTGGGAAGGAGGCAATATTTGCTGGAGCTCAGAGTTTAGGTTTGATAAAGAGATCTGGAATATTTCTCAGATAGAATGGGATATTATTAAATCTTCTTAGTTTGCCATAAACATTTTTTTTTTGCACCTGACACCCCTAGGAGGATTGTCCCAAAGGGAAAGATAATGGATTATATCACCTCCATGGCCATCATCCCCCTACTCATTGGCTGCATGGGTATCTTCGGTCTCTTCAAGTTGCTTCAGAGGTTCCGAATGAAGGCCTACATCCAGGATTCTGTAGTAGTGATTACAGGGGCAACCTCTGGACTAGGAAAAGGTAAGTTTTGAAGTATGTTTGCTGGCTGATGAAAAAGTAGGGGAAATTAGGTCCCAACAGTAGCATCTGAGAACTTAGAAGAGTTCAGGAAGTAGTGCTCAAATTGAAGGATATTAGGGATTTTAAAAGGTCAAATTTAGGAAGGAGAGAATTCTAGATAAGGGAGATACAGTTCTCTAGCCAAATTAGAAGTGGACTCTGTTTTAATCCCATTTCCTAGGCAGAATTTTTTAGCTATCCTAAAAGACTGAATATTTCATTCTTCCTATTGCCTTTTCTAAACTCTGCCACTTGCTCTCTTTAATGAGAAAATAAGGATGTGGATCATGAGCTCTCTTTACCCTATATCATACCCCATTTCTCCCTTTTTATTCCAATCTCTGATGAAAAAGATGGTACTTCTTGCCAAAGTTAGCACCTTTATATGTTCCCTTGATAGTCCATTCCATAGTCCATTCCTACCATCTTTTCTAGCATATTGTCTCCATGGTCTTCTCCCTCCTTTCTCTTATCTTCAGCCTACCCTCTCTATTGAATCTTTCCTTACTATCTTTAAAAATGGCCAGGTCTCCTCAATTATCAAAAATTTCTCACTTGATATTATTATCCTTTATCCTCTCTTTCTCAGATAAACTTCTACTGGAATCTAGAGTGAAAAAAAAATACAACTTTCTACAATTAATACCTCCCCTTACTCCTCAGCTCTAGGCAATCTGACTTCCATCCTATTCACACAACTGAAACTACCATCTTCTAAGTTACCAGTATTCTCTTTTTAGTTAAATTTAATTTTTATTCAATTAACAAGCATTTATTTTTTTCCTACACTTTTATGGAAAAAAAAATCCTTGTTAGAAATATACATGGTTAAGCAAAACAAATTCTCACATTTACTATGTAAAAACATATTTATATAATGAATACAATAATGTAAAGGAAAACAACTATGAAAGACTTATTAAGATCAATGTTACCACTTATTCCAAAGAACTCATGAAAAAACATGCTGCCTGCCTTCTGATAGGTATGCAAATGAAGACACATATATTTTTTGGAAATGGCCAGTGTAGGAAGTTGTTATGAAATAAAAAAACAAATAATAATATTAAAAAATATGCATACCCACAAACCTGCCTGTTAATAGTCCTTGCTTACTTGTCAATTGGACTAACTTGAGTTATCTTGGATAAATGAAGCCTAATCTATGTTTTCCTTCTAATTTCATTTGCATTCGACTTAGACTTTCTTTTTAAAACTAATTTCATTTTTTTCCAATTGATGCAAGGCTACCTTCTCTCTCTCTCTCCTGCCCTCCTCCCACCCTTAAGAAAGAAAAACAAAACCTTTGTAATAAATATGTAGAGTGAAGCAAAACAAACTCCCCAACTGGCCAAAAAACATATAAGCATCAAACTGGAATCTGAGTATATCACCTCCTTAGTGTGGGTAGCATATTTCATCTTGAATCTTCTGGAATTCTTGTTGGTCATTGATTAGTTTTCTGTTCTCTCTTTTCAAAGAAGGGTCTAAAATAACAGTGTTATGCTAAGTTTAATAATATATGTTTCTGTTTCTCCCTTGAACTTTTCTTTACTTCACCAAGTGCTCTTGTCCTTTCCTTTTAAATTCTGCTTCACAAAAAAAAGAAAAATTTCTACTTCCTAAACCCCACCCTCCATGATTAGAATTTGTTTTCTTCAGAACCGACCCCTCTCTTAATTTGCCTTCTCTGTCCTTCCTATTCTTTTACTGGAATGAAATGTATTTCTACACCCAATTATGTGTGTGTCTTCTTTCCTTTGACCAGTTCAGATGAAAGTGAGTGAGGTTCAAGTATCATTCATTCCCTCTCCCCCTTCCTCTTTGTTTGTACAGTCTTCTTGCCTCACTCAGACTATATCAAAGAATTTCTCTCATCCTTTTTCTTCCTTTCCTCCTTAATGAATTCCTTTTTCCTTTAATTTCTATTTTTTAAGTATCATCAAAATAGGTTATTATTAAGCCGTATCTGTAATCCTTGTTAATGATAACTTGATTCTGAGGGGATATGTATCTACATATTGGAATGTAAACAATCCAGATTTGTTTAATCCCTTATGATTGCTCATTCCTTTTATGTTTCTCTTCACACCCCAAGTTAGGAGCCCTGGTCCTTTCATCCTCTGTTTCATTAAAGATTCATTTTTCTCATTGCTGGGTAAATTATTTTTGGTGGTAAATCTATTTCTTTCGCCTTCTGGAATATTGTCTAAACTCTCCACTTTATCATAGTAACTGCTAAAACTTCTATGATCTTGTCTGTGACTCTTCTATGTTTGCACAGCCCCCCCTCACTCATGTCCAATTCATGTCTTTGTCATGGTGTCACCTCCCTGATGTCATGGTCTTCTTCAAAAATAAAGGACAAGGGGGCAGCTAGGTGGCATAGTGGATAAAGCACCAGCCTTGGAGTCAGGAGTACCTGGGTTCAAATCTGATCTCAGACACTTAATAATTACCTAGCTGTGTGGCCTTGGGCAAGCCACTTAACCCCATTTGCCTTGCAAAAAACTAAAAATATAAAAAAAATAAAGGATAAACATTATGATGGGGACTATCTATGATTATATTTTTTTGTATGCTTGAAATATTTTTTTCTTTGTCCTAGAAGCTCTCAATTTTGTCTATAATGTTTCTGAGAGTTTTTATTTTGAGATTTATTTCAGAAGGGGACCAGAATTTTTTTCAGTTTTTACTATGTTCTCTTGTTCTAAGAGTTTTTGGAGATTTTTGGTCAATAGCTCTCAAATAATTCAATGATTCTTAAATTATCTCTCTTTGACCTATATTCAGTCATTTTTACATTTATATTTCCATTTTTTCAGTCTTTTAACTTTAATATTTCTTGTCATCTAATAGTCATTAGCTTCTCTTTGGTCCAGTCTAATTTCCAAGTAATTTATTATCAGATTCAGGGACTCAGTCTTTATTTATATAAGAATGTTAAAAACAAGCAAATCATTTGGGGATTTTTTTGAGAGGAAGAAACTTATACCATTCTTGGGTAAATCTGCTAACTTGCCTTAAAGCTTTTTAGGAGCTAGGTTATTTCTTAGGACTGTTTGACATTTACTTCATATGAATATATATGTTTTTGGACAAGTTTGTCTTTGAGCAAACAATATTATTGTCAACTAAGGGAACAATATATTTTTATATACCCATAATTGGCAGCCTCCATCCCAAATTTGTGAAAGCTAACATACATACACTAAGAAATCCCAGAAATCTTGCTTCAGAGAAGAACTATATGTTAGCCTTGATAAATGATAGCTCTGGGGACAGCAACTCTTTTCTGACCCTTTTCTACTCTCCCCCTTGCCCTCATATCTTTTCTTTTCCTATATAGTTTTCCTAAAGTCTAAAAATGAAATGCTTTTCCTGCCTTTTGTTCTCTCTCAGTTCCTCTCTGTACAGGGTTCATTTCCTCCCATTCTGACTTTGCTGCTCTCAGAGCTATTCAAGCTTGGACTATCATTTTTCAAAGGTTATTTATATATTGACCTTCCTAAGATGTACTCTCCTCAGTTCTGTGTTCTTCTCCATTCTTTGGGGTATGACCTAAAGTAGTTTATTTTATTCCTTCATCAAGTCTGTCATCAAAAGTTTTACATTCCTTTGGGAATGATGAAGAACCTCAGGGAACATTCTTCCTCTCTAAAATGTTGCCATCTGAGTTTAACAGAAATCTTTCTAACAGTTTCTTCTGGAAGTCTGGCTCATTGTTAAGAGGAATTACATGTGCTGGGATGGCCTGAGCTTGCAATACTTTGCTGACCTAAAAGACAGAACCCACTAAGGCTAGACAAAAGTGTACTCTGCATCACGATCCTATTCTTCATTTGGCTTCATGCGTTCATTCAACAAACCTTTAGCAATTACCTGCCATCAGTCATATGCCATACACTGTGCTTACTAGTGTATTATTTTAAGAATACCATAGATTTATTTTTTTCCTATTATGAATATTTTTTAAAGAAAGATTTTATTTATTTACAATTTTTCCCCTAATCTTGCTTCCTTCCCCCCACCCCTCACAGAAAGCATTCTGTTAGTCTTTACATTGTTTCCATGGTGTACACTGATCTATGTTGATTGTGATGAGAGAGAAATCATATCTTTAAGGAAGAAAAATAAAGTATAAGCAATATCAAAATCGCATAATAAGATAACCCCCCCCCCCAAAAAAAATTAAAGGTCTTTGGTCTTTATTCAAACTCCTCCACAGTTCTTTCTCTGGATCCAGCTGGTGTTCTCCATCACAGACAGCCCCAAATTGTCCCTGATTGTTGCACTGATGAAATGAGCAAGTCCATCAACAAAGTCCTAGCCTTGAAGAAACTTGTATTCTGTTGCCAGTCGAGAGACTGACCTACTGAATGAATTTATTAACTTTTATTTAAAAGATGGCCATACAAGTATGAGCTCAATGGAAAATACCCTTGATGAACTCTCTCACAGAGTTCAGTGCAGTTAGATTTTATACATGCAGAAGTAGTGTGTGTGCGTGCGTGTGTGTGTGTGTGTGTGTGTGTGTGTGTGTGTATAGAGAGAGACAGGGATGCATAAAATTGTTCTGAGAAATTTGGTACTGGGGTTGATCAGTTGAAAGGAAGACCATTTGGAGTATCTTTTAGTGAGAAATAGAGGGGTTTAAAAACAGAATTAGAATGACACTTAATGATGAACTTTCTTTCTTGAGAAGGGAGAGCCTCTATGTCCAGAACAGTCTTGTGACTTCCTCTCTCATCCTGCTGTGACCTCTTATGGTTAAAATGAAATTTAAAATAATACTGAGAAAGAGTATTTAGACTAAAAAAAAATGCATTAAAAGACATACCTATCTCCTCATTCTTCTTGACAGTGAAGTCATGAATTCTCTAACATTCAACTCCTTTAAAATAAAGGTTGCCAAGATAAAAAGTTTCTTTTACCTCCTGAATACTAAAAAGCTGTTTAATGATCTTAAATCTGTTTTTCATAGCACACAGAACCACTATGGAGATTGTGAATATCCCAGAACTGCTCCTCTTTTTAACACATTTAGCTGGAAACCTAGGATAAATAGCAGAGTTGTTGAAAATTAGCATTTAGGATATGTCATACTGGTGGGGGTAGAGCCTGACCATACTCTGCCTCTTTAAATGAGTGACTTTAACTCTTAATTAACATCACAACTCATATTTTTTTTATTATTCTAGTAAGAGTTGGAAATAGTTGCAGTAGAGCTCTGTTAGGAAAATCAGAGTCAGATTTGTGAACATGGACCCCAGTGGTAGGAAGCAGTGGTAGGGGAAGTGGGGGATAGAGGCAGAAATGCATTGGACAATCATCTGTATCTTCTGAATTTTCAGTAAGTATCATCTATCCATTTAATTATTTTAGAAGAGAATGGTTTTGGATGTCTTCAATTATAACATTTATGTTCTTACTATGTTTTCTTTTAGAATGTGCTAAAACTTTTTATGCAGCTGGTGCTAAATTAATTATTTGTGGAAGAAGCCAAGAGAAACTAAAAGAGCTTGTCCGGGAACTATCTGCTACTCACTCTAAAAAGGTAAGAGTGGAATGAGGGAAAGAATATTTGTTGCCTCTGCCCTGGAGATAAACATTTTGAGTCTGGTAGAGCTAGGCATTTCTGAGGGCATATCAAGACATTCTTGTTTACTACTAGACATTGAAGCTGCATATTTTGAAACTGGAGGCAGAACATCTCTTGAAATGCTGTTTCACATCAAAACAGACTAAATAATCATGGTCCCTCTTTTACTGAGGAACACTTGGTGTTTTCTCAGTTAAGAGATGGCAAATTATGAAGTTTTGTAGTTACTAGGAACTTGGCTGTGATTTTGGTTTTCTGTTATGATTTCTCATTCTCTACCACATGGAGATTGATATATACATATAGTACCCAATTTTCAAGTAACAACTGGTCATTTATAAGCATATATTATAGTTACATATATACACGTCTAGAATTATATGCACATGGTTATGGATGTAAATTTCTATATGTCATCTATATCTATATATATGTATAGATACAGTTTTTATATCATCTTCATTTCCAAATTCCTTATCTATTGTCCCTACCCAAAAAGTCATCCTTTATAATTAAAAAAAGTTAAAAAGAAAAAGTAATTCAGTGAGACTAAGTAACATATCATCTGTATCTGATAGTATTGGTCATTTTTTACAAAGTAAAAAGAATCAGGTTCTCCTATCTTTCTTCCCAGATTGTTTTCACTAGTTCTAATACCTGCTCTTAATTTAATAAAAAGGACATTATAGTCTTTTGCACATAATAAGCACCTTATAATTGATTTTTAAGTGAATGAATGAACCATTTGATCCTTTCTAGAATACCCAGTTCCCTAAGTAGTAGGACTATAAATGCTGTATGCAGCATGAAAGGTGGGGGCAGCTAGATGGTGCAGTGGATAGAGCACTGGCCTTGGAGTCAGGAATACCTGAGTTCAAATCTGGATTCAGACACTTAATAATTACCTAGCTGTGTGGTCTTGGGCACATTAACCCCATTGCCTTGAAAAATCTAAAAAAACCAGACAAACAACATGAAAGGTGGTGGCTGTAGATCACATATAAAGAACCTACCACTAGATAACATTGGCTTTGGGGGCAGGGGAATAACAGTAGCAATCTTTTAAGTTAATAGTGTCATCTCAAGCTTTTACTATGTGTTATATTCCTCCCTTGTGTGATAGAACAAAATAAAAATTAACAAGACTTTTAAAAAATATCCAACCCAAAGTTTACATGTACAGTCTGCTTGGGAGATCAGTACTTGGTTTAGTGATACTGTCATTATTGCAAACATCTTTCTGATTTTGTAGTCTTGTTCCCTAAATTGCATAGGCACTTGAACATTTGTTGAGGGAGGAGAATTATCCAGTTTATGAACTACAAATGTCTTTCTTCTCTTAAGCCTTGCCCAGATTCCCTCAAATATGACCTGTTATTTTGCTTGTGTTTCTCATATCATACATTACATTGTATTGTAATTTCTGTATATGCCATATCTTCCCCTGTATAGGACATGAGGACAGGAATCTGTATCTTATTTAAATCTTGCTTTACTTGCAAAAATCACTTAAGTTGAAATTATAGTTGCATCTTGGTCATTCACTTTGTCAGATTTGGCCCCAAATAACTCTTGGTCAATTCCAAAAATCAAGTTTATCCTCAGAGAATGAGAATATTCAAACAACATACTGTGTGTATACACTAAGTACCCTGTTCACTCTGGTACCCTTATTTATTATATAGCAGGGATGAGAAAAGAGTCTCCAGAGCCAAATGGAACAGGCCTATCCCTATAGAACCTGGCTCAAAAGGCTATATATAGGGGCAGCTAGGTGACGCAGTGGATAAAGCACCGGCCTTGGAGTCAGGAGTACCTGGGTTCAAATCTGGTCTCAGACACTTAATAATTACCTAGCTGTGTGGCCTTGGGCAAGCCACTTAACCCCCATTTGCCTTGCAAAAACCTAAAAAAAAAAAAAAAGGCTATGTATGCTATTCTTAGTAAACTTGAATGCATTTTCAGAACTCTACTTGAAGTCTGAGGGCCTTTCCTTTGACCTGCCTATCATCTAATTTCTTTGACTTCTTTGATCCTGTTATTTACTTGAATTCTACTGAACAACAGTAACAATTTTCCTTTGCATAGTAATTTACCATTTACAGATTGCTTTTCTCACAACCACGTAATATATGCAGCTCTAGGACAATGACTGTTATAGTCTCTTTTTTAAATATATTTTTAAAATTCTATTTATTTAAGGTAATAGGATTAAGTGACTTGTCCAAGGTCACACTGTTGGGCAATTATTAAATGTCTAAGGCTGGATTTGCACTCAAGTCTTCCTGACTCCAGGGCCAGTGCTCTATCCACTGGGCCACCTAGCTGCCCCCTGTTTGTTATATTCTTAGCAAGTTGAAGCTCAGAGAGATATGGTTATATGCAAGTAAATGACAGAGCTAGAACTTGAACCCAGATCTTACAGATTGGTCTTGTCATTATTATTCTTTTATATACAGTTCTCATTGTTTCTGATTATATTATATTATCTTTCTATAAAGATTCTTTTTCCTTTGGCCATTATTGGACAAACCTAGTGATTGAAAAATCTCCATTTGTAGAAGGAACTCTTTATCTCTGGCTCATCATCAAATCTCCCCATGAATCCTTCACCCATAAGGTAAAGGACACTGCAGAATGTATCCCTAGCATATTTTCAATTGGCTGTTTTCAGAGAGAGTTATGAGGTAGTAGGGGGGAATCATTCATCTGAAGGATTTCAGAAGAGGTTGGAGAATAGGTATTCTATACAAGAACTGGCAAACATGTACACCCAGCTGAGAAGCAAGAGTTTTTAAAAAGAGCTTAAAAATGTTTTTTATCAATGAAATGAGAGCACAAGAAAAATAATTAGAAAAGAAATGAGAACTATGGGAGAAGAACTGGAAAGGAAATTAATAGCTTAGCATAAGAGATACAAAATTTGTGTAAGAAACAAAATTTCTGAAAAATTAGAATGGACTAAATTGAAGCTGATGACTGTAAGAAAACAAGAAAAATTAAAACAAATTCAAAAAAGAAGACATTGTAAAGTATCCCATAGCAGATTAAGGAGAAAAACAGATTATGGGGAGAGAATTTGAAAATGATTGGACTATCTGAAAAGCCATGATCAAAAATAAATCTTAGACACACTGTTTTAAAATCTTAAAAACAAAACAAAGCAAAAAAAAAAAAAAAACCTGCTCAGATTTCTTAGAACCAGAGGGCAGAGCGAACAAAAGAAGAATCTACCAGTTGCTTGTAAGAGAAACCCTTAAATGAAAACTCTCAGTAATAGTTTAGCCAAAGAAAAAAATTAGTGCTTTCAGCCAAGAAGAAAGGATTCATGTCCCAAAGAACCACAATCAAGATCACAGAAGATTTAGCAAGGAACCACTATAAAGGAATGAAGAGCTTGATATATGATATTCTGGAAGGCAAGGAATACAGGCTTACAACCAAGAGTAACTCACTCAGGAAAACTTAGTATAAACATACTTACAAGAGGAAAAATTAACTTTTAATGACATAGGAAGTATAGTTAAATAGGATAGTTTTGAAAGTGGTAGGCAGAATTTATTATATAATTTTTTAAAAGCAAGGATTTTGAAGTGGAGATTCACAAGCTCTATTGAATCTTATTTTTATATTCTGCCCTAAGTATAGAAATGCCTTTTTGTGTGTTTGAGTTGAAAATAAAAACAATTTTTTAAAAATAGCAAATATAATTATGGAACATTTGTCAGTCAGTAAAAGATTACAATAAATGAGACAGAACTAGGGGACAGAAGTCCCAATATCCAAAAAAGGAAAGAAAAAAATTTTCTGATGAAACTGACGTACTCCTAGCAGAATTCTATTATTAATTGGAAGGTTAGTAAATATCTAGAAAAGTGAATAGCAATCATAAAAATACCAACATTGTTTTATCAAGAACAGGTCATACAGGCTCCTTTACATTATTTATATATAATTTTATTCTCCTCCCCATTACATGCCAAAACAAGTTTCATCATTCACTTCCAAAACCTTGAGTTCCAAATTCTCTCCTTCTTCCCACCCCCATTCTCTTACACTGATGTAAGTTAAAATGTGTAGTCATGAAAAATAGTACTACAGTAGTCATGTTGTGAAAGTGAACATAGCCCACCCCCCAAAAAGAGAAACCTCAAGAAAAATAAAGCAGGAAAAAAAGTAAGCTTCAATCTGTATTCAGACACCATCAGCTCTGTCTATGGGATGGATAGCATTCTTTATAATTCCTTCAAATTTCTCTTGGGTCATAGTATTGCTGAGAAAAGGTAGATCATTCACAACTCATCCTACAATATTTCTGTTACTTTGTGTACAGTACATTTCTCACTCTATCTGCTCATGTAAGTTTGTTTTGTTTTTTACCGAGAGCATCCTGTTCATTTCCCAAAGCAGAACTGCATTTCATTTCAGTCACATACTAAAATGTCTTCAGCCATTCCCCAACCAATGGCATTCCCTCAACTCTAGCTCTCTACCACTCGAAAAGAGCTGCTATAAATATCCCTATACATAAAGGTTCTTTTCTTCCCATATTTCATCTCTTCTGGAATACAGACCTAGCAGTGGTGCTAGGCCAAATGATGGGCATGGTTTTTAGGCCCTTTGGGCATAGTTCCAAATTGCTCCTCATAACTATTGAATTATGTCACAGCTCTTCCATCTCCATCAATGTCTCAATTTTCCTACATCCCTTCCAACATTTATCATTTTGTCCATCTGTTCTATTAGCCATTTCAGTAGGCATAAAGTAGTATCTCAGAATTATTGCAACCCACATTTATCCTGTCAATACTGAGAATGCAATGATAACCTCCTCTGAAAACTGTTCATACCTCTTGATCATTTATCATTTGGGGAATGGCTCTTATTTTTATAAATTTAACTGTGTTATCTATGTTTGAGGGATGAAGTCTTTATCAGAGAAATTTTTTTCCCACAGTTACTATTGCTAACTGTATTTCCCTCCATCCTATTCCCACCCCCTCATTTATTCTCTCCATTCTACCCTGTCCCTCCTGACTACCCCCTCCCATCACCTACTACCCTTCACCCCCTTTCTCCATCCCTTTCCTCTCCTACTTTCCTTTAGGGTAAAATAGATTTCTATACTCAATTGAGTGTGTATATTATTCCCTCTCTGAGCTTATTCTGTTGAGAGTAAGGCTCACTCACTCTCTGCCACCTTCTCCCTCTTCCACTCTACTGTAAAAGCTTTTTCTTGCTTCTTTTATGTGAAATAATTTCCTCGTTTTACCTCCCATTTCCATTTTCCCCAGTAAATTTCTCTCTTTCTCATTAATAGAATGAAGGACTAGATTATTTTCTCTGAATCCTATGACCTCTCACATCTCCAAAACAGAAATAATGTGCTTAAAGATAAAATAACTTCAGGTAGGATACTCAGAATCCAAAAGAAGTTTAAAAATAAACAAGAAACCCATGAACTAAGGCTTACTGATGCTCATTTGAGCACCCCGTCCCTTCCTTAGGCTGCTGTTGTTGTTTGTCCTTAGTTTTTGAAAAGGACCAGTGACATCATAAAGTGATGTCTTATATGTGAATTAGATTTAAGTAAGGTAGAATTGCATAGTCATCGGTCTTTCTCTTTCTTCCTGAGTCATCAAAGTCCAGTAGCAGGACAAAAGTCAAGATGACTTGCAGTGATCAGGGTTGCAGTGAATGACCATGGTGTCTTCAACAGCTTGACTATTGGAACAAATTGTTGGCATCCATCCATTTCATATGCTTGAGGTAGATATTCCCCTAATCCACCAACAAGTTTGAGGCTTCTCAGTTGTCCCACAACCTGGTTTAGCTTTCTGCCATGAAAGGTTGTGGTCACCACAGCTACTTAGAACCTCAGGTGAAAACTGGTGAATCAGGTGGACACCAAAGGTAAATGAGCAGCCCTGAAAAGGACTGGGCAAGCCCTTACACCAGAGTTGTTTTCATTCTCATTTCTCTAGTTTTTAAAAGTTTTTTCATATGGCTATTCATAGCTTATATTTCTTTGTTTTGAGAACTTGTTTTTCTATTTATTTTCCTTTTTTTTAATCAGTATTGAATCTGAGTTCTAGCTCTTCACAGTGATTCCATTAAAAAATTCTTCTTTTTCTATCTCATCAATTATTACTCTTTGTTTCTTCAAAAATTTGTTCTTAGATATCTTATTGTCTGATCTTGTCTCTTCCTTAAGGATATGATTTCTCTCTCACACTCAATTTGGATCAATATACAACATGGAATCAAAGTAAAGACTGACAGATTTCTTTTCATGGGGGAGGGGGGAGGGAAGTAAGATTGGGGGGAAAATTGTAAAACTCAAATAATATCTTTAATAAAAAAAAAAATTTCATTCTTGAGAGCTTTCCATTTTTTTCTGGGTTTTGTTCCCCTAAAGAACTAGACTATAGGTTTCTTCTTATCCTTTTTATAATCCTTTTGAAATTTGTTCTCCTAGAATATGGATTACTCATCAGACTATGGCTGAACTTCTAGTGGCATAGAGAATAGAAGTCTGAACCTAGAGTCAGTAAGACCTGAGTTTAAATCCAGCTTTTAAATACTTATCTATGTGACCCTCGGAAATTACCTAAGCTTTGTCTGCCTCTTACCTCATCGGGAACATAGGGATGATAGTAGCAATCTTTCAAAGTTGTTAAGAACTAAATGAGATAATATTTGTAAAATGCCTGGTATAGTTCCATAATATAATAATATAGTATATAGGAGAGATTTAGTAAAAGTTTCCTTCCTTCCTTCCTCACTCCCTCCTTTCCTTTGTCCCTAAAAAATAGATACCTGGTCTACTGCCAAGCCTGTCCTTTCTACCTTTCCAGTTTTGGAAAACTAGAAAGCTCCTGCTTTTTTTTTTTAATCTTTTTGACTACTGAGTGCTATCTGCCTTTTATTAACTTTTGAAGCTAATCATGCAGTTACCTTCAAGTTGCATTGAGCCTTAGGAGGAAGTGGGATTCCCCCCCAATTTATTTATTTAATTTTTTATTTTACAGTTTTTCCCCCTACTCCTGCTTCCCTCCCCCTACCCCCCACAAAAGGCAGTCTAATAGTCTTTACATTGTTTCCATGCTATACATTGATCAAAATTGAATGTGTTGAGAAAGAAATCATATCCTTAAGGAAGAGACAAACTATAAGAGATAGCAAGATTACATAATAAGATAACTTTTTTTTTTAATTAAAGGTAATTGTCTTTGGTCTTTGTTCAAACTCCACAATTCTTTCTCTGGATACAGATGGTATTCTAGGAGGAGGTTTTTAATGGATGGACCTCTCATATTCTTATTTGTTTTGTAATTATTTGAATATGTCATTGCACCTTGTAGATTGTAAGCTTCTTGAACGAATGAAAAATCATTAATTAAGTACAAACAACGTGCCAACCTATAGCTTATTGCTGAGGATACAAAGACTGTCCTGGCCCTCAAAGAACTTAACCCTAATGGGAAAAACAGGCAGCATATGGAGTAAGGAGGCATCTGAGAATAAATTGACACCATCCAGGAATTGTAGCAGAATTTATTTGATCATGGTTTAAAACTGGAGGGGAAGGGAGGAGCAGAAGGAAAGCCTGTTGGCTAAAAAGGAGAGAATAAAATGAAGTAAGGCTGGACTTTCCTGTAATAATATTCCTAGAGAGACAGTCACCAAAGGGCAGAAAAGGGCCCAGAGTAGAAATTCATATAGAGAAATATCTCTGATTTGGGTATTTAGTCTGGAAGGTTCATGGAGAGGAAAGAATCTTTCCTTGAAAGCAGAGGAACTTTTCTTCATTTTTGCCTCTCTCCTAGTACTTAAAACATTGTATTATTTGTAGTAGACCTTCAGTAAATATTTGTTCAATGCTAAATGTGTTGTTCAGCATCCTACACCTGTGCAATATCTTAATAGTTTCTGTATGGAACTTTTCTGTTTTGGCTTCCTCCCACATTGTACCTTATTGTATAAATAATCATCATATTTTTATTGTGTAACTTATTTTCTTTCTTCCCAGTCCTATTCTTTCTTCTGACTATTCTATTTCTCTTAATGGCAGCCACATAAGGATGAAACTTCTGCATTTTCTTTACTTCCTTTCCTTCCCTTCCTTCATCTAATCAGTTACCCAGTTCTGTCTGCTCTACTTTCTCAATGTCATTCAATAACTGTCAGAGCCTTTCTGCTAGCATTATCCCATTACAGGCCCTCATTACCACATATAGACTATCACAATAGCATCCTAACTGATTTCCTCACCTTCTCTTTTACCCACCAATCCATCCTATATTAACTCCTCTAAAACAAATCCTATCATTCCTCATTGCCACACTTTAAAGTCCACTGGACTGGCACTGTAAAGCTCTCCACAGTCTGTCACCCTTCTGATGTGGACTAATTTCATATGATGCGTAACCTTGATTCTATGGTTCAACGAAACAAGGTTACTGCCTGTCCCTCCTGTACATATTCTTTACTTTCCATAATCATCCATCACAACTTGTAGAACTGTATTAGTTCCTGCATTTGTCAATCTATCATTATCCCTTCACTGTCATCAATTAATTCTTGCCATATATAGTTTAAAACATACTTTGACTTAGTCATACATATGCCTGTATCCCTATTATATTTTAACCAGCTCTCAAATAGCCCTTCTTATACCAGTTTTTCATCAGTTACTTACCATAATAAAATCAATGTACATGAGTTCCAAAGAGCTAATAACTGTGATCAAAAGGTAGCCAACCAGTAGGTTTTGTAACAACCAAGATCTTCGGGAATCCATTACCTGAATAATCAGTCTCTGATTAATTAAAAGTTGACTTTATTAGTAGTTAACTTTTCATCTCCTAAATAAATTCAGAATATAATGAATATAAAGAATTAGAGAATGAAAAGAAATCTCCTTGGGGTGACTTGTAGGTGCCTTATAATGTAGTGGTTTTTTTTAATGTTATTTTATTTTTTTAAGTTATAAGCAAAGATAGTTTTCAACATTTATCTTTTTGTAAGCTTTTGAGTTCAGCATTTTTCTACTACCCTCCCTTTTCTCTACCCTCCCCAGGACAGTGAGTTATCTGATATAGGTTGTACATGTACAATCATGTTTAATGCAGTTCATAGTAGTCATGTTGTGAAAGAAGAATTAGAACTAAAGGGGGGGGGGAACTATGAGAAAGAAAGAAAAAACATTTTTTTAAAAAGTGAATATAGGGAGCAGTTAGGTGGTGCAGTGGATAGAGCACTGGCCCTAGAGTCAGGAGTACCTAAGTTCAAATCCGGCCTCAGACACTTAATAATTACCTAGTTACTGTGTGATCTTGGGCAAGCCATTTAACCCCATTGCCTTGCAAAAAAAAGTGAATATAGTATGCTTTACTCTACATTCAAACTCCATAATCTGAATTTGGATGACATTTTCCATCAGGAGTCTTTAGGATTGTCCTTGATCACTGAACTGTTTAGAGGAGCTGAGGCCAGCATTGTTGGTTCATCTCACATGTTGCTGTTAATGCATAAAATGTTCTCCTGGCTCTGTTCATTTCACTTAGCATCAGTTCCTGCAAAGCTTTCCAGGCTTTTCTGAAGTCCTGCCCATTTGTGAACTTTTTTACAGAACACTACTACTCCTTCACATTGATATATCACAATTTGTTCAGTCATTCCCCGGCTAATGAGCATTCCCTCAATTTCCAATTCTTTGTGACCTACAAAAAGAGCTGCTATAGTTTTGTACTTGTGGTTCTTTTATAATGTGTCTTTTGGGTTTGAATACTGGTCCTATTGGAACTAACAGATCTTAGTTATTCCAGAATGACCGGTGTACTTGCAAGATAGACAAGTAATGAAATTCTAGAGTTCACTGCTAAGAAGTTTCCTATCTTATAATCTTTAGATGACAATAATTCAGTGTGAATGATTTCAAGCTGAAAAACTCATATGAGGTTGAAGTATTCCACGCAAGCAATGCTTTAAAAATCATGAAGATAGGGGCAGCTAGGTGGTACAGTGGATAGAGCACTGGCCCTGGAGTCAGGAGTACCTGAGTTCAAATCTGGCCTCAGACACTTAATAATTATCTAGTTACTGTGTGGTCTTGGGCAAGCAACTTAACCCCATTGTCTTGCAAAAAAAAGAAAAAATATCATGAAGATGAGTATAACCTGGTTGATTTTATACCAGGTCAGTACATCTTCTGAGATTCTAGGTAACTTACTTTTTTTTAATTTTATATAAGTGACTTGCCCAAGGTCACACATCTAGGCAGTTATTAAATGTCTGAGGCCACATTTGAACTCAGGTCTTCCTGACTCCAGGGCCAGTTCTCTATCCATTATGCTATGTAGCTGTCCCCCTCCAGGTATCCTTCTAGTCAAAGATTAGATTGGCCATCTTTAGACTTTTCAAAATGTTTGAATCTTTAATAATTCTGCAAAACATAAATATGTTGATCAAATGATTGTTGCTCAGAAACTGAATTGTATTACTGTTTTGTTTGTTCAAATTTAGACACACGAACCTCATATTGTAGTCTTTGACCTTGCTGATTCTGACACAATAGTCCCTGCAGCAAATGAAATCCTAAAATACACTGGTCATGTGGACATATTAATCAATAATGCAGGAATCAGCTATCGAGGCTCGATAATGGATACTGCCCTGGAGGTGGACAAAAAAGTGATGGAGACAAACTACTTCGGTCCAGTTGCCTTAACAAAAGGTACAGTGACAATGAATTTCTTTTAAATAGAGGAATGTCATTTTGGAGTTTGGTTAACTTGAACCCTTGTTCAGTCACCTTCTATCTGCCTTTCTTACCCATTACATACATTAAAATGTTTATTTTCTTAATAGTTTGATTACTACTTATTTATTACTACTTATTTCATTTGTCCAGATTTTGCTATCTCTGGCTTATAGCTTCATGTCAAGAAACTCCCTCAGATTTTAGTTCCATTTGCTACTGTTTTCCTTTTTAGCGTGAATTGTTATTAGTCAAAATCTCCTTTGGTATAGGAACTAGAGTTTTCATGCCCAGGTCTTATTCTACATTCTCATGAATGAACTTAGCAAGCACAGCTTTTAACTTAAGTGATGTTTGCTATTAATTTCATTAAAAAGGGGATGGGGCATTGAATTTATCAATTAAAATTGTCACTCATTCCTTCATAGAACACCTGTTTTTTTTTTTATTTTATTTGTTTTTCCAACTAAATACAATGGTAGTTTCCACTAATCATTTTTTTTTGCAAGGTTTTGAGTTTTACCATTTTTCTCCCTTCTCTTCCCCCTCCCCTGACAGAAAGCAATATGCTATAGGCTTTATACTTGTAAACATGCTAAACATAGATTGATATTGTGTTGTGAAATAAGAATGAAATCTAAGAGAAAGAAAAAACATTAGAGAGAACAAAATGTCATAATATATAAGACAGCTTTAAAAATTGAATATGATAAGCTTTGGTCTTCATTTAAATTCCACAGTCCTTCTCTACATAGAGATGATACCTTCGATCACAAGTCCCTTAAAATTGTTTTCAGTTATTGTGCTACTGAAATGGAGAAGTCCATCATGGTTGATCATGACCCCATGTTACTAGTGTGTATAATGTTCTTATGGTTCTATTCATCTAACTCAGCATCAATTCATACAAGTCTTTACAGGTTTTTTGGAGGGTTTATTTATTTATTTATTCATTTATTTATTTTGCAAGGCAGTGGCATTAAGTGGCTTGCCCAAGGCCGCACAGCTAGGTAATTATTAAGTTTCTGAGGCTGGATTTGAACTCGGGTACTCTTGACTCCAGGGCCAGTGCTCTATCCACTGTGCCACCTAGCCGTCCCATTTCCAGGTTTTTAAAGAACAATAGTATCAAATCTTGTCCATATACCATCATTTGTTTAGCCTTTCCCCAGTTGATGGGCCTCTGTTTCCATTTCTTTGCCACTACAAACAGAGAAGCTATTGAATATTTTTGTACATGTGAGATTTTTACCCTGTTTCATGATCTCTTCAGGATACAGACCCAGTTAGTGGTATTGCTGGATCAAAGGGTAAGCACATTTTTATTGCCCTTTGGGCATAAATCCAAGGTTGGATCATGAACTGCTATTTTCTTTGTGCTGTTTATGAGCAAAAGATTATTTGGGAGATATGTAGATAAATGAGACAATCTACATTCACTCTTTAGGAAGCTACAATTTTCACATATACTCTGTTAGTCATTCAACACAAACTGATTAAACACTATTAGGTGCCAGGCACTGTGTTAAACAGTGAGGTTACTGTTACAAGATTGAGTCTGGTGGTCTTGAGACCATTATGATAGTGTCCTTTTAAGGGAGACTATGGCTCATTGACTCTAGACATGGAAGGCACTGGTATGAGATTAGGCTTGATGGTCTAGAGACCATCATGGTAGTCCTCTTTTTTCCCCCTCTGTTCCTTGCCCTTTCTTCCCCATTTCTTGCTATAAAGCTTTTGCATTATTTTCAGTAGTTATTTTATGATAGTCATTTGGCATAAGGGAAATCCTTCCTGGAAAGATGTAAGGATCCTCTATTGATCTTTGCTTTCTATAATTGGCTCACAGTGTCATACTTCCTTTTGTGTAGGTAAAGTTGTCAGTAGATTGAATCCTTATCTAGAGACTCAATTTATGTGTAAGGAAGTACAATGGAGAAAACAATTCCTTGGGGAGTTCAGATGCTAAGGTCAGCATGTAAAACAGTGAAAAATCAATTCAGTGCAAAGCTTTATTGTAAACAATGGGGAAGGCAGAGAAAGGGAGAGAAGAAAAGGGGACATACACATGCTAACATAGAGTGTAACTATGTAAGGACAGTGCTGTATGGGGAACATGGAGACATAGCTCCACTGAACACGAAGGTGGGGTTCCATTGAGAAAGAATTCTTCTGTGGGGAGTCCCCTTGCAACTGATTTGCATATCAGAGGTCATGGCAAAATGTCATTTTAGGGATTTGTTATCAGGAGAAAAATAAGCATATTTAATGAAAAAAAGTCCAAAAGAAGGTGGCTTAGCCCTACCTTGATCTAAAATTACATTATAAAGCATCAGTCATCAAAACTGTTTGGTATTGGCTAAGAAATAGAGTAGTGGACCAGTGGAATAGACTAGGTGCAGTAGCAAGAGATGATTATAGTAATCTGCTGTTTGATAAACCCAAAGAGTCCAGCCATTGGGATAAAAACTCCCTCTTTGATAAAAACTGCTGGGATAATTGGAAGTTAGTATGGAAGAAACTTAGATTAGACCAACACCTCACACCCTTTACCAAGATAAGATCCAAATGGCTACAGGACTTAGACATAAAAAACAGTACTATAAGCAAATTAGAAGATCAAGGACTAGTTTACCTGTCAGATCTATGGAAAGGGGAGCAGTTTATGACTGAGGAAGAGTTGGAGAACATCACCAAAATCCAACTAGATGATTTCAATTACATTAAATTAAAAAGCTTTTGCACAGATAAAACCAATGTAACCAAGATTAAAAGAAATGTAGTAAACTGGGAAACAATCTTTACAACTAATGATTCTGACAAAGGACTCATTTCTAAAATATACAGAGAACTGAGTCATATTTTTAAAACAAAAAGCCATTCCCCAATTGACAAATGGTCAAAGGATATGCAAAGGCAATTTGCAGATGAGGAGATCAAAGCAATCTATAGCCATATGAAAAAATGCTCTAAATCATTAATTATTAGAGAAATGCAAATTAAAGCTTCTCTGAGGTACCACCTCACACCTCTCAGATTGGCCAATATGACCAGAAAGGATAATGATCATTGTTGGAAGGGTTGTGGGAAATCTGGGACACTATTACACTGTTGATGGAGCTGTGAACTCATCCAACCCTTCTGGAGAGCTATTTGGAACTACGCCCAAAGGGCAACAAAAATGTGCATACCCTTTGACCCAGCAATACCACTACTGGGTCTATATCCTGAAGAGATGATGAATAAGGGTAAAAACATCACTTGTACAAAAATATTTATAGCAGCCCTGTTTGTGGTGGCAAAGAATTGGAAATCCAGTAAATGTCCTTCAATTGGGGAATGGCTTAGCAAACTGTGGTATATGTATGTCATGGAACACTATTGTTCTATTAGAAACCAGGAGGGATGGGAATTCAGGGAAGCCTGGAAGGATTTGTATGAACTGATGCTGAGTGAGATGAGCAGAACCAGAAAAACACTGTACATCCTAACAGCAACATGGGGGGATGATCAACCTTAAAGGATTCACTCATTCCATCAGTGCAACAAGCAGGAACAATTTGGGGCTGTATGCAAAGGAGAGTGCCATCTGTATCCAGATAAGGAGATGTGGAGTTTGAACAAAGTTCAAGGACTATTCCCTTTAATTTAGAAAAAAAACAAATATCTTATTGTCTAATCTCTTAGACTTCTTGTTTCTACTTTAAGGATATGATTTCTTTCTCATCACACTCAATATGGATCAAGGTACAACATGGAAACAAAGTAAAGACTGACAGATTGCTTTCCGTGGGGGGAGGGAAGTAAGATTGGGGGAAATTGTAAAACTCAAATAATATCTTTAATAAAAAGAAATTTAAAAAAGAAAAAAAGAAAAATAAGCATATCATTTAGAGAACATAGCTATGTTTTTCAAAAATATTAGTCAGAATTTTTCTGCAAGTATGTTCTATAAGTTTACAGCCTTCATTGAGGGGAGACTATCATGATTGCCTCAAGACCATCTGACCTAATATCACACCAGTGATTTCTATATATAGATTCTTTGAGCTCCAGTAGCCTCCCTCAGTGGGGAGACTGTCATTGTGGTCTCAAGACCACTTGTCACCCTAATCTTTTAACAGACATAAAAAAGGACAAAAACAAAGTACCTACCCTTTATCTCCTGTTCTAATGGGAGAAAACAACATGCCCCAAAAACCCCAACCTCATTACACATATATCAATTATGCAGTGTAAACAGAAGTTAAACTCATAGAGAAGGCACTCGAAGTGGTAGTAGGGTGGAATGAGGAGGAGATGGTCAATGGAGGTAATGTGAGGGAAAATGTCTGGGAAAGGCCATCTGCAAAAGATGAGATTTGAGTTTCTTAAAGCTAGAGCTACCAGGAGGCAGAGGATTCTAGAACTGGGAGATAACCTAAGAAATGACCCTGTTAGGAAAGGAGATATTGAGTTCAAGGAACAGCAGGAAACCAGTATCCTTGCACAAAGTATAAGAAGAGGGAGAGGCAAGGATTTGAAGGACTTAAAAGTGAGAGATTTTGTAGACCTTGGAGGTAATAGGGAGCCACTGGAGTTTATTGAGGAGGCCAGGGTCAGTATGATCAATCCTGTACTTTGTGGAAATATCACTTTGGCAGCTGAGTAGAGGGGGGTTTGGAATAGAGAGACAACCCAGTAAGCATTTGTGTTAATGACAAGAGGGGGAATCTAAGAGAGGGATGTTGTGAAGGCAGAAACTAGCCTGGACACAGACTGGATAGTGGAGTCTGAGTGAGTCTGCAAAGAACTTGCTTGGGTATATTCTGTGTTGATCTTTCTCACCAGATTGTGAGCTCCTGGGGAGCTCTCTTGTGACCTTTCCTTTGTGTCCTCAGTACTTAGCACAGGGTCTGGCACAGACTAGGTGCTTAATAAATAATTGACTGATAGAAAGAGGGATGATAGGGAAAGGAATCTGGTAGGAAAGAGGAGTTCTGTTTTGGGACATTTTTAGATTAGTTCAAGATCTCAAAGGCGGTTAAGTGATATGAGACTAGAACTGAGGAGAAAGAATAGTATTGGATTAGAATCCAGGAATCATCTGTATTACAGAGGAAACAGTCTCCAGAAGATAAAAGTGTCAAAGGCTACAAATAAGTAAAAAAATTAGTATGAAGACCATTAAATTTGTCAGTTGGTAACTTTGGAGAGAAGTTTTAGTGAAATGATGAAGCTGAAAGTCAGATTGAAGAGTTAAGAATTGAATGAGAGAAGAAGTGGTACCTTTTTAAAAAATTTTTATTTAAGGCAATGGGGCTAAAACTTGCCCAAGGTCACACAGCTAGGCAATTGTTGTCTGAGGTCGGATTTGAACTCAGGTCCTCCTGACTCCAGGGCCAGTGCTATATCTATTGCACCACCTAGCTGCTCCCTAATGGTGCCTTTCTTAAAGAGGTTAACCATAGGTGAGAGCAGATATAAAATGACACAAAACTAGGAAGAATTGTCAAATGATATCAAATTTTTTTTTAAAGAAGGGGGAGACAAAGTTGTATTTATAGGCGACAGGAAAGGAACCAGTACATAGATATTGAAACTTAATAAAATAATGGGGGTGATGTTGGCAATGTGTAGAGAAGATGGGATGGGGTCTAGAGTGCATATAGGTGGTTTGGCCTTGTCAAGTAGAAAGGACACTTTATTCATCAGATTGGAAAGAAAAAAATAGAATAGGATGATTTAGGAATATGAGATGAAGAGGAGCATAAAGAGATTTAATGTCTTCATTTTTTTTTGGTGAAGTATGAGACAAGGTCTCAGCTGAAAAGGTATGGGAAGAGGGGTGCCACTGATTGGCTTGAGGAGATTTGAAAGGGTTTGGAACAGCTAGCCCTTGGCGAATGAGACCTTGAATAGATTAGAGAGGTCTAAAAAGAATGCCTTGCTGCAGTAAGAGCCCAATAAATTAAATAAATGTTCTGGTGAGCTTTATCTGTTTAACATGACTGTTTTTGTGAAGCATTTTGCTTCCTGTGATTGTGATCTGTTATGTTAAGGTTTTTTCCTCCTTCTTTAGCAATTCTGCCCTCCATGATAGAGAAGAAACAAGGACACATTGTTGTGATTAGCAGCATTCAGGGTAAAATCAGTATTCCTTTCAGATCAGCATGTGAGTATTTCCTCAAATCCTTTATTGAAATCTAAAAAGTCCTATTCAAAGTTCTGCATGCTTCAACCTGTGAACCAGTCAACTAAAGGAAAAGCAAAGAACAGTAATGAGTATTCTTGAAAAAATGTTTAAAAGGAAGGTTACAAATATTTAATTAAGTAAATATGAAATTCAATAGCATGATATATCCAGAAAAATCCAAATTGAAAATGTGATAAAAAAAATGGTATTTTTCTCCTTTTATCCACCATTTTGTTTTAATTCTCTTTAATACTGATGAGAGGAACAAATTCTTCCCCAGCCATCCCTGGTTCCTACCCCAGGAAATCCTGAATCAAGTCTTCAGCTGTATAGATCCAGAGAGACTAGGTCCCAAGATTAGAAAGGCAGGAGATGAGAGGGGTGGCATTTGAATTGAGATTTTGTTATAATTCTCTATTGTCATGGAACCATTCTAAGTTCTCTCCTAAAAAATTAGTCATTTAATTTTGATGTATTTTCACTTTTACCTCATTCCATTGGTTTTGTCTTCACCTATCATAGAATTGAAACAAATAAGACATGTTTACCATTGCTTTACTAAATGTCGTCAAGATCTCTTGAGATTAGATTGGAACTAACTAGATTTAAGGATGCTATCTACTAGGACTCCACAGCTCTTTAAAACTCTAATTATCTATAGAGAAATCCCAGGCCCAAGAATACTAGGGAGGGAGCCCAGATTGGTTCTGGCATCCCTTGGCAGGATTCAGGTTAATTGGATGTATAACCTTGATGCCTAATTTGGGTTTGGCACTTAATAATCCAGATCTTTGGGGAGCCCCAGAAATAAACCAGTTCCTAAAATTGTTAAAACTAGACCAGATCCATAGAAATAATGATAGAGACGCAAATCCCTCCCTAGCCATACCCAGGTCCTATACCAAGAAACCTTGAATCAGGTCTGTCTTAAGCTGCATAGAACCAAAGAGTCTGGGCCCCAAGATCAGAAAGGCAGGAGATGAAAGTTGGCATTTGAATTGAGATCCCAAGACTCCAGTTTAACACTCCAAGTACAGCATTCTTTTCGCCAAACCATGCTATTTTCTCAAAAAAAAGAACTCTTCCAAGAATGGTCTGAAGAATACAACCCAGTGCAGTGAATGAATAACTGTTTAACTTCCTTCATTTGACTTTGTAGCCATATTTATTTCTATATTCCTGGCTGTGTTTTAGAGAACCCTGGATTTCAATTGAGAATCTCCCATTTATATACTTAAACCATATTTTAGGTTATTTGTTTATGGGTACCATGTTCCTCCTCAGTGCCTCTGGAGCAGTGGTTCACAATCACTTCAGTTGAGAAGCTGAGATGGGTACATTTTTGTACTAAGTGAGCAATTTCTGCTCTGAAATACATAAAGAATGCTCTGAATACATAAAGAATGAAGTTATCTGTTTTAGGGTCAATATTTTCTTCCCTTTGTGTGTTCCTTATGTGGCCATGTTTTGCAGATGCAGCCTCCAAGCATGCAACCCAAGCATTCTTTGACTGCCTAAGGGCCGAGGTGGAACAGCATGAAGTTGAAGTGACTGTAATCTGCCCTGGCTATATCCAAACCAATCTTTCTCTCAATGCCTTAACTGCAGATGGAACCAAATATGGAGGTGAGGATAGGAAGTTATCATTGTTGCTGCAGGCATATGAAATCACAAAGTACTGCTTCCTTTGATTATGGGATTCTTGTTTCTCTATTCCCCAGAATAAACAGATGCCAGGGTTGATTCTTAGATACTAACTCTGATCTGTCTTGAATCACTTTCCCATTTCTTCAGCAAGAACTCGTGATTGCAGACTAGCCAGGTTTAAGCAATGTGTGGTACAATGGATAGAGCCCTGGTCCTAAAATCAGGAGGACATGAGTTCAAATCCAGCCTGAGACATTTAACACTTACTAGCTTTGTGACCTCAGGCAAGTCACTTAACTCTGATTGCCTTCCATCCAGGACCATCTCCTGTCATCCATATCTGACCACTGGACCCAAATGGCTCTGGAGGAGAAAGTGAAACTAGTGACTTAGCACAGCATTCTTTCAATCAAATTCAGTTCTCGTGCTTGTCATAGCATCACCTCCCTGATGTCATGGTCATCTTCAGAAATGAAATAGCAAACAATGTGATTATTAGATACACTGACTCTAGAGGAGGGCCCCTGTAATAACTGCAGAGCTTGAAAACAACTACTTCCTAACTTGAAGTCTCCAAACCTTCATATCTGACATAAGAATTAATTAAAACTTAAGTTTACTGAATCTGTCACCTTTACTTAAAGGTGACATTTTTCCCTTGGGAAGTGAAAGAGAATTTCCATGTTGTCACAGCAAATGGCTCCCTCTGAATCTGCTGCTGTTTCAGAGATTACAAATTGTTGAAATAATTCTGATAATCTTGCAAGATTTTTGTAGAAAGCAGGGCTGAAACTAACCAGCCTCGGACTCAGCATCAGAGTTTAAACCCTCCATACCTGTGCCTCTCTTGAGGACTATGAATCATGTCTGTCTACCTAGACCTGAAGAACCCACCTTCTCTTTTCTATCTTCATTGGATTTGTCTGTCTTTTGTCTGTCTATGACAAATCCTAGAGACTTCTTTTGCTTAGCTTGAGTACCAGTTCTGGCACTTCCTGTCTTATTGTCACTTTCTTTCCTACAGTTGAACAAATGCATTTGTGGGTGTAAACCTGCTCATTGTTTTAGTGAGAGTGTATAAAATAGAAAATATCCCTCAGGGAGAATGATATGGACACAAGTAAGTATGATTCAAAGACAATGAGAACAAAAGTGTCTAGTCAAAATACTCTAAGAAGAGATAAAGGGAGAGATCATCCTGAGCTGGGGGCTTAGGTGATGCTTTGTAGAGGATGTGGTGGTACTTGAACTGACTTTGGAAGGAAAAGAAGGAGTTTAGAAGGTATGCACATGCATCTAAAATGAGGAGAATAGCAGTAGCAATAATAATAGCAGGCTGAAAAATAGAGTTCATGAGAAGAACAAAATGAAATAAGACTAGAAAAATAGGTTGGATTCAGTTTGTTAAATACCAGGCTGTAGAGTTTGTATTTTCTCTTATGGACAATAGAGAGGGACCTTCTCAAAGTGAGGAGTTTACAATTTAATGCATTTTAGAAAGAAAATTTTGGAAATAACGTGAAGAAGAATGATTTGGAGATCAAAAACTTGAAGCAGGGGCAGAGTGAAAAGAACATTACAATATGTGCTAATTGAAAAGTAGTGAGGACCCAAACTGGGGGGTTGTGTAAGAGAACAAACTTTTATTAAATACCTACTGTGAGCCAAGGACTGTGCTAAGCACCTTACAGTATTATCTCATTGGACCCTTACAACTGCCCTGCAAGGCATGTGCTATTATGTTATAGCAGGCAAAAGGTAAGTGACTTGCCCAGGGACACTATTAGTAACTATCGAAAGTTGGGTTTGAATTCAGGTCTACCTGATTCCAGGCCCATTATGCTACTTAGCATAAGATGGATGAGGTGAGAGAGATTGCGGAGCTGGAATCAACAGGATTTGGGATCAATTGGATATCATAGATCAGGAAGAGGAAAGAGTTAAAAATGTTTCTGAAATTTGGAGCCTACATAAACTAGGAGAATGATGATACCATCAGTTAAAAAGAGGGAAGGCTGTTGGGGAAAATGATAGATACAGGTATGTACATGTGAAGTTTGAGCTACTTACAAGACACTGAGGAGTGAGTGTTAGAAATGTAATACTAGAGTTCAGGAAAGTTATTAAACCACAGATTTTTTTTCTATCATAAAAACCACAACAAGTTCATCAATAACAGAAGTCTATCTTCAGAAGCAAAATATCTGGTAAGATCCATCTATACATATATAGGTACACATACTTTTGTGTGTGTGTGTGTGTGTGTGTGTGTGTGTGTGTGTGTATTCACATGACTTCTTTATTCCTGACCTGTGCTAGAGCATTCAGAGCTTGTATTGGCCTGATCAGCCACAGTGTACACAATGAAACTTGACTCTAATATAATGTTGTCATTTTGGTGCTCTGTAAGAATAAAGGACAACCAATTATATACATATTCATACACGTTGATATATATATATACACATATATATATATATAGTATATATAATATATACACACATTTATAAACACACATATAAGCTTGATTGTCACTTGTCAAGAGTCACAACTTTCTTGTTGGCTTATTTTCTCCCTTATAGCATAAATAATGACATTCAGAGACCTAGGGCTAGTAGATTTGATACTTAAAAAAACTTGCCTTGATGGTGTTCTGAGTTCATTTTCAAATTAGCAACAATGGATATACTTCCATTTGTTTATATTAACAGTAATACAGTGTGAAAAAAATTAGTTTTGACTGTCAATAATAGTTGTTAGTACTTGGTCTTTTGGGTATTCTACTGCCTCTATTTCCTATCAGCTAGTCACATTTCACTTAGAACATCAACAGATTGCTGATTGCAGAGAATGTTTTTATTCTGTACCCCTATTGGTCCTAGGTTTAAATATTGCCTCAGGATCCTAGCTTTGTGACTATTGGCACTCTGGAAAAAGAGGAGGTTAAGTTTGACCTCTGGGGTCCCTTCCATCTCTAAATCTATGATCCTATAACCGTTAAGACCCCTTAATTATAATTTCTAATTCTAACTTTATTCTGTATTTCTAACTGTATTCTGTAATTCTAATGGTAACTGTATTCCCAGTTAATTTCTAGTGAGAAGATTAGTCTGAGAACCCGGACATGTATCTGTGAGTCAGTATCACAGATGAGCATCAAGGCATATTTAGATTAGTTGAAGAAATGTAGCATGGCACAGTGACTAGAGACCTGGCCTCTGATATACACACACACACACACACACACACACACACACACACACACATACATATACACTGGCTGGGAGGTCCTAGCAAGTCATCTAATCGGGAGTTCCAACTTATAAGATTAATAAGGTTTTTGGGGGGAAAGGAAGGGGATTAGGTTCAAAAAGCATTTAGTAATCATTTACTTTTTTACTACTTTTGTACAGATGTTATGCACCGTACAAAAAGAATGGTTTTAACCACTATTAAAATTTGATTTACAACAGATTAACTTTCCTCATTCCCTTCTCTGAACCTTGGATCCCTCAAGTGGGAATGCTAAGAATTGCATTATCTATAGTACAAGGTTTCAAAGCAGATGCCATATAAATATGAATACTGTTATAGTTAACTCATCCATGTAAGATTAATAAGTTCCAGAGAAAGTGCTATTGGCAGGAATTTTCTCCCCTGAGAGTTTATTATACTGTGAAAAAAACATGCGTCTCGATTTCCCTTAGTTGAACAAGTGAAGTCATAAGGTTTGAGGGAACTTCCAGGTCATTCGTTAGTGTATCCATGTCTCTAAGTAGTATTTAATTAAGTCATAGGATCATAGATTTTAATCTGGAAAGGACCTCAGAAGTCATCTAGTACTGAAGATGGAGAAAGCAGGGTTCAACCAAAGGGGGGTGAAAACTCACCATTCTGACTCAGGGAGTTGAAGAAAGGCTTAGATTTTAATTCACAGGTTGCACAAAAGTTCACAAGTTCACAAAAACTTAATAAAGACATTTAAGAAAGAGGAAAGGGAAACAGCCATGAGATGTGTGACTAGGCTTAGTCTCATATGGATCCAGCATGGAGGACAGGTTCAGCCAAACTTTCATAGGGAGTCTAGCCCATCTCCTGTGCAGGAGGGGGGGGGATCAAAGAGTGACCCACATGGACTTTACTGGAGTTAGACCTTGGAAAGACTTTGGAAGGCTAAGGGCCAAGAAGGTGAAGGAGGGGTGGAAGGAATGGGCTGAGGTGACTTTCTAAGATTTTGACAAAATTATATTTGAGAAGGTTAAACTGAACAATGGAGAGGGAATCAGAGGCCCACAGAAAATCAGATAAATACAGATAATAGTTCCTTAATATTATAGGAAAAGCTAGACAAATATTTATCCAGCATTTCTCTTTTTAACATTTTAACTTACTCATTTTATTTCCAACTTCCACATTTTACAGTTAAGGAAACAGGCTCAGAGAGTGACTAGGCTAAGATCCTTTCAGTCTTAATTATCAGAGCTGGAAACCAAACCTAGATTTGATTCTAAATCCCAACACCATTCTGTTTTCTCCAATTATTGGGAGCTCTCTCTCTACCACCACCTCCCACCTTCCCTAGGTCAGGAACTGTCTCTTCCACCTTACTAGCTCTCAGTAGTGCTTAATAAAAGCTTGTTGACTGACTGCACATAAGACCAAAGGAACTTTCAGTGCCTTTTGAAATCCATCCTATTAATCGTTTTCCAAAGTTAGGACACTCCATATAAAACATAGGGACTGTGCCTGAATAACAAAATTATGATGTGGAATGACCTTAAGAGTTAGTTTAGTCTCAGCTTCTGCCTAAAGATTACCTGAAGCCTTTCCTGATGTTCCCTCCCCAGGTTATCTCCCCAGCCTCAGAAATTACTTTGCTTAGATTTATATCTGCTCCCTGTAGAACTCCCTGGGGTAGAGGTGTTGTTCTTACCTCTCTAGATGGATTCACTGCAAACCCAGTAAAACATGCTTTTCCTTTCATCATTCATGCCAGTGATGAAAACATGAAATGGCAACAACCCCTTTGGAATACTATTTTTTTAAATGCATAAAACAAATTTTTAAACAGAAAAATAGTATGCTTTGATCTGCATTTAACTCCATAGTTCCTTCTCTGGATATGGAATTGTCTTTATTGTACTGCTGAACTGAACAAACCATAGTTGATCATTACATAGTGTTGCTATTAGTGTGTACAATATTCTTCTGGTTCTGCTAACTTACTCAGCATCAGTTCATGCAAATCTTCCCAGGCTATTCTGAACTATTATAGAATAATAGTTCCATCACATTCCTATAACACAATTTATTCAGCCATTCCCCAATTGATGGGCATCCCCCCAGTTTCCAGTTCTTTGCCACTGTAAAAAAATGGTTGCTGTAAATATTTTTGTATGAGTTTTTTTATTCTTTTTTGTGATCTTTGAGATAAAGACCTAGTAGTGGTATTGCTAGATCAAAGGGTATGAAGTTTTATTACCCTTTAGGCTTCATTCCAAATTACTCTCCATAATGGTAGGATCAGTTCATAACCCCAACAGTGCATTAAGTGTCCTAGTGTTCCCATATTGGTCATTTTCCTTTTTTTGTCATATTGGCCAATTGGATGGGAGCGAGGTGGTGCCTCAGTTTTAATTTGCTTTTCTCTAATTGATTTGGAGCATTTTTTTCATGACTGTAGCTTTAATTTCAATTGAAAACTGCCTATTCATATCCTTTGATCATTTATCAATTGGGGAATGACTTTTATTCTTATAATTTTAACTCAGTTCTCTATATATTTTAGAAATGAGTCCTTTATCAGAAATACTAGATGTAAAAATTGTTTCCCAACATTTTTCTTCTAATCTTGGTTGCATTGATTTTATTTGTGCAACAACTTTAAAATTATTCATTTTGTATTTTATATTTTATATTGCTTGTTTGTTCATAAACTACTTCCACAGATATGACAGACATACTATTCCTTTTTAATTGGCTTATGATATCACCCTTTAAGTCTAAAGTCAGTACCCATTTCAACCTTAGCTTGGTATAGGATGTAGGATGTGGGTCTATGCCTAGTTTCTCCTATATTATCTTTCAGTTTTCATCAAATAGTGAGTTCTTAACCCAGAAGCTGGAGTCTGAGTTTATCAAACAGATTACTATAGTCCCTTAATATTGTTTCTAATCTATTCCGCTGATCCACCACTCTAGTACCAGACAGTTTTGGTGACTGTTGCTTTATAATAAATTTTAGATTTGGTAGTTAGGTCAACTTTCTTTGCATTCTTTTTTCCCCATTAATTCCCTTAATATTGATATTCTTGATCTTTTATTCCTCCAGAGTAATTTTTTGGTAGTTTGATTGGAATAAGTAATTCAATTTAGCTGCAATTGTCATTTTTATTATTAGCTCAACCTACCCATGATTTTATTTGAAAAATGTTTTGTAATTTTAATTATAATTTTCATATAGTTTCTGAATTTGTCTTGGCAGGTAAATGGAATATATTTCATTGTAGTACCTAAAACATAGAAGTACTTCAACCATAAGCAGATGGGGCACATTGGATAGAGTCTTGGGCCTGTCACTTAACTTTCCTTGACTCAGATGCCTTATTTGTAAAATGGGGATAACACCTCTCACAAAGTGCTTAGCATGAAAAATCAGGGACTATTTTGGGCTATCTGCAATGGAAAATATCACCTGTATCCAAAGAAAGAATTGTGGAGTTTGAACAAAGACCAAAGAGCATTACCTTCAATTTCGGAGGGGGGAAACCCCATTATCTCATTATGTAATTTTGCTATTTCTTATACTTTATTTTTCTTCCTTAAGGATATTTCTATCACATTCAACTTGGATCAATGTATACCATGGAAACAATGTAAAGACTAGCAGACTACCTTCTGTGTGGGTGGGGGAAGGGAAGCAGGAATGGGGAAAAATTGTAAAACTCAAATAAAAATCTTTCTTAAAGGAAAAAAGTGGGGGGGGGTGGCTAGGTGGCACAGTGGATAGAGCACCAGCCCTGGAGTCAGGAATACCTGAGTTCAAATCCGGCCTCAGACACTTAATAATTACCTAGCTGTGTCACCTTGGGCAAGCCACTTAACCCCAGTGCCTTGCAAAAAAAGAACCTAAAAAAGAAAGAAGTGTTTAGCATGGTGCCTGTCACATAGTAAGCTCTTATCATCATCATCATCATCATCAATGAATTGATAAATGAGAGTATAGCCAGTCCCTTTGAGGATATATTTTCAACCAGTTGGGTACTTCCTTGGATTACTGTATAGTATTAGGATAAAGTGAACATCTAAAAACTTGTTCTGGAAGGAATCTTGTGTCTTGCCCAAGGTCACAAAAGTAAATAAAATCAGTGGTGAAGGCATTAATCAAGTACAAATGAGCTAAGCTTCAGTAAACTCTTTCCCTGTTGACCAGCTGGTGCTTCCTACCATGGCATTTAGCTCAGAGAGCCACACAGCAGTGGTAGCAACATCCACCTCCTGAGCACAAGTAGCCTCCTTGTAGGGAAATTTAACCAGCTGATTTTTCTTTCTTCACATTGATTTAAAGTTTTATGTACTAAGATTTCTGACTTTATTTTTAGTTATGGACAAGACGACAGTCAGTGGCAGAAGTCCTGCAGAGGTGGCTCAGACAGTTCTCTCAGCTGTGGGGAAGAAGAAAAAGGAAGTGATGGTAGCAGATCTCCTGCCTGTTTTGGCCATCTTCCTGAGAACTCTGTCTCCTAGGCTCTTCTTCTATATCATGGCATTGAGAGCCAAAAAGGAAAGGAAAGAGAAGAGTTCTTAGTCTCACTTCAGAGAGACTTCATTCAAGACCAAGGACATGTCCTCTGATCTTGGTTTGGTAGTAGTATATGTGACAAATGAACTAATGGAAACTAAAAGGTACAGCTGTTTGCTGCAGATCACTGGGTAGCCTCTTATGGTAGGACAGAGGAATTAAGCAAATTTATGCTGAACGCACAAGAAAAAGTAATGTATCCCAGAAACATGTTTCTCTAATTGTGAAAGAATTTTGTACGATGGAAACAATATGTACCTGCTGGAAAAAAACACATTTCCTCACACTTCCAGGTTGCCAATTTCTACAATCTCATCAATCAATACAAGCCAGAAGGAATATCAGGATTTCTATTCTAGTGGTTTGGCAAGCCTTGGGCTTATCAAAAATTATTTTGCCTCTTAATCTTCAGCATATAACTCATCCTTAATGCTTCCTGGGAGGCACTGATTTGAAAAAACTATTTCTGTTAACTTATTCTTTGGTCCTTGGGGCTTTAAGAAACTCTAGGTCTAGAGTTTCTTCCACTACTCAGGCAAATTATTCTTAAGACAGTTGCCAGGGGTCCTGAAATAACTTGTCCATGATTAGTCAGTGTATATCAGTCAAAATTAGGGCTAGAATTTAGGTCTCCAAGCTCAGCCAAGGTCCTGCCTCTCATTCAACATTTTAGCAGGGGCTTACATTAACTTCTGTGGTGTACTGACCCTGGACATTGAATTTTCAGAAAAATTCAAGTTTCATCCTCACCCAACATGATAACTATAATAAATATAAAGTGGCAAATAGGTTAGAATACACCAGTAGAAATTGAGTATTAGGTAATGCTGGCAATGCTGGCAGTGCATGGTTCGGCTACAGTTCAAAACAAGAATTCACAAATGACATGAATCTGAAAGCAAGCAGTCCAGCCCTTTGGCGGGCATAGTAACTTGTTAGCTCTCAAGACTCTCGGGACCCAAACGGGTCAAATTCTATTCTGAGGCTTAAGGAGCTATTTCTATTTAGACTGACTCCTTTCTTTGGCGGGTCCATTGGAGTTCCTTGCTGCTCTGATTCATAAGCCACAAATCCAGCCAGCACTGAAATTTTTAAGTAAAATTAGCCACATGACATGTGGGAGTGAAGGCTTATTATATAGTTACAATTTCTGGGAAGGAGAATTTGGGTTGAGTTCTTTGTATTCCTACCTCCTCCAACCCAAGGTGTCTTGGACATTACAGGGATTTTTGGTTGTGCTATGGAAGCAGATAAAATGGGGAAGTGGTTCTCTTCCTACCCCAGAATATTTGCAGATGCTTGAACTTGCTGTCTTTTAGGCCCATAACATGAAGAACTTTTCCAGTTTTCTTGACTTGATGGGTCAGTGAAAAAATGACAGATCAGTAATCCAGAGACCTGGATGCTAGTTAGATTTCTTATCCTAATTCTGAATAAATAAAAATTTCCTGTAATTTTCTTTGCTCTGGCTAGTGGTGAATGTGATGTTGTTACATTGTATTCTTTCCTTTCAGGGACTATCCAAAACCAAAAGCACAGCTGTAACTTGTATGTCTGCAGTATTAAATAAGGACATTTACAAGAATGGGGTGTGCTTTCTCTCATTGGATGCTTAGAGCTCCAAGCTCTGCTCAAATACTGTGACTTTTAAAATGAAAGGATAGTGAAAAAGTATGTTGACAAAGGTTTGAGAGTTTACACTGAGCTTTGAGAAAAAGGGTATAGATGGATGCATCAGAGCAGCGCTGCAATCCACTACTGAGGTTTTAACTTGAGATGGACCCTTTGTAACAGTTCTAAAGCCTTTGCTTCCCTCTTCCTGTGATCCCATTCCATCCGGTCTCCTCTGTGACCTCTGCAGGATCAGACACTGTTGGGCAATCTCCTGGATACTTTTTTGCTTCAGATTTTTTAGATACCTCTCTCCCCCATTCCTCCATCCCTCATCAGACCATTCCTCTTTTGCTGGATCCTCCTCCAGATTATGTCTGTGTTCAGTCTTGGGTCCTCTTCTCTCATCCCACTATATTGCTACCCTTGGTGATCACATTATATCCATATTGCTCTCTCTATGCCAACGATTTCAGATCCATCCATCCATCCTGCCCCAATCTCTCTGCTGACCTCTAATCTCCAGCTTTCTTTCAGACAGCTTAAACTGGATATGCATCTTAAATTTACATTAAACCTCTCAGACCCAGAACCTTAGATGTCCTCCTTGAGTCCTCATTCTCCCAACTCCCATATCAGATAACCTCTCAAATAGACCATTCCTGACATTGCCACCAGTCTAGTGCAGGCCCTCATTACCTCATGCCTGAATACTGGGATAACCAGCCCCAAGGGCCTCTCTCTACTTAGATCAGCCATTTAAGCTATTACCTTAAATTAGTGCAGGTCCTGCCACACTGGCTCCCCTAACTCAATCAACTCCCCTGTTATCTCTAGGATCAAAGACACACATTCATTTGACCAAGTCCCCCCCTTCCTGTCCAATCTTCTTGGACCTTACACTGTGATCCAGTGACACCCACCCCACCCCCAGCCTCCTGGCTGTTCCAGGAACAAGACATGCCAGCTCACCATTCTTGAATGCTCTCTCAGACTGCCCTCTGTAGAGGCCACTATCCCACCTCAGCTCTTGACTACTGACTCCCCTCAAGTCCCAGGCTAAATTCCATTTTCTACAGGAAGCCTTCCCCACCTTCTAACTCCAGCTTTGTCCTTCTGGGGATTGTTTCCTATTTGTCCTATATGTAGCTTAAGGGCAGGGACTGTCTTTTTTACCTTTTTTCTGCATTTTCAACCTTTAGCTGTGTCTAGGCTAAGTAGACTCTAAATACTGAAATGTTTTATTATCCAAGCCTCAAATTAAATGGGAGGAAAAGCTGAACTCAGACCCCCCTAATGGCCACCTTAACTGCTTTAGGTTAAAAATTTAAAAGCTTCTCTTTAAAGTTTTGTTAGATCAAAATGAAAATAGTTTTGTTTTTGTTTTGATGGTTTTGCAAGGCAAATGGGGTTAAGTGGCTTGCCTGAGGCCACAGGGCCAGGTAATCATTAAGTGTCTGAGATTGGATTTGAACCCAGGTACTCCTGACTCCGGGGCCAGTGCTTTATCCACTGCACCACCTAACAGCCCCCAAAATAGTTTTAATAGGACTTTTCAATACACAAAATCCATAGATATTATCTTTAGAAGGTGTAAACTCGAAGGGACAGCTGCCTATAAATGAATTCATTCAGATTGCCCAAAGTCCTTTAGTCCCTCATTCCTGGGATTGAATGTGTACCTTGCCAACAATAGAAAAGGCTGATGTTACTGCTGTCCTACACAGCAGCATGGTTCTTACCTTCTTTATCCTGCTATTCTCAAGTCTTCAGAACTCTTCCAATTTCCACACAAAAAAAATCTTTTAGTGTCATAAGAATTTTTAGGCAACCAATCAGGTTCAAGTCATTTTTCCAGGTTTTCTTTCCAAGTCCTACTCTGCTACTTATTTTCCTTCTCCAGCTTATCTTATATAGATTCACTGCATCACCTTTTTTAACCTCATAATTAGTAATCTTCCTACAGAGCTGTTTGCACTAAGCTTCCAGAGCACTGGAGATTATATATGAAGTTTATAAGCAAGTTTACTGTAAACTAGGGTTTCAGAGGACAAAAAGATTTTCATCAAGACTATGTCTTGGTCTTCGTTCTTGATGTAAAGTCTTACACCATCTGTCTAGCATATTCAATCAATGTTTGTTCAATGAATGATTGATGAGATAGGAATGAAGTTGGAAAATATGCCAGGGACATTTACAAATTGGAATAGGTCCAGAAGGGCCACCAAGATGAGGAGAAACTGGGTACCATGCCATACCAGGTTTAGCTAAAGGGACTAATAACACTAATATTGAAAGCAGAGAACACTTGAGGGGAGTAAAGGAATAGATGCCTTCAAGTGTTTAAGGAGCTGTCTTGTGAAAAAGGATTAGGTTTGTTTTGCTTAACCTAAGAAGGCAGAATTAGGAGCAAGGGATTGGAAGAAGCCCCAGAAAGGAAAATTTCTGATCAATGAAAAGGGGGGGGGAAAGAACCTTTTTAATTATGACAGTGATAAGTGCTACCTCAGGAGATAATGGATTTCCCTCTCTTCACTGGAAGCTCCCACATGTTCAGGGGTATTGAAGAAATAATTTTATTTTGTGCCTTAGTTTCCTCATTTGTAAAAAAAGGGTAATACCTGCACAATTTAATAAGGTCATTTTTTGAACCTCAAATGAAATCATGTATATAAAGTACTTTGAAGCAACAAAGTAGTACATAGAAACATCAACGGTATGTTTTCTTATGATCCATTCACCCCAAAAAGCAAAAAAAAATTAATTACCATAATCTAAAATTAGCACTAGGATTGGCATAATACAGGGTAATAGCAGTTATTTCATTGCCCCATCTCTAGAAATAAGAAATTAACATCACAAATGAGTGAGGATGAGCTAAAATGGTTAACCTTCATATTAGGGAGCAAAATTTACAATGGTTTGGTGATAACAGATGCCAGGATAAGAAATTTCCAAGTTTTCTTATTGATGAAGTCCACTACTTATGGAAACACCAAGGATTAAAACTTCCTGTCTTAGTTTTCATGAAAGTGACCATGGAGGCAGCTAAGTAGATAAAGCACTAGCCTTGGAGTCAGGAGGACCAGAGTTCAAATACAGCCTTAGATACTTACCTAGCTGTGTGGCCTTAGGCTAGTCACTTAACCCCTCAAACAAAAAAAGTGATCATCCAGTCTTCTTGGCTACAGAAAATGTAAATAAGATAGTGTTTCAGAATTTGGGTTATTCTCTTTACAAAACATACCTTGTCAAATGCTGCTCAGGAAGTAGTGATAAAAACAGATTCTATTTCAAAGGTAAGAGCTTCTTCCTAATACCTCCTAAGCTTGCAACAGTTATCTTCCATTGCTCAAGTGAAGACCTACCTGCTCCAAGCCACTATACCATCTGAAATTTGATTTGCAAATAGAACATTTCCAAACAGAGCAAGTGGCTTCCTTCCCAAGTCAGGACCTGTTACATAAGCATTTGTCATTCAAGCAAAACAGGATTTCCAAGTAGGTAACAAGCTTCTAGATCCCTGAGAGAGATCATCACGACAGGATTTCAATTAGCTCTTCTGAATCAAATAGGAGATTGGATATTACTTTCCCTTTGGCCAGTGGCAAATCACCTGCAAAAGCTCACTGTTAAACTCACTGCTAAATATCCCAACACCATTTTGCTACCCAACCTCAAGTCAGAAAATGAAATGTTTAGGCATTCAAACTCTAAAGATAGTTTTGGCAGTTTTAAAACCTTAAATCTAAACTGGCAGTCTAGCAACTGGCCACAGAAGAGGAAAAACAAGTATTGATCACCTAGGATAAATGAGCAGAGAAATCTTTAAACAGTTTAAACAACTGCTGGGGCAGGAGTTTCTAATCTTTTTAAGAGATTTTTTTAGGTGCTGCTAGGTAGCAGTGGTAGAGCACTAGCCCAGAGTGAGGAGGACCTGAATTCAAATTTGAGCTCAGACACTTAAGAATTGTCTAGCTGTGTGACCTTAGGCAAGTCACTTAACCCCACTGCCTAAAATTAAATGATTTTTTTTCACACTTCCTGGACATCTTGAATGTCACTAAGGAGTAGTCCAGAGAAAGAAGGATGAGTACCTTGCTGGCAGTGTGATACACCCCTCTTCTCTCCTCCACAGAATCAAGTAAAGCTTTGTAATCTACTGGATAGAGACCCTTTGGCTGACTACACCCACCCCATTCAAATGGATTTCACTGTGGTGCAGAAGGCCCTTCTCATAAAGTAAACTTCTAAGATTCAAACAAAAACACAACTTGTCCCTCAGTTGAACCTTATTAGTCTCAGCTGGAAGCCACCATCCTAAAGCAGATCCATAAAAAAAGTAGGGAAATATAAAAGCATGGAGAGAGAGAGAACACTTGAAATGCTCATTATTTTAATGGTCAATAGCTTCTGGCTGGCTCTGGATGGTACAGTTAAACAATATACTTGAAAGGTTCCCCCCTCCCCCAAAAAAGCATTTCACACCCCCTTAGAGTTTGCTTCCACTGACATTCCACTGCTCAGACCTCCACAGCCTAGAACATGTCTTGAGTCACTGCAGATCCACATTTTAGTGTGAGCTGAAAATCCCTTGGTGTAGCAGTGATTTGTCTTACTGTGAAAAATAAAATATTCAACCAAACACCTTCCCAGTTCTCCACTGCATTTCAGAGGAAAAAAAATGTTACTGTGGAAATCTTAATACATTGTTGTCTTTTGTGGGTGTTCCTCTCTCTCTCCCTTGTCTACTGAAATCATACAGCATAAAGCTCGTAAATCTTCTTTACACAGTACACCAGGGCAGCGAGTGCTATTGTATTATGCAGTCTCTTTCTGTGCAGATCATCCTTCCTTACCAACACCACAGGAGTGGAGGAAGTGAGCGTATGCAGAGGCAGTCGGGAAAGTTTATAGGCATCATACTCCACTTGATACTTGCAGCAGGGGTCAAACTGCCAGGAGATTCCATAGAGGGTGCAACAGGCCATGCTCAGCACGCCAGCAGGCAGGGAGATGTAATGGGAATAATCTAAGGGAAGTGCCAACGGGGTGAAGAGGCAGGCGCTGCCTGCCAGCACGGCTGTCTTGTGCAGGCAGTTCCCAACAGTGATCCATCGGGCAGTCTCATCACCAATCCGGGTGGGCTCTATAACTATGTATTTGTACTGCGCCTCTAGAGCCTGTTCCAACTCGTACTCAAACTGGTCTTGGGCATTTTCTCCATTGTAGATTTCATGAACGATGTAACACTCTGTGGCAGACAAGGTTACCCTGTTAAGGAGAGAAAAATGAGAATTAAAAAGAAAAAATGGATTTGCTTAATTTCAACAATGCCGGCATCCTAGAGAGGAGTTAGGAGGGTGAAGTTCAGTTTAAATGTGAAAAGATCCAACACCTTCAAAATGCCTCCAGGGATACTCTAAATTAGAATTTAATAAGGGACCCCAAAATCTAGGAAAACTTCCTAATATAAAGCATGCCAGCTTTAGGTCTGTCTTGCTGCAGATAAAAAAGTAGAGTTCAGTTAAAAAGTTGGGGGAGGATACAGAAGGCAAGAATTATATCTCTGGAGGCTATTACAACAGGCTAAAAAAAAAGTGCATAAAACTAAATTTACTTATTTAAGGCATTATCCCAAAAGAGAGTAGAAAGTCAATACACACTGATAAAAAGGTAATGTTATAACACACTGCCCTCACGTGCTCAAAGGAAGTCATCTTTGTCTCTAAGAACAAAGGATACAATGGTACAATTTAGTCTTTAGTGATTGAGCACAAAGCATCCTCTGGCATGGATGTCAGAAGACCAAATGACCAGAACTCCTCAAAAGCTGCAACAACAGCCCTACTGTCTCCTTTCAATCACTGCCCAAATACCTGTTCAATAGATTCAAGGACGTTAAGGTTTTTAATAAACTAAAGTAAACATGGATATCCAAAACAAGCTAATATATTGCAAGTTTTTTCTTGGGTTTCAATTTGAAAACTGCTTTTCTTGAAGAACTACAAACTTTTTATTATAAAATTTTTCTACATGCAAGATTTTTGGAGAACTATTAACTTCCTTCCTGGAGATTGACAAACTTGAATGGAGGGGAGAAGGTGTTATCACCAAAACAGAAATTAGCCAGTTATTCACTACTTATAATTAATACCCAGAACATATCCCATTAGCTATAACCCAGCAAACCACTTATTGTAGGGCATTTCAAATAATCATTGACACTGGAAAAGACCATCCTTTGATTCAGCTTCAGTCCACTGCAGAAAATACTGTATTCAATTTTATATTGCAAGTATTAAACAGAGCACCATGGTTAGATTCTTAAGGTAAATTCAAGCTTATTATCCGATGGGGAAATGAGACATCAAATTATTCACCTATTATTTTTTGAAATCTTGTGGGTGAAATCAGGAAAAGCTTCACTAAGAATAGAATAAAAACAGCTGATTATCCATGTAAGTGCTTTAAGGTTTACAAAGCACTTTATCTCATTTCATTTGACAGATACAAAACCCTGTGAGTTGCATGTTTTATCATCAACTCTTATTGTGGGACTATCTGAAGAATTCAAACATGCCTCTTCATAGCTACAAGTCCAACACTTCTCACTATGGAGACACCAACTTCTGATTGATACCAATCCATCATTCAAACTAACACTCTTTGGGTCCAGTTGCTCAATGTCAAATAGTGAAATTGCCATCATCATTCCCTCCTGTCCATAAGAATATCAGGACAGAATCTTATCAAATACTCTGCTAAATGAAACAAGACTACAACAGTTTTCTGATGTACCAGTTTTCAGATTCCTATCAAGGAAGGAGATAGGCTGCTGTGATTTTAAGGTACTTATGCTAGCAGTAATTACTATTTTCTACATACTAATCAAGATTGATCTCTAAGAAATCTGGAACGATGCCCAAAGGGCAACAAAAATGAGCATACACTTTGACCTAGCAATACCACTACTGGGTCTATACCCTGAAGAGATGATGAAAAAGGGTAAAAACATCACTTGTACAAAAATATTCATAGCAGCCCTGTTTGTGGTGGCAGAGAATTGGAAATCAAGTAAATGTCCTTCAATTGGGGAATGGCATTAATAAACTGTGGTATATGTATGTCATGGAACACTGCTGTTCTATTAGAAACCAGGAGGGATGGGATTTCTGGGAAGCCTGGAGGGATTTGCAACAAACTGATGCTGAGTGAGATGAGCAGAACCAGAAAAACACTGTACATCCTAATAGCAACATGGGGGTGTTCAACCTTAAAGGACTCACTCATTCCATCAGTGCAACAATCGGGAACAATTTTGGGCTGTCTGGAATGGAGAATACCATATCTGTATCCAGAGAAAGAGCCGTGGATTTTGAACAAAGTTCAAGGACTATTCCCTTTAATTTAGGGAAAAAAAGATCTTATGGTCTAATCTTGTTATCTCTTGGACTTTTTGTCTCTTCCTTGAGGATATGATTTATCTCTCATCACACTAAATTTGGATCAAGGTACAACATGGAAACAAAGTAAAGACTGACAGATGGCTTTCCGTGGTGGGGTGGAGGGAAGTAAGATGGGGGGGGAAATTGTAAAACTTAAATAATATCTTTAATTTAAAAAAATAGTGAAAGATTGATTTCTAAGCTAAACTGGTTAATAAATACCATTTTGAATAACAACAAATAAAAGGTTATTTGGAATACTATAACAAAAGATCTAGAATAAAATTTATTCATTTTCCTAATTAGCTACATGTGAGAGATATCTGACTCGAACTTTTTTAGGCTTGCAATTTAGTTTTTTTTTTAACATTTTTTGTTTTTACACTGTTCACATTTTCCCCTGTATACCTTCCCATCCACCCCTTTGCCAGTGAACCTGTCCTTATAACAAGGCAGAGAACAGGCAGTATAAAGTCCCCTGGAAATCATTTGATTTGGTGCTGCCCTGGCAAACAGGGACTCAAAAATTCAATAAATCTTGGAGCTTTTTAGGAGTGAATTAAGTATTTGATTAAATATAACAGGTGAATGATTTTATAAACATAAATGGCATTTGGCAGAAAACGTTTCCCATTCCTGCCTTATAACAAAGAATCAGATCTACTATTTATAACCAAATCCTTACCCTCCATCATCAATAAGAAAGCAAATAAAGTCTAATACACAGTGTGTAAACTGAGAATGTCAGGGTACAAAGAAAAAGGGCCAGTGCCTGTAATGTATTAAAATAGCAGATTACCAAAGTTACTCAGGTTAAGTCAACTTTTCAAAAGCCTTAGGCAAAGTTTAGTTTTAGTCTACTTTCAAGTTAATTAGGGTAAATAACTGATTAGCTCTCCCACAGGCTCCCATCAAAATCAAAAGTAGTTATTAATGGACTGATAAAGCTGTCACTGGATGTAAAGTGTATTAGAATGGACAGCACAATAAGCAGTAGGTTTGAGTTGTGTGTGCCTGTGAGCCTAGAAAAAACCCTTTTATTCTAGGGAATGAAATTGTTTATTACTTTTGGCTAAAAATAGACTAGTCCATTCTAATTAAGTTGTGTGCTAAATTCAATTTAGTATATTCTAAAGGTGGCAATCATGGGAATTAACCAGGTGGTAGACTATCTGCAGTGCTATGAAGACAAATTAGTTCCCTAAAGGCAGTTGGGCTACATAAATATGATGGGTTGTTAAAATGTTTCCAACTATGTGTTGCCAAAACAGCTTGTTCACAGTGCAAAAATAGCAGAGTCTAAATCTATCATCAGTTCCTTACTGAGGGGTAAATTAATAATTATAAGCAGGTAGAAATCTTGAATAGGTTGAATTTTGCATAAATGGGTCTTAATTCTGAAGTGTATGAAAACTTAAGTTCACAGAATCTCAGACCTAGACATTTTCTCTGGATTTTCAAAAGCATGAGCCAAAAAAGGAGTCTATGATCCAAAGAAGAAAAACATCAAGAAAGAAGAGTTCTTAAAAAAAGAGAGGAGCGGCTAGTTGGCGCAGTGGACAGAGCACCGGCCCTGGAGTCAGGAGTACCTGAGTTCAAATCTGGCCTCAGACACTTAATAATAACCTAGCTGTGTGGCCTTGGGCAAGCCACTTAACCCCATTTGCCTTGCAAAAAAACTTAAAAAAAAATATCAATCAAGGTTAGATTAAAAGTCCTGGGACTCAACTGATTTAAGGGTTGAAAAATCAAAAAATTCTATCACTCAATGGAGGAACTTCTTTGGTCAAGGTGTCTCCACATCCTCAAACAAACAGATGTCTCAATTACAGCTTTTTTAACAAGTTTTGGCTAATATCTCAACTCCTCCAAATGAAGTCTGTTTCTTCTTCTAAAGATTAACTTTTTTTTTTGTGAAGTGGACTCCTTTGGCCATCTACCAAAGCCTACAAATAATATTCTTAAATGGATATTTTAAAAATAGGATTACAGAGCAAACTAAATTATACACTATTTCCTTTTCCTAAGACTACAAATCAAAATCACAATACCTTAAAAGTTATTTCTCTTGCAAACATACATCTTTGAGCAGTCATTCCTCAGCCCAATCACATTTTCCCAATCTGAGTTCCCTCCCATTCTTTTCTACTCCTGAAGAGTCACTGTCTTTGACAGAAATAGTAGTAAAATACTCACCCAAAATTATTTCCCCAGGGGCCCAATATGTGAAAAAAAAAACAGGGAGACAAACAAGCTAATATTTTCATTTTGGTTCCTCTGAAGAACTAGGTATTTAAAATTAAAGTTACTGCTGAAAATGATGAAACTCAATGATAGGCATCAGTCCTTTGAAACTGAAGTTTTCCATCCTAGCACAATCTGTGCTAGTTCAATTATCATGCAATTTCTGGTAGCTTTGTGAATAGATATCTCTCTTTTTTATCAGGATGTAATACATATCATTACCTATTCTACTAGGTTACCCTATAGGAAAGCTACATTCTATGCCTGAAAATAAGATTTGTATAATCCTTAGCATTTGGGTTAGAGGAAAATAAAAATTACTAGAAGGCAAATCCAATTTGTTAGCACATGCACTTGGGTATATAGCACAAATACATTTTTTTTTAGTTTTTTTGCAAAGCAGTGGGGTTAAGTGGCTTGCCCAGGGCCACACGGCTAGATAATTTTAAGTGTCTGAGGCAAAATTTGAACTCAGGTAGTACTCCTGACTCCAGGGCAGGTGCTGTATCCCCTGCGCCACCTAGCTGCCCCCAATTAAATACATTTTTAAATTATTTAATATTTCAATACAACTATAAGTCGTATCCTGCCATCATGCCTTCTTCCCTGAGTTCCTGAAAAGCATTAGAGAATCCACTGTTAAGAAAACAGACACTATTTGCAAAGAACCAAAACAATGTGAACTTGAGGAATACTACTCAAAATAAAAGGTCATAGAATCTCAGAGGTGGAAGAAGTCACAAAACTCACAGAAATTCAGCCTATTAGAACAATGATGTCCTCTACACCATCTCAACTAAGAGTCAAAGGAGGAACTTACTACATCTCCTGAGGGCAGCCTATTCCACTTTTTTGGATTACCATCTAAGGGCATTTTCCTCTTCAATCAGGTCTAAATTTACCTCTTAAATTTGTACCCATTGTTCCTACTTCTAAGAACACTGCCACAAATCACTTAAGTCCCTCTTTGACCAGACTTCCTCTCAAATATCTAGACATTAATCATCACTGTATCCTTCAACTAATTCTAATATACCATGGTCTCAAGGGTCCTGTCAACCTGAATGTCTTGCTTTGGATGTCTCTGGCTAATAGACATTTTCTGCTTGAAAATAAAAAATCCAAAGTCAAGGAAAGTTGTCCAACAAATAACACCAGCAACTCAGAGGGTAAAGATTAAAAGGCAGAGAGATGCTCAAAGAAGACTGGGGCATGAAAGTCAATGGCAGCATCTTATGGGGACCTGAAAAGAGCTATCTATTCATCCCTACAAGAGAATTAATAGACCTGCCTGGAAAGGAAGTGATTTTATATGCTCTTTCTCCTCCAGAGGTGTACTACCCCCAAACTCCTTTGACCAGTCCACAAATAGGCAGACACACAAGCTCTTCCCTCTATAAGACAATGTATCTCTTGCCTTTCTTGGACACTCTGCTCATCTCTGCTTCCTAGAGTCCTTATCTGCCTTCAGGCATGACTCAGATCACACCTACTCCTATTAGAGGCTTTTCCTGATCCCTAATAACTTAGTGATTTCTCTTTCTTGAAATTATTCTGCCTTATTTTATATATACTTCCATGTATTCAAGCTTCATCTCCTGCCCCTTTGGAGCCTCATCCTTGAGGACAGGCTGATAATATTTTTGTCTTTGTGCCCCTCTCAATCCTGGTAGCAGACACTGTTTTGTGAATCAACTGGCTTTCCAGAATTTTATAAGGGACAAGTATAAATTTAAGTCAATATATTAAAACCAAAGACAACAAATAATCTGTCAGAATTCGTTTAGGTCAGAGTAGACAGTCCATAAAATTCACATTTTAAATAATGCTCTGCTACTTCTAACATGGATTATTAGAACTGTGAAAGGCTGCCAAGATCATGTTGTTTGTCGGTTCAGCTCCGAACTCCTGATACTGATTTTCATCCTTAGTTAGGAAATGAAAATAGTTCCACTGCTCCACTGAGGAAGTTATTTCTAATTTCTAGTTATCACCCAACAACACACAGTACTCTTCTAAAAGTCACATAATCTAAATGAATGGACAAACAGAAACCAACAAGTAGTTAACATTACTTTATACTTTGACTGATGCTTAGTTTCATTGGCCAACTTTCCCCCAAAATCAATCAGTAGTTTGCAATAAAATGTGTAAAGTTCATTAAGTCTACCTTGGTTCTAGAAAGTGGAAGATAAAAGTTTCTATCTTTGGGAGCTTTAGGCTTCTGACAAAAAACAACTCATCTACTTTTAAAAGTTTGGATGATATTCTGAAATGATTTTCACTGCAGGTATTAAATGTATATTAAGAATCAACATTGGGCGGTTAGGTGGCACAGTAGATAGAGCAGCAGCCCTGGAGTCAGGAATCCCTGAGTTCAAATCTGGCCTCAGACAGACACTTAATAATTACCTAGATGTGTGGCCTTGGGCAAGCCACTTAACCCCATTGCCTTGCAAAAACTAAAAAAAAAAAAAACAAAAAAAAAAACCAACATTAAAATACACAAATACACATGGCCCCTATAGTGCTACCATAAACATCCTCCTTCCCCCTTTCAGTTCTTAATAAAGAACCATCTACCACAAGTATAGATGTGGAAATGTCCATTAACATGAAACCAAATACCTATCAATAATCTTGACATTCATTCTCAGATCTATCAAAATCGGAATTTAGGGCATACTCCCATTCCTAGACAGGCATTGTGTTATCATTTCACCCCTAAAGACCCTTTTTTACTTTTGGTACAGGCCTTCACACACCCTAGGAGCCTCCCAGCTCCACCTAGAGGCCTTTTAAAATTGAATTCAAATTAGTTTCTTCCATATTGTTTTTATGGACTTGATTCAATTCATTTCTCTGCTTTCACTGTATATTGTTAACTCTTAATTTTCTCCATTCCTGGCAGAAGTAGGGATGGGGGTTATTTACATGTGCATACAAACCCTTTGTAGCTGGTTAATTCTGAAATTCTTTTCCATTTCCTGAATACTACATGTAGAAACAACTGTGAGTCCACTTCAGATAATGGCAGTTAAGGAGCTTGGTAGAATTGGGCTGAAGGCAGTACCAACTTGTAAATGAAAATTTCCAAGGTAACTCATGAGTGTAATTTATATCAAGGTTAATAGAGTTGTCTGTAGGAGCAGACCTAGAGTTCCTTTGTCCACAAGTGTTTGCCCATGATTTATTATCTTCTCTTTTAACTATAAGCTTTCCCCATCCTAAAAATATCTTTTCCCCACCCTATAAATTCCCCTCAGACCCACTTCACCCAAGTAAATAGAACAAAAGGGTTTTCAAGCATCTACTACATAAAATAAAATATGCCTATAATGTGAACAGTAAAGCATTGCTGAGATAGCATTGCCATCCAATGGGGGTCCTGAAAAAAAGACTAGGAGTTACTTTCTATTAAGTAAGCCTAACCTAAATTAACACTTAAAAACTGTCCCCCTAGAGGTATAGAGCAACTCAATGATCAAAAGTATATATTTTATCTACTTCAGAATTAAAGACCAGTAAGGCAGAAAGTTGTATGTTATAAAGACCAAAAGATTAACAATTCAGATGTTCCTAGCAACTGTTCTATTACTCCAAATATCACAATCTTGCACCTTTCAAAGGAAACAAGGGTACAGGAAAATATCTTCCTGTCCTTTCCATTGGCAACTGCAGTGACCAAAACATGCATAGCAACTTACATGCTACTGAAACATGAGCAGATGTTGGGAAATGAAGGGGACTGGGAGGAGGGAATGTCAAGAGTGCTAGACACTGGTAATACTCCAGAGAACTTCAAGCTCTGGGAGGTCTGGAGAGAGACTATTAGTTTCCAAGAACTAGGGATTACAGCTTCCTTTGGCCAAACCTTTCTCCTCCAGGTACATATAGACTTAATATTAAGGTATCACAAATAAACCTCCGCTGGCTAAAGGCAATGTCTCCTCATAGGTGAAACTGGGAAGGAGAAACAGTAAAGCAATTGGGAGTTCACATAATCACCAGAATACCTCTAGAAAGGGGAGATTCCATCTTTTTTTTTCCTTTACTCATTTTTCAAAATTATTTCAGTTTGCTGACTGAACAATGCCTTCCTTCACAAGCCAATTTAAAGACTAAGTTAATGTCCAGGTTCATTTCTTTAATTTTCAGCTTCATAAGCCTCAAAACAGGCAATTAGGTGACCATTCTCATTTCAGAAATGTCTGATCATATATAAAAAAAGCATTAAATGTTTTATACTAGGCAGCAGTTTGTCAGCATTAATTCAAAAAACTTTTCATCTCACAAATTGGTGAGGCACCTCATTTCCAACCTTCAACTAAAATGAACCCAAGCAAATATCCTAATGGTCACATCCAACTCCAAGAATATGAATACAGCAACTGGGTGCCTACTTAAGTGAACTAGGAATCTAGCCTTTGTTTGGCTTGCTAAGCAGAACACAACACAGACCTTTTAAAACATCTAAAGGCTTGAGATTTAATCCTTGATAGTCATGAGCAAAAAATACACTTGGTGGTCTTTTCCAAATCAGTCATGGAAAAAGTTATACCACAAAGCCACTTATAAAAATTCAAGAGTCTCTCTGATGAGATGCCAGAATAGGGATCTCAAAGTGCCTTCCAGCTTTCAAATCTAAAACGAAAAATGCCAATCAGGACAGAAGTACAATGACCAAAAAAGTCAACATTTCTAGGACCTGCCAATATTGTTCTTTTCAATGTCCCTTTAATGACCAAGATATTCAACATGAGTACTAACCTAAAAACCATTTCACCATCAAAATACAAGTCAAATAAAAAGTAGTTTGGATCAATCAAGTTCCATCTAAAAAAAAGATGTGATCCTGAAAGACTTGAAAATAATCCTATCCAAATCCTTGCTTCCTAAAAGATGATTCTATAACATGGAGAGGTAGTGGAGGAGTATATCCTGGGAGAGGCTCTTTCTTTTTTTTTTTTAAAGGCACCTCTGGGCTTAGTAAGAAAATGACTTTTACCCTGGAGAAATAAAAATTGAAACCACCCTGGAGGCCCATTTACCTACAAATCTGAAATATTGCTGGCCTTTGAAGGCTCATAAATAGTAGCTGCAATAACAGCAAAAAAGAACAGGGTGCAAAGAAAATCCATTCAGTCAACTATAAAGAAGGAACCCCAAACAAATGACTATACTCACATTCAAACCATCACTGATGGAAGCAAACTCTTAAGGCCCCTGCCTTAGTCTAAGCAGCAAACATAGGGAAAGTAGAGCTGTGATCTGTTCCAAGTTGGCCCATGTATTGCAGAACACACAGATACCTGCACTGTTCTGTCCTAGGTGTGCAAGTTTGTCTCAAAGAATCCGACGGAACAAGTGGCATTCTGTTTGGTGCTCTTGCAGCCAGTGTGCTGAATTTTAGACAAGAATTCAGGTTACAGCTCAGAGTCTGCTGTTCTTCATTATAAACATGGTTGGATCCCTAGATTTAATGGAATATGTGAGAAGGAATTATTAAGAGTCCAACTAGAATGGAGAACAAAGCAACATGCAAATAGCAGCTATCATTTTTCACTATTTCCACCCCCTCTATTTCCCCCTACACCTGAGTGAATCCAGACTCCACTAACATTGTAAACGTGGTTTAAATAGTTTCTGGAAAAGTTATATCACAATGGATATGCAGAATCTCTAACGGTAATAGCGTGAATAGAAAGTCTAGCCCTTCCATTCTAAGACAAACTTCAGTTTTCGGAATGCTAGTTAGTGCATTAGGTTTTCCCAGTCTCCATCCATGCCCCACACACTAGACAAATGTTTCTTCAGAATTCCACCACCAACCAGATGCCAGTCAAGTAAACCCAGCAACTGGTCTTAAAAGTGAATGAGAAATTTAGAGCTGTAATTTTAATCAGTGCAAACCGGACATGGAACAAAGTCATTTAGAAGAGCCTTAAAATAGTCTACTTCAGTCATAAGACTCAATAACATGCAACCATTATAATTTATGGTGATGTGTAATCAATTAAAATCTACCCTGCCCTTCGAGTAGTCTTCCCACCAGCCAAGCCAGATCTGTAGGTGTGCCCCAGAAAGGCGCTGACAAGCTAGGTCTCCATGGCAGGGTTCTGCTTGCACCCCTGCTTCTGGAGTGGGAGGTGGGTCTTTGGGGAAGCTGAGAGCCGGGGGCCTGCTGCCCAAGCAAACCTAGCCGAACTTCCCCGAACACGCAGGTCATCTTCCGCCGAGCCAGGACACACTGGGGGAAGGAGAAAGGCGCCGGAGAAACCAGAAAACCAAATGCCCCGCTTCCAGGAGGCACTCACCCACCGGTTTGAATGGGTTCTTCCCTGGATTCGTGTTTTAGCGTTCAATAAAAGGCACAAACACTCGTCGCTGCCCTGTGGGGGGGTCCGGGAGCCCGACCACGCCGCCAACAGCAGCCCGCGGCGGGCCCGGGGGGCCCGGGTCGCCGCCACAGGCCAGCCCCGGTGGCCGCCGCGCCCGGGGCCCGCGGGGCCGGCGGGGAAGGTCACGGGCCGGAGGGCGCCCGGTGCCCGCCGCGGGGCGGCGCTGACCTTGCCGCCGCGCCCCCGGCCCCGCGCCCGCGCCCCTCCGCACCCGCGTGGGGGAGGGGCGCCCCGAGCCCGGCCCCGCGCCCTCCCCCCTCCCGCCCCCGGCTCGGACTGCGGGCGCCCTCGGAAGACAGCCGGGGCCGAGCGGGCGGGAGGAGGAGTCCGGGGAACTGCGGGGCAGGCGGGAGCAGGGCCAGGCGCCGGGGCCCCCGCAACGCCGCTCGGCTCCCCACACCTTCCGCCGCCGGCCGGGGCGAGCCGCGGCTCCCCCGGACTCACCTCTCTCGGCTACTGCCGCCGCTGCTGCCCGGGCCAAGGCGCCTCCTTCCCCAAGCGGCCATCTTGGAGACACTCGGTTCGCAAATGTCTCCGCCAAGGCGGCCGAGGGGAACCGGGAGGACCGAAGGGAAATGTAGTCCTGCCCTTGAGCCGGAGCAGCCCCGGTGTGGAAGCCCGAATCGAGCGGGAACTACAAGGCCCACGGTGCACCGCGCCACCTCGCCAGGCGGCCTGCTCGCAAGATCGCTGGGAAATGTAGTCCGGACCCTGAGGGAGGAGGGCCACGAGGGCAGGAGAGGCGCCTTCCGGGCCGGTGTTGGGCGCCAAATCCGCCCTCCTCCAGCCGAGCCTTCCAGAGAGTTCAGACGCAAAGGCCCGGCGGGCGCCGCACGCCGCCGGCCCCGGGAAAGAAAGGCCGAGGGGCCGCGCGGGAGAGCCTAGAAGTCCCAGCATGCAGCGGGGAGGCGCTCCTCCGCCCCGCCCCCAGCCTCCCGCCGGCCCCGCTCCCACGCCGCCGCCGGCCGCCTGCTTCGGGCTAGGCCTGAGAGCGGCGGGCCGGCCCGAGCCCCGCCCCTTCCGGCGCCTCCCTCCCGGAGAGCCCCTGCCCTTCGCCGCCTCTGCCCGCTGAGGTCCCCGCGGAGGGAAGCTGCCCCCCCCCCCCGTCACCCTGCCCCCTCCTTCCTCTTCCCTTCATTCATCCCCCTTCACCCACTCCCCTTCCCGCCTTTCACTCCTCTACCCATTCATCCAGCCCCGTCCCTTTCCCTCCACTCCTTCCTTTAGTCACTCATCCCCCCTTCCTCTATTAACTCTCCATTCTCCCCATCCATCTACCCATCTCCTTTTCCCTCCACCCCTTCATCTATTCTCCCATCTCTCCCGCCAACCTGAATCCAGAGAAAAACGGACTATGTGGCCAAATTGAGGTCTTTATATCCGGGAGATGGAGGTGCCACATAGCGAGTGCTGGCGTCCCCGAGGACTGGGCTGGGAACCAGGCTTAGACAGCACACCAGGGCTGGGAGACGGCCAGGCTGCTACTGGGAGGGCTTAGGAAGGTCCCAGTTTCACCCAGGAAGTTGCTTTGCCTGACAACTAAAAGTCCATAGAGAAAACTTGGCAGCCTTTGGAGGGGGGGATTTGGTCATTTAGTCTGAGGACAAGAATGATAATACCGAGTCAGTCTCAGACTTCACCAGTCTTGGAATGGGAACATGGTCAGATTTAACTAACTGAGTGACACTCCTTCCCTTCACTCATTTCCCCTTGTACTGACCCATCCAAAACCCAGCTTCCCCATCCAATCAGTCAACCAGTATGTCAGTCAGGAAAGAAAAAGAGCCCCAGCCTTCAATAAATTCACTAAGCTTAATAGAACGACTAGAATGAAGAGAGATTGTGAAAGGCTTCCTTTGGAGGAGGTACATTTGAGTTGTCTTGAAAAAAGCCAGAAGAGTGTTTTGCTGTTACTGAAAGAACAAGGAGGCCAAGCCCTGGTCCTTGGATTGAAGGAAGAGAATATGGTATCAAATCCTGAAATAAATCAAAGCCATGAGTTGAGATAAGAGGATAAACAAGGCTGTCACCCTATGATCTGTCCCATGAGTTTCCCAAAACAAAGAGACTCATGAAAAAGTGTTTATAATTCTAAGGAGAGGGAAAGGAAATAACATGGGGTAGCAAGGTTCTGATCATGAGAGCCCAGTGGTCCTCTGCAATCTGGACCAAGAAAATCACAACCTTCTGGGACACAAGAAGTTGAGATCAGTTTGTGGTCTCACCACAAGGCAACATCCCTAGGTGGAGGGGATCTAGGATGTGGGTCAGCTCAACCAAATCTGATTATTTTAAAGGTAGGAATATAAGAATATTTCTAGAATTTTGACATTGTCATGGTGACTTTTAGATTTAAGCAATCCTTATTACAATTGGTGTTAACAATTTTCTGTCATTGCATTAACAATTATAATAGTTTTGTCCATGACAAAAATGAAAGGGGGAAGAGGATTAGGTGATGAAGGACTTTGAATGACCAAAGACTATATTCAGTCCTGGAGGTGACAGAGAACCATTGGAGTTTATTGAGTAAGGGGGTGACTTGATTGACCTACATTTTAGAAAAAATATTTTGGCAGATGAATGGAAAATGGATTGGAGTGGGGAGAGATTCCAGCAGCAGGCTACTGCAATATTAAAGAAGTGAAATAATGAGACATTGCACCAGCGTGGTGGAGGTGTCAGGAGTACCTGAGTACAAATCTGGCCTCAGACACTTAATAATTACCTAGCTGTGTGTCCTTGGGCGAGTCATTTAACCACAATGCCTTAAATAAAAAAAATTAAAATAAACTGGAAAGGCTTACATAAAGTGAAGTAAGCAGAACCAGAAGAACATTTCATACAATAATAGCAATATCGTACAATGATCAATGATGAATGATTTAATTATTCTCAGCAATATAATGATCCAAGATAACTTCAAAGACTCATGAAGAAAAATGCTATTCACATCCAGAAAAAGAACTGATAAAGTCTGAATACAGATGGAAGCATACTGTTTTCATTTAATTCATTTTTTCTATTTTTTTCCCTTTTGGTCTCTTTTTTCATTACATGACTAATATAGAAATATGTTTTATATGATTGCATATATATATATATATATATATATATATATATATATATATCCTATATCAAATTGCTTGTCATCTTAGGGAAGGGGAAAGTGAAGGAGGGAGAGAGAAAATTTGAAACTTAACATTTTTTAAAATGATGAATTTGTCTTTACATGTAATTGAAAAAATAAAATGACTTTTAAAAATTACAGTAAACTGAAAGGTAAGTTGTGTGCATGATCTGTTTATTAGCTAAGCTTCTTGTTGTTCAATCCCGTCCAACTCTTCTTGGCAGAGATAATGAAGTAGTTTGCCATATTCTTCTCCAGTTCATTTCACATATGAGGAAACGGACAAATAGTGACTTGCCCAGATTCACATAGCTGAAGATCTGAACTCAGTGCTCTTTCTAACATGTCACCTAGTTATATTAGTTAACTATCAGTAAGCAGTAAATTGGGTCAGTGACTTTTCTCAATTACCAAAGAGCCCGAGTGAAGACTGACAGGGTCTTTCAAGCATAAGTGTGTCTGACAGTACATCATTTGGACCTTACCTCCTGACAAAAGTGCAACTCCTGATAGATGGACATTTTAATGGATTAAGAGTTACCTCAGCTCCCTCCCATTACTTCCTCTTGGGAGATGGGAGTAATCCTCTGTTGATAGAAATAGTCTATAGAAATGAGTAGTCTCTATCACTTGAATTTGACTTAAGAGGGTAGAAAGTGAAGTTACAAGGGTGGACAATACCAGGATGGAGATACAAAGTAAAATAATAAAATAGACTGTAATGACTGAAAGCTACTTGTGTAAAGAGTGAAGGCAATTACAAAACATTGACCCGTAAGCAAGTTTCTCCAGAATGTGGGTGAAGGATAAAGTTACAAAGATAAGTGTAGAATTGACACCATGTAGAGAGTAAACCTATGCCAACTTGATGAAATCTTAAAATTAAAATCTATTTTCAATCTTTGATTCCCTATCTACCTTCCCATTCATCCTCTCATCCAACTATCATTTCACCCATTTTCATCCTCCTTGACCTTTCCATGTCATGTCATTGCTATTGATGACCTCCTGTATTATTCTCTGCACTGAGTTTTGGTCATATTGCTTTCTTTTAGTTCTCTTACATTTTCTGACTATTCTTGGATTTTTTAAATTGTATTTTCATTTATATTCTGACCCCTAATGGGGATGGATAATGGGGCAGCTAACTGGCAAACTACTACAATATATTTGTCAAGAAAACTTCCTATGGGGCCAAGAAAAGTCAGACACTGCTGAACAACAAATAGTGAATGTTTCCCCTTATCTCTTTATACTCTCTTAGTGAATCCATTGGTTCCCATGTGTTTGATTATCAACTTTATCCAAATGATTCCTAAATCTACCTTTTTATCCCTAGTCTTCTGAGAGTCTAGATACAATCGAGTCTTGGACATTTCAAATAGGATTCATCCAGGCCCCCTAAAACAACTCATTTCTCCCCTGCAAAGTGCATCTTTTACTCCCAGCTTCCCTAGATCTGGGGAAGACACCACCAGCTCCCAGATTTAGAGTTAACCATGACTTCTTACTTATCTTTATCCCACATGCCAAGTCTTGTCAGTTCTAACTGCACATTTCTTTCATCTGTCCTTTCCACTCAAGTGGTCACACTACTTCAGGCCCATGTCACCTCTTAACCTGCACAACTGAAAACCATCTAATTATTGTCTTGCCTGATTGTACTCCTCTTTCTTTCAATCCCTCCTAAACTTAGCTATATATTATTATATATTATCAAGGCAGCCAGATGGCACAGTGGATGGCATGCTGGGCTCCTGAATTCAATTCCAACCTTAGACACTTACTAGCTGTGTGACCCAGGGTCAAGTTACTTAACCCTGTTTGTCTGTTGCGTTTGTAAAATGAGTTGGAGAAGAAAATGATAAACCACTCCAACATCTCTGCCAAAAAAATTACAAATGGGGTCACAAAGAGTTGGACACAAGTGAAAAACAACTGAACAACAGCAACATATGTTATTACTTTCATTGGAGAATGGATCCTAATGGTCAAGGGCATTTTTATTTTTTCTTTGTATGTACAGGCTTGTATGTGTTCATGTTGTTTTCCCACGCGAAATATAACCTCCTTGAGTGTAAAAGCTGTTTCATTTCTTCTTTGTTTCCCACAGGGTCTAGCCTGTAGCTGGAACTTGATAAAGGCTAAGGTAATGATAGCTCTGATCCAGGGAACTACTGTGGAAGACAGGGGTCTACTACTTCCCACAACCTCCTTTCCCAAATTGGATGGTCTTACCCCTTTGGCATCTCCCATACAACTGTTCAAAATAGGGAGGGGGAAGTATCCCCCTTTAACCACACCCCCTTGAAGCTAGCCCTCCCCACCTACATATACCTGGGCCAAGGCTCTCCCTAATTTCTCATAGTTTCCTCCCCATGGGGTATTTCGGGCACGACCTGGGCATGTCTCTCCAGCTCTCTCCTTACCTCAGTTTCTCTCTCACATTATACTTACCCTGCTCTTGGGCTACATGACTCAGCATACTTAACTAGGGTGTGGTAAACCGTGGCATTTCCATAACTCTTTGAAGAAGAGGCATTTGAGCAAATTATCTCTGCAACTGGGCTGGAAACTTGTTCAAGAATGGAGCATAACAATGCTTGGTCTGAAAGAGAAAGCACCTGAGTTTTGGAGAAAAATGTATTCCAAGTTTTTCTGCTTAAGAATGCCCTTAGGATTATTTGTGGGGACAGTCCCACATTTTATCTTTAGGCAAAACTTATACTTTCTTATCTCACTATTCCAAGTTCCACTTTTCTCCACCCTCTAAGTCTAAATAGATATTTTTCTTCTCTGTTGTTCTTAGGACCTTGGTTCTCAAAATGTTTCTTGGCTAAGGAAGTGATCTGAAGGGTCCTCAATAAGTCTTCCCTGGTGGAATGGGCAGATGAGAACAATTTATTCCAATAGCCTTTAAATTGGTTGAAGTAGAGACTGTGAAGACTTACAACCTGGTTAGACACCTAGATATCAAAAATGAGCCATTGTCAGTTGTCTTGTCTTTTGTCCTACACTGGACTCAGATGACTGGAAGAAAAAATACAGCTGATGATAAATCTAATTCACACTGGAGCCTAGACATTTACCACCTCTCCCTCCACTCTCCTCATCATGTTGTTCATCCTCTTCAAAAATAAAGGACAATCCCTTATAGGAGCATTGAGGACTGGGGAGAGAAATGAGATCATTATGGCCCAATGGTGTCAAACTCTCAACAGAAATGGATCCCTGTAGGCTCCATATTGATTTCAAAAATCTCAATGTTAATTTGTATTTTCATTTATTTTGTTAATCATTTCCCTGTTACATTTTAATGTCTTAGGCCTCACTCCAGAGTTTTTGAGTGTTGCAGGGGGCACTCCTGACCCCTAAGGGGAGTGTGAATAACCCGAGGTTGAGAAGATGGGTTGAAATCTAATCTCCCCAAGAAACTGATTGTTCTCTCAATCTCCAATTTAACCATACCTATGGTCTCTCCCAACTGCCCCCTCTTCCTCTCCGTCATCTTCCTCAGGGCAATTATGACCTAACTAGGTCCATATACTTAAGGCCTTAGCTGCACTGTGATATTGAGAAAATCTTTTCCCTCCCCACTCCCTTTGTGGTTTTGCCAAATGCTTCTCAAAGGGCTGGACACCACTTAACGAACTGAGTCCCATTTCTCCTCTTAGTTTGGGGTGGTACCGAACAAATTGAATCATCAGATTTAAAACTATAAGGAATCTTAGAGATTAACAACAGACTGCAAACATCCTTGTTTTATAGATGGGAAACAGAAGCACAGAGAAGGGAAGTGACTTACTCAAGGAAACTCAAGATCTGAGCTACATTTTTTTACAAGGCTTTTTTAAAAGTTTATATATATATATGTATTTATATATATATATTTATATATTATATATATGTTTATAAATTTTATATATATATATATATATATATATGTGTGTGTGTATATGCATATTTCCAAGTTACAAAATTTCCCTCCACCCTTCCTTCCCACCCCCCTCTACTCAGTAGGAAACAGTCAGGTTAGCATTTTACATATATATTTTGTTAAACATATTTACAATTAGTAATTTTTGGCATGAGGAATTTAGGATTAAGGGAAAGACATACATAAGAGATACTTTTTATGAAGTATTCATCAGATTCAGTAGGGATGTTTTTTTTTTCTGTTCTGTTTTTTTTTTTCTTCCTCTGGTTGGGAATAATATAGTCCATAACCAGTCTAATGACTAATTAGTCCATAACCAGTTGTCCAAGCTCTTTGGATTGTCCAGAGGAGTAGTGTCCATCAAGGTTCTTCATCTTGTAATGTTGATGTGTACATTGTTTCTTTAACTCTACTTCCTTCAATATCAGATCCCATAAGTCATTCCATGCTTCTTAAGAGTCCAACCATTTATGGTTTCTTATAGAACAATAATACTCCTTTGTATTCATGTACCATAACCTGTTTAACCATTCCCCAATTGATGGGCATCCCCTCAATTTCCAATTTTTGCCACTACAAAAAGAGCTGCTATGAACATTTTGGAACATGTAGGACTGTTCCCATTTTTTTACAATTTTTTTTTTAAGTTTTTGAAAGGCAAATGGGGCTAAGTGGTTTACCCAAGGCCGCAAAGCTAGGTAATTATTAAGTGTCTGAGACCGGATTTGAACCCAGGTACTCCTGACTCCAGGGCCAGTGCTTTATCCACTGCACCACCTAGCCGCCCCTTTTTTACAATTTCTTATGGATATAGTACTAGAATTGGAATTGTTGGTCAAAGGGTCAGAACAGTTTTATTGCTCTTTGGGCATAGTTCCCTATTGCTCTCCAGAAAGGTTGAATCTGTTCACAACTCCACTGGCAATGCATCAATGTCCCAATCCTCCCACAACCTCTCCAACATTAATCATTTTTCCCTTTTTCTCATCTGGGCTAATCTAATAGATGTGAGATGATACTTCATTGTTGTTTTAATTTGCATTTGTCTAGTCAATAGTGATTTGGAGCATTTTTTTATGTGATTGTATATAGCTTTAATTTCTTCATTTGAAAATTGTTCATATACTTTGACCATTTATCATTTGGGAAAGACTTGAAATCTTATAAACTTGATGTAATTCTCTATATATTTTAGAAATAAGACCTTTAGCAGAACTCTTGGTTGTGAAGATTGGTTCCCAGCTTTCTGCTTTTCTAATTTTGGCAGTACTCATTTTATTAGTGCAAAAACTTTTAAATTTACTATATTTTGCAGTTTATATTGTGCTCTAATTCTTGTTTGGTCATAAACTTATCCCTTTTCCAAAGATCAGATAGATAGAATATTTTTGGATCTATTATCTATGCCTAAATCCTGTACCTATTTTGACCTTATTTTGGTATAGGGTGTGAGATGTGGATCTATGCCTAGTTTTTGCCATACTATTTTCCATTTTTCCCAACAATTTTTGTCAAATAATGAATTCTTATCCCAGATGCTGATGCCTTTGGGTTTGTCAAATAGTAGATTGCTGTAGTCATTTACTGCAGTTTCTTTTGAACCAATCCTAATCCACTGATCAATTACTTTATTTCTCAACAAATACCAGGCAGTTTTGATGACTACTGCTTTATAGTATAGTTTGAGATCTGGTAGAATTAGGCTACTGTCCTTGACATTTTTTTTCATTAGTTCCCTTGCTATTTTTGCCCTTTTGTTGCTCCAGGTGAACTTTGTTACTATTTTTTCTAGCTCAATAAAGTTGTTATTTGATCATTTGATTAGTATGACACTGAATAAGTAATTTAATTTGGGTAGAATTGTCATTTTTATTGCTTTAGCTTGACCTAATGATGAGCATTTGATATTTTTCCAATTATTTAAATCTGACTTTCTTTGGGTAAGGAGAGCTTTATCATTGTGTTCATACAGTTTTTGAGTTTGTCTTGGGAGGTAGATTCCCAAGTATTTAATGTTGTCTACAGTTTTTTTAAATGGAATTTCTCTTTCTATATCTTCTTCTTGGGCTTTGTTGTTCATATATAGAAATGCTAATGATTTATGTGGGTTTATTTTATATCCTGCTACTTTGCTGAATTTGATAATTATTTCAAGGAGTTTTTTTAAATGATTTTCTCAAGTTCTCTAGGTATATCATCATATCATCTACAAAGAGTGAAAGTTTTGCTTCCTCATTGCCAATTCTGATTCCTTCAATTTCTTTTTCTTCCCTTATTGCTACTGCTAGCATTTCTCATATTATATTGAATAGTAATGGGGATAATGGGCATTCTTGTTTCACCCTTGAATTTATTGAAAATGCTGAGTATATTCCCATTAAATAAAATAATTGGTAATGGTCTTAGATAGACACTATTTATTATTTTAAGGAATACTCCATTTATCCCTAAACTTTCTAGTGTTTTGAATAGGAATGGATGTTGTATTTTATCAAAGGCTTTTTCAGCATCTATTGAGATAATCATGTGATTTCTGTTGGTTTTGCTATGGATATGTTTAATGATGTTGAGTGTTTTCCTACTGTTGAACCATTCCTGCCTTTCTGGTATAAATCCAACTTGATCGTGGTGTATTATCCTAGTAATAACTTGCTATAGTCTCATTGCTAAAATTTTATTTAAGATTTTTGCATCAATATTTATTAGGGAGATTGGTCTTTAATTTTCTTTGTCTGTTTTGGGTCTTCCTGGTTTAGGTATCAGCACCATGTTGGTGTCATTAAAAGGAGTTTGACAGAACTCCTTCCTCTCTTATTTTTTAAAATAGTTTATGTAGAATACTAATTAATTGTTCCTTAAATTTTGGTTGAATTCACTTGTAAATATATCTGGACCTGGAGAATTTTCTTAGGGAGTTTATTGATGATTTCTTCGATTTCTTTTTTTCTGAAATGGGGTTATTTAAATAATTTATTTCATCTTCTGTTAATCTTGCCAATTTGCATTTTTGTAAATATTAGTCCAATTTATTGGCATATAGTTTGACAAAGTAATGCCAAATTTTCTCTTTAATTTCCTCCTCATTGGGGGTTAGTTCACCTTTTTTATTTTTGATACTGATAATTTGGTTATCTTCTTTCTTTTTTTTTAAATCAGATTAATCAGAAGTTTGTCTATTTTTTTTGCTTTTTCACAAAATCAACTCTTAGTTATATTTATAAGAACAATGGTTTTCTTACTTTCTATTTTATTAATCTCTCCTTCAATTTCAGAATTTCTAATCTGGTATTTAATTAGGTTGTTTAATTTGTTCTTTTTCTAGCTTTTTTAGTTGCATACCCAATTCATTGATCTCCTCTTTTTCTATTTTGTTCATATAGGCATTTAGCTGTATCGCATAAATTTTGGCATGTTATCTTATTATTATCATTTTCTTAGATATAATTATTTCTATTATTTGCTGTTTGATCTACCCATTATTTAAGATAAAGTTATTTATTTCCCAAATACTTCTTGGTTTAGCTTTCTCTGACCCTTTATTACATGTAATTTTTATTGTATCATGGTCTGAGAAGTGTGTATTTATTATTTCTGCCTTTCTGCATTTGATTTTAAGGTTCTTGAGTCCTAAAGTTTTTGTGGTCAATTTTGGTGAAGGTACAATGTACTGTGGAGAAAAAGGTATGTTCTTTTATATCCCCATTAAGTGTTCTCCAGAGGTCAATCATATCTAAGTTTTCTAAGATTTCATTCACTTTCTTAACTTCTTTCTTGTTTATTTTGTTGTTAGATTTATCTAGTTCTGAAAGAGGGAGATTGAGGCCTTCCATTATTAAAGTTTTGCTGTGTTTCTCCTTGTAAGTCACTCAGCTTTTCCTCAAGGACTGTGGATGCTATACCACTAGGTGCATATATGTTTAGTAATGATATAGCTTCATTACCAATGGGACCTTTTAAGAAGATGTAGTTTCCTTCCTTATCCCTTTTTTTTTTTGCAAGGCAATGGGGCTAAGTGACTTACCCAAGGTCACACAGCTAGGTAATTATTAAGTGACTGAGGCCGGATTTGAACTCAGGTCTTCCTAACTCCAGGCCTGGTGTTCTAACTACTGTGCAACCTAGCCACCCCTCCTTATCCCTTTTAATGAGATTGAGTTTTGCTTTTACTTTTTCTGAGATTAGGATTGTTACCCCTGGTTTTTTTTATTTCCTCTGAGGCATAACATATTTTGCTCCAACCTTTTACCTTTACACTGTACATACCTCTCTGCTTCAAATGTGTTTCTTGTGAACACTATATTGTAGGATTCTGGTTTTTAATACAATCTGCTATCCATTTCCATTTTATGGGATAGTTCATCCCATTTACATTTACAGATAAAATTCCTAAATCTGGTGCAGCTAGGTGGCGCAGTGGACAGAGCACCTGCCCTGGAGTAAGGAGTACCTGAGCTCAAATCTGGCCCCCAGACACTTAAAAAGGACCTAACTGTGTGACCTTGGACAAGTCACTTAACCCCATTGCCTTGCAAAAACAAAAACAAAAAAAATTTACTAATTGGGTATTTCCCTCCATGATATATTTCTCCACTTATATTTATCTCTTTCCTTTTCTCTTATTCTTCCTCACCAAAATTTTACTACCTTTCTTCTTTGACCTTTCTTTTAGGAATTTAACTTTCAGTTTATTTTTACTTATACCTTCCCTTCCCTTTCCTTATATCAGTCCCTTCTCGTATCTTTCCCATTCCCTATCCCTCCTCCCTGTAGATTAAGTGAGATTTTTAAACCCAAGTGAGAATGTATCTTATTCCCTCCATAGGCTAAATCTACTGAATAGAATTTACTTGGCATTCACATTCCCCCTTCTTTTCTTCTAAAATTATAAATCTTTGTGCCACTTCCCTTGGTGCTCTAATATCATTAATCAGGTATCATCAAACACAGTCCAATTATTTGATTGCTTGATAAGGTCCTATTATTATCAAGATATCATCACAGATTGTTTACTTGATTGCTTGATTAGCAGCACTGACTCAAATTGCATCAAATTGTAATTATAATAATTTTTTACCTTACCCCCTTTTCAAATTTTTTTTTATGTTTTTGCAAGGCAAATGGGGTTAAGTGGCTTGCCCAAGGCCACACAGCTAGGTAATTATTAAGTGTCTGAGACTGCATTTGAACCCAGGTACTCCTGACTCCAGGGCCAGTGCTTTATCCACTGCGCCACCTAGCCACCTAGCCTCCCCTTTTCTCAAGTATTTTTCAAGTACACACAATCCTCTTCATGAGGCAAAGTATCATCCAAAGCCATATTATTTCTTTTTTTAATATTTATTCTCATTTTGTACTAATAATGTTTTTTATACATTAATAAAATATTCTTGTTGAAGAATAAACAAAATACCCCCTCCCCCCAAAAAAATATAGACTCACTTGAGCAATAAAGTAAAGGGGAGAGAAAAAATTAAAATTAAAAAATATAGTAATAATTGTAGGTATGGCCAGGTGGCGCAGTGGACGGAGCACCAGCCCTGGAGCCAGGAGCACCCAAGCTCATATCCAGCCCTGTACACCCAACAATCACGCAGTTGTATGACATGCAAGCCACCCCAACTCCACTGCCCTGCAAAAACCAAAAAAAAAAGGAAAAAAGACACAAAATAAAATAAAATACTAATAATACTAGGGGCAGCTGGGTAGCAGACATAGCACTGGTCCTTGAGCCAGGAGTACCTGGGTCCAAATCCAGCCTCAGACACCCAATGATCACCCTGCTATGCGGCCCCAGGCAGGCCACCCAGCCCCATTTGTCCTGCACCCCCCCAAAAATAATAATAATAAAAAATGTGCTTCAATGCCACCAACTCTGTCATGGGTGGATCACATTCTTTATGATAAGTCCATCACAAAAGTTACTTCCATATTTTTCCACCATTGTCAATGCTGATTGCAACTCCCTCCTTTCACTGACTCTGCTGTAGGGTAGCTGAGTGGCACAGCAGACAGATCCCTGGCCCTAGGGCCAAGAGGCCCCAAGCCCCCCTACCACCCCTTAGGCCCAGCATCCACCTGTCCCAGAGAGGCCATCAAATCCCAGCCCCTTGCAAGAAGTAAAAAAAGTAAATGTGTTATATCTGACCACTCTTCCCCCCATGGTCCATCCCCTCCTCCATCACTCATATCCTCCTCCTTCCCCCATCCCCCCACCTCCTTCTTACTCAAGATGCCTATACCCCATTGAGTATATATGCTGTTTCCTCTCTTAGCCACCTCTGATGAGAGCAAAGATTCCCTCATTCCCCCTTGCCTTCCCCCTTCCATATCATTGCAATAGCTCATTGTAATAAAGAAAAATCTTATTATATGAAATATCTTGGCCTATTCCCCCTCTCCTTTTTCTTTCTCCCATTACATTTCCCTTTTTTCTATTGACTCCATTTTTACACCATATTTTATCTTCAAATTCAGCTTTCTCCTGTGCTTTATCTATAAAAGCTCCTCCACCTGCACTGTTAATTGAGAAGGTTTATATGAGTATTATCAGTGTCATTTTTCTATACAGGAATACATGCAGTTCATCATCATTAAGTCCCTCATATTTTCCTCTTCTCCTCTACTCTGTATGCTTCACCTGAGTCCTGTATTTGAAGATCAAACCTTCTGTTCAGCTCTGGCCATTCCAACAGGAACATTTGAAATTCTCCTGGTTCATTGAAAGTCCATCTTTTTCCCTGGAAGAGGACATTCAGTTTGGCTGGGTAGTTGATTCTTGGTTGTATTCAGAGCTGTTTTGCCTTCCAGTATATTATATTCCAAGCCCTACAAGCTTTTAATGTAGTTGCTGCTAGTTGCTGTGTGATCCTGATTGCAGCTCCACAGTATTTGAATTGTGTCCTTCTGTCTGCTTCTAATATTTTCTCTTTGACTTGGGAGTTCTGGAACTTGGCTATAATATTCCTGGGGGTTGGTTTTTTGGGATCTCTTTCTTGGGGGGATCAGTGGATTCTCTCCATTTCTATTTTCCTCTCTGCTTCTAGGATATCAGGGCAATTTTCCTGTAGTAATTCTTTGAAAAATGATTTCAAGGCTTTTTTCCCTTATTATGACTTTCAGGTATTCCAATAATTTTTAAATTATCTTTCCTAAATCTGTTTTCCATATCAGTTGTTTTTTCAATGAGATGTTTCACATTTTCTTCTAATTTTTCATTCTTTGGGTCTTGAAGTATTGAGTCCTGATTTCTCGTAAATTCATCAATCTCCCTGAGTTCTATTCTTTGTCTGAAGGATTTGTTTTCCTCAGAGAGCTTTCTTAATCTCTTTTTCCATCTGGCCAATTCTTCTTTTTAAAGCACTCTTCTCCTCAATAACTTTTTGAACTGTTTTATCCATTTGACCTAAGCTGGTTTTTAGCATGCTATTTTCTTCAGCATTTTTTTGGATTTCCTTGACTAAGCTGCTGACTTCATTTTCATGTTTTTCCTGCATCTTTCTCAGTTCTTTCCCCAGTTTTTCTTCTAACTCCCTCATCTGGTTTTCAAAGTCTTTTTTGAGCTCTGTCATAGCCTGAGCCCAATTTCTGTTTTTCTTGGAGTCTTTAGATGCAGGTGCTTGTGCTTCCTCATCTTCAGACTGAGTGTTTTGATCCTTCTTGGGCTCACAGGCAAAATATTTTTCATTTGGTGTTCCTCTTGTTTCTCTTCTTGCTCATTTTCCCAGCCTTAGCCTGTTTTTTGGGTGCTTCCTGGGCTTTTGGGACACTCCCACAAGGGTCTCAGTGTGTGAGGCTCTGTCCTCCCTCCTGGTCTGTGAATGGCCATAAGTGCCCCTCTCTGCCACGGGGCTGAGGTGGGGGTGGCTGTGCTGTTCTATGGTGGGGCCTAGACTGCAATCAGGATCTGAATGTGGTCAGAACCCCAGAGTCCTGTTCCAGGGGCAGAGGACAGAGCTTGGCAGTCTCTGGCTTCACTCCCCTCCCTAGATTCAATGGGCTCATTCTCTGGGGGCTCTTGCTTACCAGCTCTACCTGCTTCTGTTTCCTGAATCTGGACTGCCTTGGCCAGGCTGCTCACTGTGTGCCCTGAGGGCTGGGCTTCACATGCTCCGTGCTCCTTCTGGCAGAGGTTCCCCTGCTGTTTCCCCAATTTGTGCCCAGTGCTCCCCGGGGGAGGGGGGGCACATAGGTCAGGAGACTCCCCCACTGCTGTGAGCCCTGGCTCCCAGCGCCCTGGGGCTGCCTCCCAGAGGCTGGAATTCTTTCACTCTAGTGGGCCACCCCTCTGCCCCTCTGACCCCGGGGAGCAGAGCCTTTCTGCTCTTTTCCAGGTTACCTTGAGTAGGAGAACTGCCTAACTGGGTCCCTCTGTGGGTTCTGTCTCTCAAAAATTTAGTTAGAGTCCTTAGTTTAGAAGTTTTAGGAGAGAGTGCCTAAGACAGCATCCTCTCTTGTTGCCATCTTGGCTCCACCCCTGCCATATTATTTCTTGAACTATTTGTGTCCCTCCCCCCAGGTCTATTTTCTTTCACACTTTACCCCCCTCCCCACCTAGGGTACTTAACTCCTTGTTAAATGAAGCATAAGCTGCTGATCTAATTTACTGTAAGAACCTTGAAGAACTCAAGTACTGGGAGATTCTGGAGGTCTCACTGAGAACTTTACAAATGATTGTAGGTAACAGACTATTGTTTCATATTCTCAAAGTTTATGATGCCCTCATTAGACAAAGTGCTTAGCACCTTGTGATTAAAGTGAATTATAATGAGACACTTAAATTAAAGTTAACACTCCTGGGTTTTTTTTTTCCTGGGCTTTTTGTCTCAAACATAGTGATGTGATCTTGGACCTGTTCAGTTGAGAGATAAGACCCAATTATATGCTAGCCTTTAGGTTCATTCTCTTCAATTATCTTCTGTCCTCTAATTTTCCTCAGAGAAGTAACGTCCTAAAGAATTAGAATTTTTATATCTTCCCTTTCAGGGACCTACATTTGTTTAAAACAATTTTGTTTTTTCAGCCCCCTTTTTTCATTTATCTTTTTGTTTTAATGTAATTCTTCAATCATGTATTTGGCAATTGAATTCTCTGTTCATTTCTGGTCTTTGTGTCAGGAAGTTCTGGAAGTCCTATATTTCATTAAACATCCATCTTTTTCCCTGACAGTATATCCTGAATTTTAAAGGGTAGTACAATTCTTGGGTGTAATCCCAGGTCCTTAATTCTCTGAAATGTTATTCCAGTTCTTCCGATCCTTCAGTATTGAGGCTGATAAGTCCTGTATTAGTCTGGTTGTGTTTCCTTTGTATTTGAATTGCTTTCTTTTTGCTGTTTGCAATATTATCTTTTTTTAATTGAGGGTTCTGGAATTTAACTATTACAGCCCTGGGAGTTTTTATCCTAGGGTCTCTTTCTGGAGGGGTTCTGTAGATTCTTTTTTTTTCTTAGGCTTTTTTGCAAGGCAGATGGGGTTAATTGGCTTGGCCAAGGCCACACAGCTAGGTAATTACTAAGTGTCTGAGACCGGATTTGAACCCAGGTACTCCTGACTCCAGGGCCGGCGCTTTATCCACTGTGCCACCTAGCCTCTCCTGTGGATTCTTTCAATTGTTAAATTGTTGTCTTGTTCTAGTACATTGGGGCAGTTTTCCCTTATACTTTCCTGCAAGATGTTTTCTAGGTTCTTCTTTTGGTCCACACTATCTAGTAGTCCAGTGATTCATAAATTGTTTCTTCTGGATCTTTTTTCCAGGTCATTCATTTTCCCTAGAATATACTTTACATTTTCTTCAGTTTTTTCATCCTTTTAATTTCTTTGACAGAATCTTGCAGTCTTGTAGCTTCATTAGTTTCTAACTGTTCAGTTCTAATTTTTAGGATTTTATTTTCTTCAATTATCTTCTGTGCTTACTTTTCCAGTTGGTTATTTTTACTTTTGAGTGGAATATTCCCTCTTAAGAGTTAATATTCCTGGTGAATTTCTCTCAGCATTAAAAAAATAATTTAAAAAAAATCATTCTCAAAAGAGGGAGAGAGGCCTTGCATTCCCAGTCAGCCACCCTCCTGATTCTGTTAGGGAGGGAAATAGTGGAATTCTTCCAGAGAAGGCACCTTGCATTCTTAGTTAGCCACTTATTTGACGATAGACTGGGAGAACAGTAGACTGCCTTCTCTTGATGATAAGTACTAAGAAGACCTTGTATAGTCAGATATTTATTCATTTACATAAACAACAGAAGGTCATTAGAAATCTTCTTCTGATACCCTCACCATCTGGATGGTGAGGTAATGTTCTATGAAAGCATTTTATTCTTCTCTTTGTTACTGGGTATATTTTTCATGTAAATATTGTAACTCTGAAAACCTTAACCAATCAGGTGGAAGAGAGGAGGCTAGGGAGGGGGGGAATGTGCTAGGCCATATAATTTTTTTTTTAGGTTTTTTGCAAGGCAAATGGGGTTAAGTGGCTTGCCCAAGGCCACACAGCTAGGTAATTATTAAGTGTCTGAGACCAGATTTGAACCCAGGTACTCCTGACTCCAGGGCCGGTGCTTTATCCACTGCGCCACCTAGCCACCCCCCTCTATATTTTTTTAAAGAGGATTTTTATCCCACATACTGCTGAAGGGGGGTAGGTGGGAAGAAAATTGTGTAACATAAATATGCATGTGGATGAATGTTGAAAAACTTTCTGTACATGTAATTGGAAAAATAAAATAAAACATCAATTAAAAAATGACCATCTAAAAAATTTAACTAACATAACAAGAGGCATGGTAGATAGAGTCTCAGGAAGGCAATATTCCTTACGACCTTGGGAAATCACTTAGCTTCTCAATGGCCTAGGCAATCTTTATCTCTGTATGTTCTAGTGAAGGTACCCTACTATTTTAGTAGAGGGAACTTCCTTCTCCATTTCAAGGAAATCATGGATCATAGTTCTGATTGTTAAAATATACAAAGTCTGGGGAGGCTAGGTGGGGTAGTGGGTAAAGCACCGGCCCTGGAGTCAGGAGTACCTGGGTTCAAATCAGGCCTCAGACACTTAATAATTACCTAGCTGTGTGGCCTTGGGCAAGCCACTTAGCCCCATTTGCCTTGCAAAAACCTAAAAAAAAAAAAAAAGCTATAATATATACAAAAATATATATACAAAGTCCCAGTAATTAACTTTGAAGTTAGGGAATGTGGATTTGAATCCTGGCTTTATCCCTACTACTCTTGTCATCTTGAATAAATAATATCACCTCTCTTGTTTTCCTCATCTGTCAAATAAAGAGGTTGCCCTAAATAATCTCTAAGTTCTCTTCTGGCTCTATGTCTGTGTTGCTAATTTGTTTGTTCATTTATATATTTTTATTTTTTTATGTAGCTATGGCAAGTGGGAAAAAAAGGAATTTTTTTTGAGGTCTCCTACTATACTAGAGTGCTCTTCTAACATAAATGTTTGAGCACCTATGAGAATCTTGTAAAATGTCATTTATTGATATATATATATATATATATATATAGGCTCATATTTGTCTTGGTACAAAGTGAAGGGTTCACTGGTAGCCAGTGTATGTGGGGAAGGGAGGAAGAATGAACTAAAGTAATATTATTAGCACCTTGTAGTTTTTGAAATTTTTTTTTTGAGAGACATCAACTTCAAAGCTTACCTTGGAGGCAGAAAGAGCTGGGTTCTAGGCTTTGTTGTCTACTGCCTGGGAGATTCTTTTCAGGATTCTAGGCATTTCTATAGCATTATGAGTTGCAGAAAGTGTGTTCTCTGGAGTTTCCACCCTATTTTTTTAATGTCATTTTCATTTTTTAATATATCCCTCCCCTTCTAATGTCTATTCCTCATAACAAAGATTAAAAAATAAATATAGAAAAAGCAGTTCAGTCAATCAGGGAATATATCTAACTATATTGTAAACTCATAGCCCACTATATCTGCAAAGAAGGCAATCAAGTTGCCACCTTGCATTTCTATCACAGTGTGGAAAATTATGTAGAGCAAGCATGACTGTGCTGCTGGAGCACTGGGGTGGGACAGCTGTGATTTGTTTTGGTCACCAAACTCAGGGAGGTAAGACTTAGACTTTAATTTACAAGTTGCACAAAAGATTTATAAGCTACTTCAAAAAATTCACAAGTTAGGTTCTTTAGAGAAGTAGTAAGTTTCAGGATTACTGTAACCTAAAGGAAAAGAGACAGACAATCTGTGATTAGTAGAAGCTGAGGTAAAGAGAGGCTAAAAAGAAGGCAGGACACCACAGATTCCTAATGGAGGGAGAGGAGTTGTGGAAATCATGTTCTTTAACAAGGTGAAGAAAATGAGATTTAAGAAGATAGTAAGGTACAAGTTTGATGAAAGAGTTTTTAAAAAGATAATAAAGGCCAAGTTAGGTTTTTTTCCAATAAGGTAAGAAAGTGAATTTTTAAGATTAAGTCAGGTTAAACAAAGAAGAGACAGCTGGGGAAAAATAGCAAAGAAAATTAATAAAGGGAAAAAGGGGAGGAGAAAGGAAGCAACCACAAGACTGTGACTGGGCTTAGATCTACATGGATCTAGCCACCTAGAGCTGAGACCACATGGGTCCAACAGCATGGGACTGGAGAAGGGAAGGGGAAAAAGAAACCAGGGCAGCAGCACCTTCCCATCTGAGTCACATAGGAAAAGAAGGAGCCAGAAGCCTGGGCTCTCTCTGAAATACATTTCTGTTGCTGGGAGGAATGGGGCAGCATTAAAGCGGTTAACACCTGGTGTAGGAGTGGTTTTTCCATTGGTATGACACAGGGGAGTCCTTAAGGAGTGGCTAAAACCTGACACAAGGTAGTGTCCACTGTATATGGGCAGAGTCCACCGAGGCACCAAGGGTGACCAAGGTCAGACACATGACCATCCACCAAATCCAGTCTTGGGAATACTGGAGGGAGTTTCTAGAAGTCAATTCTGTACTTTACTATTATCATTTTTTTTTTGGCAAAGCAATGGGGTTAAGTGCCCAAGGCCACACAGCTAGGCAATTATTAAGTGTCTGAGACCAGATTTGAACTCAGGTACTCTTGACTCCAGGGCAGGTGCTCTATCCACTGCACCACCTAGCTGCCCCAATTCTGTGCTTTAACAGCACAAAAATTTTAAGATTGGTTTCCAATAAAAAAAGGAAATTAAAATATTTCTCTGAGCCCAGAGTTCCCCTGCTTCAGCTAGAAAGAAGAAATATGACAAGACACTCTTACCCCAATCATTTGCAAAAGTGGAAGGTACCCAGATTTTATACATTGTACATATTTTATTGATATATGGATAAGTTATGCTATTTTTCCCCTCTTTTTTCCCTCTAAAATCCTATTTATTATTTGGGATGATCTCTGGGAAAGGGAGGGATACTGGTGGAAATTATTGTTATATAAAAAATAAAAAACATAAATAAAATTTTATTTAAAAAAAGAGCACTAAAAGTCTATTGCTAGAAGAGTAGAAAAGTTGGGCTAGGTGGAATTGGGAATGCTAGAAGGTTTTAATAAAGCCCACCTTGGCAGCACATTATTGGTTTTTCTGCAGCCAGAACTCAATCTGAATTTCAAAACAGGTTGAGTGAATAACTAAGACCCCTAAAAAGGTATAGTCAGGAGAGGTCAGCAAATTGGGGGAAGGGGATAGTGGGAAAAAGTAGGTTCCAGGAGAAGAGGAACTCCTTTTTATATATGCTAAGAGAATGATCTTTCATGACCTCATCATAGAAAATGAACAAGGAAAGGAGGTGCTTCACTAACTATAAAAATGAACCAAACCAGGTGATCCCCTTGTGAGGTGTGAATAATTCCCTTTAGTGAATGAGAAAGGGACATTTATTGGTATAGGACACTCCCTCCATTAAAACAACTAGCTAGGTACCTTCTCTGAGCAGCTAAGTGGAATAGATAGAGTGCTTGGCCCAGAGTCAGGAAGACTCATATTCCCAAATTCAAATCTAGTCTGAGATACTTATTAGCTGTGTGACTCAGAGCAAGTAATTTAACCTTTTCTGCCTCAGTTTCCTCAGCTGTAAAATGAGCTGTATAAAATAGCATTCAAAAAATAAAATTATTTTTAAAAGAATGAGCTACGGGGCTGCTAGGTGGCATAGTAGATAAAGCACCGGCCCTGGAGTCAGGAGTACTTGGGTTCAAATCCAGTCTCAAACACTTAATAATTACCTAGCTGTGTGGCCTTGGGCAAGCCACTTAACCCCATTTGCCTTACAAAAACCTAAAAAAAAAAGAATGAGCTATAATAGCTGAGGAAATCAAAGTCATATGAAAAATTGCTCTAAATCATTACTTATTAGAGAAATGCAAATTAAAGTTTCTCTGAGATACCACCTCAAACCTCTCAGACTGGCCAATATGACCAGAAAGGATCAATGTTGGAAGGGATGCAGGAAATCTAGGACACTAATACATTGTTGGTGGAGCTGTGAATTTATCCAACCTTTCTGGAGAGCAATTTAGGATTATGCCCAAAGGGCAACAAAAATGTGCATATCCTTTGACCCAGAAATACCACTACTGGGTCTATATACTGAAGAGATCATGAAAAAGGGTAAAAACATCACTTGTTCGAAAATATTCATAGCAGCCTTGTTTGTGGTGGCAAAAAATGGGAAATTAAATGAATGTCCTTCAATTGGGGAATGGCTTAACAAACTGTGATAATATGTATGTCCTGGAACACTATTGTTCTATTAGAAACCAGGAGGGATGGGAATTCAGGGAAGCCTGGAGAGATTTGCATGAACTGATGCTGATCGAGATGAGTAGAACCAGAAAAACATTGTACACCCTAATAGCAACATGGGGGTGATCATCAACCCTGATGGACTTGCTCATCCCTTTAGTGCAACAACCAAGGACAATTTTGAGCTATCTGCAATGGAAAATACCATCTTTATCCAGAAAAATAATTATGGAGTTTGAACAAAAACCAAAGATTATTGCTGTCAAATTAGAAAAAAAAAGAATTATATTATAATGTAATTTTACTATCTCATACTTTATATTTCTTCCTTAAGGATATGATTTCTCTATCATCACATTCAACTGAGGTCAATGTATAACATGGAACCAATGTAAACACTAGCAGAATGCCTTCTGTGTGGGGTGGGGGGTGGGAAGCAAGAATGGGGGAAAAATTGTAAAACTCAAAATAAACAAAATCTTTTTAAAAAAAAGAATGAACTGTAATGAGAAAAAAATGACAAATCATTTCAATATCTTTACAAGAAAACCCCAAATGAGGTCACAAAGAGTCATACATGACTAAAATGACTGAAAGTCATCTTCTCTGAGATACATTGTCTATAAAAGACTCCTAGAATACCAATTCTAGAACAGTGAAAATGTATAACAGAGGCAGGAGTTGAATTCAGGAGATCTTGATTCTAAGGTCACTTATTGTCAACTGGACTGGAGCTGACCTCTAAACTGGGGATGGCTGGAGTCAAAACAGAGTGGGCAGCACTAACCCTGGAGTCAGGAGGACCTGAGTTCAAATTTGACTTCAGACACATGATTAAAAAACAAAAAACAAAAAAACTAGAGCAGTCTAGAGACAGGAGAGTCAGGACCCAAATAGAAGTTTAAGTTCAGAATGAGGAAAATGGCACCTCCAGACCAGAACACACACAAGAAGAGGGCTTAATACTCTTAAGTAACTTGAGTCCTGGGTATGTAGTCATTGTCTCAAATCTTGAGGGTTGTGGTCACTCTGTGGGGCACAGAACCAGGGTTCTGTAACAGGAGTTGGAATACAGTTTCTGTTAGTAGCAAGGAACAATAACTGTGAACATGTGATGGCCCTGGGGAAAAAAAAGGGGATTTAAATACCTTAGTGAACATCTGATATTGGTTGAAGCAATACATTTCACTAGAGGGTAAAATCATTCCAAGGTAACAAGGATTATTGTCATACCAAACTCAGGACACAGCTTGCTTGCTATGCCTTAGAGCTAGAAAACAGGATATCTCCAAATATTTTGAAATCTATCTACTAATCCATTCTATTAGAAGGGTTAAACTTAAATCAGTTTGGTGACTCCAGGAGGGAAACTAAAATCGGAATCCAAATCCTGACAACACTTAAAAAAAAAGATACATGGAGCTGAGATAAAGAAAGTCAGGAAGACCCATGGAACTGGAAGAATGGAAGGAGATGAAAGAAAATACAGCTGACCCTTGCAAAATCAAGGCTGTTTAGGGCAATGGGTCAAAAGTGGTTTGGGGTAGCTAGGTGATGCAGTGGATAAAGTACCTGAAGTCAGGTAGACTCATTAACTTGGGTTCAAATCTTCTGGGCAAGTCAACCCAGTTTGCCTCAGTTTTCTCATCTGTAAAATGAGCTAGAGAAAGAAATGGCAAACCACCTTTGCCAGGAAAACCCCAAATGAGGTCACGAAAGTCACCACTCAACAACAATGATATAGGGAAAGATGCTGAATTGTTGAAATCATCTTCTGACTATAGATTCTAAAACAGGAGCCCTTTCCCTTGTTCTGGGGGAAGTCTAAACCCTTTCCTTCTGGAGACCCCCTTTTACTTTAAATAGTCTAAACATTATTTACCAGAGGCCCTTGCTACTTTGTTAGTACTTATAGGAAATCATATGGCAATTGACTACATTGTATCATGACTTTTCTCCTCTCAACAATTCAGTGACCAAGGACAATTCTAAAAAACTTAATGATGGAAAATGCCATTCAGATCCAGAGGAAAAACCTATAGTCTGAAAGCAGATCAAAGCATACTATTTTTTTTTGTTTTTTCCTCTTTAGTTCTGATTCTTCTTTTTTAAAAATTTTATTCATATAAGGTAATGGAATTAAGTGATTTACCCAAGATCACACAGCTAGGCAATCATTAAGTGTCTAAGGCTGTATTTGAACTCAGGTCCTCCTGACTCTAGGGCCAGTGCTCTATCTATTGCACCACCTAGCCTCCCCTCTGATTCTTCTTTCACAACATGTCTAATATGGAAATATGTTAAACATGATTGTATATGTATAATCTATATCAGATTACTCACTGTCTTGGAGAGAGGGGAGAAAAGGAAGGGAGGTAGAAAAATGTGGAACTCAAAAGTTTAAAAAAAGATGAATGTTTAAAACAAACTTTGCATGTAATTGAAAAAAAATAACTTTTTTTTTTAAAAAAAGGCAATTGAATCATCTCCAGAGAAGAGACAGAGCTAACAATTAGAAGTTAAGGCTGAAAACTAGCTTGATAATTTTATAGAAATCCTACAGGATGGGACCAAAGTCCTCCACCAATTTGAACAGATGTCCTGTGTAATTCCTTTGATTGAAATTCCTTTGATTTTATCCTGAAGAGATCGAAGACTTGTTCACACCTAATTCACACCTCTAATTGTTACCAAAGGTATATGTTCTCACTTGATAAAGGTATCTAGGCTAAGTGGGGGTGGAGTGATTACCTCATCAACCCCTTATATAGACAATGAGTCAGTGGTAGAATGAGGAAAATTGGAGAGGTTGAACCACTCACTTCTCCTACCTACAACACACCACTGCTACTTAAGGAAGAAAACAGATTTAGTGAATTTAAATAATTAGCCCAAGATCACCAAGCAAGGATGAGAACCCAAGTATAAAGAGCCTTAATGCAGTATTATTTCCACTACACTTGGCTGATATGTTGTTTAGGTACACCAAGGTAAGCAGGTACTTCCCTCATTGGGAGTCACCTCTGGATCAAAGATACCAAGACTGTGGGAGTTGGAAAGCAAAAGCCACTGGGTGATAAGTATCTCATTGCTGCCTGCTTCAAAATTTAACTAATTCCAAGGGAATAGGATTTGTTTATACTTGTTGTTCAATTGTTTCAGTCTTGTCTGTCTGACTCTTCCTGACCCCATTTGGGGTTTTATTGGCAAAGATACAGGCGAGGTTGCTATTTTTTTTCCTGCTCATTTTATAGATGAGGGAACTGAAGCAAACAGGGTTAAATGACTTTTCTAGGGTCACGAGGTAAGTTGAGGCTGGATTTAAACTCAGGTCTTCCTGACTCCAGGTCCATACCCCAGCCACTATATCATCTATCTGGCTCCAAAATGATATAGTTCATAGGCTTATGGAATAATAGATTTGGACCTGGAAAGGATCATTTGTTGTTGTTTAGTCATTTCAGTTGTGTCTTACACTTCATGATCCCATTTGGGATTTTCTTTGCAAAGATATTATTGTGGTTTGCCATTGCCCTCTCATTTTATTTGTTTTGTTTTGTTTTGAGGTTTGTGCAAGGCAATGGGGTTAAGTGGCTTGCCCAAGGCCACACAGCTAGGTAATTATTGTGTCTGAGGCCCTCTCATTTTATAGATGAAGAAACAGGCAAACAGATTAAGTGAATTGCCCAGGGTCACACAGCTGGTAAGTTTCTGAGTCTGGATTTGAACTCGGGGAAGTCTTTCTTCTCTAGCTCTAGGGTTCTATCCATTCCACCACCCAGCTGCTCAAGTAATATATAAATTCTAGCTATAAATTAATAGGGAAATAACTGAAGACACCAATTCCCTGGACTCAGGCAATAATACATGAACCAGCAGCTACAAAGAGCACAGGAGTGGACTCTAGTGCAACAGCCAAAGTTTCTAGCTTTTTCTTTATATTATTTTTCTTATATCTAAATGTTTCCATCTTGAATTATGGGTCTTGTTCCTATAGCATGTGTCCAATTTGATATTCTTTAATTTGGAATTAATACTTCTGATCTATATTAAAATTAGTCTCTTAACCTTTAACTAATAGTTCCAAATTTCAATGTGTAAAAAAATGTCAGTTTGCTATGTAAGGCCTATCTCCTACATTCCAAAGGCTGAACTGTGTCAATAATGCCTTGAAGATTCAATGATATCACCAATAAATTCCTTTTACCTGGTCAACAAACCTCAAGATAAGAGACATCTTGGATGAGGAGAGAGCAAACCTATTGTTATTTGTAAACATTTATTTTCTAGTCTAAGTGGGATTCTTGTCAATAGGAATTTGAAGCAAATATAAGATATGAGAGGATCATATTGTAAAAGTATGACTCTATGTGAAATCTTATTGGTTACTTAACTCAGTTTTTATTATTTTTGTCCTTTCTGTATTGCCCCTGGAATTTTGTATCAAGGTTGGCATTCATAAATTTGCTATCTACCCATGAGTTTTAGGTAAGATCCTAGAGAATAAAACTTCATTTATACAACCAACTTTATTTCACTTTTAGCTTAAGAAAATTATGTTTAACACATGAATGGCTTATTTCAGTCAGGAAAGTCTTAGGGACTGTTGTGTGTGGGAATACGGTAAATTATCATCCCCTGGTGCCTTTGAGCATCAGAACCTTGTTTTACTAAGTACCACAGAAGTGGGAGTGGTTTAGGGTCTGGGAAGGATATTTAAGTGCTGGTGTTTTGGTAAATAAATGGAGCACTTGGAGACCTTGATGGAGTACTTGTCTCCTTTGTCATCCTTGTCTCCTTTGTCATCCTTGTCTCCTTTGTCATCCTTGTCTCCTTTGTCATCCTTGTCTCCTACCCATCCACTGCTCCATTGGGGAAGATTGAAGGAGTCCAGAAATGGGACTCAACACAAAATTGTTTTTGGTAAAGTGTCAAACTTCAGTTTGGGAATATGAATAATAAAGATCTATATCCAATTCCTCTTTTTTACTTAAAAACAGAGTTGGGCTTTTTTGGGGGGGAGGGACACAAAATTATCTTTAGGGTTTCTTTATATTGCCTAGACCTTTTATCATCCAACCTCTCCCCCTCACACTTTCACCCCCCACTACTCTCCACCAAAAAGCAGTGATTTGAGAGAGGATAGTTTGAAAATAACTTTATGCCTTAATCTACACAAAATCTGTGTGTTAAATGGGTGGAGATTTCCTGCTCTTGAGATCTAAATCCACTAGATGGGGAGAATTGTGCATGTAACAGAAGAAAAATCTGTTCAATGGGTGGAGATGCCCACTCTTGAGATTCTGCCTCCCTTGATATTGTTGATTGTATCCTGTTTTCCCTTGACCCTGTTGTTTGTAACTTATCCTCCATTTCCACCTTGACCTGACCTTGGCCACAGACACTGGCGGGCAGGAAATGAAAGGACAGGAAGGACCAGTACATGGTTTGCCATCCAGGAATTACCTAGCTCCAAGTACCACCCTCCATCCAGCCTATAATGGAGGGGTATTTAACAGGAAGTTCCACACCTTCAACTCCCTTGCTTCTTAATATTATCATCTAGAACCAATTATGACCAATAAAATAATTTTTTAAAGAATAATTTTAAAATAATTATTTGACATCTATTTTGTAACCTTCTAGAGTTTGGTTTTAATAAAAGATAAAACAGAATTAGGTTAACTTATGTTTATTGTTCATCCAAGCCTGCAGTCAATCTTGCATAAAAGGGAGCTCTGTGGAAGTGAACTAGTAGAGGCTCTATAAGGGAGCATTGTTAGGTATTTGTATAATGAGAAGATGAGTCTTTAATAGGCTGGATATTCAGTACTAGTCCATCAAAGGAGTTCCCTCTTGGAACCCAGGATTTGTTGGGAGTGATATCCATTAAGGGGGAAAGAGTCATTATCAATAATTTCATTAATTCAAGAAAAGGATTTATTTGGTTGGGATTCAGCAAACTAGTAGGCTAAACTTTGTTTCTTAAATTGAAAATTTTTATGTTCAAATTTGTATCTGTTCTTAAAGACAAGGTTCACCTTTTATAATTGCTAATTTGTTTTAAGTACCAGGAGGTATCTATGTGAAAGGTGATTTTTCTGGTCAATTCTCGTAAATGTTCTAAAAAGTCAGGTAGGAAAAATCAAATATATATATATATATATATATATTTAAAGGGCAAAACCCATTGTTCAGTTTTTACATCATCTCTATTTCTTGTTCTTTTTAATTGGTCTGTGGTATCTTATTTCATGTCTAAATCCTGTACACATGTGAGATGTGGGTCTATGCTTAGCTTCTGCCATATTATTTTCCAATTTTCCCAGTCAAATAGTGAATTCTTATCTCAGAAGCAAAAGTCTTTGGGTTTATCAAACAGTTGTTAACCTTAATTTCCTTAAACTAAAAATGAAATAACAGATGTTAGTTTAATAAATGAAGCTTAATTCTCTGGGATTTTACCAAACACATTGGTGGATGACATTCTAATCAAAACCAAGAACAATAAAAAATTTTGGGGACAATTTATACGGAATGAACATAGAACCATAAAACTTTTGGCAGCCAGACAATCAGGTTACATTTGTATGTCATTGATTACTTTGATGATTACCTAACCCATCCATAAAGTCTGTTCCTGTGTCAAAACTGACAAGATCCATTTTTCTCCAGAATTATTTCCTCCTCATCTACTAAGTTGTCACATTCATATTATCAGAGTAGTTTTCTTGTCTTCTTAGGATGACATTTCATCTTATCCTTACACAAACTTGGAAGTCAACCTTGAATTGCAAATTAGAGAAGGGTTGCATTTTAACAACAGAGCATTTTCCTCAGAACTGTCTCAAAAAACAGACTTTTTTTTGTTGGTCATATAGAGAAATGTTGATGGTTTATTTGGGGGCAGAGGTAAACATCTGAATCCTACAGTCCTCAATTAGAGGCTGAGAGAACAACTTTTTTTTTTTGATAGAACAACTTTTAATCAGAACTATAGAGATGAAGAAATATTAAATATTTTAAAAATTAGACACAGTAGATTACTGTAGGCATTTATTATTATTTTTTTGGTACCTAATCTATTCCACTGATCTACTCGGTTTCTTAGCCAGCAACAGACAGTTTTGATGACTGACTTTATAATAATTCTAGTTCTGGTATAGTTAAGCTAGCTTCCTTTGCAATTTAAAAACATTAATTTCCTTGATATTTTTGACCTTTTGTTGCTCCAAATGAATTTTTTTTCTAGCTCCGTAAAATAGTTTTTGGTAATTTGATTGATGTGGCACTGAATAACTAATTTAATTAGGTAGAATTGATATCAGGGAAAAAAATGTAACTGGCTAAAGATTCAGGCAGAGCAAGCTAGGTTGCACAGTGGATAGAGCACCAGCCCTGAAGTCAGGAGTACCTGAGTTCAAATCGGACCTCAGACACTTAATAATTACCTAGCTGTGTGGCCTTAGGCAAGCCACTGAACTCCATTGCCTTGCAAAAACCTAAAAAAAAAATAATTTAAGTATTGTTGTAGTAGTGTATATAGTATATATGTAGTATAGCAGAAGCTAAGGGAAAGAAGGTAATTGAAGGTCAACAGTAGAAGCAACAATGATATGTCTCTATGAGAGGATAAGCAATAAGGAAAGGAACTGGGGCATGAGAGTTTACCTGGGAGATCTAGGTCCCCAAGTACTGACTAGCTTCACCAGAAGACAAGCCATCCCAGGAAAAACAGAAAGGAAGGATATAGGGGCCACAGAGGTTATTTGGGAGATTAAACTAGAACAACCGGACTGCTAAAGGAAGTAATTAGGCATATTTAGATAAGGGGCGGTAAATCAAAGACTTAATCCTTTCAGGTTAAGACAAGGATCCATTGTTTTGTTGAAAGGAGACTGTCTTGAAACTGGGGACAAGGAATTTAGCCTGAAAATGCCAGGGAGGGGCAAGGTATTTTACTAATAGTTTATTAGCCTCTACTATTAGATTAGACAATGGGATGGTGGGGAGGGGGGGATGGATTCTGTATTAATGTAAGGTCAGTAAAGAGACAACAGATTAATTATAGAACATTTTTCTCTTAACATTTCTTCTTTTTCAGAATTGTCATTTTTATTATATTAACTCAGTCTAACCATGAATAATTGATATTTTCCCAGTTTTTTTTTTTAGATCTGACTTTATTTGTGTGGAATGTGTTTTATAATTGTGTTTGTATAGTTTCTGGGTTTGTCTAGGAAGGTAGATTTCCAAGTAGTTTATGTCGTCTACAATTATTTTAAATGTAATTTCTCTTTCTGTGTCTTGCTGTTGGAATTTGTTGGCCATATAGAGAAATGTTGATAGTTTATTTGGGTTTATTTTATATCCTGTTTCTTTGCTAAAGTTGTTTCAAGTAGTTTTTTTAGTTGATTTTCTAGAGTTCTCTAAGTATATACCATTAGTTCATCTGCAAAGAGTGAAAGTTTTGTTTTCTCATTGTCTATTCTAATGTCTTCAATTTCTTTATCTTTTTTTTACTACTGATATATATTCTAATATATATTGAACAATAGTGGGGATAATGGGTATCCTTGTTTCATTCCTGATCTTATTGGAAATGCTGCTGGTTTATCCCTATTACATATAATGCTTGCTACATCACAGTTATTTTGAGAATTCCCTCTTCTCACTCCAGATTGAAACTTCTCTCATAACAAAGAAATTAAACAAAAAATAAAATAGGATGAGTTCAAAGCCTCTACCTCTTTGCATAGTAGAGAAAGCAATGCTTCATATACATTCTCTGCAACCAATACTGGTTTTTCAGTTACTCAAAATATGAAATCCTTTTCAGTACTCATTTAATTTACATTTCTATGGAAGTAGTATACATATTGGGGGACTGACCATTAATAGCCCAGTCCTAGGAACTCACACATTCTCATACCATTCACCACTTGGATGCTAGGAATAAGCCTGCTTCTGGAAGATCATAATATGACTTAGAGAGACCCTGCTCTTTATTTTGGATTGGGTGCAAATATTTCATAATTCTTTCCTGACTGTTTACTCTGTGATAGAAAAAAAAAGACCTTTTGGTTATCTATTAGCCAAAGATATTAAAAAGTTAAATCTAGCTTTCTCTGTCTCTTTTCCTGCTCTCATGCTATGTGTCTGCTTGGGAATAATGCTCAGGGTGGGAAGAGAGACTTCAGATTTATATCTTCCCCTAAATTAAGGTCATGCATTCCACAAAAGCATGCTTCTGCTATTAACTTCTGTCTTTGCAGTGTCTATTCTTTCCTGATCTTAAGAGGAGTGTTGGAGTCCAGACAGATGATTACTATTTTGTGAACTTTAAATGTTTAGAAGAGTCTTCAGAGGGCAGCTAGGTGGCGCAGTGGATAGAGCACTGGCCCCTTAATAATTACCTAGCTGTGTGGCCTCGGGCAAGCCACTTAACCCCTTCACCTTGCAAAACAAACAAAAAAAAAAAAGAAGAAGAAGAGGCTTCAGAGTGAATAACATCTATAGTCAGTATAACCCAGAGGAAGGACCAAATGATGTGGGTGATTTAGGTTATCACTAATCGACTCAGAAGTGCAGGTGTAAAAGAAAAAAGAGATTTATTAAGAAGTCATTACTAAAATAAAGAAGTCATTATGGGTTGCAGCTAGGTGGTGCAGTGCAGTGCATAGAGCACCGGCTCTGGAGTCAGGAGGACCTGAGTTCAAAAGTGACCTCAGACACACAATACTTACCTAGGTGTGTGACCTTGGGCAAGTCATTTAACTCCATTGCCTTACAAAAACCAAAAAAAAATAATAATTATGGGGCAGCAAGGTGGCATAATGGATAGAGTGCAGACCCTGGAGTCAGGAGGACCTGAGTTCAGCCTCCTAATAATTACTTAGTGGTGTGTCCTTGGGCAAGTCACTTAACCTCATTGCCTTACAAAAAAACAAAAAAGTCATTACAACACCAAGAAAGAGAAAGAGAAAGTTAAAGATATCTTTGAAAGTCACTTGGATTTTATGTATTGCAAATTAACCAGGCCAACCAGTTGAGGATTAATTTGCCTAGATGAGGTCAGAAGGAAAAAGAGACTTAACCCACTCTGGATCCATGCAAAAGAAGGTGTTTTGGGAGTGGTCCAAGTACTGGAATGGAGAGTTTGCCTTTTGGGAGTAGTTGGGGGTCTTGCATTGGAGAGATTATTCGTGGTTAGGGTGGTAGAGGTCTTAGTCTGAGGTGAATTAAGATCACCGTGAGCACCTGTGTAATCTAGTTTCTAGTTTGAGCCAAAGGTGAAAGCATGGCCAAGATCAAAATTAAATACAAGAGGAAGTGTTTTAACAGTGCAGAGGCTACAAGGATCAATAAAATTACAGAATGTTAATGGTATAAAAGATTACAAAATTTGTTTCCAGTTAGTATTTCCTATACCTATAATTCCCTGCTTCACTAGGAGGTCCAACCCAGCAGAGAATTATCTGGTAGTCATGTTATCATTTACAAAGCAAGGGAACAAATCATCCTGAAGCTATGCCATACTTAGAATTGAACTTGATGAACCAAATGCCACTTTAATTGTGAATCCTCTCTTTCCAGGGGAGTAAAGAATCTTATGGAAAAGTTAAATAAGTAAATAATCTCACGAAAAAGCTAAGCAGTATTAATTGAATGGTTAATACTGGAGGCACCAATCATTGGGTCAATCAGTGATCTAGGGTAGATACTAACCTGCACTGGCAAATGAGACTGGGGAAAATACTAGGATGGGGACTTGAACTAATAGCATTAGTAAGAACCTCCAAATTCTCAGAAGTACCCTTAGAACCCTGAGGGGGAGATAGCCACCCTATAAGAGGGCTTGACTTGGCAGTGTGAAGAGTTTGAGTTGGAAGAAGGGCCACTCTCCCTACCCTCCAACTCACCTTGAGTCTTCATGTCCTACAGATATTATGTTCTTTTAGTTCTGCTTAATTTAGTCTATTCATATTATTCTTGTTGATCCTTATATTTAATCTACATTCTATATTTTTTTTAGGTTTTTGCAAGGCAAATAGGGTTAAGTGGCTTGCCCAAGGCCACACAGCTAGATAATTATTAAGTTTCTGAGGTTGGATTTGAACTCAGGTACTCCTGACTCCAGGGCCAGTGCTTTATCCACTACGCCACCTAGCCACCCTTAATCTACATTCTGTTGTTTTCCAATGTTTCCTTCATTAATGTTATTATAATCAGCATGTATATTATTTTCCTAGTTCTTTTTTTTCTCTGCAATTTCATATAAGTCTTCCCATGGTTCTCTGAATTTTTCATCTTCATCATTGTTTATGGAATAATTCATATACCATAGTTTGTTTAGCCATTCCCAAAGTGATGAGTGCCTGGTTTCCTTCAAGCTCTTTGGTATTGCAAAAAATAATTCTGTGATATATAAGATCTTTCTATCATGAATTCTACCAAGGCATGAACCCAGTAATGGGAGCATTGGATCAAAATATAGAAATGGTTTTGTGACTTTTCTCATATACAATTAATTCTGTTCATTGCTTGGGTTTTTTTTTTAAGTTTTTGCAAGGCAATGGGGTTAAGTGGTTTGCCCAAGGCCACACACAGGTGGGTAATTATTATGTGTCTGAGACAGGATTTGAACCCAGGTACTCCTGACTCAAGGGCCGGTGCTCTACCTACTGCACCACCTAGCCGCCCCATTGCTTGTTTTTAAAATGTCAATTTATTCCATCTTGACAGATATATTAAGGAACAATTTGAACATTTTGCTTATGTACAATTTCATCTTTGAAAAAGAGCCAGAGGGTGGCTAGGTGGCGTAGTGGATAAAGCACTGGCCCTGGAGTCAGGAGTACCTGGGTTCAAATCCTGTCTCAGACACATAATAATTACCTAGCTGTGTGGCCTTGGGCAAGCCACTTAACCCCATTTGCCTTGCAAAAACCTAAAAAAAAAAAAAAAAAAAAAGAACCAGAAGGCAGAAAACTGCACCACTTCAAAATAATTCATAAGCTGCATCATTTCCAATGTTCACAAATTCATTTAAAACCTTTTTCAAGGAAAAACATAAGAGTATGGTATATCTTTTGGTGCAGTTGGAGCTATGGGTGGAGGAGGATTGTTGACTTTGTGTGGTAACAGGTATTTACAAGTTGAACAGCAACCCAAGGTTGGGAGGGTGCTGTTGCCATTTATTTTATTATTTAAGTATATTTCTTTTTTTTTTTTTTAACATTTCTATATTATATTTTATTTTGAATTTTTTTACAATTTCCCCCCTAATCTTGCTCCCCCCCCCCCCATAGAAGGCAGTCTGCTAGTCTTTACATTGTTTCCATGGTATACATTGATCTAAGTTGAAAGTGATGAGAGAGCAATAATATCATTAAGGAAGAAAAATAAAGTATTGTGCCTGATTGTTACACTAATGGAATGAACAAGTCCATCAAGGTTGGTCATCACTCCCATATTGCTGCTAGGGCTCAGTGTTCCTCTGGTTCTGCTCATTTCACTCAACATCAGTGCATGCAAATCTTTGCGGGTTTCCTTGAATTCCCAACCCTCCTGGTGTCTAATAGAACAATAGTGTTCTGTCACATACATATACCACAGTTTAAGTCATTCCCCAACTGAAGGACATTTACATTAATTTCCAGTTCTTTGCTACCACAAACAGAGCTGCTATGAATATATTTGAACAAGTGATTTTTTGTATACTTTACTAAAATATTGTTGTTTAAGAGTAAATGTATTACTCCCTCCCTCCCCAAAATATAGACCCTCCTCTCCCTGGGGCAGAACTCTGCTGTTTGCCTATACTCAGATCCAGGTTGCAGTTTGACCCTCCATATTAAATAGTAGGGATCCACCTCACAGCTCCAGGGCACAGCGGGAATGCCTGTGGTCATCTACATATCAAAGCACAGGCAAGAGAGTATCTGCCCTTGGAGGAATAAAGGTCCCAGTGGGGTGTACAAAACTACCCCCAAAGTGAGTGTCCCAATAATACTCAAAAGCTCAGGAAGCACCCCAAAACCAGGCACAGGCTGGAGAAATGAGTAAACAGAGAAAAAAGAGGAACATCATTGAGAAATACTTTGACAATGATCCCAAGAAGGATCAAAACACTCAATCTGAACATGAGGAAGTATAAGCTCCTGCATCTAAAGACTCCACAAAAAATGGAAGTTGGGCTCAGGCTATGATACAGCTCAAAAAAGATTTTGAAAATCAAGAAATCAAGTAAGGGAGATAGAAGAAAAATTGGGGGAAAATGAGAGAGATACAGGGAAAACATGAAAAAGAAGTCAGCAGCTTAGTCAAGGAGATCCAAAAAAAAAATGCTGAAGAAAATAATATGTTAAAAACCAGCATAGGTCAAATGAATAAAATAGTTCAAAAAGTTATTGAGGAGAAGAATGCTTTAAAAAGAATTCCATGGCAAGATGGAAAAGATGATAAGAAAGCTCTCTGAGAAAAACAAATCCTTCATATGTAGAATGGAGCTAAAGGAAGCTGATGACTTTATGAGAAATCAAGACAATACTTCAACACCAAAAGAATGAAAAATTAGAAGAAAATGTGTAAAGCTCATTGAAAAAACAACTGATCTGGAACACAGATTCAGGAAAGGTAATTTAAAAATTACTGGGATACCTGAAAGTCATAATCAGGAAAAGAGCCTTGACCTCATTTTTAAAGAATTCCTACAGGAAAATTGCCCAGATATCCTAGAAGCAGAGGGCAAAATAGAAATTGAGAGAATCTACCGATCTCCCTCAGAAAGAGATCCAAAAAAAAAAAAACCCAACCCCTAGGAATATTATAACCAAATTCCAGAACTCCCAAGTCAAAGAGAAAATATTACAAGCAGTCAGAAAGACACAATTCAAATATTGTGGAACTGCAGTCAGGATCACACGGGACTTAGCAGCAATATATTTAAGTATTTTTTTTTTTTAGGTTTTTGCAAGGCAAATGGAGTTAAGTGGCTTGCCCAAGGCCACACAGCTAGGTAATTATTAAGTATCTGAGGCTGGATTTGAACTCAGGTACTCCTGACTCCTGGGCTAGTGCTCTATCCACTGTGCCACCTAGCTGCCAACTAGCCACCCTCTATTTAAGTATTTCTTACAGGTATAAAACAGGTATAAAATAATGTCATCATTTTTATTAGGTCCCTATTTATTTAATGTGTCATAGATAGTTTTTGGGTGCTATCCCCAACCCCGAGGTAGCTGGTGATTCAATGAATAGAGCACTCAACCTGGAGTCAGGAAGTCAAATCTAGTTCCAAACACTCCCTAGCTATGTGACCCTGGGTAAGTCTGATTGCCTGACAAAAAGAAAGAAATGGAAAACTACTCTAGTATTTTTGCTGAGAATACTAGTGGACAATTGGTCCAAAGAGTCCGACATGACTGAATGACTGAACAACAACAACTCACTACCCCAGTTTTTTCAGTAAGACTTTAAGATTGTAAACTCCTTGAAGGCCTAGATAATCTTTTGGCTCTTTTGTATCCTCAATGCTTAGCCCAGTGTCTGGAAAATGGTAGGCATTTAATAGATGTTTATTGATTGATTGGTTTTTATTGCACCTGTATCCCTTGACTCCCAGGACCTTTTGATTAAAACTCTCCTCATTGATAGAGATTGATTCCTCAATGTTTCAGATTGTGTGAAGGATGGAGTTGGTGAAAGCCCCAGAGAAGAGAGATACTGGTTCCAGCATCTGGCTTCTAGCTTAGAGAAAGATGATGCACAATTCTTGATTTTGTTCATATTCCTAAAGAGAGAAAGATTTGTCATGATAAAAATCTGTGATAAAGAGCAACTAAGGTATAAAGTTTGAATCATGATCAATCAATTAGCAAGGCTAGTAACTGCCAATTAAAGGAATCCAAGGCTCCTCAGTAGCTTAAGGATTCATCTGATAATCAAGACAGTTCTTTATAATCCTACAGAGGAAAATAGACAGTGACTTCAGTCTAATGCAATAGAGGCATGTATATATAACTTCTAATTGATCAGTGCTTAGGTGACTTAACTGCAATTTTTGCTGGTTTATCACCAGATTAACATCCTCTGGGAAGTTCCTGTGGTTGGAACTTTCTTTTTTTTTTTAATTTTATTTTTTAATTATTTGTTTGTTTATGTATTTATTTATTGGGGGGGTTGGGGGTAAGGCAATGGGTTAAGTGACTTGGCCAAGGTCACACGGCTAGGTAATTAGTAAGTCTGAGATCACATTTGAACTCAGGACAAACTCCTGACTCCAGGGCTTATGCTCTATTCACTGTGCCACCTAGCTGCCCCAGTTGGTACTTTCTGAAGGAGTACAGGACACTTGTGATTTGCATGCTAATAAATTCCATCAAATTAGAATAGTAACTGAAGATATTGTGGCTGGAAACTCCTGAGAAAGAAAACTTAGTGAAGGGTGAAGCATGGCTTATGTTGAAAAAAGAGGAGATTAACAGCTTCAGACTTATGGAGTTCAAATGTAGTTCAAATTCATATATTAAGAGAGTATTTTTAATATATAGCAGTTTGATCATTAATACATAGGAAACTGATGAAGACAATTAAAATAATACAAAATAAAGTGGGGTATCAATTTTCAATTCTACCGATTGGGAAGAATGCTCATTCCTTTTTTCAACTTACTCTACTGAAGCCTTCAGGGAATGTCCCCTTGGGTCAAATCTGAGACTGTCTTGGTTAACTTTCTCCCAATGGGAGACCTCATTTACTCTGTGTATTACTTGGTATGTATTCTCATATGTATACTTTCACTAATTTTCAATTTGCTTTCTATTTGGATAAAGATCTTATTTGTTTTTCACTAGATGTATTCATTGAGGGAAGGGGGTTAAGCCTCTGATACATAGTTTAGATACTTCTTCCCTAGGAGGGTAGAACAATCAGGAGCATGGCTTGAACCTAAAAATTATTCCCCCTAGAATGACAATATTTAAAGAAGTAATCTGATATAATTCTAGTTTGGTAACCTCTTTCTTTGAAGAGAATGGTCAGCCTTTGTCCCTAACTAGCTGCTTCCTCTCCTGATAGTAATTTAAGTCTCCTGTGGAGAAGGATGAGGGATGGAGATTCTAGAACTATCTATTCTTGACTCCCTGTGAATTCCATCTAAATAGACCTATGTGGATACAACAACCAATATGGAGAAAACACAATGCTCACAGACCTCTATGCATAATTTTGCATTACATTGCAGGAATGCATATGTCACCATATAAGAGAACTGACAGTTATTCCAAATATTTGGACCAATTCCCAGCTTCACCAACAGTGTTTTTTTTTGTCTGTTTGTTTTTTTAGGTTTTTGCTAGGCAGTGGGGTTAAGTGGCTTGCCCAAGGCCACACAGCTAGGTAATTATTAAGTGTCTGAGACTGGATTTGAACCCAGGTACTCCTGACTCCAGGGCCGGTACTTTATTCACTGTGCCACCTAGCCGTCCCCACCAACAGTTTTTTAATGTATCTCAACACACATCAATTAAGTGCTGTCTACTAACTGTGCTAGGTATTAGGGATACCAGGAGAGGAAATTAAGTAGTCCCTCTTCTACTAAGAAGATGCATCTTCTATACAGACAAATATGTTAGGATAAGGTGGTTTGAGGAAGAAAAGTGTACTAATACCTGGAGAAATTAGGAAAGGTCTCAACATAGGAGGTGGAAACTAAGCTGAGTCTGGAAGGAAGTTGGTAATTCCAAAATGTAGCAATGAGGGGTGAAAGCATCCCAAGCATGAATTATAGTCTGTTCAAAGGCATGGGGACAGGCAATAGTATACCAAGTTTAGGATACAGTAAATAGATCAGTCAGATCTTTTGTAAAATACAAGGAAAAAATAACTGGAAAGGTAGATGGGTATCAGATTGTGAATAACTTTAAATACCAAGCTGAGGATTTACATTTTATGTTATCCTAGAGACAATAGGGAGCCAATGAAGATTTTTGAGTAGGGGAGAGTCAGGCCTGTGTTTTAGGAATATTAATTTGAGAAGAGTGCCTTAAAAAGTAGAATTGACCAGCTGGAAAAAAAGAGATAAAAACTCTGAAGAAAACAACTCCTTCTAGCAATTAGAGAAGAAAAAGAAATTGAAGGAATTAGAATTAGGAAGGAAGAGACAAAACTCACTCTTTGCAGATGACATGATGGTCTACCTATAGAATCTCAAGAAATCATACAAAAAACTACTGGAAACAATTAGCAATTTTAGCAAAGTTGCAGGTTATAAAATAAACCCTCATAAATCATCAACTTTTCTATATATGTTTAGCAAGATACAGCAGGAAGAGCTGAAAAGAGAAATCCCATTAGACAATATAAAATACTTGGGAATCTATTTGCTAAGACAGACTCAGAATCTTTTTGAAAACAATTATAAAACACTTCTCACACAAATTAATTCAGATTTAAACAACTGGGCAAATATCAACTGTTCATGGATAGGGAGAGCTAATATAATAAAAATGACAAGTCTACCCAAACTAAACTATCTGTTTAGTGCCCTACCAATCAAAATTCCAAAAAATTACTTTAATGAGTTAGAAAAAATTGTAAGTAAATTCATATGGAGAAATAAAAAGGGAGGGAGTGGAGCCAAGATGGCAACAAGAGTGGATCCTGTCCTAGGTGCTCTATCATAAATCTTTGAAACTAAGGACTCTAACTAAATTTTTGAGAGACAAAACCCACAGAGGGAACCAATGAGGCAATTCTCCTACTCAAGGTAATCTGGAAAAGAGCAGAAAGGTTCTGCTCCCCAGGGTTGGAGGAGCAGCCTGCCAGAGGGGTGGCCCACCAGAGTGAAAGAACTTCAGCCTCCCAGAGGCAGCCCCAGGGCTCTGGGAGCCATGGCTCACAGCAGCGGGGAAGTTTCCTGAGCTATGCCCCCAGGGAGCACCTGGCACAAATTGGGGGAACAGGGGGGACCTCTGCCAGAGCAAGCAGCCCTCAGGGCACACAGCAAGCAGTGTGGTCTTTCCACAGTCCAGATCCAGGAACAGAAGCAGGTGGAGCAGGTAAGCAGGAACCCCTAGGGCGTGAGCCCATTGAACCTAGGGAGTTGAGTGAAGAGAGAGAGACTGCAGAGCTCTACCCATGGAACAGGATTCTGGGGTTCTGACCACATTCAGATCCTGATCGCAGTCTAGGCCCCCCCAATAGAACGGCAGGGCCCCCCCCCCACCTCAACCCCTTAGCAGAAGGGGGTGCATATGGTCATTCACAGACCAGGAGGGAGTACAGAGCCTCACACACTGAGAACTTTGTGGGAGTGTCCCAAAAGCTCAGGAAACACCCCAAAACCAGGCTTAGGCTGGGAAAATGAGCAAGCAGAGAAACAAGAGGAACAGCATTGAGAAATACATTATCTATGATCCCAAGAAGGATCAATATACTCAGTCTGAAGATGAGGAAGCACAAGCTCCTGCATCTAAGGACTCCAAGAAAAATAGAAATTGGGCTCAGGCTATGACAGAGCTCAAAAAAGACTTTGAAAATCAAATGAGGGAGTTAGAAGAAAAACTGGGAAAAGAAATGAGAGAGATGCAGGAAAACATGAAAATGAAGTTGGCAGCCTATTCAAGGAAATCCAAAAAAATGCTGAAGAAAATAGCATGCTAAAAACCAGCTTAGGTCAAATGGATAAAACAGTTCAAAAAGTTATGGAGGAGAAGAATGCTTTAAAAAGCAGAATGGGCCAGATGGAAAAAGAGATAAGAAAACTCTCTGAGGAAAACAAATCCTTCAGACAAAGAATAGAACTCAGGGAGACTGATGAATTTGCCAGAAATCAGGAATCAATACTTCAAAACCAAAAAAATGAAAAATTAGAAGAAAATGTGAAATATCTCATTGTAAAAACAACTGATATGGAAAACAGACTTAGGAAAGATAATTTAAAAATTATTGGAATACCTGAAAGTCATGATCAGGAAAAGAGCCTTGACATCATTTTCAAAGAATTACTACAGGAAAATTGCCCTGATATCCTAGAAGCAGGGGGCAAAATAGAAATGGAGAGAATCCACAGATCCCCCAGAGAAAGAGATCCCAAAAAACCAACCCCTAGGAATATCATAGCCAAGTTCGAGAACTCCCAACTCAAGGAGAAAATATTAAAAGCAGCCAGAAGGACACAATTCAAATACCATGGAGCTGCAGTCAGGATCACACAGGACTTAGCAGCAACTACATTGGAAGCTCGTAGGGCTTGGAATAGAATATACCAGAAGGCAAAAGATCTTGGAATGCAACTGAGAATCAACTACCCATCAAGGCTGAATGTCCTCTTCCAGGGAAAAAGATGGACTTTCAATGGACCAGGGGAATTTCAAATGTTCCTTTTGGAATGGCCAGAGCTGAACAGAAGGTTTGATCTTCAGATACAGGACTCTGGTGAAGCATAGAGATTGGAGGAGAAGGGGAAAATATGAGAGACTTAATGATGATGAACTGAATGTATTCCTGCATAGAAAAATGACACTGATAATACTCATATGAACCTTCTCAGTTAATAGAGCAGGTAGAAGGAGCTTCTTATAGATGAAGCACAGGAGAAAGCTGAATTTGAAGATATAATATATTGTAAAGTGGAGTCAATAGAAAAAAGGGAAATGTAATGGGAGAAAGAAAAAGGAGATGAGGAATAGGCCAAGATATGTCATATAATAAGATTTTTCTTTATTACAATGAGCTATTGCAATGATATGGAAGGGGGGAAGGCAAGGGGGAATGAGGGAATCTTCGCTCTCATCAGAGGTGGCTAGGAGAGGAAACAGCATATATACTCAATGGGCTATAGGCATCTGCAGTAAGAAGAAAAAGCGGGGCACAGGGGGAAGGGGGGGGGATGTGAGTGATGGAGGAGAGGATGGATCATGGGGGGAGAGTGTTCAGATATAACACATTTTCTTTTTGACTTCTTGCAAGGGGCTGGGATTGGATGGCCTGTCCAGGACCATAGGGCCAGGTAGATGCTGGGTCTAAGGGGTGGTAGGGGGGCTTGGGACCTCTTGGCCCCAGGGCCAGGGATCTGTCTGCTGTGCCACTCAGCTACCCTACAGCAGAGTCAGAGTGAAAGGAGAGAGAGAAAACAGAGTACATGGGTACATGGTAGTGGAGAAATATGAAAGGAGGGAGTTGTGATCAGCAATGGCAATGGTGGAAAAATATGGAAGTAACTTTTGCAATGAACTTATCAAAAAGGATGTGATCCACCCACAACAGAGTTGTTGGTGTTGGAACAAAGACTGAAGCATATTTATTATTATTATTATTATTATTATCATTATTATTATTTTGGGGGGTGCAGCACAAATGGGGCTGGGTGGCCTGCCTGGGGCTGCATTGCAGGGTGATCATTGGGTGTCTGAGGCTGAATTTGGACCCTGGGTGCTCCTGGCTCAAGGGCCAGTGCTCTGTCTGCCACCCAGCTACCCCCTACAATTATTACTATTTTATTTTATTTTGGGTCTTTTTCCTTTTCTTTTTTTGTTTTTTGCAGGGCAGTGGGGTTGGGCTGCCTTGCTTGTCACACAGTTGGGTGATTGTTGGTTGTACAGGGCTGGATACTGGCTCAGCTGCTCCTGGCTCCAGGGCTGGTGCTCCATCCATTGTACCACCTGGCCATACCTACAATTATTACTATAATTTTTTTAATTTTAATTTTTTTCTCTCCCCTTTACTTTTTTGCTCAAGTCTATATTTTTGGGGGGGAGGGAGTATTCTGTATACTCTTAAACAAGAATATTTTATTAATGTATAAAAAACATTATTTGTACAAAATGAGAATAAATAAATATTAACTATCAAAAAATAAAAAAAAATAAAAAGTCAAGAATTGCCAGGAGTTTAATGAATAAAAGTGCAAAAGAAGGTGGCTTAGCCCTACCTGATCTAAAATTATATTATAAAGCATCAGTCATCAAAACTGTTTGGTGTTGGCTAAGAAATAGAGTGGTGGACCAGTGGAAATAGACTAGGTGTAAAAGCAGGAGAGGATTATAGTAATCTGCTGTTTGATAAACCCAAAGAGTCCAGCCATTGGGATAAAAACTCCCTCTTTGATAAAAACTGCTGGGATAATTGAAAGTTAGTATGGAAGAAACTTAGATTAGACCAACACCTCACACCCTTTACCAAGATAAGATCCAAATGGTTACAGGACATAGACATAAAAAACAATACTATAAGCAAATTAGAAGATCAAGGACTAGTTTACCTGTCAGATCTATGGAAAGGGGAGCAGTTTATGACTGAGGAAGAGTTGGAGAACATCACCAAAAATCAATTAGATGATTTCAATTACATTAAATTAAAAAGCTTTTGCACAGATAAAACCAATGTAACCAAGATCAAAAGAAATGTAGTAAATTGGGAAACAATCTTTACAACTAATGATTCTGACAAAGGACTCATTTCTAAAATATACAGAGAACTGAGTCATATTTTTAAAACAAAAAGCCATTCCCCAATTGACAAATGGTCAAAGGATATGCAAAGGCAATTTACAGATGAGATCAAAGCAATCCATAGCCATATGAAAAAATGCTCTAAACCATTAATTATTAGGGAAATGCAAATTAAAGATTCTCTGAGGTACCACCTCACACCTCTCAGATTGGCCAGTATGACCAGGAAGGATAATGATCATTGTTGGAAGGGATGTGGGAAATCTGGGACAATATTAAACTGTTGGTGGAGCTGTGAACTCAACCAACCCTTCTGGAGAGCTATTTGGAACTATGCCCAAAGGGCAACAAAAATGTGCATACCCTTTGACTCAGCAATACCACTACTGGGTCTATATCCTGAAGAGATGATGAAAAAGGGTAAAAACATCACTTGTACAAAAATATTTATAGCAGCCCTGTTTGTGGTGGCAAAGAATTGGAAATCCAGTAAATGTCCTTCAATTGGGGAATGGCTTAGCAAACTGTGGTATATGTATGTCATGGAACACTATTGTTCTGTTAGAAACCAGAAGGGAAGGGATTTCAGGGAAGCCTGGAGGGATTTGTATGAACTGATGCTGAGTGAGATGAGCAGAACCAGAAAAACAATGTATACCCTAACAGCAACATGGGAGTGATGATCAACCTTGGAGGACTCGCTCATTCCATCAGTGCAACAATCGGGAACAGAGTGCCTTCTGTATCCAGATAAGGAGCTGTGGAGTTTGAACAAAGTTGACGGACTATTCCCTCTAATTTAGAAAAAAAACAGATATTTTATTGTCTGGTCTTGTTACCTCTTAGACTTCTTGTCTCTTCCTTAAGGTTATGATTTCTCTCTCATCACATTCAATTTGGATCAAGGTACAGCATGGAAACAAAGTAAAGACTGACATTGCTTTCCCTGGGGGTGGGGTGGGGGGAGGGAAGTAAGATTGGGGGAAAATTGTAAAACTCAAATAATATCTTTAATAAAAATAAATAAAAAAAGAAAATAACTCCTTCAAATATAGAATGGAACCAAAGGAAGCTGATGACTTTTTTTCAAAATATTAATTTGGTGGCTGTGTAGACTAGAAACTGTTTATAATCTGGGTACTGTGTATCATGATCATTAAACAACTGTAAGATTTACCAGAATAGGGGGCGGCTAGGTGGCCTAGCAGATAAAGCACTGACCTTGGAGTCAGGAGTACCTGGGTTCAAATCCGGCCTCAGACACTTAATAATTACCTAGCTGTGTGGCCTTGGGCAAGCCACTTAACCTCATTTGCCTTGCAGAAACCTAAAACAAAACAAAACAAAACAAAAAAAGATTTACCAGAATAGAACACAATACTCTGCCCAAGGTAGAATACATCTGATATGATTTTTTTTTTTTGCCTTTCTTATTCTTCCTACTTGTGTGACCTTGGACAGGTATATTAACCAACTTGAGTCATGGTTTTCTTTTCTATAAAAGGTGGGTTGAACTAGATGACTTTTTTAGATTCCTTCCAAAAGGATAATAATGTAGACTAAACTTAAAAGCTTAGTATGTATGTTTTCTCCCCTCCCTAGAGTCAGTTATTAAACATTTACTAGAATACCACCAGTGAGCTAATGAATGGTCTGGAAACAAGACTCTCATCTTCATTCTTTAATCTATACTTTTCTTAATGTGATGACATTAATGATGACATTAGGGTTTGGGAGCTAATATGATTTATATGACCAAAGGAACATAGATTTGGGGTTGAAGGCACCTTAGAAGCCATCTGGTCTAACCCCTTTATTTTTCCAGATGAGGAAACTTAGACAGACAGAGAAGATAAGTGATTTCCCCAGGGTCACACAGCTAATTAGTGTCAGAGGCAGAATTTGAACCCAGGGCTTCCTAACTACAATTCCAGCATTTGATTCACTCTGCCACACTGATTACAGATCTTTTTCTCATGGACCATCTTCTAGATGTGCCTTCTCCAAGTTGATTTTGTTTAATGCTAATGTTGGACTTCTCAATTAAATTTCTTCTTAGGCACTTTGATGAATCATTCTAGCCTGTCAAAGTATCTGCTCATTAGGGTTGGTAGAGTTGTAACCTGATCCAATCATGCTGGAGAACAATTAGGAACTATGTCCAAATCAATCTTGCCCAAAGCAATCAAACTGTGCTTACCCTTTGATCCAGTAATACCACTACTAGGTCTTTACCCCAAAGAGATCATAAAAAAGGAGAAAGAACCTATATGTACAAAAGTATTAATAGAAGCTGTTTTCATCGTGGCAAAGAATTGGACATGCCCAACATTTGGGGAAAGGCTGAACATGTTGTGGCATATGAATGTGATGGAATATTATTGTGCTATAAGAAAGGGTGAGCAGGAGAATTTCAGAAAAATCTGGCAAGAATTACATGAACTGATGATAAATGAAGTGAGCAGAACTAGGAGAACATTGTGACAGTAACAAGCAACATTGTGTGACAATCAATTATGATAGACTTAGCTCTTCTCAGCAATACAATGATCAAAAGTCTCATGATGCAAAAAGTTATCCATATTCAGAGAAAGAATTGATGGAATTTGAATGCAGATTAAAGCATACTATTTCCACATTTTTTTGCTTGTTTTCATGATTTTTCCCCTTTGTTCGGTTTCTTCTTTCACAATATGCCTAATGTGGAATTGCAAGTATATAACCTATTTCAGATTGCTTCCTCTCTTAGGGAGGGGAGAGGAAGGGGAAGGAGGGAAAAAAATTTGAAACTCAAAATCTTATTTTAGAATTTTTTTTTTTTGCAATGCAATAGGGTTAAGTGGCTTGCCCAAGGCCACACAGCTAGGTAATTATTAAATGTCTGAGGCCAAATTTGAATTCAGGTACTCCTGACTCAAGGGCCAGTGCTCTATCCACTGCACCACCTAGCCACCCCTCAAAATCTTATTTTAAAAATGAATGTTAAAAACTATCTTTATATGTAATTAGAAAAAATAAAATACTATTTTCAAAAGTTTTTGTTCATTATAAAAGGAAATACCCCAATGATTAGAGAGCAATGCAAATGTGGAATGGGTTACCCCAAGAATTGTGGATTTATCTATTATGGATGATATACCATCTGAACCTAGAAACTACATGTGAGGGATGCTCATATAGACCTATTAGATTCTGAGGACCCATTCAGCTTTGAGATGCCATGTCCTCTCTCTTTTTTTTTTTTTAGCTTTTTGCAAGGCAAATGGGGTTAAGTGGCTTGCCCAAGGCCACACAGTTAGGTAATTATTAAGTGTCTGAGGCTGGATTTGAACCCAGGTACTCCTGACTCCAAGGCCGGTGCTTTATCCACTACGCCACCTAGCCACCCCCATGTTCTCTCAAACTATAGACAAGCTCCTGTTCAGGGATTAGATTCAAGTTGGATCAGATGACCATAAAAGTCTCTTCCAATTCTGAAATTCTGTGAGTGTGAAATCTGTCTCTGAGTAACTTGCATTCAAGGCTGATTTCTACTTTCTGGGGTAAACCAGAACAAATCAAATCTATTTTCCACTGAATAGCTCTTCAGTAGTATAAGATGAGCATTCTGTCTCCCTCTTAAGTCTTTTCTTCTCCAGATTACATACTACTAGTATGTAACTGGGAAAAATGAAATATCAAATTTAAGGGACAAAATGATACTTTCCTTCCCTCCCAAAATTAAGATGGCAGAATTTTCCTGTCTTCTGATAGAGCCATGTCTTTCTAAAATATATGGCATACAAGGTAGAGCTAATATATAAAAATGACAATTTTACCAAAAACTAAACTGTTTAGTGCCCTACCAATCAAAATTCCAAAAAATTACTTTAATGAGTTAGAAAAAATTGGAAGTAAATTCATATGGAGAAATAAAAAGTCAAGAATTGCCAGGAGCTTAATGAAAAAAAGTGCAAAAGAAGGTGGCTTAGCCCTACCTGATCTAAAATTATATTATAAAGCATCAGTCATCAAAACTGTTTGGTGTTGGCTAAGAAATAGAGTGAAGGACCAGTGGAATAGACTAGGTGTAAAAGCAGGAGAGGATTATAGTAATCTGCTGTTTGATAAACCCAAAGAGTCCAGCCATTGGGATAAAAACTCCCTCTTTGATAAAAACTGCTGGGATAATTGAAAGTTAGTATGGAAGAAACTTAGATTAGACCAACACCTCACACCCTTTACCAAGATAAGATCCAAATGGTTATAGGACATAGACATAAAAAACAATGCTATAAGCAAATTAGAAGATCAAGGACTAGTTTACCTGTCAGATCTATGGAAAGGGGAGCAGTTTATGACTGAGGAAGAGTTGGAGAACATCACCAAAAACCAATTAGATGATTTCGATTACATTAAATTAAAAAGCTTTTGCACAGATAAAACCAATGTAACCAAGATCAAAAGAAATGTAGTAAACTGGGAAACAATCTTTACAACTAATGATTCTGACAAAGGACTCATTTCTAAAATATACAGAGAACTGAGTCATATTTTTAAAACAAAAAGCCATTCCCCAATTGACAAATGGTCAAAGGATATGCAAAGGCAATTTACAGATGAGATCAAAGCAATCCATAGCCATATGAAAAAATGCTCTAAACCATTAATTATTAGAGAAATGCAAATTAAAGCTTCTCTGAGGTACCACCTCACACCTCTCAGATTGGTCAATATGACCAGGAAGGATAATGATCATTGTTGGAAGGGTTGTGGGAAATCTGGGACACTATTACATTGTTGGTAGAGCTGTGAACTCATCCAACCCTTCTGGAGAGCTATTTGGAACTATGCCCAAAGGGCAACAAAAATGTGCATACCCTTTGACCCAGCAATACCACTACTGGGTCTATATCCTGAAGAGATGATGAAAAAGGGTAAAAACATCACTTGTACAAAAATATTTATAGCAGCCCTGTTTGTGGTGGCAAAGAATTGGAAATCCAGTAAATGTCCTTCAATTGGGGAATGGCTTAGCAAACTGTGGTATATGTATGTCATGGAACACTATTGTTCTATTAGAAACCAGAAGGGAAGGGATTTCAGGGAAGCCTGGAGGGATTTGTATGAACTGATGCTGAGTGAGATGAGCAGAACCAGAAAAACAGTGTACACCCTAACAGCAACATGGGGGTGATGATCAACCTTGGAGGACTTGCTCATTCCATCAGTGTCACAATCGGGAACAGAGTGCCATCTGTATCCAGATAAGGAGCTGTGGAGTTTGAACAAAGTTGAAGGACTATTCCCTTTAATTTAGGAAAAAACCGATATCTTATTGTGTGGTCTTGTTACCTCTAAGACTTCTTGTCTCTTTAAGGATATGATTTCTCTCTCATCACACCCAATTTGGATCAAGGTTACAACATGGAAACAAAGTAAAGACTGACAGAGTGCTTTCCATGGTGGGGAGGGAAGTAAGATTGGGGGGAAAATTGTAAAACTCAAATAATATCTGGAATAAAAATAAATTAAAAAATAAAATATATGGCATCCAAACTGAAAAAAAGTAACCCAAATATCAGACCAGGACAGGATATGAAGGGGCTACCTTATAATCTACTTCATTATGAATACTCTGGTTCCACTAATGTAGCCTTTGTTGTGGCTTTTAAGCTGGCATGTTACATTGTGATTCATATTAAGTTTCGGTCTTCTAAAGCTCCCAGATCTTTTTCTCATGAACTGTTATCCTGCTAGCTATTGATATCTTGACGTTGGACAATTGATTTTTTTTAATGATTGAATGAATTTTTAAAACCCATTAATTAAATACCTATTATGTTTCAGACCCCCCTGCTAAGCACATGGTTACAAATTCAAGCAGTCAAGACAGTTCCTGTCCTCCAAGGGTTATGTTCTAATAGGGAAGATAACATACAATGAACTCAAAAGGGAGAATGGAGCACTTTGGAGATGGCATTAAGGCTTGATTTTCTGCAATATAAAGTAAAAATTCATCTTATCAGAGTTAGGATACCCAGAGGCAGAGTCCAAGGTATAAAGTCTACACTTCTTTTTTCTTTTATTTTTTTACAAAACAATGGGGTTAAGTAACTTGGCCATGGTCTCACAGCTAGGTAATTATTAAGTGTCTGAGCTCAAATTTGAACTCAGGTCCTCCTGACTCCAGGACTGGGGCTCTATCCACTGCACCACCTAGCTGCCTGGAGTCCACATTTCTTTGAGGACTCCGTGGAATTTTGCATTTATACCATTACATTGATTGACTTTGCTGAACTCTTCTTCTTTTTTATTTTTTGTTATAAAGGATATTAAGATATGTAGGGAAGGGAGGCAGGGATATATTTGGAAAGGAAAATGATGTAAAAACAGAAGAAATCCATAAAATGGATAAAATAAAAAAACAGCAACACAATCTGAAAAAAAATACACAAAAGAAACAAAGGAGTCAGAGGCTGAATTCAAATCCAGTCTCAGTTACTACCTGTGTGACCCTGGGCAATTCACTTAAGCTCTGTATATCTCAGTTTTTCCATTTGTAAAGTGGGGATAATAAAAGCATCTAATATCAATCAATCAATAAAAATTTACTAAATATTTACTTCATGCCACACATAATACTTCACACTGGGAATAGAAAAATAAAAGGGAGATAATTCTTGCTCTCAAGAGGGCATCCTGTAGAGAGAAACAACATGTGCATAAATATTTGTTTATTCAAAATATAGGAATAGGATCTGCTATTTCATTGGTAGAGGAATTCTCATATGAGGAAACTCCTCATACCAAAGTAGGCTATTACTTTCTCTTGGCAATTTATGGCAAGTTGTATAGATCATGGAGAGGTCAAGTGATTAATGCAGCATCATGGGGCAGCTAGGTGGCACAATGAATAGAGCACCGGTCCTGGAGTCAGGAGGACTTGAGTTCAAATTTGACCTCAGACACATATTAATTGCCTCTCTGTGTGACCTTGTGCAAGTCACTTAACCCCATTGCCTTAAATAAATAAAATTTTTTTTTAAAAAATAGAAAATCTCAGCATCACAAAAGTTGTACCTGTTAGAGTCAGGATTTGAACCCAGGTCCTCCTGACCCAAGACTATTTCTCTACTTGGTACACCACATTGCCTCATATATACAAAACACATACAAAGAATGGGTTTAAAATTGAGAATGAGATATGCAGTCTTGGACATGGCCAGTATGGAAATTTGCTTTGTTGAATATTTTGAGTTTGCAGTGAACGCTTTACTTTCTGTTTCTAATTGTTCAATTGCAATGGCCGGGGGAAGGAAGTGATAACAATTATTTGTAAAAATAATGAAAGACAAAATAAAAAGTTTATTTCCCTCCCCAATATATGTGAAGGAATTTTTTTAAGAGGGAGAAGGGGAAATACCAGCAGCTAAAGGCAGAAAAGGTCTCATGAAGGAGAAGCTAACTGAGCTGAACTTCGAAGGAAATCAAAGTTGCTCCATACAATTTCAGAGTTGCTTATTACCTTCCAAAGATTGATGGAGGTGGTAGTTAAGAGACAAAAGTTACCTTCAGGTAGTGTATGTTGTCTTTGGGAGGATTCCTGGAGAACATGAGGAGAAACTGAAAGTGTTGGATTACTTAGATCCACTTATGGCTTTTAATCTATGTGACCATTTTATAGAGCCTCTGTTAAGTATGTGGGTCACATAGAATCTCAGTAAGGTTTGGAAGCTGATGTAAAGGAGATTCATTTGTACATATCCATGGATCCATCAGAACTTTTCTAGGAGTTGGTGATTTGTTATCATGAATTTGTAAGCCAGTTAATGAGCTCACTTGTTCATATATGGTTGAATAGGGGCAGCTAGGTGGTGCAGTGGATAAAGCACCGGCCCTGGAGTCAGGGGTACCTGGGTTCAAATCCGGTCTCAGACACTTAATAATTACCTAGCTGTGTGGCCTTGGGCAAGCCACTTAACCCCATTGCCTTGCAAAAACCTAAAAAAAAACCATATATGGTTGAATAATAGACCCAGAAATACAAAGTTGTCTTAAATTCTCTGAAGCCTTTTGGGAACCAATGGATAGATAGATATGAATAAGCTTTCAGACTCAATCAACACATGAATTATTCTCTTGTCTTTGCAAATTCAAATACAGATCTCAGCTTGGAGGATTTAGGATTAGCTCCATGTTAAGAGACTGGTGGGCCCCCAAAATAAGGTACAGTTTGCCACAGAAGCCTTAATACCAGGGAAACTCTAACACCCATGCACAGTCTGGAGTTCTTGGCTCTGAAGAGCATTGCCATTGATATATTCAAAGACAGGAAAGAAGCAGCAACTGTGACTCTGCTTGTCAGAGATAGGCAGCAGCCCTGGCCAGCATACATTTCTAGTCAAGGAAGACATGTAGTTGTAGATGCCTTGTCCCAGAGACAAGTGAAACCCTCATGTACCTAAAGGAGGGAAAATTCTATATAATATCCAGGGAAATTGGTTACAGACAAATGGTAAAAGTGATGAAAATTTGAGACTTTTATTAGATAGTGTGTTGGAAGTATATGTAGCCTTCATTTCACTGAATTAACTTTTTAAATCAAACTTCAGTAAGAAAAACCCCCTATGATTGAGTATGGTAGTCCCACTAACTTTCCTGGGCCCTCAACAAGTTCAAGTTTAGGGATGTGGGACTTTAATTATGATGAGCACTTTGCTTATACCATACTAGCAGATAGAACAACAGCCATAGGAGAGTTAGATGTAGTCAACCAGCTATTAGATTGGTTTACTGTATTGGAGGGGAAACTGGAGAAACTCTGAACTATGAGCCAGACAACAATGCCAGTGTTTACCTATGCTCTTTTGTCTTGAATATAACAGATGTGTTAGATTGTGTTACACTGAATGTAACAATGTATCCATTGACACATCAATTATTACTTGTTTTGAGTATGCATCTGTTTTAAGTATTTTTTCTTTGCTTTTATGTTAGGACCGTGACTATATTGCAGGTGCATTAGTCTGTTAACTATCCATTGTTATATTACTTTTTTATTTGACTATATGTTGCTAATTTTGCATATTTTGTTTTCCTTTAAGTCTACTGAGATATTATTATTGTTAAACTTTTCCTTTGCTGTAATGCATATATATGTAGGGCTATAAAATGTACATGTTACATATGTAATTTACACCTACAGTTGTTGAAATTTTGGTGTATATATATATATATATATATATTCCATGTTTTGTTTTTTTTCTGATTAACTAGCATTCATTTTCTTTCTTCTTCCTCCTCTTTCCTCCACTATGAAGAAAAACAATAACGACTTATAACCAATATAAATAGCCACACAAAACATTCTCTTGTTGGCCAGATCCAAAAATGTATGTCCCATTCTTCATATTTAGTCCATTCCATGGGGCAGCTAGGTGGCGCAGTGGATAAAGCACCGGCCCTGGAGTCAGGAGTACCTGGGTTCAAATCCGGTCTCAGACACTTAATAATTACCTAGCTGTGTGGCCTTGGGCAAGCCACTTAACCCCATTGCCTAGCAAAAAAACCCAAAACCATATTTAGTCCATTCCTTCTGTACCAGGAAGTAAGGGAACATTCTTTATCATTACACCTTTGCAAAATATCTCAAAAACCTTGAACTTGTGATTCTAACATCTTTGCAATAATGGTTAAATACTATACTTATCAGTTATTTTTTTCAACATTGTTCTTTTTATACAGTGTTGTTATAGTACAGATTGTTTTCTTCTGTTCACTCTTCATCAGTTCATATAAAACTTCCCAAGTTTCTCTGAAAGTCTCCATCAATTTTTATTGCACAATAGTATTCTTTCTCTTCTATTCACAGACTATAAGTTGTTCAATCATCCCCTGATAGCAGAGTATCCCTCTTTTTTGCCACCTCAGAAAGAGCTGTTATAAATATTTTTGTACATATGGGAATTTTCTGTCTTTCATCTCTTTGGGGATTATAGACCTATTAGTTGCATTCCTGGGCTAAAGATTTATAGATCTACTAACAGGGTATCAATGTTTTTGTTATCCTATAGACCTCTAACATTTCTCTTTTTTTGTGTGTGTGTTCTTCACCAATCTAATGGGAGTATGGTAGAGTCTCATTCTTTAATTTGCATTTATCTAAATCACTAAGACATCATTATTCCAGAAGTTTAATGATGAAGAATGTTTTCTACCTCCCAATAGAGGGGGATGAACTAAATTTGCCTAATAAATCATATATTTTTGAATATGACCAGTAAGGAAATATTGACAGTAGGAGGGGAAAAAAATAAAGGCTTGTTAATTACTTGTTAGTTTGGAGTTCTTACTTTGAGAATTCCATTTTCATGTATTTTTTTTTTTACCATTTGTTAATTGGAGATCAGCTCTTATTCTTATAAATTTGTATCAGTTAATTAGATATCTACAAAATGAGACTTTTATCAGGAAAAAACTGGCTTCAAAGAATTTTTTTCAAGTTAATTGTTTCTCTTCTAATCTTAGCTTTTTTTGCATTTGTATAATCTTTTAAATTTAATATAATAAAAATTGTCCACATTCTCATTTGTGATTTGTTTTTCCCTCGTTTAAACATTGACTTTTCTCCTATTTTTAGATATGAAAGGTATTTTTTTCTCTGTGATCCTCTAACTTATTTAGAATGTTGCTTTTATGTCTAGATAAAATATATAGTGTAAATGTTGGTCTAAGCCTAATTTCTGGCAGATTGCTCTTTAGTTTTCCAATCAGTTTTTGTCAAAAAGTGAACACTAAAACCAGCACCTAGAGTGTTTGAGTTTTCTTTAATACAAAACTAATAGGGTGTTAATTTTTTTCCTTCTTCTGTCAATTAGATATTTAATTTGTTTCACTGACCAGTGTTTTCATTTTGTAGATGAGTGAAAAATCCAAGAGACAGAGTTTCTGGGTATTTAATAATTTATTAATTTATAAATTGCTGCTCAGTGGTCTCTCCTAGTAGCCAAAGGTACTGAGATTATCAAATGTTTAATATCTTTGGAAAAGTGGGGGTCCATGACAGGCAGGAGATGTGGCAAAAGTCTTGAACTTCCCCTGTGAATAACTTGTCTTGATGACTTGATCAGGAGACAGCCTCCAGCACTCTGGATAAGAGAATCTATTTCTACTCAGATCCCTTCTTAAGCAGAATAATGTGAATATGTGTGTTTAGGGAGGGAGAGAAAGTTTTTTGAAGGACTTGAGCCTAATGCTTTTGGGGGCTAGAATTCTCCTGGATTAGATTCTATATATATTTTAATCAGAAATAAACTCACACCCAAGATAAAGGAGAACATTCTCTGAGAATTAAGGCTGATCTCATCATCAATCCTGTCCTTCAGAGACTGAGGAACCTACAAGGGCTACTCCCTGAATGGGGAAATCAATGGGGGGAGGAACCTCAGTTCTAATTTAATAATTGGTTATTAATAATACAAAAATAATAATAATTTCTCTCAGTTTTTTAAACTAGCACCACATTATTCTGATGATTATGGTACTGCATATATTCTTTGTTATGAGTGATACCCTAAGTTAAATTCTTAGGATGCTGGGTTAATCATCTTTAATCTGTTAAGTACTGATGTTATTTTCATAATCTGATGTGTAACTGTGTAACTGTATATGTCAGGTGTCAAGGGATTGCAAAATTCTTTACTCTAAGGAAGAATACAACACCCTCTTATTCAAGAAATTGGAATATAACTGAGATGAGTGCCTGTAGGGTGAGATAGAAATCCTTAGTGTAGTCTAATCTAAACTCAGGGCTATGACTGAGAAAATTTCATTCTGTCCTCTTGAGAAGGGCACATAAAAAGGTCAGAAGAAGTGAGAAATTATGTGGAGGTGGTGTAGCTGGGGGAATACTGGACAGAGAGAAATATTGTAATTTTTTTACTTTCCATATTAGAGGCAAATATTGTAATCCTTTCCTTTCTGTATTGACCTTGTACCAACAAGCCACCCATAAACCTTGTATTAACAAGGCACTAATGAGGCACCAAGCTGTATATCTGACACGTGTCACATATATCTTACCAAGAAAGGCACCCTCTGGTATGTATTCCTACATCTCATGCTGACTTCCATCCCATATATCTTGTTATTTAGACAGAAGACACCTGGGTTGGCATCTTAAAGTGATCTTAGCAGAGGGGAGGCTGAGGCACTCATCACATATATTTCTCTTAAGGGATGCTAAGGAACAACAAATTTGCTAGAACACCTGGACGCTAATTAGAACTATGACCTTGAACAAAAAAAGTAACCCCTCTGAACATGCACAGTGAACATTGCCTTAATCCATGTATTAGACGTGCCTTAGTGCCTCCCTAGTACCAACCTTACTCCTCCCCAGTTTCTCCCAGAACAGTCTTTTCCACAGTTTACCTTTTAAAAGGACTTTATAAAGTCCTTACTTATTCCCTCAGCTTTGATACATCCTTTTGTTTTTGTAAAGCAATGGGATTAAGCTACTTGCCCAAGGTCACACAGCTGTCAGACAGCTGTCAGATTATTTAATTGTCTGAGACAGAATTTGAACTCAGGTCCTCCTGATTCCAGGGCCAGTGCTCTATCCATTGTGCCACCTAGCTGCTCCACTTTGCTACTTTCTTAAGAAATTCTCTAAACTTTCCTGAGAAATATAGCTCATGTAACAATCTCTTGGCTGTGACAAAAATGTTGGGGTGTTATTTAGTTCTGGGTGTTTACAAAAGGACCAGCTCTGATCCAGAAGTATGAGGACAAAAAAAGTTTCTTACATATTAATGTGGTTAAGTAGAAGGAAAGGAAGGGAGAGGGAGAGAGATAGAGGGGTGTGTTTGTGTCTGTGTCTGTGTGTGTGTGTGTTGGAGAAAAGGCAGGGAAAAAAGCAGTTGTAAGCAACTGATCCCCTGAGGGCATTAGCTGCAGCAGCAACTGCTATTATTAGAAGACAAATAGCATAAAGAGGGGTATCGTAACATCAGTTTATGGGGGAATCATGCTCCCCAAGACTGGCTTCCCAAAGGAAGACCACAACTCAATTGAGGAAAGGGTGAGCTTTTAAAAGAGCTAAAAGGGAACAGATTAATTATAGAACATATTTCTCTGTCCAATATTTCATTTTACTTCCTTGTCCTTTATATCATTTTGGCTTTTGTGCTTAACCTATTTTCCATTCTTTCTTTCTTTAATGATTTATTTGCTTTTCTGTATTTGCCATGTAATTTTTTTTTTTTTTAGTTTTTTGCAAGGCAAATGGGGTTAAGTGGCTTGCCCAAGGCCACACAGCTAGGTAATTATTAAGTGTCTGAGATCAGATTTGAACCCAGGTACTCCTGATTCCAGGACCAGTGCTTTATCCATTGCGCCACCTAGCTGTCCCTTTGCCATGTATTTTCAAAAGATAATGGTTTCTCTAAGATATTCAATATGTATACATGTGCATTTATATCTCTGAGTGTATCCTTGAAAGCCATGAAGGGGGCAATGGAGAGAGACAGATAATCAAAGAGACAGAGACCAAAGGGATAGGGTAGGGAGAGAAATAGAGAAAGAGAATTTTCTCTCTAATTATTGAAACATTTTTCCCCCCAGATGAGGGTTTGAGTTAAAATAATTTTTATTGACATATTTTTTTAGCTTCCTCAAAGCAGAGAAAAGTTTAAATGAATACAGACATGGACAGTGAGTTAGTAGTGTTCTGGTCCAGGAAACTTGGTAAATAGGAGAAAGCTCCTCTGAGGCAGTGGCCTCAGGCAAATTTTTCTTTATTATCTCTGGCAGGTTTAATGAACCCCTAGCATCCCTGGGAAGAGTAGGGTATTGACTAAAGGAAAAGTCAAACCCAAACCGCCCCCCCAATACCTGGAGGAAAGAGCTGGAAAAGAACCTCTACCAACAAAAAGATAGGGGCCTGAGGAGGAAGAGTGGCTAATTTACAACCAAACACCTCCTCCAACTCTCAACTGCTGTTAGATATATAATATGGAATAGCTAAAATATGTGTACCAGATATATAGATATATATATATATATATATGTATATGGGGGCATTGTTTAAATATGTAGACCATATGTATGTGGGTTATTTAAATATATAGACATGGCTCAGGGATGGTATGGATATCTACCACCAGCATGATATCTGTGGAAAAGGAAGGTGAGCTGGGACAGCTAAGGTTGGGCAATCTCTCCTCTAATCTCCAAGACAGAGACTGAGCTAGAATTATAGCTATCTGATTTTTCCTCAAGTATCTCAGGTCTATGGATATAAGTCTGGGTTCAGAAACCTCTGTTGTGGAAAAATGTGGCTGACTAAACACTTCAGGGGTTCGAGCAAACATAAAAGAATTGATCCTACGGGCAGCTAGGTGGTGTAGTGTATAAAGCACCGACCCTGGACTCAGGAGTACCTGAGTTCAAATTTGACCTCAGACACTTACTAATTACCTAGCTGTGTGGCCTTGGGCAAGCCACTTAACCCTATTTGCCTTGCAAAAAAAAACACCTAAAAAAAAAGAATTGATCCCACTCTGACCCAGAAGAATTTAGGGAACAAAAAAGTTTATTTAAGATTGCTATGATTAACAGAAGCTAAGGAAAGAGAGATTAGCAGCAATAACAATAGCAGCTCCCCTGAGGAGAGCAGCAGTAAGGGCAGATATAGATATCATGCTCCCCAAGAGTGGGCTGGTTTCTCAGAGGGACACCAGGTAGCTGGTCAACTCAATTGAGTAGTGGGGGGCTTTTAAAAGGGACAGAAAATGAGATAATTAGGTATGTATTGGTGGGAGCTGTAACTCAGCAGAGATGAAGTAATTCGGAATTTATAGATGAGGGCTAGTAGCTCAAAGACAATATTTTCAGGCTAAGACAGAGATCTATTTTTTTTTTTAATCGATGGAGGGCTTATCTGATGCCTGGTGGCAGGGATTTACTAGCTATATAAAGTTCAATTATAGGAAGGCAATTAAAAAGTTTATTGAACTCATCTTGATAACTTGGACTATGAGATGGGAGTCAGTGTTAATGTAAGACCTGCTCATAGGTTAACTATTTGACACGGTCAGCAAAGAAACAGATTAGTTATAGATCATACTTCTCTGTCCAATATTTCCTCTTCTTCATTTGTTCTATACACATATAACTTATACTCACTAGCTTAGCTTCTCTTAATTATATAAACAACTATCAGAAACAGGGAACAGAAAATAAACCCTTTTATCCAAGTTAAACAACAGACAGGTAATAGAGAAATTTTGCAGATTAAGTCTTACTAAGAAAAGATAAGTATAAATGTGAAATTGTTTTGGACATAAGATCTCAGCTCAGACCAGGAGCCAAAAAATGATCTCATCCAAGGAAATTGTTCTCAACAGTCTTTAGACTGGTAGGCATTAAAGGTCAGAAATATTATGAGGTTAACTATCACACAGGTCCAAGTCTCAAAAGGGATATCATTCAAATGTCTTTCTTTTCTCTACCTCCCAGTGAAGTAGGGGAAGTGTTAAGAGAGATAGGTTCTATAATTAATAACACTGACACAAAAGGAACCCACATAGATCCTTAAGCCCCATTCTCCTGTCTTCACCAGGAGGTCCTTTTTCTCTTGAGAATTTTAAAAAGTCCCTTATGATTGGTACACTACATTGAATGCAACATTCTCTTAGTCAGCCACGGATCAAATCTTCTGCAGCAGCACACAGTTACCCCAAACTCTGGTAGAAATAAGGTTACATCCATTTTTTCAGACTTGGGAACTATCAAAAAAAAAAAGGAATTGGGAACTATCAGTTTGGAAAGTTCCTTGAACAACTAATTTATGATTTAGTAGATAAATTCCAGTTTGTTGGAAAAGATTCATAAAACTTAAATGACTCATCTAGGGTTATATAACAAGTGTTAGAGGAGAATTTGAACCCAGGCCTTTTTGACTCCAAGTTCAGTTCTCATCTACACTTCTTACTAACCATTCTTTCTTGAAGTGTTACCTATATCAGGTATAGCTAAATTGTGAACACCCAATGAGAAATAACTATGTCTTTAATTTATTTTTCATTCATCTTGGTGCCCAATATTGTGCTAGGCAAACAGTAGATGCTTAGTAAATGCTCGATTGGATGGACAAATGAATGAGGGTTGTGTAGGCGGAGTTTCTTGGATTTTTGTATCTTTAATACAATCACTGCTAAAACCATTTGGTTAGCTTGCCTTGCAGGTTGGGTATTTAAATTTTGCTTATTTTTATTAGTATAAGTTCACTCTAACCAAGTTCATAAGACATAGACTTATCAAATGTAACGCCAATTTATTAGTTTCTCATTGGATGGGCAGTCACTGTCCTTGGAGTCAGAAGGTTGGAACTGGGTTAGTCTTGTTATGATATTTACTATCTGTGAGATAATGGATAAGTCATCCATCCAATTGTTCCAGCAACTCTCCAAAATCATAGTCACACATGATTGCCAATCTATATTTGTATGGGGAGGTTCTATACTGAAAATGAAATCATAGGTCTAGAGGAGGTGGGGAATGGGGGTTGCAAAGTGTACTTCCCAACTTGAGATATTTTGGTCTAAATAGTCAAGATTTATCTACAGTCAGACCATTCTCTGTCTTAAACAATGATCGTTAGGCAGCAAAGAAGCAATACTGGAAAATGTCTACTCCTCTAATCTTAATCTGGATTCCATTTTGACTCACATGTTCTAATTTCTGTTGTTTAAGACCTCAATCACTGACTGAAATGACTGTACAACATTGGGCAGTTGGATGGTGCAGTGACTTTTCTAGCAATTACATCTACCTAGCAATGGAAGGAGAAACTATTTCGCAAAGAAGCAAGTTCCTTGAGTAGTTAGTGAGGCAGAATTCTAATCCAGTTTCAGATACTTATTATCTGTGATCCTGAGTAAGTCACTTAAACTTGTTTGTCTGTTTCTTCATCTTTAAAATGAACTGGAAAGGGAATTGGAAAATCATTTCAGTATCTTTGTCAAGAAAACCCCAACAGGGGTCATGAAAATATTGGACAAGTTATTTTAGTAACTTGACAAAGTCCTCAATTAATGCCCTTCTATCAATCATTTGTAATTTCAATGCCTAATTTTCCAGTAACAGTGGACAATGTCTTGAATGCCTTGAATCCTGTAACCTAGTCCATCTATACCAACTACATAAAAGTTGATCAATCCCTTGTCTGATTCACTCTTTCCTTACATTCATAGAATCTTATTGTTGGAGGAAAAATGTTAGGGAAATATTTATCTATCATTTTCTTATCTTTGGATTTCCCGTAGTTTAGCCTAACCCTTTTCTGAAATTTAAATTCACTAAGACAATAGGAGCAACCTCAACCTCTTCTTACTACTCTTCCACCCCTCTGGCAGGTTGCCTGCTTAGGTGTTTGCCTGACTCCAGTCACGTCCAGGTGGGTCGCTCTTTGACCCCTCCCCTTGACTCCTCCCTGCATAGGAGATAATCTAGGCTCTCTTTAAAAGTTCTGCTCACCCTCTCCTCCAGGCTGACCTCAGCTGATCCAGGATTATTTTAGCCCAGGAACTATCTTTTGGCTTTTCCTTCTCCCCTCCTCCCTTTACCCCTTTTTAGCTGTCTTTGATGTCTCACCAGCCAGTTTATAGGTGTTTCCTTCTTTTTTAAACTTTACTACCTTTTAAAAAACTCACTTACTTTACATTGCTGCCTGCCTAAAGAACTCTGTGCATTCATTAATTTGTAACTTTTTGCTGTAATCTGTGAATTAAAATTTAAGGCTTTCCTTATCCTCCTGAGTCAGAGAGCCTTGTAATTTTTTTCACTGATAAAAGACCCCCCCCATCCTTGTAAACTTCCTCTCTCCAGCAATTCACTTGTCTTTATGATGAGATATAAAGATTCTTGAGATCAACTGATGCAGGGGAAAGGTGAAGAGAATTGTCAATGTAAAAGAGAAAAAATTGGGTGGAGTTTTCCTGCTCTTGAGAAGTAAATTGACTAGAAGTAGAGAATTATGAATGTAAGGGAAACAACATTTGTAATCTTAAAGACTGCTAAATCTTGTCAAATTGGGTAGAGATCCCCATTCTCAAAGTACCATTGATTCGACCATTGATTCATTGATTCAAGGCAATGGGGTTAAGTGACTTCCCCAAGGTCACACAGCCAGTCAATTATTAAGTGTCTGAGGCTGTCCTCCTGACTCCAAGGCCTATGCTCTATCCACTGCACCACCTAGCTGCCCCCTACCTACCATTTTCTTATGTGTTGTAACTTCCAGGGCCAGTGCTTTATCAACCACGCCACCTAGCTGCCCCTTGTTATAACTTCTTTAATGGATTTTTGTTTGGGCAGCTGGGTATGAGGCAGTTGCCTCATATTTTTTGCAAAATAGTTTCTACTTCCATCATTAGATAGCTGTAATTTCTGTCTATAATGATCTTAATATGAATAATAAATAAATAATAATAAAATGAAAATATAAATACATCCCTTCCCTTGAGATTTATGTATGCTTGCTATAGTGGATAGAGCATCAGCCTGGAGTCAGGAAGACCTGAGTTCAAATTTGACTTCAAGATATTTAATACTTTCTAGCTGTATGACCTTAGGCAAGTCACCTAATCCTGACTCCCTCATATCCAGGGTCATCTCTAGTTATCTTGATCCCTATCTGGCCCCTGGATCCAAATAGCTCCAGAGAAGAAAGTGAGAAAGTGAGTCTGGTGACTCCTCCCTCCCTCAAATCCAATTCACTTGCTTGTCCTGGCATCCCCTACCTGGTCTTCTTTGGGAACAAAGGACAAATATGTAGCTTTGGAATAGCAGAGTATAGACAGCTTGAGGTTGGGATGGCAGAAAGACCTGGTTTATTTCCTGCTTCAGACATAGTGGCTACCTGACCCTGGACTGGTCACTTAAACCTTTAGGATCTCAGATAATTCCTTACCACTTATTTACTGATTGTGATCAGACTGGGTGGAGGGAGATCCCCCAAATCCCTCACAATGTTGTCTGTCACATTTCTAAATTACTTAAAGCACAGCTTGAGAGAACATTTGAAATTCCATGAAAAATCTCTTCCTTCATTAAAAAAAGGTGCTTCTGTCAAATTAGAATGTCCATTAGTACATTCTGTGTCTCCCTTTGTGTCCTATCTTGTGGGTGATGTTATGAAAACATCATCTGCTTCTTTTGTTAAATCACTTGTCATCTAGAACAGGCAAATGTAAACATATATGGTGTCCCCAAAGCCTTGAGCCTATTGTACTTAAACAATATCCTCAATAAAGAAACAAGTTAGAAATATTGGGTTGCTCCCATTAGGAATAATGGATTACCCTCTGTAAACTTTTGGGTTAATGTTTAAGAACCAGTATCTCAATTCAGAAATCTGTCATTTCTACTTAGCTTGGAGCGATTGGTACAAAGCATATAGGTTGCTTTTGGAGAAACAGAGCTGGTAGTATTCCACTGATAGGGAACTGGTTGAGTGAAAACAATACTCTGCATTTTTTCCAAAGGACCAGTGAAATTAATATCTTACACCTAAAGAGACTTGTCCTATAAATTCTACTCATTTTAAATAATTTCCCATAATTTCAGAATTAATAAAGAAGGGCATCAATTCCATTTGAAAGAAATGGAAATGAAGAATCTTTGAAGATAAAGCACTAGATGGTGGCATCTGCTGGTGAAACATGGTAAGACTTCCTAGCAGGCATTTGGAAGGCTCATACCCAAGAAGGCAGAGACTAAGGACTAGAAACTAGGACTGTGAGAGTCAAAGATTCTTTCTTGTGGTCCACGGTCCATTGATTACAGTAAAGACTATCAATACACAGCAGCTAAGCCAAGTGGGTGGAAATCATCTTAGTCTCTTTCTTGACATTTTTGGCTCTTATTTCCCTCCCCTAGAATCTAGCTGACTTTTTAAAAATGGAAGCCAATAGGAGATGGGTGTAAAGTGAATGGACCTGGAAAGAGCTGGATTCAAATCTCACCTTTGACACTTATGGCTTCACCAATGGACTAAATATTTATGCAACTTAGCAGCTATTTCTGCAGGGAGATGCAGCCCCGCACCTTCTTCAGCATCTAGTTACTACTTCCTAAATATGTAATCTCCTTCATTAGGAAAGTCAGTATTTCTATTTGTATGGAGGCACTGGAGGATTAGCTTTGCAAATGGTCACCCCTTAATGTTTTTACATTTCATTCAATTTCTTTTTTTTTTTAGGTTTTTTTTTTGCAAGGCAAATGGGGTTAAGTGGCTTGCCCAAGGCCACACAGCTAGGTAATTAAGTGTCTGAGACCGGATTTGAACCCAGGTACTCCTGACTCAAATGGCCGGTGCTTTATTCACTACGCCACCTACCACCCCCATTTCATTCAATTTCTCTGGGCCTCAGGCAACTCTTTAAGAATGTAAATTGGCAGTCTCCAGTGGGAGGCTAGATTTTATAATCTAAAAATATTACAGACTCTTTGCCTCTTTCATCCCCAAGGGACCTTCTGGCATCAATGTATGAAAGGTATTTCCCTGGAAGTCATCAACAGAACTACAGACAATTAAATCACACCTTTTTATTAAATTGTAATCCATGCAATAACGTTCATAACTTTTAATAATGACAAAGGGGGAGGGCAAAAGACCAATGGTAGCCAAAAGGTCATGGGTCACAGGTCCTGAGTAGGAAAGGCACATGATTGACCACTTAAATCAACAGAACAAAAGAAACCAGGGCACAAAGGGAAATAACACCAGGTTGAGACACTAAAAAAGAAAATTTCAAGTGAGTTTGAATTTGGGGAAAAACTCCTAAGGGGGTAACTTTTGTCTTCCCCCCTATAATTTTCCCCTTTCATCTCATTTTGAGCTGAGTCAGCTTTGATCCTTGACACACAAGGGAGTCTGACCTTACCTGACCTTCCACCTAAGGGTGAAGAAAGTTTACAAGTGTTTTGGGAGCTCAACTCTAACCTTACCCCAATCCCCACCAGGACTCCTTAAGTCTCAGAGTTCTTGTACAGGAGCCCTGAAGGACAAGTCAAGAAGGGTTAAATGCTGGGAGTGGAAAAGGCAGAGAAGAATTCAGCACCAAAGATCAGCAAGCTTAAGCCAGAGCCCCAAGAGGAATGGGGTGGTGAGGGTCTCCAGCCTTAGTTACTAACTAGGGTTGGTGAGGTAGGTTTCACCTACATTGGGCTTTCAAGTGGAGGAAGGGAAAGGAGGCAGTTCAGAGGCAGCCACAGAGATCTGAGGAGGTCCAGGTATCCCAGGAACTTGTGAACAGGATATTCTTCCTTGTGGTCTTTTGTGCGTATATCTTGCTTAGAAAACACCTTTTCCCCACTTTGACCTCCTATCTGTTGACTAGCTGTAAAAGTGGGTTAGAGCTCAGACAGGAAGATTCTCAGGTGTATTCTCATGAATCGGCCTCCCCTTTTGGGGAACTTCTATGCTTAAGGAAGAGTTGGTGCTTGGACACTGGCCTGAAAGCTAAGAAAGATTTCAGCAAAAAGATGTTACACAACAAGGATGAGATTCAGGACCACTGAAGTAGTTCATTCCCTTCAGGAGGTCAAAAAGACAAGGCATTCCCTGGAGATTTTGTCTGGAAGGAAACATCTTTCTACTCTCAATGGTTTGGGGAGAGTGAAAGTGGTCCACAGCTGCTCCCAAAAAGTGAGACAAGCTAATGGCCAGGGAGCCCTTGCTATAATATTCCAGCCTTGGGCAGAGAGACCACTTCTCCCAGAACTGAGGGAGAGGAGTGTTCCTTCCTTAGATAACCACTGGGAGGAAAGTGGGCTATGTGGTACATTACTGACTGAGATGCTCTGGGGTCTTTCATCTGCTTTCATCACTATACTCCTTGTACTCAAGACATAGCATCCTTCTAGATGACTATTACCTTCCCAATGGAGAATGGGGAGAGGTGGGGGTAAGAAGAGCCCCTTCCTGCTGCCAACTAAGTTGTCACTTCCAAGTGTATTAAAAACTGTCAGTTGTTAAATGTCAACTGTTTATTAGGGTGCAAGGTAGAAAGCAAGAAGGGTGGACAAACCCTGAAGACATCTAAATTATGTATGTTTTATCAACTCAATTTGGATTTTGCCAGTATAAGTTTGTAGCTACACATTTATTAGAGGAGTTTGAGGAAGAGAATAATCCCTGGGAAAATGCTCCTAATAAATATGATCCAGTAGCCACCCAGAAGAGTGTGAGCTGAAATGGAGAGCCTTTTTTTCTTTCCTTCTCCCTTCAAGTCACCAGTTTGAAAGGAGAGCCACACCACAGAAGGGAGTGAGCAGCTAGGGTAGGTCAATCCAAGTGAAGACATAAGGAAACAAACTTTTGAGGATGGTCTTCTTTGCTCCCCAATTCTCCCTTTGGGGCCTTGATCAAATTTAATTTCTTATCTTACTGTTAAGAAAGGGAGGACTGAAGAAGCACAATTAACATGCAAACACTTGCAACATGAGCTTTAACTCCTAAGAGCTATATTTGGGAAGAATTAGCCCCTGGCAAGGGGGGCAGCAGCCCATTGATCACTGTCAATGAATAGTTGGCAGGAATACTTGAATTTAAGCAGTAGGAAAACTAAGGGTTTCATCAGCAGAACCAAGGCAAAGACAAACCCCTGGCAGCAGGGACTCAAGACTTAACCCTTATGGGTTTTTTTCAGCATGTCTATTCAAGTACTGAGTTTTTTGTTAGGCATGATCACTTTTAGCACATGGGATTATCGGCTTAGATTCAAGTTATCAAAGAACAGGGATTAAATGCAAGGATTCCTGGCAAACCTTAGACTGTTCCTTCAGTCATAGGACATCAACCTGCTTTCATCCATCCTGGGACTCCTGACCAACTTGCAGGTGGACACTTAGGGCCAGGCCCAGCAAGCAGCACCCACTAATATTCCATGCTAGACTCCCTGAGATGGGTGAATGGTCCTCTCTCTCCTTTGATTTGTCATAAGGAGAAAGAATGGTTTTCATGATGCCGATAGTCAATACAAAAGACAAAATTGGAGGGGGAGTGAGGTGGGGAAGGTGCTCAGGGAGGATGTCCTAGGAAGCTACATTAGAACGGGAAGGAGGTGGCATGTACTTGCTTGACCATCCTTTCACCCTAGGTCTTGTGGCCAGGGACATTCTTGGGGAAGTTGCTTCCTACCCAAGTTGGCCTAACATCTCTGAGTGGAGGGAAGGAAGAATCTTGACCCTGATACTCCCACCCTGAGCCTGAAAAGCACCATTTCTTTAAACTATATTTGAAGGTAGGGTGTATGGGGGGTGGGGGGAAAGGAAGGCATCCCAGCATCCAACTACACTTTCAATTTGTCAGTCCTTATCCACATCTCTATCTTTCCTTCCTGTTAAACTCAAATCTTTAAAGACATCTTAAAGTTCCAAGGCCATTCCCGCTTTCCCTGACTGGCACCCAGCTGTACAGGGTTCACCTTCCTGTTGGAAGAAGCAAGGATACCCCACTGGCGATACCCAGTCTGTTCCATCAAAGGCAGTGCCATGTCATGACCTGCAGAGGTATGTGAAGGGCAGAACTGGCTAAGAGAGGGGTAGGGTGTCACTGTGGCCTCATCCTTGCAATTCCTAGAAGGTGGGCAACAAGGAGGAGAACATGTCCCCAAATGACTTCTTCCATAGAAGGGCAAACAATGGGGGGGGCAGCATTTAGGAGGATGGCACCCTTGCCACTAGTCCTGCAAAGGTATCCATCACCAACAGCTGCAGCACGAAAGATATGCTTTGGAGAAACCTCAATTTGTGTTACCAGTCCCTTACTGGGAAGGGAGCCCAAGAGCCCCAGGGGCCACTGGGTTCCAAGGTCTCCTTTCAGGGACCCTAGAGAATGAAGTTTCTGTACAGAAGATCTGCTATGAGTGGATTTGAGCAGAGGATTGCTAAGGACTCTGCAGAGCCAGGCCTAGTGAAGGCAAATGACTTTGATTTAGATAGAGACCAAAATGCTAACACTGAAATCTGAGGCCTCCACCCCACACCAACTCTTCTGCCTCGAGACACAGCACAGCCAGGGTGGGGAGACCTGTTAGAATGAAAATCACCAGGCCCCCTTTCCCTGGCCCCTTCTTTCCTCCTCCCCACACTTCTCAGCACTCTGGAGTAGGGGGGTCAGTCTCTACCCATCACTAATCCATACACACACTGAAGTCAGCCTTGGCTCACACAGCACCAGGTTACTTTTCTTGCACACATGGGGATGAAGCAAGGTCCACAAAATGCCTCAATTGGATGGTGTTAGGAACTAGCTTCTCATCCCTTCCCCCAGAAGAATTCTGGCCCATCATCCCCTTAATCTTGGGGAGTCAAGGATCTAACCTCAATTGCTGGGTTAGAAAGTCACTTAGCTTGGACTTGAAGTCCCAAATCCTTCCTCATGAACAGACCACAGAGGCCACTGTAGGGAGAAAGGACCTTCACAGAAGGAAGCACCATTCCCCCACCCCATCTTTAACAGTTTTTCTTCCAACATAGCTGTCTCTTCTGCCAAAGACTTAAGAAAGGCCAAGATTCAATAATACTGAACCAGTGAATGAAAGAAGTGAGAGAGGAGGAAGAAGAGTTTAAAATGGGAAGATGTGACCTCTGCTACTGGTGACCAAGGATAGGGAATGAAATGAGTTGGCTGTTCCTTACTCTGTGAAATACTGTTAAATGAATAACCCACCCAGGCTCTGGAGGCCCAGCTCAACAAGGACTATTGATATTTCATGACATAAAGAAAATGTCCTTTGGGAGGGAGATTCTGGCATGGGGTTGCTAAGACTTTGACACTGCTCCCTTCCCCCAGTTCTATTCAACTACTTCCAAGCCATGAGTATGATGTCCTGCCCAAAGCCCATCCTTTAAGAAGGCAGAGGTCACAAAGATGCTGAAAACGTAATCTCTCAGCAAGAACTGGTTGTTTTGTCCCAGGTTGGGTGATATCAATAGTATGCTGCCAGGCTAGCTTGGGTGAGGTTGTGGCAAATAGTTGGATGGTGACCCCTCAGAGTGGCACCCTTGCTGAGTCAAGGACTGGATAGAAGGAAGATGTAGAAGAGCTAAGGTCTGGCACCAAGATCAGCTGTATCAAATGGAAATGGTCTTCATCCAGAGAATCCCCAGGTAGCCATCGTGGGACCCTTGGCGCTACAAGTGATGCTCCTCTGAAGCATTTCTCCAATCTGTTTATACGGGGTAGGTGTACACTCACGTGCACAAGTTTGACAAGATGGGATAGTTTTGATCTTTAGCTGACAATCTCTTTTTTCTTTTTTTAAATTCAGATAGGCCTCATGCATCATCCTGAAAAGAGAAATGACCTCTTGTGCTTCACCCACCCTTGGTCTCTGAGATGGCTAGAGAAAGGAGAGAGTGAGAGTGAGTGTGTTTGTGTGTGTATGGCATCTGGGATTTGGCGCACCACAGCCAATGGAGAGGGACCCTCCAATCACTAGTGCTGCTTATTGCTCCTAGATTTATGCCACCATATTCAAAGGGAGAGGGGGAAAAAGAAAAGTGGTGGGGGGACTCAAATGAATGTGGATCAAGAAATGTCCTTCCATCTGTAGACACAGTCAACCTACCCCCTGCCTCTCTTCTGGGGTGGGGGAGACTGGGGGAAGTGCAAAACTCTGAGAGGGGCAGACTGGCTCTAAAGGTGGCCACAGATAGATACCCCTGCTCTTCTCCAGGGAACCCCTCTCCCCCACCTCCGTCTAATCCTCATTGGATATCAACATCAAACCCCAGCAGTAGAGCATGAAGCTTGGGTTCTTTCCTTATTGCAAGGAGGGAGGCAGATGGGTGGCTGATTCCCAGGGCTTATTAGTGTAAGCCAGTAAGATAGCCATGTTCCCCTCACACTCGGACAAGATGTGGGCTAGAACCTGCTTTCCTGCTTTGATGAATCCACTCCTGGTGCCTCCCTTTGACAACTGATGACCTTTATTCCTGAGGGATGGGAAGGAAGAGCACTGTCTCTTCCATCTATCTCCTTTTCCTGCCCTTCCCATCTTCTGCCCCGTTTCCCTTTGCAACAAAAACAAAGGGAAGGTAGAGCTAGGAGGGCTAAACAGTCCTCCCCTGCCCTGGTAAAAATCCAGTGGTTGACAAGCATTTTGTTTCCAGACCTAAAAAAGGAGGGAATGATGGTCCTTAAGTAAAAAGCCCAGGAGGCTATGAAGGATGGGGGGGGGGGGAGGAGACCCAAACTAAACAGAATCACTGCCCCAGACCCTTTCTCCAGATACTTCTCTGAGTAGGACAAGGAGGCAACAAGATTCAAACTGGAACACTCCCTCTCCCCAGTTTCCACGACTCCTCAGGAGGACGTGGCAGAGGGTCGGGAGGGGCAGGGAGGAGAGACATGGGAGAGACCCCCATGATGGCCACACGTGTCCCCACAGCATGAGGAGGGGGTAGCTTCCCTAGGAGGCGTTCAAGCGTCCTTAGAAAAATAATTCTGAGTCTGTTCCCTGGCGGGGAAGATGTTTCCTGAGACCATACGGAAGCAAAGGCCGCATTGAACAGTCAGGAACAGAGTGTGCTGGTGAGACAGAGAGAGAGAGAGGGAGGCTGAAGAGGCGAGCAACCCAGGCTCTTTCCAGGCTGGGATTAAGGCTGCAAGCGCTCCAGGTACTGGGGCAATGGGTTTTCCTTGACATACTTCTGAATGTACCAGCAGGTCAGGTGGGCTTTCAGATCCTCCTCCACTACAAAGTCCAGGGCAGCCTTGGAATCCGAAAGGAGAGAAAAACAAAACAAAATGGAAGATATGTCATCAGCATCTAAAAATAGCAATAACTGAGCACTATTTTATTGGAGATATATTTCATATATGATGATAAAAGTGAAAATTAATCAGGACAATTACTGGCATTTCATAGATATCACTTTAAGATTTACAAAGTACTTTATATTCACTCATTTCATCCTCAGGGCTGGCGTTCTATCCACTGCCATCACCTTGCTTCCTCTATTTGTGTCTCAGCTAAAAAGATGGAGGTGGTTTTGGGCAAGTGGACCTGCTTTTCACACTGTGAGCCTGCCTTAAGGTCAGTAGTTGTCTATACCTGGGTCAGAGATATTTTGAACCTAATTTATTCCATTCCTAAACCCCACTATCCCACATTGACCCCACATCTCCAAGCAGCAATGAAGTGGAAAGGAACCAAATGTTTAGGGCAGAACTACTGTTGTGATGTAGTAGGTCCAACATGGCTCTTCCTTTGGTTTTTTCCTTGCCTTACAACCTAACTTCCCTGCACCAGGACCTCCTAGTCCTTTGGAAGTAGGGTATACTATCTCTCAACGTCAGTAAAATCACCCTCCTTCCCAAGAGTTCTCATTTACTCTGAACTCTCTCCAGAATCCTCCTTTTTCCTCTCCTGCCACAGTGCCATCCCCAGACCCTCCTTTGGTCATTGGTGACTCTTCTCAGGACTACCATTTTAGGAAGGACCTAGTCATGCTTTACCTCACATATGTCTAGTGTCTTTCCAAAATCCTCCTGATCCTCATTTTACAAGGCCCATTCCTCATTCCCCTCCTCCTCTGTGTTATTTCATGACCCTTCTTCATTACAAGTCCCTTCAGAGACTTGCATTTGAAACCCAAGTCCTTCCTAAAGACTTTAACATTATAAACACAAGTAGGAGATTGAGGATGTGTTGGTTGTGTGGTCCAGTCTCCCATCTGGGTGAAGGTCCAGCCAACACTTGGGCATGATCATAATAAGCTCATCAATATAGAGGTAGACAGATTTTCACACAGCACCCTCATTTTAGAGATGTGCAAACTGAGGCTCAGAGAACCAGGTTCAGATAGTCAGTGAATGGAGCTATGATGGGGATCTGTTCTAAGCTAAAAGCAAACTAAACTCTGAGTAACTACAATGACTAGTATGGAGGGTCTCAGAGAACATATAAGGAAACTTACCTTCCTTTCCTTGACTGAGAGGCGGGGGAATATGGAAACAGAACACTATACAAAGATTTTTTTTTGTTACAATGAAATTTTCATTGATGGGGGTAGTAGGCCAGAGATTTATCTGGAAATGGCTATGAAACTTTAGAAAACAATAAGTTGTTTTACTGTTTTTAAAATATCATAGTCTTTTCCAGATAAAAGAGAATTAATCTATAAATCTATAAATATAAATTTATCAGATACTATGTTAAGCACTTTTACCAATATAACCTCATTTGATCCTCACAACATCCCTGGGATGTAGGTACTATTGTTATTGTTGCCATTTTATAGCTGAGGTTTTCTTGGCAAAAATACCAGAGAGGAGAGTGCCACCTGCCACCTTCAAGAATTGGTCTGGCCTGGACATTTGTGCTCAAGTACAAACCCCGGCCCTGCATGTAAAACAATTAGGGGGTCTCTGAATGGCACAATTTATTGCCCAATAATGGAAGCTTTCAGTATAGGGAAACAATGTTAGAAATAAACAAACCATTATATATATAGTCAAAACAATTAACCCTAACTGATTGGTGTGTGTATATGAGAGAGAGAGAGAGAGAGAGAGAAACAGGAGGGAGAAAAAGAGAGGCAGGGAGAGAGAGAGAATGAGAATGAACATCACTTAGTTTTGAAGGAAAATTATAGCTAAGGCAGCCTTTATCTGTGGTTGTTGTCTCTCCAACACTTAGCACGGGGATTGCAAATGGTGCCTCATAAATGCTTGTTGAATTGATTGCAATGTTGAATTGATTGCAACTGATAAATCTATTTACTATTTTCAACTACCAAGATGTATAATTTTTGTCTATAAGGATATATCATATATCATCTTGGTTGTAATATTCTCCATAATGATGACTGTAATGCTCTCCATATTGATGACCTTAAGTCAATCCAAGATCCCATCTATCCATCCCCCATAAAAAAAAAACTAAATGATGTTCCACATTTTGTAATTACTAGGGCAAGAAACTGTGGTACATTTTAGAAATAAACATTCTCTCTCTCTCTTTTTTTAATTTTTCTTGCAAGGCAATGGGGTTAAGTGGCTTGCCCAAGGCCTCACAGCTAGGTAATTATTAAGTGTCTGAGGCCAGATTTGAACTCAGGTACTCCTGACTCCAGGGCTGGTGCTCTATCCACTGAACCACCTAGCCATTCCTAGAAATAAACGGTCTCAAAGAAGGTTAAAACAAACAAATTGGGAAATGACTGTGACTTAAGGAAAAATGGTGTTTAAAAAAAACACAAAAGTTTAACTGTGGTCCTTATCCATCTGATATTGGCTATTTCATTCTGTCTAGTTGCTTCATTGCTCATACTAGGCAAGCACAGTCGTACTTTATAAGAGAACTGATCATCATATTCCAAACTTTCATTTTTCCAGACAAATGGACTAATCTTCTGCAGCTTCAGCATCTTGTGTGGTCATCTTTGTTTACATGGTATGCATGCAGTCTGTAACCCGGACAGTCCATCTCTCACCCATTATCCTGGTTAAGTAACCAAGCCAGCATCTCTTCGCAAGATAAACTGTCTCCAATGTGTCTGCCACTGAGAACCTTCTGTTCTCTTCAATCATCACTAAATATAGAAAGATTGTGCTAACTTTTTTTCATCCCTGCATTCAGGATCAAAGGATCATAGATTTCTAACTGCAGGAGATATTTAGAAGCTACTGAATCCTGCTCATTTTTACAGCAAACTGAGGCTAAGAGGTTAAGCAATTTGTCTGGGGTTACATAGCTATTGCACTCGGCAAGATTTGAACTCAGGTCTTCCTGACTCCTAACCCAGGCATCACTGTGTCATTTTGGTGACCATATACTTTGCTCTTTGCTCTTCCTTGATGACCAACATATAGTTATCCCTTCCACATCAAGGAGGGGTGCAGCTCTTCTGTGACCTAGAAAATCCATGTTAAATTTTTTGTCTTTCCCTTTCATACCAGAAAAGAAGCTGAGTTATTATGATAGACAGAATATGTGACTATGACACAATAACCTCTATATATTTTTGCATTTCTAAGTTTCTAAACCTTTTCTATATTATCTGCTAGCCTTTGCATGTTGTCCACAGCTTCTGTAAAACCCCCCTAAAATTCCTAATTTCTTATGATGATCCATGTATATCACAGTGGGGAAAAATAATCACAGGCAGAACTTTGAAGTGATGGTTCAGAGACCTAGATTCAGAGTATAATCTTTCTGACCATTTTACTATTAAGTAAACATGCTGTTGGGGCTAAAGTGAATACAGGCTGTTCGACATTTTTTGGACTGCTCTCCAAAAATACTGTTATCTATCCAGTGACCCATCCTTTTTGTGTTCATCCTTGCATGTGGCTAGCTGTCCCACCTTTGTCTCTTAGTTCCCTTCAAGATTGAGCTTAACTCTCTCATTCTGCAAAAAGATCTTGCCCACTCCCCTTCACTGACTAAAGACTTACACATGCAATATGTAGATAGGTTTATCTCTCTCTCTCTGTGTATATATGTGTATATATATATATATACACACACACACACACAAGCATACATGTATGTTTACATATCCATTTGTACATATAGCTGTCATGTGTATTTTAAATGTATACAGTGGTTTGTTTGCATGTTGTATCTACCATTAGGATGTGAGTTAAGGAACCCTGTATTTTACCTTTTTTTGTATTCACAGGATAGTGTCTGGCATAAGACAGCACTTAATAAATGCTTGTTGACTGACCAATCGGACCTCCAAAGTCATCTCCCTGGACCAAGCCCTGTGTGGATGATGTACATCCAGTTTCTTTTGGCAAGGTTCATTTCTAAATCAAGAGATTTAGAGTTGTAAGGCTCTTTTTACTAATCATCTAAATCCAACATCCTTATTTACAGATATGGAAACAGAGGTTCAGATGAATTTATTAAATGACAGAGGAGTTACCCAGCTCATAATTGGCAGAGGTCAGGACTTAACTCAACTGACTCCAATTTCACTATACTGCCTGTCAACACTGAGTCTGTGGAGAAATTAATATGTGTGTGTGTGTGTATATATATATATATATATATATATATATATATATATATATATATATATGCCACTGTTTCTAGAATGAAAGGAAACGGTCTTTATAAGCAGTCACACTAGCTCCTGTTATGTCCCTGGGGAGTAAGAGGGAGGGGATCTGTATAAGGAGTTCATTTCTTCATTTCCTTCCTTCCTTCCTTTCTTGCCCTGTGACTTGCCCAGGGTCATGCTGCTGGTAAGTTCAAGTGTTTGATGCTGGATTGGATCTCATGTCCTCCTGACTCCAGGACCTGTGCTATATCTCCTGTGTCACCTAGCTGCCCCTACTTATTTTCTTTCCGACTCACTTCAATGGAATTTCCTCTAGTAGCTCCAGACAAAGGCAGTAGAAATTTAATTTCAAAGAGTGACATTTCTTTTTTCTCCCTTCTCCCATGATCTTGGTTCGCCGGCTTTCTAATCCCACCTTTCTGTTTCCGGAAGCTGCTGCTTGATATTGATCTATCAATTATTCTAGTATTTATCAAACATCCACTGTTTATCAGGCTAGGGATACAAAAATGTCTGTCTTTCAAGGAGCAAATACTTATCAGGAAAGACAGCACGTAAATGTGTGTGTGTACAAATTTAAAAACAGATACAAGGTGATTTTGTGGGGAAAGTCTGTAGCAGCTAGGAGAGGTGAGAGGAGAAAATCAGAAAAGAGTTTGTGTAGAAGGAGGTGACTGAGCTAAGCCTTGAAGGAAATCATCACCCCCATAAATGCAAAGAAATTCATCCAACCAAGGAAAAATCCCCAAAACAACAACCCAGAAATCAGAAAAAGTATACATAGGAGAATACATATTAGGCAATTTAAGGTGAAGGAAGTGTCTCACTGAGAATGAATGATTCTAAGAGCAAGGGTCTGGAGGTAGATTGGAGTGTCACATATGAGGAATGACACAGTACTGAGGCAGTTAGGTGAAGTGACAGATAAAGAATCATGCCTGAAGTTAGGAAGATTCAACTTCTTGAATGTAAATCTTGCTTCAGACATTTACTAGCTGTTTGGCCCTGGACAAATCACTTAATTTGTTTGCTTCAGTCTATGAGCAGAAGAAGGAAATGGCAAGCCACTCTAGTATCTTCGCCAAGAAACCCTAAATGAGGCTACAAGGAGTAGCTCATGACTGAAATGACTTGACTTAACAAACAGATAGCAGAGTAACATGAAATGGGCAAGAAAGGTATGTTGAAGTCAAGTGGTGAAATAGAGATGAAGTATTGATATTATGCTGAATTACAGTGGAGACAAAGGGAGACACTTACTACAAGATTCCCAGTTCTTAAATATGATTACAGAAGACTGCCCATTAAAACTGGACAGTGGTCCTGTTGATCTCAGGAAGAACCTGGACTCCTGAGAGATTTCCAGCCACAGCTTTTCTGAAGTGCTGGGTCACTCAGTATTGGCTTTTAAGATGCAATCAACTATTCTCAAAATAAACTTCATAGGTGAGACATTCATTGCAGCTCTCCAGGCTATTTTTTTCTAATCAAGACCAGCCCCTAGCTCACAGATTAATGTCTCCAGGGTAGTCAGAGATGGTTCAGGAGAGTTGGCATTGTCTTGCCCAAATCCAGATGATGACCTAAAATGGTTGGGCTAAAAGTTTTATCTCAGGGCTACTGATTTGTTTCCATAATGGCAACAGATGCCACATTGACTCCACTGTGGTGTAATGGTTTCAGCACTTGCCATTCCTTAGTAAAAAGCCTTTTAGTTGATAAATGCAAAAAATACCAAGTTCTCCATGAGCTGGTGGGAAAGTCACCACAAGGGCTCTGGTAGAGAGGATAAGTCTAGCGTCTAGCCACTCTTCCCCAGTTCTAGCACTTAGTGGCTCGAAGGTAAAGTGATTGAATAAATATGCCCCAGGGATCTGAAAAGGGATCAGAGAATAGGTAATAGAGGCAGAAAGGAAGGGCAAGGAATGGAAAAGAGGTTGGAATAATAAACAAAATGGTTTTGTGGGTTACTTTACTTCAAAAATGCTAGATATGATGACAAGGCCCCAGGAGGGGATGTTTCAGTGGAGAAGATGGGGAGGGCAGAGAAAAGAGGAGCAACTAGGTGGCCCAGAGTTCAGATCTGTTCTCTGACACTAAAAGTGTGACTTTGGATAAGTCACTTAAGCCTGTTTGCCTCAATTTCCTCCACTGTAAAATGAGCTGGAGAAGGAAATGGCAAATCACTTCACTGTCTAAACTTTGCCAAGAAAATTCCAAATAGGGTCACCAAGATGGCAAGACCGTAGAGAGTTAACTAAGGTTCTTGGAGGCTCTGCCACAGGCAGTCATGCAATCACAGGCTCATTCAGACAGAGGCAGGAAACAAATGGACAAATCCTGTATCCATCCAGTCTGAGAATCAGAGGTGGGTTCCAGTTCTTCCTAAACTTGTGAGATGCCTCTGGGGCATCCAGCTATAAAAAGTGCTGTAAGTAGTTGTGTGGTCATTGGAAGGCCATTTAATCTGGTAAAGCCTGTTTCTTCACAAGTAAAATGGGAGTGCCAGCCCTGGAGTACAATCTAGATCTCTATCAGTCTCTAGAGAAGGCAATTAAGAGGCCAGGAAGAAAAGGGACACTTCTTGGTCCTTAGTCCTAAATTATAGAATGGAAATCCCTTCCACTACCCAGTTTCCTAAGACTTCCCTGGGAGAGTCAGTAATGTGCAGCTTCAGCTAATCAACCAGGAGGCATTCATTCATTCATTCATTTATTCAACAAGGAACAGTGTTGCTATCTCAGCAGTGGAAATACTGAGACAAGGGGGGAAAAAAAGGAATAGTTCCTGATCTCAGAGAGTTTATATTCTATTAGAAGGAAACCACATAGATGCAGAACAGATTAGTAAATATAAAGTGACTTGGGGGATGCACCAGCAACGGAGAGTGATCCCCAAAAGGCTACTTGTGGCACTAGAGTGGGGCATTGAAGGGAGGTGAGGAGTGTGTGAGCATTGCAGGGAGGAGGGCAGCCCAGACTGGCTTCCTGCCTCCAGCCTCCAATCCATGCTCCACTTCCCCTTTGTCAGGAAAGCCTCCGTGGCTCCCTCATTGCTGTATGATAAAATAAAATAAAACCCTGATGTTTAAAGCCCTTCATAATTGGGCTGTGGTCTATCTTCCAAGGCTTCTTACAGATTACTCCTTATCATGAACTCGTTTTCCTGCCAAGCTGGCTTGTTTTCTATTTCTAGCCCAAGAGCCAATCTGGCTTCAAACATCAATCAATCAACATTTATTAAGTGCTGATGTGCCAGACACTATGCTAAAGGTTGGGATACAAAAAAGAGGCAAAAGAGGCTTCTACAAGTTGTGTGACTCTGGGCAAGTCATTTTACCTCTGCTGACCTCGGTTTGCTCATCTGTAAATTGGCAATAATAACAGTACCTACTTCCTAGGTTTGCTGGGAGGAATAGATGAGGTAATGCTTGCATAAATGCTCAATAGACCTTAAAGCATTATTTAAATGCTACTTTTGTTATTGTTATAATATAGGGTGCCCTAAAAGTCTTAGTGTGTCTAAGAGGCTGGCTGGGGCAGCTAGGTAGTACAGTAGATTGAGATTTTGACCTGGAGTTTGGATGACTTGAGTTCAAATCCAGCCTCAGACCTGAGCCAGACAGCCCCTGACAGACCTCTGGCTGTGTGTCCCTGGGCAAGTCACTTAACCTCTGTCAGCCTCAGTTTCTTCACCTGTAAAATGCAGATGATAATAATAGCACCTACCTGGCAGGGTTGTCATGAGAGTAAAATGAGATAATATTTTTTTTTCTTTTTTAGGTTTTTGCAAATGGTGGTTAAGTGGCTTGCCCAAGGCTAGGTAATTATTAAATGTCTGAGGCTGGATTTGAACCCAGGTACTCCTGACTCCAGGGCCCATGCTTTATCCACTGAGCCACCTAGCTGCCCCTAGATGAGCTAATCTCCCCCTGAGATAATATTTTTTAAAAAGTGTTTCGCATGTATAAGAAATGATGAGCTGATGTTTTTTTTAAGGTTCTTCTTTTTTTTTTTTGCAATGCAATAGGGCTAAGTGACTTGCCCAAGATCACACAGCTAGGCAATTCTTATGTCTGAGGTCAGGTTCTTTCCTACCCCCTGCAATTCAGAGTCCAGTGCAAGTTATTTAATTGAACCACAAAATGCTGACCTCTTATCCCTTAAATCAGAATTGATGCTTCATTCATTTCACCTACATTAAGAGAGGAGATCCACTCCCCTCCCTGGTCATCTTCTCAACAGTCTCTCAAACTGCATGGCCAGAGACCATGCACTGAACAAATTTAAGCCTTTCATTTCTGAAACCTCCTCAAAGATGATTGCTTCCCATGACCCACTATTTCAAGTAGGCTCCAAATATGCTTTACTTTTCTCTCTCATCTCTAGCTATCTTTGACATTCTCACCAAACACCTTGCCTTCCAGCTCTCTTCTTCTTTCCAGGATCAAATGAATTCTCCTGTCGTACCTGGAAGGGACTGGCCACTCTCCTTCCCTAGGACTCCCCAGTCACTCTCCCTGGGAACTTTCCAAAGTATTTTGTCCTATGAAAATGAAAGCTCCTTGAGACAGGAACCATTTTTTTTAAAATGTGAATTCCCAGGACTTTGCAAATATTTATTGACTGGGGGAGCAGGATACAGTATGCTTGATACAAAGTAAATACTTAATAAATAAATGTTTATGCATTCATTCATCCATTCTATTTTAAGAGGGAAAAGGAAGAATAAAAAAATTTGGAGAGAAAAAGTGGGGGTGGCTAGATGACCCAGTGGATAGAGCACTGGCCCTGGAGTCAGGAGATAGAAGAAACCACATAGAAACTATTATAGTTATTCTAAACACCCACCTTGGTTATAGCACAAAATTGCTGCCCATACTCATCAATTATTTCTGATTGAGGATTTAAAAAGTGATCATTTTAAAAGCAGCCTTCACAAAATAAAAAAAGATGATTTTCTTTTTAAATCACTGTCTTATAACCCAAGAAACTTGATCATGGAAAAGAGAAGAGAAAAATGTATCTTCCTCTCATTTTTGCAGAGATGGGGGACTATGAGTGTGGAATCATATATACACTCTCATATTCAGTTGATGTGTTGGTTGATTGTTGAACTATTTTTCTTCCTCTTTTTTTGAAAACAAAATATATACTTTTAGTCACTACTTTGTTAAATAGGAATTAAGAGTAGAGCCCTTAAAAAGCCAGAGAAAGAAGTTTTAAATAAGAAAGAAAAGTTATACATGAAGTGAAACCTAGCATGGAAAAAAATCAGATTACCAAATCTCTGGGTTTAGAATGAAAAAAAATCAGGGTTTGAAGTCTTGCTTTGCTACTTCCTAGCTTAGGCAAATCACTTTATCTCTTGGGGGCATAGTTTCTTCATCTGTAAGACAAGGGAGATGATCTCAGTGGTTCCCCTGATCTCCAACAATCTGGAATTCTATAGTCTCATCTCCTGAGCCATCTCCAAATTCTCCCCTCCAAAAAAGACAGCTTTGCCAGTATCCCTATCTGAACAGCAGAGTCAGTGGTACCTTAGCTAGGTGTTTGGCTATTCCCCTCCCTCGATAGGCATCAGGGACTTCTGTATGCTGTAGATCCACAATCCTCTTCCCAACATACTCGTAGAGCAGGACTGCCCGGTCATGACAACCTGGGGAGAAACAGAGAGGGATAGGTCAATGCAGAGGGTGAATTTTGATAGAGCCCTTCACCAACCACATGGGACAGGAAAGATTAGTTATCACCTCCCCACACACACACACACCCTCCACACACCACTTGCTCTTGGACCATGCTCAGAATAACTGGGGATGGGGTTTCCACAAATTCTCTCTTTGGCAGCAATTGTCTTCAAAGAAGCAAAGAACACAGGCTCAGAATTAAAATGGAGCTTGGAGGTCACCCAACTCTGATCCTCTGACTTTACAGATGAGGAAACTGAGGCCAAGAGAAGTTAGGTGATTTGATCAGGTGTAGTCAGAATTTGAATCAAGGTCCTATAACTACAAATCTGCCACTCTTCCCACTGTGCCATGCTTCTTCTCAGGGAGGTTAAACTGGAGAATCTTAATTCAATAAGCTTTAAGATCAAAAACAGAACAGTCCCTACCTTCAAGGAGATCCCATTCTATTAGGATGAAATAACACAAACACAAATAATAGAAAAGAGACATTATACACACACACACACACACAGACACACACACAGCAAATATGAAGTACATTTTTGTTTTGCAAAGTTGAACCAATCTCACTTCTTCCTTTCTTCATTCTACGTCATTCTTAAATTTTTAAGGCTCTGGATTCTTCAACTCCTTTAATTCTGGGTCCTCATCATGGCAACAAGTTGAAGTCATAATGTCAGTAGACAAACATTTATTAAGCTCTGGCTAAACCAGTTGGACACTGTTCTATTTCTGGGATACAAGAGAACCAATGAAACACTCTGCCCTGCAAGGATGTCACTTTAGTATCTTTGGGGTTCAACTAGATTAATGGTAGGTTAGGGCTGGAGCTCAACAACTTGGGGGGAGTATACCCCAATGTAAAACAGGGAAGGTTCCTGGAATTGGGCCAATGATGGGGAACAGGTGGAAGAGAGCTGAGTCTGCATCTTAGGCAATCTATGAAATTGCTCAGCCTCCACCATCTCCTGGCCCTCGAACCTACCTCCCCAGGCCTGGGTGAACCTTTCAAGGAGGCTGCTTTTGTGAGAAATCCTTCAAGTTCCCCAGGGAATGGCTACACAGATACACAAAGCAGTATTTCCACAATAATTAAACTAAAACAAACACTCTCCTACCTGGGGAAGGCAATGGCTCTCCATGGAGCCCCAGAGCCCCTCTGGTGGTGCAACATCTGGCGGGGCTAGGTACAGGGAGAGCCTAGCAGAGGGTGCTCCTTGAGTGGTTTAATATATAACGTATGATTCAGAGAGAACATTCTGTGTCTCCTCTGACAAAGTGTCTTTGTGAAGGATATGGTCTATCCCAGGCAAGGGACCATGTACTTCTTAAAGTACATGAGAAAATATAAGGGAAGACTGGATTGCATATGTTGTGGACCATTAGGGAGGGAAGCAAAAGGAAAAGTAGGATGCTCAGGTGAAGAAAGGAGCTCTGAGGCTCCTCGTGAGAATAGGCATGCTCCAAGCCTTCCATCCTTCCCAAACAGCAGAACTGAGACAAATGTAGACTCTTTGGGGGGGGAGGTGGGGGGGGGGGAGAAGGGAGGGAGAGAGGCAGTTAGTTAATCCTCAGGATGAAAGAGACTGTGGTAGGATAGAAAGAATTCTGGGTTTGGAATCAGATGCCCTCAATTCAAATAGTTTCTTAGCTAGCATTTATATAGACTTGCAAAGCACTCCACAAATTTGATCCCCACAACAACCTTGGGAGACACTGTTGTTGTTGGTGTGACCTTAGGCAAGTAGCCTAACCTCTCTGGGTCTCCCTTTCCTCATCACTGAGGTTGAACTAGAAGATCTCCAAGGCCCCTTTTCCACTCTAAACTGTGCAGTGGAATGGCACACCATTGTAAGTATAGGAGTTAATCAGTTAACACTTAATCCAAGGCTTCTATCCATCAGAAGTCAGTTAAGTTGGGTCTTCAGTCTGGAAGACCTGAGTTCAAGTGTGACCTCAGATACTTGGTGGCTGTGTGACCCTAGGCAAGTCACTCAAACCTCTGTTTGCCTTAATCCACTGGGGAAGGAAATGGCAAACCTCCCCAGTATCTTTACCAAGAAAACCCATACAGGGTCTCAAAGAGCTGGACAACAACATCAACTAGACTGCCAGGCAAGTGTTAAAACTCTAAGCATTCGTAAAGAGGCAAAAGACAATCCCTGCTCTCAAAGAGTTTACAACCCAATGGGGAAGAAAACATGCAAAATAAATATATACAGAACAAGGTAAATAGGAAATAATTAACAGAGACAAGACATGAAAATTCATAGTGGTTGGGGAAGGCTTTCAGTAAAAGATGGAAAGATGTGTCAACTTAGGTGGCACAGTGGATAGAGAAGCCTGGAGTCAGGAGGACCTGAGTTCAAATCTGGCCTCAGACATTTAATAACTACCCAGCTGTGTGGTCTTGGGGCAAGCCACTTAAGCCTTGCAAAAGCCAAAAAAAGCCCAAATCTCCAAAAGATGGATTTAGTTGGCGCGCGCATGCACACACACACACACACACACACACACACACACACACACAGGAAAGAGGAGGAAGAAGAGGAAAAAAATGGAGGAAGGGGAACATGGGGGGGACAGGTAGAGAAAATGCCTGGAGCTGAGAGATGACTCATCTTATTCACTGAACAGCCGGAAGGACAGTGTCACTGAATCAGAGTATATATCCAAGCCCCAGGGTCAACTTATTTGGTGTGCTTTAGTTTTTCTCCAACTATTACTCAAACCCAATAATCCCCCCCCCCAAAAAAAAAAATCCCAACAAAATAAAGGTGACAGAGAGTTAACTAAAAATTCAGACATCTTCAAATTGTGAGACTTCTCTACACATTCTTTCTGGAAGCAAAGGATATAAAGGTTAAGATAAAAGGTATAGCAGCACTCTGCCAGGACTGCTTAGTGGTGGCTCATCATGATGGTGACAAGAGTCAGGTAGCAGAGATTCTGGGAAGAAGAATGGTGAGTAGGCATTTGGGGCAGGGTCAATGAGTGGGGAAGGGGTTGTGGGAAGAGCAGCTTGAGCTCTGGAGGGCCAGGATACTGGCCGAGGGTCAAATGTTCTGTATCAATAAGAATGTAAGCTTCTACTTCCAGTGTTGGATGATGCTGGAGTCAGAGGCCAAGGCAACTTCTGTGATGGCTTCGGCAGGGCCATGGCCGCAGCCACGGGGCCCAGGGAGGAAAGGTTGAACACAAGGAGTGGATTCCTGTCACTAAGTTGGGCCAACTAGTCAAGGACATGAAGATCAAGTCTTTGGAAGAGATTTATCTTTTCTCCCGTCCTATCAAGGAGTCTGAGATCATAGGTTTCTTCCTGGGATCTTCACTGAAAGATGAGGTTCTAAAGATCATGCCTGTTCAGAAACAAATGAGCTGGACAACGTACCAGGTTCAAGGCTTTTGTGGCCATTGATGACTACAATGGCCATGCTGGTCTGAGTGTCAAGTGTTCCAAGGAAGTGGCCACAGCTATTCGTGGTGCTATCATTCTGGCCAAGCTTTCCATCATTCCTGTGAGACGTGGCTACTGGGGGAAGAATAAGATTGGCAAGCCTCACACAGTGCACTGCAAGGTCACTGGGCGATGTGGATCGATTCTGGTGCGCCTGATCCCCACCCTCGAAGTACTGGCATTATTTTTGCTCCTGTGCCTAAGAAGCTCCTAATGATGGCTGGCATTGATGACTGCTACACTTCTGCAAGAGGCTGTACTGCAACTCTGGACAACTTTGCTAAAGCTACCTTTGATGCCACCTCTAAAACATACAGCTACCTAACCCCTGATCTGCGGAAGGAGACTGTGTTCACTAAGTCTCCCTTTCAAGAATTCACAGATCATCTTGTGAAAACTCACACTCGCGTGTCTGTTCAGAGGACCCAGACAGCTGCTGTGGCAACCACATAGACTTGTTTTTTATAAACAAGGAATAAATTGAACTATGCCTACTTAAAAAAAAAAAAAAAAGAATGTAAGCAGGTCTATTATGTCCAGGCTTGGGGTTGAGGACATACAAAAATGAAGCTATCTGCTCTCCCTTTTTTTTCTTTTCCTCCTCTTCCCTCCTCCCTGGTTTTCTTTATGTGTCAACTAAAATACATCTTTTTTTTGTTTGTTTGTTTTTGCAAGGCTTAAGTGACTTGCCCAAAGTCACGTAGCTAATTAAGTATTAAATATCTGTCTTGGTCTAGAGAGTTAGGGGTCAAAAAAATCTGCAGTGAAACCACCTCAAAAATCATGTTAACAAATTAATGTTGAATTTAATGGGATGCCCAACTGGCCCAGGCTACGGAAGCTCAGAACTTCCAACATCAAGAGATTCAGTAGCCCCAGTTTTCCATCTATTGAAGAATTACAGCTTATGGTCATGATGCCCAGAATAATGATGTTTTAAAATATATTAAGATAAAAACTGGTTACAAAGAAAATAAATTGTATTGAAATACAGTTACTAAAATAATTTTAAAAAATAAGTATACACTTTACATGTGTAATTGATATTATATTGCTTGCCTTCTCAATGGGTAGGAAAAGGGCAGGGGAGAGGGAAACTCAAAATTTAAAAAAAATGTTAAAATTTTTTAAAATGTAATTGATAGGGGCAGCCAGGTGACCCAGTGGATAGAGCCTCGGCCCTGGAGTCAGGAGGACCTGAGTTCAAATCCAACCTAGGACACTTAAGAATTGCCTAGCCACATGACCTTGGGCAAGCCACTTAACCCCATTGCCTTGCAGAAACAAAAAAAAAAAACCCAACCAAAAAATGTAACTGACAAATACTTAATGAAATCAATAAAAATATATCTTAAAAAACAAACATAAATAAATTAAAAAGTGAAAAAATGCAAACAAAAAGTTCACAGACCCCAAGCTAAGGATCCTCGGCCATGGAGCCTTCCTTTTGGGTTACAAAGCAAGCCTTATTTTAAGCCAATTCACATTTATGGGAGATGGGAGAAATGCTTAGTAGAGAACTTCTTTGTCTTGCATGAGGATTCCTTCAATAGTTAATTCTTAAAATAGATTTCAAATCTCATCTAAAATGCCTCATTGTGGCATGGAGGCATCTCTGGCCCCTCCAGGGCTATATTAGCAAAAGGCAATCTCTGACTGGGCTTGCAAGGATGGAACGGTTTCTAAACCTGGCTGGGTGATTATAGATCATACCACCTGAAGGCCTGCAAAGCTAGTCATCCCCAGGCAGGATGAAGAATTTTCTGCTCAGTGTAACTCTTGAAAACCATTCAACTAAATCACAGAGGAGTTATAATCTGTGCTGGAAGAAGATATACCTACACTGATAAAAATCAAAGAAGTGCTAAAAGAAATATTTAAAATTTGATTTTATATAGGTATTCCTCACCCCATAACTAAAGCCTGTAGATTCCCTTATTAGAGGATAAGATTATTATTTTAGAGCTACAAGGGTCGTAAATTAGCACTGAGCTTAATGTTTCTGTTTCACAGATGGGAAAAACTGAGACCCAGAAAGACTAAATAGTTTAAGTCAAGGTCAAACAAAGTCAGATTGGTAAAATTTCAATGTATTACACCTTAGAAATCAGCAAATTCTAAAGATCAGGGCCTGATTTATAGTTTTATTGATTATCTAGACTTAAGAAAAGCAGGGAGAGGGGCAGCTAGGTAGTGCAGTGGATAAAGCACCGGCCCTAGAGTCAAGAGGGTCCAAGTTCAAATCTAACCTCAGATACTAAACAATTACCTAGCTGTGTGAGCTTAGGCAAGTCACTTAACCCCACTGCTTTAAATGAATAAAAGAAAAAGAAGAAAAGCAGGGAGAAACAATAATACAAATGAGGGACCTGGATTGACAACTTGATTCTGCATCCCTCTGTGTCCTTGGGAGTCACAATTGGCACTGGCCAATTCTGCCAAACTGGGAAATTTGCTTGTGAGTTAGACCCTGTAGATACAAAGAGTATCCTATCTTCATAATCTAGTGGTCCCTAAAGGAAAAGAATATAGCTTTTGCTGTTGCCTTGCTCTACCCTTCAGGAGAGATTTTTGTCCTTTGTCCACCTTTACTGTAACTTTTCCCCCTTCCACGTCACATACTTCTAGGTAGAGATTTATTTCTGCTTTCTCTTCTTTCTTTTGTCCTACTATCATAATTATGCAAACTTCTGTATGGACTGCAAGCTCTTTGGGTTCCACATGAATGTTCACTTGTCTTATAATAAATTTGATTTTCACATGTCTCATGTTATGATCGCCTATTGGACAATATTTACGTAAGGTTACATATATATGTATGTGACACATACATATATGTATATGACCTCTGAGGTCCTTTTCGGCTCTAAGTGTATATTCACATTCACCCCCATGTATATATGTATGCATAGATATAACTATATAGATGCTTTTCTGCTTATATCATAATAGGATCCATGGAAACTAGTGATATCAACAAGAGAGAAAAGGTAGGGAGAAAAAAGAAGAGGATACAAACTGAGTCTTGGGAAACACATCTGGTTAGTGGGTGGAAGATAGATGGTAATCCTGAGAGGGACTGGTCAGACAGGTAATAGGAGAACCAGGAGAGAGGTTGAGGTCAAGAGAAGTTTGAAGCCCAGGGAGGGGAAAGAATCTAGAAGGAGGGACTGGGTTATAATAACAAAAGTGTCAGAGAGGTTCCATAAGATAGAATTAAAGATATTATTGGTAACCTGGTGAGAAGTGAGGTTGGAAATCTGACTGTAAGGGAGATCAGTAACCTGAGGGTATAGAAGAATGAAGTGAAGACAATATGTCCATAATGGAGATGTGCAGTCTCACAAATGATTCTTTTTTCTGTTTCACTATGTTGCTGCAAATGCCCATTCTATTTATTGTTTGTTAGGTTCAGAATGAAAATATCATTTCCTTTAAAAAAAATGGCTATAGGAAACAGAAAAAAACAAGGACATCAGAAGAGAGAACAACATGAGGATATATTAGCTAGCCCCTCAGGCCAGCTACACAGTTAAGTTTCTCAAAAAGAAAGTGAGGCAGTACGAAGAGATGTCTAACTCACAAGTCCATCAAATTCTGAAATTAAAATATAATTGGGAAATGTTTAACAAAAATAGATAAAAATACAAGACAGATAATGTTAATTTCTGTTTTTTTTTTTAAGTCAACATGCAGACCATAGGGATCCATTTCTTTTTGAGTTTGGTACCAGCTGACAACAGGTATGGTGGATAGCACATTGACCATGGGGTCAGGAAGACCATCTTTACCAGCCATGTGAACTGGAACACTGGACTTCTTAGTATTTCAGTACTTAGACGATTCTGGCCATTGTGCAGAAAGGACAATCCCTGCCCACAAGGAGCCCAGATTCTAATAAAGGAAAACCACACATAAAATGGAGAAAGAGAGAAAGGTAAAGGTGGCAGCTAGAGGGACAGAGCTCTGGACCTGGAGTCGGGAGGACTCATCTTCCTGAATTCAACTTTGGTCTCAGACATTTCCTAGCTATGTGACACTGGACAAGTCACTTCACCCAGTACCTCAGTTACCTCTTCTATAAAATGAGCGGGAGAAGGGAATGGTAAACTCTCTGCCAAGAAAACCCTCAAATGCAGTCAACAATGGGTTGAACACGAGAGAAAATTCACTGAATCAGAGCAATCTGTCCTAATAGGACAGAGAATCAGAGGATTCAGAGAATCCTAGTCAATCCTTCACTCATCCACTGGAGCAAATTCCTGGATGTTCCCACTAGCCTGGCCTAACATGGAGCCAATTCTTTATTTTCACAAATAACCAATATTCTCTCCAGAAACCCTATACTTTTACACTGGCTGACCTCCCCTTACCTGGAAGGCACTTCCCTCCTTTACCCTCCATCTTTGGATGCAGCTCAAATAGACTTAGAAGACTGTTCCCCACCCAGACCAACCAGCCTCCAGTGTACTTTTTCCCACATGAAAATGATCCTGTTTTCATTTAGTACATGGTGTCTCTGGCCAGAACAGGAGCTCCCAGAGTCTGTTTCACCAACACAGTGCCTTGGTACAAAGCAATCCACACTGACAGTGAAGTAACACTGCCCTGGCCAACCATGCTATCATAACCTTGTTCAGTCACTAGAATCATTTATTTTATTTTTAGATTCAATCAGGGTTAAGGGACTTGCCCACATTGCTAGTAAATGAATGAGGGTAAATTTGAACTCAGGTTCCACTAACTCCTAGCCACCTAGCTGCCCCCCAATCACTAGCATGAAAAACCCCACTTGAATAATGGGAACTCTCAATGTCACATCATTTGGCTATCTGTTCCTATCAAATTCTTGCAGTCTGTAATATTTTATTCAACACTTTATATTTATCCAACCTATTAATAATGCTGGGTGATCTAGTTGTGCTTATATAATAATATCTCAAATTTCTATAAAGTTTTAAGGTTCATAAATCTCTTTTTTAAATTATGGAATAATGTATTTTTTCCAATTATATGTAAAAACAATTTAATATTTTTTTCCCTTTAAAAATATTGAGGGGTAGCTAGGTGGCACAGTGGATAAAGCACCTGTCCTGGAGTCAGGAGTACCTGGGTTCAAATCCAGACACTTAGTAAGTACCTGGTTGTGTGGCCTTGGGCAAGCCACTTAACCCCATTTGCCTTGCAAAAACCTTAAAAAAAATATTGAATTCCAAATTCTCTCCCTCTCCCCTCCCTGAGATGGCAAGCAGTCTGATATAGGTTATACATGTGAAGTCTTTATATTTTATATATAAAATACACACACACACATACAAATGTACATACACATAATACATATATGTATTTTTTTTGAACTCAGGTAACTCCTGACTCCAGGACCACTGCTCTATCCAATGTGCCACCTAGCTACCCCTCTGTGTAGATTGAGAATAGATATCCCCAAAATTTGAAAAAAAAATTAAAAATTAGTATGCTTTGATCTGCATTCAAACTTCATCAGTTCTTTCTCTAGAGATGGATAGCATTTTTCAACATGGGTCCTTACAAAGCACTTTCTTTACAACCACTTGAGGTAGGGAATAGAGTATCATTGTCCCTATTTTACAGATGAGAAAATGGAGGCTGAGAGAGATTTGTCCAAGTTCATACAACCAATAAATACTTCATAGTAACTTCTCTCCCTATTTCTGAAGCCCAGTCCCTTCCTTGTTCCTTGGAATGCTCCTCTCTGACACCATCTAGCTGGCCCAAGCTCAAACCCTACTGGATGTTAGGTTTCCATCCCACATCGTGGCCAATTAGTCCATCTGTCCCCACTTGAAGGGGTGCCTCTGGTCACAGGGACTCACATGAGGAAACAGTCGCCTTTCACTGGACCAGTTCATTGTTGGGAAATTCTTCCTCAGACTGAGCCCAAATCCACTCTGATACCAACATGCCCCAGGGTCCCGGTCCTGTCCATCAGGGCCACATGGTGGACGACTTCTTACACCCTAACATAGCTACCATCCCAGGGGCTCTTCTTTGCCAAGAAGCTTCCCACACCTGCCTCAACTGATCCTCCCAGAGCACTCCTTGGCATGAGGACCACCCTCCTGGCCTTGGACCCAGACTCTCAGTGTCTTACCTGAAATGGGGCCCCAGAACTGAACACAGTTCTTCAGATCATGATAATCCCAGGGAGGGACACATGAGGAATGTTGGAGCTTTGATTGTGATGCTGGCTCTCTACACTGGCTTTAATGTAGCCTATTAGCCCATTGTTTTGTAGCATTGGGGTAAGGAAGCTAGAGAGAAGGGGGCATGAAGCCAGAAGACCTGTGTTCAAGTCCTGGCTGACTCCAAACTGGTTGGATGATCCTGGGCAACTCACTTGATTTCTCTTTTTCCTCATCTGTAAAATGGGGGTGATAACATCTATCTGTCAGGGTTGTTGTGAGAAATCAAATGAAATCATGAAGCACTATCTGGGGCAGCTTGGTGCCACTGGGGATAGAGGAAGATTGATTTTCATGAGTTCAAATTCAGTCTCAACTAGTTGTGTGACCCTGGGCAAGTCACTTTGCCCTGTTTGCCTCAGTTTCCTCATCTATAAAATAGACTGGAAAAACCACTCCAGTATCTTGGCCATGAAAAATCCCAAAATGGGATTTCAGAGTCAGATACAATTTAAACATCTCAACAACAAAACTACATCAATACTGACGTTGTTATCATCATCTTCCTTACTAGATTATAAATTGCTAGAGAGTAGGGATTATGTCATCTTCCCTAGCATGAGGCCTCATGCTTAATGGGTATGCTGAACTCAGTAAGTAATTAATGGAGACAGGTTTGTCTTTGGCATGCATCTCCTCTTTTCCCTTTCCTGGAATCTTCCTATTATTGGTTGACCTTTTTTTAAAACTGATGTTAAACTAATCCTAATTAGACTTTCAAGGTGTGTGACCTGGAGCAATTTAATTCAATTCTCTGAACCTCAGGTTCCTCAAGGTAGAGGACTAGATTAGATGATCCTGAAAGGTCCCTTCCAACTAGGGACAGCCCATGATTTTATATATTATATATATTCCATGGCAATTGATGATACCATGATTCTTGGCTGGGACCTGGCTACCTGTGACCTTTCTGGTTCTACTGGGTGGGCAGACACTCATCTGTAAGGTCAGACTTCAGTCTGGACTGATCCTAGGAGCAATGGGTGGAGACCAAAGGAGTGGAGGAACTAGTCCTAAGAGGAAGGTGTTTGGTGACTGGGACTGGGGAAGGAACAATATTGCAGCAGTTCAAACTTTGAGGGGTGGCGGGGAGAGAGGAAGCTTTTAGTGATAGTAAGCTTAATGAGTCAAGACTATTACAAAAAAGCCAAAAAGTTAATGAGATCATAGGGACGTGACTTAAATAACAGAGATATGATTAAGACTAGACCTATGATTTCATGGGATTAGGGAATTTCCAAGTGAGTTAAGCCTGAAACTCTCAGGTTCCCAGTTTGACTGGCCTCAGGTACTCAGGTCCCTCATCAGTCTTTGTCTCTGTCCACGAACTGTTGTTCTCCCTCCCTTCTCTTTTTTTCCCTTTCCCCCATCCCCTATACCCATTTCCACCCCATCAGAAACTGCTATGATCCCTATGTCCCAGCTATTATCCCATCACAATACAATCATCCTCAGATATACCCTTCTCTTGGGAAATGAGGTCCTGGGAATTTCAAGTAGTGCAATGCCTTTTCACAGGTCTACAGATAGGTGGCACAATGATAGACTGCTGCACCTTGAGTCGGGAAGACCAGAGTTCAAATCGAGCCTCAGGCACTTTTTTAACTGTAACACCCAGGGCAAGTCACTTAACCTTGACTCATCTCAGTTTCTCTATCTATATAAACAGCTCCTCTTCTAATGCATCTTTCATAAGGAAGCCAGAACAATCTTTTTTATATGTAGATCTGACCTTTTCATTTTCCCTGCATAAAAATCTGTATCAGTTTTCTAATTCCCACCCAAACTCATGACATACTACCTCTGCAGACTGATTTTTTTTTTTTTTTTGGTAAGGCAAAGGAGTTAAGTGGCTTGCCCAAGGTCACACACAGCTAGGTAATTATTAAGTGTCTGAGACCGGATTTGAACTCAGGTCCTCCTGACTCCAGAGCAGGTGCTCTATCCACTGTGCCACCTAGCTGCCCCTCCAATTTATTCTTTTTCACAGGCAATGTGAGATAGTTGAAAGTAGGCTGGACCCTGGAAGTCAGAAGACATGGGTTCAAATCTCAGCCCTTGACCCATACTGGTTATTATCTTAGGCATCACTCTGAGCCTCAATGTCCTCATTTGTAGAGTGAGAACACTGAAAGGTGACTTTACACACCTCTTTCTCTCTTAAATTTAATTCACTTCCAAGTCATGGCTTCACCTTCTAGATGCCACAGTCTTATTTTGAGGACCAAGGGCAAACAATGACTAAGTGAGAACAATTAATATTTTCAAGAGCTACTTTAGAGATTTGTTTGAAAAAAATGTTTTGCAAATTTTAAAACACTGCATGCTAGCAGTTTAAGTAATCAAGGACAACTCTACAAGACTTGAGATGGAAAATGCCACGCACATTCAGAGAAAGAACTCTGAAGTCCAAATGGAGACCAAAACATTTTATGTTCACTTTTTAAACCTTATGTTATTTTTTCTTTTTTCTCATGGTTTTTCCCCTTTAGTTCTGATTCTTCCTTCACAACATGATTAATATAGAAATATGTTAAATGTGATTGTACAACTTCTATCAGATTATGTGCTGTCATGGAAACAGGAGAGGGAAGGAGAAAAATGTGGAAAAATGTTAAAAACTATCTTTGCATATAATTGAAAAAATAAAACAACATTCAAAAAACCTTTCTTGCTATTGTTAGCATATAGTTATAGATTAAACATATGCATCATATAATAGAATATATAATTATATAAAATATATCATATAGCTCTATGTTAATATTTATATAATGTTATGCTATCAATATTATTGTTGTTTTTTATTTTTACACCCCAACAAATAGGGACAACACCCTACTTGCCTCTATCTGTTCGTTCCCAAGGTCTCAAGTCTGTCTTTACTCACCCTATTCCTTACTTTTGATATGTTCACCTCCCTGCCCTCACACCTCTATTCATCCTTTCTTTTTTTTTTTTAAAGGTTTTTACAAGGCAAATGGGGTTAAGTGGCTTGCTCAAGGCCACACAGCTAGGTCATTATTAAGTGTCTGAGGACAAATTTGAACTCAGGTACTCCTGACTCCAGGGCCAGTGCTTTATCTACTGCTCCACCTAGCTGCCCCTATTCATCCTTTCTTTACACCCCATCTTCAATTCCACCTCTCTTAGGAACCCTGATTCCCCTCAGTCAGTAACCATCTTCAACCTCAGATTTCTTTCTCTCTCTCTCTCTCTCTCTCTCTCTCTCTCTCTCTCAGAGACTGAGACAGAGAAGGACAGAGGGAGAAAGAAAAGAGATAAAGAAGAAAAAAAAAGAGTCACTTAAAAGAAGTTATAGGGGCGGCTAGGTGGTGCAGTAGATAAAGCATGGGCCCTGGAGTCAGGAGTACCTGGGTTCAAATGCGGCCTCAGACACTTAATAATGACCTAGCTGTGTGGCCTTGGGCAAGCCACTTAACCCCATTTGCCTTTCAAAAACCTAAAAAAAAAAAGTTATAGAAAAGAAGGCCAAAAAAAGATGAGATAAGCTTGCAAATCTACATGTTGAATTCATCATATATTCAAAAAGAAAAGCAAGTTGTACATAAGAGATTCACAGTTTCATTCATGATTTCTGCTTTCTATTCTACTGTGTATGCAGAAATGCCCATTTATTTATTAAGTTCAGAATAAAATAAACTTTCAAAAAAAAGTTTGGACACTGTAGAAAAAAATGGAGCTTCATTTCAGCCCCAACTCCCTGATTCTTTTTGATCTGGTTTCATTGTCTCTCTGGCCCTCAGTCTCCCCCATCTGCAAAATGGGCTCGCTTCATCCACGACATCAGATGAGAAACTGAACCCTTTGGCTTAGAAAAGTTACAGGAGAAATCCAAGCTGTCTGATTGTGTCACCATCTGACAAGGGCCCGTTTCAGAATCAATGTGGGGCACGCGTCACCACCTCCCCAGACAGGGTGACCTCCTCAGAGCCAGCACCACCAGAGGGTAAGGCAGAGTGAGACCAACTGGCTGGCAGCAAGGGTCTCCTTATCTCTTTCATCAGTCAATTCCTGTACTAAGAGATGACTAATCTCATAGGAAAAGGTTTGGAAAAACACAAGAATCGGTTGGGGGAAGATCCAGGCTGGGTTTTTCCTTGGATTATCATTGCTGCTCAAGGGCCTGGGGTAAAGGAAGCAGGAATGAGGTTTGTGGAAGGGAGTTGATAAATTATAACAATTCTCTATAGATACTGCTAGAGAGGTGGGCAACCAAAACTGTTAAAGCTGTTGTTTTTAAAGTTAAACACTGCAGGAAACTTCTTTCCTATCTCCTCTCCCCAACTCCCCTTAGCCCCAATTCTACCAGAAGACCTTTTGTAATTTTCTTTTATTTTTTTTAATGAGACAATTAGGTTAAATGACTTGCCCAAGGTCACATGTCTAGTCAGTATCAAGCATATGAGACTGGATTTGAACTTCCTTATTCTAAGATGATGTTCTATCCACTAGACCCACTTGACTCCTGCTCATTCCTCTCAGAGCTTTGCTTCATTCCACCTCTCCCAATCAAAAAGCTAATACAGGGAAGATGTTGCTATGAATAGATTAACTGTCTATACTTCACATATTTTTTCTGACAAGATCCTAGAGTAAGAATTCTTAATCTAGAGTTTGTGATTTTTTAAAAAAATTTATTCAAGGGGTGGCTCGGTGGTACAGTGGATAGAGCAACAGCCCTGGAGTCAGGAGTGCCTGAGTTAAAATCCAACCTCAGACACTTAATAATCACCTAGCTGTGTAGCCTTGGGCAAGTCACTTAACCCCACTGCCTTGCAAAAACTTAAAAAAAAAGTAAAAAAAAATTTTATATGATTTCATATATATAATCAATATCAGGTTGCTTGTCTTCTCAAGGAGGAAGAAGGAAAGAGGGAGAGAATTTGGAAATCAAAATTTTAACAAATGATTGTAAACTTCTTTTTACCTGCAATTAGAACATATTTAATGAAATAAATAAAAATTTAAAAAACAAAAAGAAACATTTTAATAACTCTTCTTTGTTATAACTGGTTTCCTGCAATCCTATGCATTTGAAAATATTATTTTGTAGTTTTCATAGACTCATTTTATTAAAGTGATTCATGATTAGGAAAAAAAAGATTAGGAAACTTTGTTGAAGGGGAAATTATCTCTCAGAAAATTTTAGGGTCAGGAATGATGCTTTTGTTTTTTAATCTGACAGACTGCACCCGGCACTGGGGTATTTTCATTCATAAATTCAACTTCCTGCTAATTCAGTTCTTATAAACAAGTTGACTCTTTTCCCAGGCAATCCGGAATGGCTCTGGTTCAATGGCATTGAATGAAAAGGAAAGAAATAATACCATCACCAACAGGATGGCTTTAGAGAAGTGTGTTCCTTCCCACCCCCCAAAGTATTTCTGCACATGTGAACTCATTTGTTTCCCCAATACTCCTTCGAACTACTGAAGGTGCTCTACAATTGAGGAAACTGAGGCCCAGAGAAGGGGGACATGGAGTATCCAAGATAGACAATGAGCTAGTGGCAGGTCAGTCAGTAAACATTTAATAAGCTAAATGTTAAGTCTATGCCTAAAAAAAGGAGCAAAAGATAGTCCCCACCCTCAAGGAGCTTCCAATCTAACTATTGGTCTAATTCCTAGCTCTGTGTGCTCTGTGGACCTGACTTTACACTATAGATTCTCACAACGGAAAAAAAAAATTCACCACATATAAAGAAAACAGTAAAAGAAGTTTATAATTTAAAAGAACTCTGTGACAAAAATTTTTTTTTAGGTTTTTTTTACAAGGCAATGGGGTTAAGTGGCTTGCCCAAGGCCACACAGCTAGGTAATTATTAAAGTGTCTGAGGCCAGAGCTGAACTCAGGTACTCCTGACTCCAGGGACTATGCTTCATCCACTGCGCCACCTAGCTGCCCCAAATCAATGAATTTCAATGAATTCTTTAAGCCAGTCTCCTCATCCACAAAAGGAGGGTGGATTCTAATACTTTACACTGTCTTCCTCCAGAGGGTTGTTGTTTAAAAAAAAAAAAAAAAAAAAAAAAGGCCCTCTGTAAACCTGAAGCAGCAGAACCCCAGCAGGTTCTAATGGACCTGGTGGGGTGTTCCTGTCTCTGGATTTCATCAGTGAGGACCTCCTCCTTCGAAAACTCCCTCCACACATGAAGAGTCGTTTTACAGAGCTGTCAAGACACTAGAGAGGTTATGTGATATGTCCATGGTCATATGAATCATAATATATTAGAAAAAGGGATTCAGGGGCGGCTAGGTGGCGCAGTGGATGAAGCACCAGCCTTGGAGTCAGGAGTACCTGGGTTCAAATACGGTCTCAGACACTTAATAATTACCTAGCTGTGTGGCCTTGGGCAAGCCATTTAACCCCATTTGCCTTGCTAAAAAAAAAAAAAAGAAAAAGAAAAGAAAAAGAAAAAGAAAAAAGGTATTCAACTGAAGTTTTCAAGACCGACCTGCCATCACATTACCTCACACAGTACTTCACAAATATCATTGATTAAAAACAGCAATAATAAGGATAATAATAATAAATAATAAGCAGCAGTTGATTGATATATTATGCCAAGCCTTAAGTCAGGAAGACCAGAGTTCAAGTCTGGCCTTAGACTTCCTGGCTATGTGACCCTGGCCAAGCCACTTCACCTTATTTGCCTCAGTTTCCTCACTTGTAAAATGAGTTGGAGAAAGAAATGGCAAAATATTCCAGTAACTTTGCCAAGAAAACTTCCAAATGGGGTTAAGAAAGAGTCAGACACAATTGAAACAGAAACAATAACAACAAAAAGGGGATAATGAAAACACCTCTCTTGTTGTGAAGATCAAGTGAGATAACATAGGTCAAGAGCTCTGTGAACCTTTGAAGTGACCTATCTATAATGAAAGCTAGCATTATTATTATTAACAATTCACACACACACACACACACACACACACACCACTTTTTTTTTTAGATTTTTTTAAGGCAATGGGGTTAAGTGGCTTGCCCAAGGCCACACAGCTAGGTAATTATTAAGTGTCTGAGACCGGATTTGAACTCAGGTACTCCTGACTCCAAGGCCAGTGCTCTATCCATTGCGCCACCTAGCCGCCCCCACATCACTTTTTTTAGGATGCACCATCTCATCTGATGTTCACACCTCTGGGTGTTTGGCAATACAAGTATCTTTTTTTTTTTCTTCTTACAGGTAAGAAAGCAGAGGATCATAGAGTTTTGTCAAGGGGATCACTCACCCATAGTCAGAAGTCTGACTATATTAGAGGTAAATCCAGGTCACCTAACTCCAAATCTAGGATTCTTCCCATCACAACTGTTACACTCCCTGAATACACAGGTTCATACACCCACAGCAGTGTCTCTTCTGATGGGTCAAAAACATCGAAGGGTAATGAGGAAGGCCAACGCACCTAGGACATCTTTATGCTCTGGATGATAGGCAGCAGCTCCGAAAGTTGATGTATAAATGGGATATACAGACTGGGCTGTGAAGCGATGACCTAGGGGAGAAAGGGTCTAATCCTTCCCAGGCAAAGAGCTCCTGGGCATTCAAATGGGTGGTCAAGAACACATGTTCTTCTTCTGTTACAAAGGACAATAATCAATCAGTTATTCGAATAATCACCTTGATCACAATTTGTAGGCACTTTTCAGTGCTGTCAGACTCTCTGTGACTCCATTTTGGGGTTTTCTTGGAAAAGATACTGGGAGTAGTTTGTTATTTCCTCCTTCTCTAGTTCATTTTACAGATGAGGAAACTGAGGCAAAAAGAGGTAAGTGACTTATCTAGGGTCACACAGCTAGAAAGTGTCTGAGGACAGATTTGAACTCAGGAAAAGGTGTCTTCCTGACTCAAGGCCCAGAGAGCACAACAGTTTTACATTTGAAGAAACTGAGGCAGTAAGAGGTTGAGTGACTTGCCTAGGGCCACACAGCTAGCATGCACCTGAAGCCACATTTGAAGTAGCATCTTCCTGACTACAGATTTAATGTTCTATCCCTTACTCCACCAAACTGATCTAGTCCTGCTTGAGGGCATGTGGCTGGACCATGTGCCTTCCAAGTATTCTTTCCTTGGGCAGCTAGGTGGCACAGTGGATAGAGCACCAGCTTTGGAGTCAGGAGGACCTGGGTTCAGTTCTGGCCTCAGACACTTAATAATTACCCAGCTGTGTGACCTTGGGCAAGCCACTTAACCCCATTGCCTTGCAAAAACAACAAAAACAACAAAATAAACCAAGTATGTTTTTTCCATCTGTACTTCCTCATGTTGGTTATCAACACCTGAAAAGAGTAGATGGCTTAGATTTTCACCAACATTAGATTTAATAACTCTGCTTAGGGTACTAGAGAGAGGGGGCCTGATGAAGATACTTAAATAGTTTCCAACTCTCCAGGAGTCATTTGAGATTTCCTTGGCAAAGATACTGGAATGGTTTGCCATTTCCTTCTTCAGATCATTTTTGCAGATGAAACTGAGGCAAAGTCAAGTGACCAACCCAGGGTCACCCAGGTAGTAAATATCTGAAGATACATCTGAATTCAGGAAGATGAGCTTTCCTGTTTCCACTCTACCACCCCCCCCCCCTGTCTGTTTGCAAAGGACTTTAGATCAAAACTGTCTCACAGCCCATAAATCTAGTACTTTTAGTCTCATCATCCCTATTTTACAGATGGGGACACTTGCAGGAGTGAAATGACTTGTCCATGGTCTCCCTACTAGCAAGCATTAGTGGCCTCCCAGACCCCAGATTTTTCTGGTTCTGGGTCCAGCTTGCCTCCTTTCTGGTTCAGCCCCCTTCTCCATCTCCTGGCTGTGTCTCAATGACAGCCAGCCACCTGTTATGGGTTTCATTAACACCCAGACAGGGGAGGCTATTTCAGGGCCTCCCAGAGAAGCCTGGCCCAGCCTTCAGCAGCTCCACATGGAGGAGCAAGACTGGACACAAAATTCCTCCACAGCCAAGTCATCAAGCTCTCCAAGGGCTCAGGCCATTGCTGCTTCTTGCTCTTCTGAAACAAAATGCAATAGAAGCTGGGCTGCCCAATATCTTCTATTGCTATTTCTCCTTTTGTCTTTGCCACACTCCTCACTTTCCATTAGACTATAAATTCCAGAAGGTAAGGACCACACTTCAAAGCAGGGGCTTGCTCATTAAGTATTTAACAATCAGATTTCCAGAAAGAAAAAATATATACAAATGATACACTTGCAAGTTTAATCTATACTGCTAATGTTTTCTCCTTCAATTTCCTAAGTCTAGACAAGCAACAAAATAATACATTAAACTCTGATTTCTGAGATGTAAATAATCATGGAAAAATTTTTATCAGTTTTTCTCTTTGAGGTGATTTTAACCAACTCCTAGCCTTAAAGCTCTAAATAAAATGAGTTCTGACTTCTATGGAATTTTTTTTCTTAAAGTTTCTGCAAGGCAATGGGGTTAAGTGGCTTGCCCAAGGCCACACAGCTAGGTAATTATTAAGTGTCTGAGACTGGATTTGAACTCAGCTACTCCTGATTCCAGGGCCCAGTGCTCTATCCACTGCGCCACCTAGCCGCCCCCACTTCTATGGAATTTACAGTTTTCAGACACATACTCAGAAATCAATCTTTTTTTTTCAGCCATAACATTCAGAATGGGTATCGCACAACAATCCTGGGAGGTATGTACAATTATTATCCCCATTGTAAAGTTGAGGAAACTGAGGCAAACAGAGGTTAAATGACCTGCCCAGGGTCACACACAGCTAGTGTGACTAAGGCTGCATTTAAACTCAGTCCTTTCTGACTTTAGATCTAGTACTACCAAAATACTTCAGGAAAGAGCCAGTCCTTTCCCAATTAAGAAACCATGATGACTCTTTGGAGGCCATAAATACATAAGGGAATAAAAACCGGATATCACTTAAAAGATAGTTCACATTGTTTTAAGTAAAACCACCAAATGGGCTCTGACCAAACCTAGAACTGGGCTAGAAGATTCAATTCTAGACTCAAACATCAATTAAAAAGCATTCCCAGTCACTATCCACTCAACAAAGGCAGAGTGAACCTCTCAAATCTAGTTGGATCAACCATCCCCAAGAACTCTTCCTTCTCCTCAGTCTGTCATCATCACACAACTGGCTGTCTTGCAAAGTGATCATTTTAGACATCAATCTGAAGTAACCGGGGCAGGTAGGTATACACAAAGGAAAACAAACAAACCAAAAAAAAATATTAAAAAATAACAACTACCACCACCCAGTACAAGTATAATTTCTAAGTTCTCCCTGACTAGTGAGCATTCGATTCGCTAATGAGCATTCCCAGGGATGGGGAGCTCACTACCTCTTCGGAAGAAAAATTGGTCACAAAGTGTCCATTTCTCAGGATGTGGCTATCCTTGTACAGATGGGGTGGGGCACACTTTGCAAAGCAAAGCAGCTACTGCTGGAAAGAGATGAGACCAACGAAGGCAGGGGTAAGGCTTGGAGCCATCCCTGATCAGCCTCCCTCTCCATTTCTGAATGCCCCTGTTCTATGTGAGGCAGGAGAACTGAGGCAGCTGCACCCTTCTGATAGAGGTATCACACCCTCCCATCTTTGTGGGCACAGCTCAGTTCTGGTGTGTCCTTGGTAGAATCAGTGGCACCATTGGGCAGCTTCACTCCCTCTCCGGCTGACACTGTTATGTGAGGAGCCAACCACAGCTCCTCAGACTGGGTAGAAGCATTGGAATAAGTAGTTATCTCAGCCTGGCCACAGAGCAGGAGGGTATGATGGGACAGGTCTGGAGATGGCACTCCTAGAGACAAGGGTTCTGGACCTGACTCTGCCCCGAACTAGCTCATCTGTCAAATGACCAGAATACTCCCACCCCTATCTCTCAGGTTATTATGATGCTCAAATGGATTTAAAAGAACTGAAAACTTAAAGCATCTTAATGTTATTATTACTGTGGGTATGTATGTATGAGTGTATTTTTTTTAAGGTTTGCAAAGCCCCTTACAAATATTATCTAATTTAATTCTGGGAGGCAAGCGTTGTTGTTATTATTATTGTTATCTTTTTAGGTAGGTGTTAATTAATCTTGTTTTGAAGAAGGGGTAACTATGCCTGCAAAACAGGTCAACTGATTTCCTCAAGGTTGTCTGAGACAGGATTTGAATTCAGATCTTCTCAGTTCTTTTTCAGGTCAAACAACTGCCTTACTACATCACCTCATTTGATCCTCACACTAACCCTATAAGTTAAGTATTCCAGTCATTTATCACCCATATTTTTGGATGCAGAAAGCCACTTCTATCCATTTAAGTCAACAAGTGATGGCCTCAGAGAATTTCTTGGTGGGGGGGGCACTGAGAGGATAAGGGTTCAAGTCCAGGGGTAGCCGGTTGGCATAGATGGGTCAGAGGTGGAACTTGACCTTGGGTCTACCTGGCTATGAGGTCGAACCTCTGACAGATGGAAAAACAGGTTAAAGAAGTTCTCCTGCTACTAGGTGTCTAGGTGGAGCCTGGAACCCAGATGCTCCTGACTCCAGTTCATCTACTCCCTGACAAAGGCAGGGTCTTTCCCAGTACCTTTCAAACACAGCTGGATCAATCATCCCCCCCTTACTCTTCCTTCCCCCCCCCCCCCCAGTCTGCCATAGTCACACTATGGTCTGCCAGGGTGATCACTTGCAAAATCAATCTGAAGTTATCTTCTTGAATTCCCATTGGAATAGAGAGAATGGAAGGAGAATGCCTGTTGAAGCAAGATCAATGCAACAAACATTTATTAATCACCTACTGTATATATAATTTTGTGTGAGGTGCTAGGAATGGATCCAGTCCAAAGCAGAGCAGTTACTGCTCTAAAAGAGCTTACCTTCTCCTGTTCCACTGCTTGGTCAGAAGGGCATGGAAACAGATTTCTAGAACATGGTGAATGTGCAGAAAAGCTGAACAAACAAATTGGAAAAAAAACAGGTTCTGGCAATGAAGGGAACCAGAGGTTCTGGAGCAGTGCCCACACAAGCTGCCTGCTGTGGGGTGGGGATGGGAGGAGATGGAAAGGTAGAAACTCTTCAGGTAAATGATTCTCTCCCTCTCTGTATTGATACTCTTGGGCAGCAGAATGTTACCAAGGAGAGAAAATAAACATAAGAAGACACCCCAGTAGATGCAATGCAAACATCCCAGAAGGGGGGCTTTTAGTTCCAGGCACGGGGAGGAGACAGGAATCAGAAAGAAGGGTTCCTTCATCTGGTATGGCTACATATAAGCAGATGGCACAGCCAAGGAGTCTATTTACAGCCTGGTCATCCGTTCACACCAGAAAGAACCACTGATCTTTATGCAAGTCTTAGCTCTGCCACTAAGAAGCCATATCAAATCAATTCCCTCTTTTAGATTTTGGTTTGTTGTTATTCAGTTGTGTCTGACTCTCTGTGACCCCATTTGGGGATTTTCTTGGCAAAGAAATTCCTTCTCTAGTTCATTTTACAGTTGAGGAAACTGAGACAAAACAGGGTGAAATGACTTGCCCAGAGTCACACAGCTACCGATTTCCATTTCCTTATCTGAAAATAGAGTAACAATATGTTCACTAGGGCTCCAGTTTCCCTCTGTGCATTTTCCTCCCAGATTGTCCCTATGATCTCTGAGGCAGGGACTGTCTTATAACTTTCTTTGAATCCCCAGATCTTGACACAATGCCATGTAGACAGTAGATTCTTAATAAATGTACAGTTCATGTCTCTGTATCCCTTTTAGGTTTACAACAAAATCTCCTTGCCACAACACAACAGATAATGAAAATTTCCATTTAAAAAGTGAAGAAATAGAATTTAAGTGACTTGCTGTTGTTCATGTATCTCAAACTCAGTCCAGGACTTTCTCCTTTATCCCAACTTCTTGTTGCTCTTACATTCTAGAATTCTGTTTCCATGCCCTCCTGATTAATCAGTAGTCAAGAGGAGGTAAAAGAGAACAAGAACTGCTTTGCTCTTTGGCTATGTTCCTCCCTAGCAGTACTATGCATACAGGAAGTGATTAATAAATATCTGTTGCATTGACCTTGCTTGGGTGTTCTGGAAGTCAGGAGCTGCTAACCTGTCTTCCTTATTCCCTCAGGCACTGGGATTTCCCAGTTTGATTCTGGATTTAACTTCAACAAGCAAGAAGACCCTCCTTCCATTTACCCAAATCTAGTGGGAACTCAAGAGCCTAGGATAGTCCAAAGGGTTGGATTCTCACCCAGGACAAGCTTCCCAAGCTACCCCCAAAACAGGGTACCAACCAAAAATAGGCATTTCCTCCAGTCCAAAACATTTACTCACTTACCATTCATTAGCACCTGATCATTTATTGCCTTGTGCCAGGGGTGGCCATGAGGTATAGTGAGGGGCACCCTAACCCTAAGAGACCTAGGATCTGTTTATCAAATTAGTATGTCTTAAGCACTGTCCTCCAGCTGATATTACAAAGACAACAATACAATTGTCCCTGCCTTTGAGGAGTTTATAGTCTAGACCTAAAGCAATGCCACTGGGTGAGGAAAAATTACAATTTATTGTGCTAAGCATTTTTTACAAATATCTCAGCAACAAAAATATGCATACCCTTTGATCCAGCAATACCACTACTGGGTCTATAACCCAAGAGATTATGAAAAAGGGTAAAAACATCACCTGTACAAAAATATTCATAACAGCCCTGTTTGTGGTGGCAAAGAATTGGGAATTAAGTAAATGTCCTTCAATTGTGGAATGGCTTAACAATCTGTGGTTATATCTATGTCATGGAACACTACTGTTCTATTAGAAACCAGGAGGGATGGGAATTCGGGGAAGCCTGGAAGGATCTCCATGAACTGATGCTGAGTGAGAGAAGCAGAACCAGAAGCACATTGTATACCCTAACAGCAACATGGGGGTGTTGATCAACCTTGATGGACTTGCTCATTTCATCAGTGCAACAATCAGGGACAATTTGGGGCTGTCTGTGATGGAGAATACCATCTATATCCAGAGAAAGAACTGTGGGGTTTAAACAAAGACCAAAGACCTTTAACTTAGGGGAAAAAAACTTATTATGTAATTTTTCTATCTCTTATTCTTTATTTTTCTTCCTTAAGGATATGATTTCTCTCTCATCACATTCAACTGAGATCAATGTATACCATGGAAACAATGTAAAGACTAACAGAATGACTTCAGTGGGGGTTGGGGGAAGGGAAGCAAAACTAGGGGGAAATTGTAAAATTCAAAATAAATAAAATATTTCTAAAAAAACAAATATCTCAATTGACAGGTACAATAACTCTGGAAATTAATATTATTAGTGTTCCTATTTTGCATTTGAGGAAACTGAGGCAAACAATGATTAAATGACTTGCCCAGAGTCACACAATTATTAAATATTCATGGCTAGATTTGAACTCAGGCCCCCAGCTCTCTTTATTCAGCTACTTCTAACTTACAGTGTGACCTTAGAAAAGTGAATCATTCTTCCTGAGTCTCAATTACTTAATCTGTAATATGAGGGTAGTCCTCGGGTTCCTTCAGGTGATCCTGAATGATCCTTTGGCCTTTGCTGAGAGTAGGCAGCTCTCAAGAAGGAATCAATCACTCCCTGGTTACCAACATCAAGCCTTAATCATTTCTGGCTGGCATTATTACTATTTGTCCCAATCTTTGTCCTGGCTCTGCTTCTAGTCAGGTTCCAATTCTAGGAACATCCACATTCAATTCAACTAACAGAAACATTTTTACAACACTGACAAACATACCCTCTAATTTTTAGATCTTTTATCAGTCAAGTGTCAGTAGAGAATATAGGGTATCCCAAACTAGTTCATTCTTATGCTTTTAGGTTTAAAGATCCTTTATAAATCAAACCCCAAGAAACTTCTTTAATGTTCACTGGCACAAGAGATAAGGATTAAAAAAAGGAAGATCGAAGTTTTCACTTTCTTTTTTCTTTTTTGGTATTTGCAAGACAATGGGGTTAAATGACTTGCCCAAGATCATACAACTTAGTAAGCATTAAGTGTGTGAGGCTGGATTTGAACTCAGGTCCTCCTGACTCCAGGGCTGGTGCTCTATCCACTATACCACCGAGCTGACCCCCACCCTCTAACTTCTTATAAACATAAGACTGTGACCTGAAACAAATAGAAAAGGGAAGGGGCACTAATGTGTACATAGGGATCCCTGCAGGTCACATATTGACTTAGAAAGACGCATATTGACAACACCTAGGTCCTACCTACCATGGGCTGACACCTTTGATCTAAGGCAAGTTAGCCTGATTGCCTAAATCATCATTGTCCCCCATTCATATAGGAGCATCCCCTTTGCCCCCTTACTCTTTATCTCCCCTGCCTAGACGGCTCTCCCCAACTCTTCTAAGGTTTATGTAGTGCACCTTTCAAGACTCAGCCCAAGTTGCACTTCTTTTAGGAAGACTTCTTGACTACAATTTCCCTCATTGATCTACTAATCACAGGATCAGAGCTTTAAAGACAAAAGGGACCCTCAAGGCCATCTAGATCATTGGATTCAGGGCCCTTATATGGAGCAGAACCTAGGTCCTCTTACTGCAAGTCCACTCTTCTCTGCACTCTATCACCATCGATATCCTTTCCTCTGATCCCCCACTGTCTCTGTGCCTCACCTGTGACAAGCTATCATCTACTTGTGGTGCTAGTTTCTCTGTTTAGATGGACGAGTAACAGTCTTATCTCCAATCACACTACAAGCTCTTTGGAGATATTAACTACTTTCAGAACTTCTTGGATACTTCTCTCCTATCCCCTCACATAGTGTTCTGTGCACAGGAGGCTTACAGTAAAGCTTTGGCAATTAAATATGCAAATACTTTTACCAGTCAGCTGGGGAGACCCAAAAAAGCATTCCCAATCACTTACTTAACAAGCATAAATTTTGACTCATTCCAGTAAGTAACCATAGCACACAGCTGGTCAGATCAGAGAGAGCATTCCTTAGGCCAAATCCTTGCATATATCATTAAAATGTCAGAGCTGGATGGACTTCGAAGGTCATCATTCCAAACTTCTCAATTAATGAGTGAAGAAACCAAAAGATGAGCATATTCAGATTTGCAGGAAACTCATGTACAACCAAAGAAACCAGGAACCAGGTCACAGAGAAGGGATTCATGCTTACTGCTTTTCCCAGGAGGGCCTCTGGCAAGATATTGCCATTCTGTGAGCTAGGTCTCCCTGGTAATTATAGTCACAGCTATCATATATCAATCAGTGTTAGCTTTAAGATTCGCAAAGTGTTTTTAAATCCATTATCTTGTTAGAAATTTTGGAGTTAATGCTTTTATTATCACTTTCATTTTACAGTTGAGGAAACAGACTGAGAGGTTAAATAATTTACCTAAGATCACATTGATGGATTGATAGCTATCTAGTATCTGAGGTAGGAATCAAACCCACTTCCTGACTTCAAGACCAGCTGTCTATCCATTATGCCTAGATGCTTTTCCAGGATAAAGTAATGATAAGAATTCCTACATCAAGATCAATGTGAGTTGTATGGAGAAGGAGATTAACTCACTCTTAACTACAAAAATTTTTCCCAATTTTGTATATTGGACAAAGTCTCCAATCAGGGAGATTTTTTTACTCATATTTGAAGAATTAATGAACGTTGAATAATAACAAAACCCAGGAATTAGTTTCTCGGTTGGGTTTTTCTTATTATCTAGTGAAAAGTGAGAACCTTGGACTGAGAGACTTAGATTCTATTCTGTGTTACCTTGGGAAAGTCACTTTCCTACCCTAGACCTCAATTTCCTTGTTCAATTATAAAGGATATTCCAAAAAACTTAGTGCAGTTTTGAACTTTAGCAGTTTAGTAGAAATCGAGTTTTATATATAACCATCTTCCTCGTTCTTTGTAAAAAGAAATATTTGTTGGTGATTAAGTTTGTAGTAAAAAAAAATTCACATAAAATGAAGGGGTCGTTGAGCTTCTAAGGACCTTTCCTGCTCTGACATTCTCTAACTCCATGGCCTGATTGCTTTCAGAGAGAAATTCTGTCTCCTATGGGAGACAGAAGCACCAGGCAGCACTGGACGTCCCCATATTGGGCAGACTTCCTTGGTTCCAGAAGGAAATAAGAACATCCATCATTGGCAAGAGTGCTGACTCAGGCAATTGTTGATGGTTGAAAATACTTAAGTAGACAACTGTCCCCCTCTCCTGCCCTCTCTGAGTATTTTTGGATAATACTGCTTTAGGGTCTACAAGTGCTTGGCTTACAACAAGCTATTCATTCATTCAACAATCAGCTTGTAAGGCCAGAAGAAGCCTTATATTTTTGACAGGCATTTCAGCTACATACAATCCCCTCTATCATTTTCTTTCCTTGTGCCAGCTGGGGATAATTGAGGCCCAGGAAGGTGGAGGGTCTTACTTACCAAATGCTACTCAGCATTTGGAAGATCCTAGAAGACAGGGGCTGCCTTGGGTAGGTTTTGGACAATGACTGCCTGGCACATGGTGGTAAGCCAATCAATCTGAAATCACTACCTAGGGGCAGTAATAAAGTCAGATGTGGGCCAAAGAGAATTTTGTGTCTTTCTGTTCTGGACTTAAGCCAGTCTAGCTCTGTTTGATTTCTTGCCTTTGATTCACAGTCTTTAATCACTCTCTCAACAACCCCTCATCTGGCCCCCTGGATTTGTCTTGCTTTCTCTTCACCCAGGGCTGACTTAGGGAGTACACTTTATAATTAGTGGTCTGGAATGGGGGAAGGGAAAGAAAGGGAGGAGAAAGTTTAGAAATATCCCTGTGAACTAGTCTGGCCCTCTGATTGAAGCTGTCTCCAGGGGATGATGACTCCAGGGCCAAATCAATTTAAAAACAAAACAAAACTTTTTCCTCCCTCTTTCCTTTCTTTTTTAGCAGCTCTGCCTACAATTTCTGTCGGTCTAAAAATGGACTACTGTTTCTACCCAAATCATTCTGAACCAGATGCAGCAAGCAGACTGCCATCTCTGTATATGTTTAGAACGAACAATTAGGGTGCTCACCAAGAAACTGTGGTTCTTCGAACTGCAAAAAAATACAAACAAAACAAAACACACAAAAAAAAAACCCACCAGGATCACAGGGTTGTCTCTACTCTCCAAGGGGCTGTTTGGCTGTATTTCTCCCTTATCTATCTTGACTCTTGCAGTGCCCCCATAATTAGGCTGGGGAAAGACTAATTTGGGTTTGTTTGTTTTTTTAAAGGAATAAAAACAGGACAATTCACTTCAATCCAGGACCATCTAAAGTGTAAAGGGCAGTGGATTATAATCCAGAAGTGTTAGGTTCAGATTTCACTTACACTATCCAAATGGCTTTGGAAAAAATCATTTTTCACTGGGCTTTCTTAAATGGGAGTGAGAGTGGAGGGAGACTGAGCAGGGTTCGGGTTAGTTCAAAAATCCTAAGATCCTTTCTCCAACGTGGTAAGTGGGTGGTGAAGAAATTCTAAGAGAAGAGAGGCCATAGAGGAAGCCCCACATTTCAGACTTCAAAGGGAAAAAGGGAAAGGGGTGGATCTATAAAAGTGGTGAGAACTTTATAGAACAAGAGAAACATTAACAGCAGCTTTAAGTTCAGAAGAAGTAATTAAAGTCTTAATTCAATTCAACAAGCATTTATTGAAGATGTTATTTGTAAGAGGGACAAAACTCTCCTTCTCTGGTCTCTCCTGCCCAAGAAAGTCACTTGGAAGGTGGGATTTCTGTCCCAAGTCTTTCCCTGAGCTCCCCCTCAGGGCCCTTCATTCAACACACTGCACTTCTCAGAGTTAAACACAAATGCAAAGTTTCCCACCCGGAGTTCAAAAAGCTCCTCCGCCTGGTATGTGCCCATGAAATGCTCCAATTGACCTGAAGAGACAATGAACTAGAGATAATCTTTCCTTCCTGGCTGCAAGTTGCAGAAAGAAAACTTTTCACATCCAGTGACTTTCCACCAGTAGCCCCAGGGCTGAAGGAGGAAAGGAATGCAATTCGGACCTTTCAACCTGTCAGGGCTGAGACTGCAACACATGAAGGGGGTCGGAGGGGGAGAAGGGGGACGCAAGCCCCTTAAAGGAGATCTCCAAGAGTCCGGGACCCTTTTTTCTTAAAAAAAAAAATCATCGGGAGGGACTAGGGTCTCTCTCCATAACCCCCAAGAGTCGGAATCGAAAATCCAGGATCCTGAGAGCAAGTACAGCCTCCACTAATGTAGCTTGTTTACAAACACAAGTTGAGTGGGCAGGTGCTCTGCCACCCACTTTTCGCACCCCAAGGCACCAGCCCAGCTTCTGGTGGGCACCGGAGGGCAAAGAGGTAGAGACAAAGCACAGATCTCTGAGACAGGGGGATGGGATGGTAAGAGGAGATCAGCTGGGAGCACTCATTACTTGTCCTTCCAGCAGGGATGAGACTCCGATACGTTTCACAGATTCTCCCTCCCTCCCACCCTTTTGGGGTTTCCAGGGGCTCTGTGGACTCTAATTCCATTGCATAACCGGCCTTGCCGCCGCTGCTAAATAAAATAAAATTATAATAATAAAAAAAAGAGAAAGAGGAAAACTCGATTCTAAGAAAAAAAAAATCAATCCCGGTTTAGCTAGAGGGCACTCTTTGCATTAGCTCGCTAGCTTCTTGCTTTCTGTGCAAACAAAAGATAGAAAAGAAGGGGAGGGGGGTAGTGATGGCTGGGGGGGAGAAGGGGAGAAGGGAAGGAGACAGGGGTGGGGGGGTGAGGAGAGAGGGGAGAGAAAAGTGAGCCTCGGCCGGCGCTCCATTACCATTCAGCTTGACCGTGAACTGCCTCCGCTTCCGATCGTGCTCCACCTGGATGGGGCAGTTCTGCTCCAAGATGTTCAGCTGGGCAGAATGTGCCATGATGGGGGTCGGGTCTGCTCCTCGAGGGGGGTCGGTCGGAGCGCGAGGAGAGGAAGCCCCCGCGGCTGGCGGCGGCGGCGGCGTGCTGCCCGCTCTGCGGCGACCCCCGAGGAAGCGGGCGGCGGGGCGCGCGAGGGGCGCCGGGGCTGCGGGGCGCCGGGGCTGCGGGGCTGCGGGCCGGGCAGCGAGCTTTGAAACTGACACACGGCGGCGGCGGCGGCAGCGGCGGCAGCAACAAAAAGCCAGGAAATCAGCTGTGAGTTCACGTGCTGATCGCCCGACCAATGGGCGCGCGGCCTTTTTGTTTTGATACATTCCATTTGACTCTTAAAGGGACACCGCACCTATTCCGAGGCTGGCTCGCCTTCTCAGCTACGACCCCTCCCCCTCCCCCAACCCACTAATTTTTTTATTTTTTTATTTTTTTGGTGTGTATTCTCTCCCCCTCCCGCTTTGTGTCCAGCGTTGGACACACAACTTCTTTGCAATTAAAATGCCCCCCTCGGAAAAGACCATTGTAATCTACCGGAGGAATGTTGAATGGAAAGGGCATTATTATCATACTGCATGCCTTCTTAATGGTGGGGGAGGGGCTGGGGGAGCATTTTGCACCCAACATTAAAAGATCAGTGCTATAAATGAATGAATGAATGAATGAATGAATAAAAAGGAAATTATTTTTTAAAAAAAAGATGATCGTTCTCCCTCCTCACTGCCCGCCCCCCCCCCCGCCCCCCCGTAAATCGATCTTCCTTTTACCTACAGGTGTACTGGGCATTACCCTCAGAAGGCTCTAATTAAGAACCTGGGACTTTTTTTCCCCCCTGAAGTTTAGGGACTGCCCATAACACTCTTTAAGCAATTATTCCTCAAACCCATCCAAAGATGCTTTTCCCTCTACATGAACCCCGGAGAGAAAAATCGATTCATATCAATTCATTTCAATTCATGAGTTCAGAGAACCTTGGTCCTGCAATTAGCACAATATTTAGCTCCTTGTAGGTGCTTAATGAAGTCTGTCCTTCAGTCTCCAAGACGGAGACATCAAGGAGGTGATGCCAAGACCTGAAGGGTTTGAGCAAAGTCACCAGCCTCAATCTCTGCTCTAGAGCCGCCTGGGTCCAATGGCCAGATATGAATCAGGACCACTGGAGATTAATTAATGTTAATTGGATTAATTGATTCTTGGTAAAGGGGGAAATAAAAGTTTAGATAAAACAACCTGCTTTCATCTATGGGGGGGGAGGCAATGGGGTTGAAATGACTTGCTCAAGATCCCAAATATAAAGGGTTTGAAGCTGAGATTTGAACTCAGGTCTTCCTGCATCCAGAACTGGTGCTTTAGCCATTGTGCTACCTAGTTGCTCCCATCTAACTACACTGTAATATAGAGTTTAAATATATGTATATATACATATATATACATATACATAAACATGCATACTCATATACACTTATTTACATATGCATATATACTTATCTATATATGCATATTCATGATATACTTCATATATATGTATTTTTATATATGTATGTGTGTGTGTGTGTATACTTTTTTTTTTTGGCAAGGCAACACAGGTAATTATAAAGTGTCTGAGGTCTGATTTGAACTCAGGTCCTCTTGACTCCAGAGCCAGTGCTCTATCCACTGCCCCACCTAGCTACCCCTATATCTTCAAACAATTATTCATCAAACACATCCAAAGATGTTTCCCCCCTAGATGAACACGGGAGGGAGAAATCAGTTCATATCAATTTAATCAAATATATATATATATATATATATATATATATGTATATGTATGTATGGAAGGAATTTTGTGGTACATTGAATAAAGCACTGGACCAGGAATCTAGACATGGATCTGAGTTCAAATTCAGCATCAGATACTTTCTGCCTGGTGACCTCTTTCCCTTTTTCTTTTTTTTTTTTAGCTTATATTTTCTCATCAGAGAAGGGACATCAGGAAAACCTTGAGAGAGGTGGGATAGCAAGTGAATTTTATGAGATAAGTAAAAATTAGAGAGAAGAGAGTGATAGATTGTGCTAGGCTATGTAATATGTGAAACAGATACCTGCTAACCTTAAAGAAAACTTGTATGGAAAAGTTCCTTGTATGGAAAAGTCAAATTACCCTCAAAGGAATATTAACTGACCTCACCTGACTACCCAGGTCTAGAGCAAGCACTCTTCTTATGACCTTAAAAGACAGGGTCTGCATATATAAATGTGCTATATTTAGTTCATGATACTTAATTGCATCATAAACAAATCTTGGAACCTAAAACACAAACATATAATAGTTTCCTGTATCATTACAGTAGAGAAAAATAAAAACCATGGCTGGTAAAAGGAAGTGCTATTTGTTTGAGATAAAACAGGAGTTGGGTGGTTAAAATGGGTTCCTTTCATTTGCTGTTCTGTTATGGTGTGCCAATCAGCATGCCCTTAAGAGCTGAGACTTCCCACCTTTACCACAAGGCCTCTGTGTATCCAGGGAAGAGTCTAGGTGTTATGTAAGTCCTTGATGAGATGAAAGACTTTTCCCTGATCCTCTCAGCTTTTCCTCTCAGAAACTCTTGTATTTGCATTGTCTAGATGTTAAATAAGTTGCAAGAAAGTAAGCTCCCGGAGGGCAGAAATGGTCTCATTTTTGTCTTTAGAAGCCCATTGTCTATTGCAATGTCTGATACTAGGTGGGTGCTTAATAAAAGTCAGGGAGATCAGATCTTTGCTGTCTTTGCTGCTGTGGTGGATTTATTTATTTATTTATTTCACTAGATGACTGAAGTGGAGAGCAGAGAAAAGACCTTATGGGACACTTTGTCCACATTTCTCATTTTATAAGGAAGTAAACAGGATTTAAATAGTGATTTGTCCAAGATCATAATTCTTGAGCAAGACAGTGACCTGGGTCTGAACCCAGGCCTACTCTGTAGATTTCTTATGGCAGGTGACCAATTTGTTTTGATAACATTCCATTCTACTCTTAAAATAACCACATCTATTTGAAGGCTTTCTCAGTTAGGACCCCTTTAAATCCCCATTACTAAATGATGCTTTGGGATGAAATCTGATGAGTGCTTGCTTAGTTCTATTCAATAAGCAATATTCCAGGTACTGGGTAAGATGAAAAAAATAAAAAAGATTTTAAACACAGTCCTTGTTCTTAAGGGCTTTGCAAGCAGAATTAGAGCAAATGAGTATATGAGAGTGCTAAATAAATATATTTAAAAAGATATATTTGTCAAAACAGAGATATTATATGTACTATCAGATGTGGTCAATCAGTGTGAACATCTTCCACTTCACTGATTAGAGAATGGAGCCAAGAATTTCTTTTCTTTTTTTTTTAAATAGTTTTTGCTAGGCAATGGGGTTAAGTAACTTGCCCAAAGTCACACAACTGGATAATTATTAGATGTCTGAGTCTGGATTTGAGCTCAGGCCCTCCTGATTCCAGGACTGGTGCTCTATCCATTGTGCCACCTAGGTACCCCCAAGAATTTCTTGACTTCCATTTAAGAAGGTAAGATATCTCCCCAAGACCTCCCCTCATTTTCCTCCTTTCCCACCCAGAAGCACACATTTTGAATTCCTTTGACCTTTCCACCACTTCTCCAAGTCAAGTACTGTCCCTTCCCCTCCCACCCCATCCTTTACCATACCCTACTCTTGTGTTTGGTCTTTCCTCTTTAAATTGTAAGCTCCTCTAAAGAGAGACTATCTAGCTTTTTTGCATTTATAACAGCAAGGCTTAGCACCTACCTGGAGGCTATAGTATGCATTTAAAGATGTTTATTGTCTCTTGGGGCTCAGGCCTAGAGTCTGGAAGTCCTGAATTCAAATTTGACCTAAAACATTTATTAGCTGTGTGACTAAGGGCAAGTCACTTATCTTCTGTTTGCCTCAGTTTCCTCATCTGTATAATGTGCTGGAGAAAGAAATGGCAAATTGCTTCAGTATCTCTGCCAAGAAAACCTCAAATGGGGTCACAAAGAATTGGATACAACTGAAATCACTGAACAATTTATTTACTGAGTTTCTATTATATGTGAAATCTTCACGTGTGCAGTATGATATAGTGAGAAGTATACTAGATATGGAGTCAGGACAAACCTGAATTCAAATTCCACCTTGAACATTTAGCTGTGTCTCCCTGAGCAAGTCATTTAAACTCTCTGAAATACATTTTCCTCTTTCAAAAGTGCAACAATAAATTCAACTACTTCAATGGATGATTATGAGACCTCTATAAGATAATGTATATGAAGGAATTTAGAAACCATAATAAATGCTGACATTTCCATAGTGCTTTAAAGTTTCCAAGAAGCTAGTTTTTCCTTAAAAGGTATTGAAACTGTTCTTGAGGTTTGATTGTCTTAAAAGACTCACTTCCTGGTTGTTTGAGTACAAGAAGGTCCCAGAAGCTTCAGACTCCCTTGTAAGCTTGGCTGGTAGACCAAGAAGGGCAATTCATAAGCCAGGGAGCTTTGTTCAACTGAAGCACTTCAACAGGTCATTGATACATATCCTTGTTGGACATCCTTCCCTTGATGTGGCTAATTCAGTGTCCTTTTGTCAATTGTTGAATGACTTAGATATGTCTCATTTCATTGCAGTATTGAATCTAAACTATCTGGGGACTGGTTAGAATCAGGCCTAGTCTTGAAAACCAATTAATCAATGAACATATAATATTACTATGTCCCAGGATACTAAGTATCAAAGTGGAAAGAGTTCAAGGCCAAGAGTCAGGAAGACTTATCTTCCTGAATTCAAATCTGTCTTTATCTACTTCCAGAGAAAGAACTGACAAATAAAAGTATGTGTAGTATGGTTTTACATATACATATACATATATATGAAACACACACATATCTAATGGTGATCTTCTGTAGTTGTGGGTGGGGAAGGAGGGAGAAAAAATAAAAAGTGTACAACAGAAAACAAAAAACTTAGAAGCACAGAAAAGCAGGATAGCTTTGAAAATAATGTGGATGATATATTACATAGTTTAATTTTTTTAAAAAAGTAAAGCAATGTGAAATGGAGATTCACAGCTTTGTATTATGTACATGAAAATTTTTTGTCTTTTTTGATATTTAAAATGAACTTAAAAATGAAAAAAAATTGTCCTCAGACACTTACAAGCTAAGATGACCTTGGGCAAGTCACTTCATCCTGTTTGCCTCAGTTGGTTCACCTGTAAAATGAGTTTGAGAAGGAAATAGAAAAGTAGTCCAGTATTTTTGCCAAGAAAACTCCAAATGCCGTTAAGAAAAGTCTGACACTATGGAAAAATAGTAATATTCCAAAGGGTTCAAAGACAAACACAAAACATATTCTGGTGGGAAGGGAAAGGAGTAACAGAAAGCAAACATGTACAGGGAGGAAAATCAAAATAAATTCAAATACAAATAAATATAAGGTAATTTTTGGGATGTAGAGTAGAGGGACTAGAAGCTGGGAGTGTGGTAGATCATAAAAGACCTCTTATAGGAGCTGATGCTTAAGCTAAACTTCTAAGAAAACTAAGGATTCTAAGAGGCAGAGATGAAGGAGAACTTATTTTTTCAGGCATTGGAGATGATACAAGTAGAAAATGGAATGTTTTGGGTCAGGAGCAGTAACTGGATCAATTTGGCCAAAGCATAGGAAGTAATAAAAAGGGGTAATGTTTCTAATAAATAAACCTACTAAACTAGAGATAGTCAAGGACATCAAAAGCCTAAGAGAGAATTTTATTCAAGAGGCAATAGGGAGCCAGTGAGGATTTTTGAGCAGATTAATGATACTGTCCAGTCCTTGCTTTAGTAATTTCAAGTTGACCAGATATATGGAGAAAGAAGTGACTGGCATGAAGAGATTACTTAGGAGGTTGTTGCAATAGATTAGGCAGAGGTGATGAAATTCTACACCAGGAAGGCTGGAGTGTGAATGGAGAGAAGACAGTTGTGGAAGATGGACAGCCACAATTGTGATGACTTAGCAACTGTTAAGCTAAGAGTGATGGGTGATGGAAAGGGAGATGGGAGAGAGGAGAATTATTTTTAGGGGAGGGGTTATATAGACATTTGAAGAGTCCAAGTGGCTTTCAGAGGGGCAGTGAGTGATAGATGAGTTCAAAGGAGAAAGGGATCATTGTGGTTTAGGGTGGTCATCAGTCTTCGTGAGAGGAGATAGAATTTGTTGTTATTCAGTTGTGTTTGACATAGGATGATCCCTAGGATCACACTGTCCATGAGGTTTTCTTGCCAAAGATACTAGAATAGTTTGCTATTTCCTTCTCCAGTGGATTAGGCAAATAGGGTTAAGTAACTTGCCCAGGGTCACCCCAATATTGAGTACCTGAGGTCATATTTGAACTCAGATCTTCCTGACTCCAGGCCTAGCATTCTATCTACTGAGCCACCTCCTTGTCTAGAAGGATTTGAGTTGGGCCTTAATAATTGAGTAGGATCATAGGTTAATGAATCTGTAAGGGATTTGAGAGATTACCTCATCATATGTACACTCCCATCTATTAAAATGAGGCCTAGGGGAAGGATCATATGATTCCTTCTATATCTAAATTTGAAATCCTATGAAGCTGAGGGACCATAGGATCCAAAGACCTCCCCAAAGTCCCACAGAGTAGCAAAACTGGGACCCAAAATCAGATCTCCTAATTCCAAATTTGAGTTCAGATGAGTGAAGAGGAACACCCACAGCCTCATGGAAAGTCAGAGCTGGAAAGATCATCTCAGACAGTGGCAAAGCACTAACTCTATTCCCCCATCCCCTGACTGTTAGGATTAGTATTCTTCCCATTCCAGCAAGGAAGGGGAACAGCAATGAATTGGGGAAGCTGTCCAATTCAAACATGCCCAGAGCCAGGTTACCTGCCCAAATGGAGAGGGGCAGAATGAAAAGCAGCTCAGTGTTGAAGAAAAGCTTCTGTTTGGCCTTGGGTGAATAATTAAATGTTGCTGATGCAGATAGGTTCCCAATTACTTGGGCCAGTATTAAAACAGATTGCCGTCTCCTGAACACACAGAGCCCTAAGTGTGTTGGTTGGGAATGGGACCTGGTTGGGGAGAAGGATATAACTCTGGATAATTTACCTAAGGAAAGACCAGAAAAGTAATATAGAATAAAGTCTAAAAAAAGGACAAGTGTCTGTCCAGATGGTGGGGGAAGCAAAACAAAATATGCTACTTTAATAGAAAATGGAGCAGTGATGGGGAATGAATCACTCTGGGCAAGGTCACACAGAAAGAGTCAGGGGTTATAGTAAACCATGAGCAAAGTATGAGTCAGTTGAGTAATGATGTAACTGAAAAAAGAAGATATGGTGGATAAACAGGAACTGTCATCTAGGAACCAGTCTATCTAGAGTCATATGAAAAACACTAAACTAAAAGCCAAGAGCCCTGGGTTCAAGTCTCATCTCTGATACTAACTCATTGTATGATCTTGGATAGTTTTCCATTCCCCTTTGGACCTCAGCTTTCTCATTTGTAAAAATGAGGATTTTTGGATTAGATAATCTCTAAATTCCTTTTTTTTTTGGAGGGGGGCAAGTCAATCAGGGTTAAGTGACTTGCCCAAGGTCACTCAGCTAGTAAGTGTCAAGTGAGGTCAGATTTGAACTCTGGCCTTCCTGATTCTAGGGCCTGTGCATTATCTACTACATCATCTAGCTGACCCTTCTAAATTCCTTTCTAGTTGAGACATTCCTGGTTCTATGAAAATACAATTTATAGCTATTAGGGGCCATATTGCATTGCTCTATGTGGAGTCAGAGAGACCTGAATCTTAACCATGCCTCTGATAATTATTAGCTGTGAGACCCTGGGCAAGTTAGTTAATCTCTGTCATCTTCAGTGGCCTCATCTGTAAAATAAGAATAATAATAGCAACTCACTCAGAGGGTTGTTGTGAGGGCTAGCTAAGAAAGCACTTTATGTCAACTATTAATATTATTATCTCATAAGAATTCTCAAATTATGAAGAACTTGGAAGGGTATGAGAGAAATTTTATTATATAAATATTTTATTTATTTTCCAATTATATATAATGGTAGTTTCTATCAATCATTTTTTTGCAAGGTTTTGAGTTGCGCAATTTTATTTTCTCTCCCCCGCCCAAATCTTTAGAGTCTTTACATTTGTATTCCATGATATGCATGTTTGTCCTTCATTTTTTTTTTTAAGGTTTTTGCAAGGCAATGGGGTTAAGTGGCTTGCTCAAGGCCACACAGCTAAGTAATTATTAAGTATCTGAGGTTGGATTTGAACCCAGGCTCCTGACTCCAAGGCTGGTGCTCTATCCACTACGCCACCTAGCCCCCCACTCCTTCATTTTCAAAGAAGACCACAACATCAGGGAAGTGATGCTATGACAAACACATGAGGGATTTGAATGAAGGGGATTGTGCTGTCACCAGCCTCAGTTTCTCCTCCAGAGGGTCAAGTGGCCAGATATGAATCAGGACAACTGGATGCCTTGGATGCAAGGTAGTCAAGGTTAAGTGACTTGCCCAAGGTCACACAGTTGGTAAGTGTCAAAAATCCGAGGTCAGATTCAAACTCCCCTGCTCCTGAATCCAAGGCTCTATCTACTGCACCACCTAGCTTTCCCATGTGAAGAATCATGAAAGAAAGCATTAGAGATAGTAAAATTATGTAACACATAAGACATCTTTTAAAAATTGAAGGTAGAGGGTGACTAGGTGGCCCAGTGGATAGAGCACCAGCCCTGGAGTCAGGAGTACCTGAGTTTAAATCTGTCCTCAAACACTAAATAATTACCTAGCTGTGTGGCTTTGAGCAAGCCACTTAACCCCATTTGCCTTGCAAAAAAAAAAAACTAAAAAAAAACCTTTTTAATTTAATGTAATCAAAATTATCCAGTTTGCTTTTTACAATGTTCTCTATCTCATCTTTGTTTGTAAGCTGCTCCCCTTTCCATAGATCTGACAAGTAAACTATTTCTTGTTCTAATTTGCTTTTAATATTGTCTTTTAAGTCTAAAGAACCTAAAAAACCATCCAAAAACTACAGGAAACAATTATCAACTTTAGCAAAGTCACAGGATATAAAATAAACCCACATAAGTCTTTAGCATTTATATATATATATATATATATATATATATATATATATATATATATATATATATATTACTTATAAGATAACAGCAGCAAGAGATAGAGAAATTCCATTTACAATAACTTCAGACAACATAAAATACTTGGGAGTCTATCTGCCAAGGCAGACTCAGAAACTATGGAAACAACTATAAAATACTTTTCACACAAATTAAATCAGAGCTAAATAACCAGGCAAATGTCAACTGCTCATGGATAGGCTGAGCTAATGTAATAAGAAATGACATTTCTACCTAAATTGAACTACTTATTTAGTGCCATACCAATCAAATTTCCAAAAAATTACTTTGGTGAACTAGAAAAAATAGTAAGTAAATTCATCTGGAGGAGCAAAAAGTCAAGCATATCAAGGGAATTAATGAAAAAAATGCTAAAGAAGGCAACCTAGCCATACCAGATCTAGAATTATATTATAAAGCATCAATTAGCAAAACTTTCTGGTACTGGTTAAGAAATAGAGTGGTGGATCACTGGAATAGACTAGGTGCAAAAGAGACAGTGGGAAATGATTATAGTAATCTGCTGTTTGATAAACCCAAAGACTTCAGCTTCTGCAATAAGAACTCACTCTCCAATAAAAACTGCTGGAAAACTAGAAGACATTATAGCAGAAACTGGATTAGAAACTGTTGGATTAGACCAACATCTCACATCCTTTACCATGATAAGGTCAAAATGTCTGAGAGAATTCTTAAATTAATTCAGTATGGAAAAGAGAACTTAATCATCATTGGTTAAAAGAATTGATGTTATACAACTATGGTTTGAAGACCAACAATTATCTTTGTAAACTGGAAGCCTACATAATGCACTGGTCAAAGCATTGGATTTAAGATCAGAAGTCCTGGATCCAAATTTGAACTTTCCTTCTTTTCCTGATCCATTCAATAATTGTGTAACTTTAGTCAAAAACGATATAACCTCTCTGGGCCTCCTCTTCTTCACTTGCAAGAAGAGGCTACTTCATTAGAAATGGATTAGCCCCCATTCAGACTCTAAATCCTCTGAGCCTTTCCAGATATATGTGTACATAGCTGGGGCTAGTATACAGCCTAGTTCTCTGACCTTATTTTTCCCCTCTTCCTTCCCAGGTTCCAACCTGGTTGGTTTGCTTACTAGCTCCTAAACACACTTTGCCCAATCCTTCCTCTCTACTTTTGCTTACTTTATTTCCCCTACCTGGATGACCTTCATATAATTCATGTGATTATGTAAATTCATAACTTTCTCTGTCTAAATTGGTCAGGGGAAGCTAGGTGCTGCAGTGGAGTTAGGAAGACCTGAGTTCAAATTCGGCCTCAGACACTTTCCACTCACTAGCTGTGTGACCCTGGACAAGCCACTTAACCCTGATTGTTTAGCATTGAGGGCCATCTCCAGTCATCCAGATCCATATCTGACCACTGGATCCAGGTAGTTCTAGAGTAGAAAGTGAGACTGGTGACTTAGCACAGCCCACCTCACTCAAATCCAATTCATGTGCTTGTCATGGTCTTCTTTGGAAACAAAGGACAAACATTATCCTTCTACTAGATTATCAACTCCTTGAAGGCAAGGACTGAGTCTTATTTAAATTTTGTATCTTCTTCCAGCACCTCCTACCTAGCACAGAGTTCTGTACATAATAGGCATTTTAATAAATGTAACTGGAAAATGAGGACACTGAGTCAAAGAAAGGTTCAGTGTTTCAGCTAGGTGGTTCAGTAGCTAGAACACCACCCCTGGGATGATCTGAGTTCAAATGTAGACTCAGACACTTACTAGCTATGTAACCTTGGGCAAGTCATTTAACTATATCTGAAAATGAGAAGTTGGAGTCAACATCTTTTTTTTTAAAAAAGATTTTATTTATTAGATTTTTGCAAGGTAATGGGGTTAAGTGGCTTGCCCAAAACCACACAACTAGGTAATTATTTAAGTGTCTGAGGTCGAATTTGAACTCAGGTCCTCCTGAATCCAGGGCTGGTGCTGTATCCACCGTGCCACCTAACTGCTCCTATTTTATTTATTTTGACTTTTACAATTTTACCCCTATTCTTGCTCCCCCCCCCCAAGGTAGTCTATTATCAACATCTTCTAAAGTCTCTTCCAGCTTTGATCTTATGAACAACAGTGAAAACTCCCTTCACTCATGCAGGTCTGCTACTCCTCTGGAACTTAGAAATTTTGATAGCTGCCTGGGTCACCATGACCGTGAGATTTCGTGCCTTGCAAAGGATTAAACATTTGATATGTGCCAGAAGTAGAACTTAAGCCCAGGTCGTTTTGACTATAAGACCAGAACTCTACCTATAATATCACAATGACTTAAGCAAAATAGCTGCTTCAAATGTTTGTTGAAATTTTTAAATGATGGTGGATAGAACATCAGACTTGAAGTCAAGTCATCTTCCTGTTCAAATCTGGCCTTAGATACTTGTTAGCTAAGTGATCCTGAACAAGTCACTTAACCTTGTTTGTCTCAGTCTCCTCTTCTGTAAGGAAGGAAATGACAAACCACTCAAATATCTTTGCCAAGACAACCCCAAAAAGGGTCATGAAGAATTGGACACAACTGAAAAACAACTGAACAAAGAACAAAGGCAATAATATTAATACTATTTAGGTCACAGAGAGATTTGAGATTTAGAAGAGTTGATATGTCAGGGAAAATAGTACTTTATAGACTTTAAAATGAGTCATGAATTTGAGTAGTAGAAACTGGCTGAAAGACCTAGGAGGGGGAGTTTGGAAGAAGGAAAAATGGGGCACAACTCATGCTTCAAACTGAAAGGACCAGTGATGATGCTTGAGGGGGAGGCCTGGGCTGCTAATGTAGGAACAGGGGCTGCTGATGTAGGAGCAGGGGAACACTGAGCTCAGTGAGAAGAACTAAGGAAGCCTTAGAAGAGGCTCAGTCAGTGAGGGGGTAGAAGTGGGTGGACATCAGGTGTGTGGGCTAAACAAAGAGAATTCCAGTTTACCTGACTTGCCTCTCTGCAGGCAGGAGGGAGGGAGTTCACTGGGCTGGGTTCTGCCCTCTAGCTCCCAGTGCCAAGATCTCATTATCTTCCCTAGCAACTGTGAACTCTGGGTGTTGACTCTTGGTGATCTGGTACAAGATCCTTCAGCTTTTTGGACTCAGGTTTCCTCCTCTCCAAGAGTTGGAACTAGACAATCCCTAAGATCTCTTCTAAATTGAAATCCTATTATTCTTTGAAAAGATAGCAAGAGAGGAAATAAGTATTTGTATAGGAACCACTAAGCTAGTGCTTTTCACATATATTATCTCATGTCAAGTGGGTGCTGTATTATTTCCATTTTCTAGATGAACTGACTGAGGCAAACAGAGTTAAGTGACTTCTCTAAGGTCACACTTCTGTGTCAGAAGTTTGGTTTGAACTCAGGTCTTCCTGACTCCAGACCTGGTCCCTCATCCTGGGTATAAAGTACAGGATTAGCATGAGAGAGGAGAGAGGTTCCCTCATCCTCTGGGTTTGGAGGGGAAGAGAGGCTCACAAGTGAAGATTCAGAGAGGTTTTGAGTTATAAAAGAGAAAAGAGTCTTTCCCTGCTTCTTGGACTATGTCTGTGATTTCATCAGATGAGGAAATTCCTTCTGTTAATGGAGGTTACTATCTCTGTGAATTATAGCCTTAGAGAGTTGCTTAGAGCAGAGGTACAAGGACCCATAATACTCCCAAGATTCTGGGAATCAGATTAAAGTATAATAGGGAAATATTTGACAAAATAAATAAAAATACAATAAAACATAGATAATGCTACATTATAACACTAAGTCACTATATGGCCTACAGGTGTCCTTATGTAAGGGTTAATGGCCCCCTTTTTATTTGAGTTTGATACCACTGATACTGGTTTAGAGTAGTGAGAAGTTAAATGACTTGCCCAGGATCATACAGTCAGAGGTAAGGCTTGGATCCTAACTTTGAAGACTTCTCACTGTCTGCTATTCCCATGTAGCTTCTTGCATGATCAAATCTATATCTATGTCTATGTTTATATCTTTATCTATGTGTATGTTTGTATCTGTCTGTCATCTATATCTATGTTTATATCTAGTCTATATGTCTGTTTAAACTTTTGTCTATCTTTATGTCTTTGTTTATATCTATGTATACGTCTTTATCTCTATAGATATTTATCCATCTGTATCCCTCTTCTTCCCTTTCTCTTTTCTCACAAAAACAAATAGCATATCATGTGATTGGGGGGTGAGAAATGAAATTAATGTTAATTTCCTCAATTTTGCATCAGAATTCTCCAGTCCTTCTTTATCAGCAACTAGAGTGCAGGACATAGAGTCAGGAAGACATGACATTCAAATATTGCCTATGATGCTGTCAAGCTAAGTGACTCTGGATGAGTCATTTAACTTCTCTCTGTCTCAGTTTCTTTACCTGTAAAATGAAGATAATAGCACTAACCTCACAGGGTCACTAGAAGGATCAAATGAGTTCATATAAATAAAGCACTTTGCAAATTTAAAGCCCTATATAAATTCTAGCTGTTATTATATAGCTAGATAATCTATTTCAATTTCAGGAGTATTCTGAGTCCAAATAATTTTGGAGACTGAAAGATCTCTAAGATGATTTCTAGCCTTTAATATTCAAAGAGACTAAATTTGATAGATTAGCAATTTCATGTGCAATCATCTTTTTAGAAAATCCTACTATGTTGTAGATATGATTGTTTTATTTCTTAATATTAGAATTTTAAAGAGAACAAAAAAGGAAAATAAAAGTTTAGCAGAAAAAATAGAAATTATAATATCTTGATTCTATATCTATCTTTGTTAATTATTAGCTGCGTGTCCTTGGATAAGTCTATAATTTCTCAGGGTCTTAGTATCTTCATTTATAAAACAAAGAGGTTCGAATAGATGGTTTTTTAGTATTCAGCCTAATTCTGGTCTAGGATCCCATTTCAATTCTGACTTACTGATTCATTTTAAGAAAGATAGCTATAAACTGAAGATTGTCCAAAGAAGAGAGATTTGGATGCTGAGAAGACTGGGAACCTGGTCTTTCTGATCAGTTGAAGAAATTGGAAATACTTAGTCTAAAATAAAAAAAACTTAACTTTGTGTGGCATGGTGTGGTGGTGTGGTATGATGTGTGTATGTGTGTGTGTATGATATGTGTGTAGAGAGTGTAATGTATGTGGGGTATGTATCTGGTGCATTTGCATGTATGCATGGTACATGGTCTGTGTGGTGTATATGTGTGTGATGTGTATTGTATATTGTGGTATATAAGTATTGGTGTATGTGATGAATATTTGTGCAGTATGTGGTATATATGTGACCATGCGACACACACATGCAGTTCTGTGTGCAGCACACATGATATGTGGAATGCATGTGCACACTGGTTGCATGTATAGTGATGCATGTTGTATGTGGTATGTGACACGTGAATGTGGTGTGTGTGGTATGTATAAGTGATATATATGTGTGGTGTGTGTATGTCATGTATGTCTATGTGTGGTGTATTGTGATATGGGTATGTCTATATGAATGTGTATATGCATGGTGGGTATGTTTGTGTATTATGTGGGGTATGTGAATGTGGTATAAATGTGCATGGTGCATATAAATATGTATTTGTGTATGGTGTATATATGTATAGTATGTGGCTTATGTGTGGGGTATATCTGTGTGCCTATGTGGTGTGTGATTTATATATGCATGGTATTATGGTATGCCTATGTGGTATGTGATTTATATATGTATGGTATATATGTATGGTATGAATGATGTATATTTGTACTATATGTGGTATATGTATGTTATATATGTGATATGTTATATGATACACAGTATAGCCATGTTTATATATAGGTGTATGGCAGGTATGTAGTGTGGTGTGAAGTGTCCATACATGTAATATGTATGTGATATATGGGAGGTACCTTTGCTTAAGTGATGTGAATATTGTGTATGTTTGTATGGTATGTGAATGTGGTGTATGTGTGTATGGTATGTGTGTCTATGTATGCATATGGTTTATATGTATAGATAAAATCATTGTCTTCAAATATTTAAGAGAGAAGTAGATTGGTTCTACTGTACCCTAGAAGAGAAGACCTAGGATCAAACTCCAAAACTCCCTAACAACCAGAACTGTTTCAAATAGAATGTCTTACTGAGAAGGTGAGGGTCTCCTTTGCATTTGTGGAGGAAGCTTATAACCAAGCTGGCCACTTGTTGCAGGTGAAGTACAGGGGATTCCTAGGTTGAACTAGATGAACTCTGAGGTGAAATTAGACCATTCTGTTTTGGGAGGCAATCTGGATTAAGTAACTAGCCCAGGACCACATAGCTAGTAAGTGTCTCAGGCTGGATTTGAACTCTGTTCTGTCCTCCACTATGCCCTCTTGCTAACCTGATGTTGCTGTATAATGAGGATACAGAGACTCAGACAGTTGAAGTTGAATTCAACAAACGTTTATTTAGTTTGAATCATGGGCAGACATAAGAAGCGATACTTTCAAATTGTGGATCTGGAGAAGACTTTTGAAAGTTCCCTGGACTGTGGTATATGTATGTCATGGAACACTATTATTCTATTAGAAACCAGGAGGGATGGGAATTCAGGGAAGCCTGGAGGAATTTGCATGAACTGATACTGAGTGAGATGAGAAGAACCAGAAAAACATTGTACACCCTAACAGCAACATGGGAGTGATGATCAACCTTGATGGACTTGCTCATTCCATCAGTGCAACCATCAGGGACAATTTGGGGCTGTCTGCAATGGAGAATACCATCTGTATCCAGAGAAACAACTGTGGAGTTTGAACAAAGTTCAAGGACTATTCCCTTTAATCTAGAAAAAAAACTGCTATCTTATTGTCTGATCTTATTATCTCTTATACTTTATGTTTCTTCTTTAAGGATATGACTTCTCTCTCATCACACTCAATTTGGATCAATGTACAACATGGAAACGATGTAAAGACTGACAAATTGCTTTCTGTGGGGGTGGGGTGGGGGAGGGAAGTGAGATTGGGGGAAAAATTGTAAAACTCAAAATAAATAAAATCTTTAATTAAAAAAAAAGAAGAAAGAAAATTCCATGGAAAGCAAGGAGATCAAATCAACTAATACTTAAAGAAATTAAACTTGACTATTCACTGGAAGAGCAAATAGTGAAGGGGAAACTTAAATACTTTGGTCACATAATGGATGATTGAAAGCAAAAGGAAAAGGACATGACAGAGTATAAGATGGACAGATAGTGGCATGGAAACAATGAACATGAACTTGGATGGGCTTTGGGAGATAGAGGATGAGAGCAGGGACTGGAAAACAATGGACAAACAGGTAGAGAGATTTAAGGGACAGGACTCAGGAAGACCTAAATTGACATCCCGCTGCTGACACTTATCAGCTATGACTCTGTCAAATTGTTTAAACTTCTCTGGGTCTCAGTTTCCCCATCTGCAAAATCAGAGGAGTGACTCGTAAAGTCTCTTTCAGCTTTAAATCTATAACATGAAGCACTGTGCTCAGTACTGAAGAAGACACCACATTCAGCTAAAGCTCAGTTCCTGCTTCTTTAAGAAGTTTATAGTCTAATTGGGAGGTATGTCACCACTGTTACCAGTGGTTGTTTGTCCTTTGTTCTTGAAGGGGTCTGTGGCATCAGGGAAGTGATGCCATGATAAGAAAGTGAGTCTGATTTGAGTGGGGGGGCTTTGCTAAGTCACCAGCCTCACTTTCTTCTCCAGAGCCCTCTGGGTCCAGGGGCCAGATATGGATCAAGACAACTGGAAATGGTCCCTGATGCAGTGGGAGTATTATCTGATTAGTAAACAGCAGAATCTAAATGTTCTGGCCTAATGGACCAGAACTTTATTAGACACTACCTTGTTTTAGACTTCTTCACTCTAGGGGAGGAGAAAGGATAAGAGTCTGAGGGAATAAAAAGATTAAAGAAAGACATAATTTTGTTTGTGGTTTTGGCAGGGATTTTGTTCCCCTTTTAGAAATGGGGGGAACTTATAGAGATATGCTTGTTTATAGACAATAGTGATGGAGCCAGCAGAGAGGGAGGGATTGAAGATAGAAGAAAGGAAATGATTAAGCAAAGTTCTGGAGAAAGGAATGAATGCAGTGGGATCCAGGAAAGATAGGACGGAAACAAACATTCATTCATTCATTTGTCCATTCATTCATTTATATATTCTTTCTCTCATTCATTTATTTCATTTAAAATTAGAATTTATTTTACCACTTACATGCAAAGGTAGTTTTTTTTAACATTCATTCATTTGCAAGTTTATGAGTTCCACATTTTTCTACTACCTTCCCTTTTCTCTCCCCTCTCCATGATGGTAAACAAATTGGTAAAACTTGTATATGAACAATTGTGCTAGACATTGTATAAGTGTTTTATAAATACATTTCAATAAATCTTCCCAACAACCCTGGGCAATGGGTGCTATTATTATCTCCATTGTACAGATGTGGAAACTAAAGCAAACAGAGGTTACATGACTTTCTCAGTCACTCTGCTAATCAGTGACTAAGGCCTGATTTGAACTGGGGTCTTTCCTGACTCCAGGCATAGTTCTCTTATCACTGTGTAAATTAGCTGCTTCATCCAGAAAGCAAAGTAGATGAATTGGCCTGAGAGAAGAGAGAGGCTGCCTCATTCTCTGGACTAGGAAGGGAGAACAACATAGGTGAGGATTCAGAGTGGTTTTGTGGTACAGAGATGAGAGAGCTCACAGGAAAATGTTATACAATCATGTGTTTCTTGATAAACATCCAGAAAATAACACGAGGGAGGTGCATCATAGATGGTCAATACATTTCGGATGACTGGATGATGCACACTGAGGTCAGGAGACAGAGCTTGGCCCATGACCACAGAACAAAGAGAAGACCCAGGCCTAGTCATTTCTTTCTGGTCTGATATGTCTTGATTACACATATCCTTGGAGGAAATCTTGTCTCCACTCTCATTTTGAAAACATTCTCCAGAGATCCTTTTCTCTGCCCTAAATGGAGACAAAGGAATTTGTGGAATTGAGGTGGGTGGGAAAGAATATAAAATCTCTCTAGATGTGGGTGATTGGGTGCATATCTTACTCAACCAGATTTTTCTGCTGGCCCATTAATGAGGGGTTTTGCCATGACATCACAATTCCCAACATTCTTTCCTTCAAGAGCTCCTGGTTACCATTAATAACTTGTGGAGAGGGAGGGAAAATAGGTGGAGTCAGGGAGAAGATGGACTTTCTCCACTTGGGGCTTTCTGGTTGTTTCTTTCAAGTTAATGAAGACCAGATTCATCAGCTGCAACCCCTTACCCCAAGATAAATCCTTTTAAGGAGACTTTACTGAGCTTAAAGGTCATTTGGAAATTGGCCAGTCACTACAGTCTTCTCTTTTCTTATCCGGAAGGCTTGGTCAGCCTGCTCTCTGAGTTACCACATCCCTTGTAGCTGCTCTTGGAAAGGACTGTTGCTTGGCCCCCTTTAGCAACTTTCAACAGCATTCATTCAACAAACATTTTTGAATATCCTGCTATCTGGAACCAAATGGGGAAGGTGCAGTAATAAAGAGAACAACTCTCCTCCCCTCCCCATAGGAATTTGCAGGTTTGTAGGGAAAGGTGAAGCATATGCAGATAAATATAATACTTTCAAGTTTAAAACTGGAAGGTACTTTAGAGATTATCTAGTCCAATTTTCCTCATTTTAATAGGACATGGAAACTGAGACCCAGAAAGGGATCATAAATTTAGAACTCGAAGAAACTGAAGTCCAAGGCCAGCCCCTTATTTTATAGACTAGGAAACTCAGACACAGAGAAGTTTGCTCACCCATTGTAAGGTTCTGAAGTAGGATTTGATCCCAGGTCCTGTGACCTATCTTAATGTTCCCTCAACTAGAAGTTGTTATTCACTTATGTCTGACTCTCTTCATGACCCATGGACCTGACTGTCCCAAAAATTTTCTTGGAAAAGATACTGGAGTGGTCTGCCATTTCCTTCTTCAGTGGATTAAGGCAAACAGGTTAAGTGACTTGCCCAGGATCATTCAGCTAGTAGGTGTCTAAGATTGGATTTGAATTCAGGTCTTCCTGTGCCATCTATCTGGAAGATCTTTGCTCAAAATCAACCAAGGTAGTAAGTAGTAGAGCTAAGCTTTGAACTCATGCTTGCATCTGAACCAAGGACCAACCACAGCAATTGGAATTTAAAGCATTAATAACTGCTTATTGATTGATGGATTCTTCAATTCCTCTCCCACTTTTTTTCCCTACCATGTCTCAGCAGCCTTCTCACAATGGAAGATCCTTTTGCCCTTCAAACCCTTAATCCTTTCTTTCCTGATCCTCTAGTTTAAGTAAGTTCATTCCAGTTAGCTAGGTTCACATCTTCATTCCTTTCTGACTAAGGAGACTTCTTTCTCTTCAATGGCTTGGGATGCTTCTTTACCTTGCTCCTCTATTTTTTCAACTTCTCTTTGTGTTATCTTCCCCCATTAGAATGCAAGTTCCTTGAAGGCAGGAACTATTTTTCTTTTTACTCCCATTTGTATGTATGACAGCTAGGTGGGGCAGTAGATAGAGAGTGATGGTCTTGGAATGCAGAAGACTCATCTTCATGCCTTCAAATGTGGTCTCAAACACTTCCTAACTGTGTGACCCTGGGCAGGTCACTTACCTTTGTTTACCACAGTTCCTCATCTACAAAATGACCTGGAAAAGGGAATGGCAGACAACAAGGACAATAAAAGTATGCTGCCTGGTCCTGTTTAATAATTGCTTCTTGACTTATGA